>NC_135540.1:95706983-96331983 GCF_045843805.1 Urocitellus parryii
CTAGCTTTCAATAAATGGTTAAAAATGGTTAAAGACCCAAATAGACATTTCTTCTATTTTTTTAATCTGTTTTGTTGAGACATGCCAAATACTTGTGGCATTAGACACCCCATGAATTAAATAATTGGGATTAAAGTGTTTGTAATAATTCTAATTATGTTTTAGTTCCTGGACTATTGCCCAGGTCATCTTCTCTATCCATCAAGTTTGTCTTCAATTCTAAATAATCTGGACCCACAGCTCTGAGTAAATAATTGTGATTAAAAAAACCCAAAACCCAAAACAAACAAACAACCACCACAACAACCACAATAAAAGAAGAGCCAAAACCTGAGGGTTGAAATATTTTGCATATGCTTTGTGAGGAAATGTTCTTACTTAGAAACATGTTTCAGGCTAACTATTGGAAGGTTTAGGGAAAATACAGTCTGTTCTTTTACTCAAAGATGGATAATGTCTTTTTTCTCTTATAATTTCACACTCTTATTTTCATCTGTCACATCTCTTCTCTCCTTCCTTCCTTCCCCCACAAAGGCAGCAGTGTAAGAGGGTAGAGAGCCCATACTTGATATGTTCCAACACCCCCAGGAAACCATGATTTCAAACAGGCATTAAAAAGATAATATTCTTTTTTTTTTTTTTTAAAGTAAATTGGGGACTTTTCTCTAAAGGCAAAGAATAGACAGTATCCAACTCAGTCATACTTTTTGTGCTTAATCAGAAATACAGGAGTTTAAGATGTCTCTGTCAGCTTTGCCTCTCTTAAAAGATTCACTAATTTACTTTGGACTGGCTGAACCTTCCTGTTCCAGGATGCCTGTTAATGTCTTTTCTATGGAAAGACATACTCAGCAGGTAGATCTGGCTGGCACCAGAAAAGCCCAGCAGTCCCCAGCAGGAGCTGCTCTGTGAGCCAAGTTTAGCTTTCACTCAAAGCCCTCCCCTCCAGTATTAGCTGGAAAGGTGAGACAAATTGCCTGGTCCTGAGGAAGAGGACTGTGAGCTCTCATTTCACTCAAGGGTTTCACTCTAAGCAGTGTAGTGATGCATAATGAGCCTCCTAGAAAAGTCTACAGCCAGCCTTTTGGGGTAGGGAATACTTGAAAACTGCTGTGTCCAAAGCATCTTAACCATGAGTCTCTAACCACCATATTTGATTTCTCTTTAAGGGAGGGAGGGACACAACAGCAGCAATAAAACTAAAGAACCACTTTGAATATGCAGATTTGGAAGCACTGGTTTTGAGTTAAGACTCTGAAACACAGTAGGAAAAAAATTAGGTGCTATGGAATCATAGAAAAATCAAAAGAACAAATAAAACTTTGGCTTTGTAATTCCAAAACACTTTTTTTTTAAATGCTAGTGTCTATCACTTAAAACTTTAAATTCTGCATTTATTTTTTAATCCAGTTCATTTATCTGTAATATACTTAGAATAACACTACTTATGACTATTGTGGAGAACAAATGGAATAAAACAATTTTTGAATTGGTAGGGCTCTACATGGATATAATTTGTACAAAGAAAGTGGAAGTCTAAAAATAAAACTGATTAAGTGTTCTGAATAGCTCATGTATCTTAATTCTTTGTTTTCTACATAAAGTTAAAGGTAAAAGCTTATATTATTTGAGGTAATTTTCTTAAAAAATAAAATAATATCTTACTTTTACAAATACAACAGAAACCCAGGTCCATGAACACTTAGTAGCACGGAAATGGCCCATGTCATTGAGAGCCTTGTAGCTTCATTTTAATTAACCTCAGTGTAGGCTGCCTCTTGCGGAAGTACCTCAGAATTAAGAGATGTACAGATGAGGGAATCAGCTCTGCAGTGTCTTAGGTGTATGGTCTTGACCTATCCACCTCAGATTGCACATAGTTCAAGTGAGATGTTAAGGTACACTTATGAAGTTGCTATGAAAAATTAAATAATAATTTTACATAGGTCACCCTGTAAAATTCCTAGAACTACATGGATACCCCCCAAAATGTGAGCCTCTGTTTTTTCTTCACTACTATGTATGGGGTATTTGAGTCATGATTTTACAGTCACAGGTCATCATCTTCCTTGCATTGGATATTTAATAGTAATATGTGGTGGGAAAACAATCTCACAAAGGGAATTGCACAGAACAGGACAAGATAAAAACCAAGCCCATGGCGTTGTCCTAATTTTCTGTTGATTTTCCTCATTATTTAATGTTGAATATTGGGATTTGACTGGGAAACAGGAGAAATCATAAGTATAAAGATCATGGATTATAAATGTGACATTTAACCTCATTTTTCCCCCAGGAAGATGGTGGTACATATTTTTGATTAGTCATAGAACATATCAAGAAATATAATCAAGTATTTAGTCTTAGCATAGTATGTTATTAGTTTTACCTTCAAAAATATATGTATTGTATATGTGTATGTGTATATAATATATGTGTATGACATATATAACATACATATGTGTGTGTCATATGTGTATAATATATATGTGTATATATCATATGTTTATAATATAATTTATTATACATATACACATGCATTTATAATATGATCCATATATAGAGAGAAAGTCATTAAAATGACCTGAAAGATAATGCAAAAAATTGGAAAGTTGGGAGCATTGTATTCTTAGAAGTTTCTTGAAACAAATGTCTGATACTGTAACTTGACACTTCTGTTTTTTATTTGAAACATACAATTTACTAATCTGTTTAGTGATATGCTGAATTTAAAATATTACTTAGCAACATAATTGGGTTTTTATATTTTCAGAAATGTTTTAACTTAATTCTCTAGGGACTTATCTTTTTTATATGGATGGACATAAACAGGTATAAGGAAGTTTGAAATGTGTTTAGATTTGCTTGTAAAATGTTTAGGTTTGTGTGTTCATGAAGGTGCATACTCTATGTAATAGTCATAGCTAATATTCATTACTGACTTACTGTGTGCCAAAAATTGCTCTGTTTTATATACGTATTATCTTCCTATAAAGGAGTCTAGGAAATAAGCATTATTACTATTATTATCATCATCATCACCCTTGTGTTTTATACATGAGGAAAGAAAGGCAGGGAATAGTTTAATAATTTGCCCAGTTGAAAGATGGTGCCTTCATTTAAACCCAGGCAGTCTGATTACAGTAATGCTTTTACCAACTCTTCTTCAAGGGCAGATTGTTCTCCAGACTTCCATAGCTACTCTGACCTTTGTCCTCTGAAATAAAGGTTTATTCCTCAGACAGTGAGAAGTATAGTAAAAGTATGTTCAAAAATTCATGTGGTGTTCAGGAGGCATTTCTTCTTATGCTCACTCATAACTCCATTAAATAGTTGGATCAACTGCTGGTTATCTTACTCTTGGACACTGATTTGGCCCATCCACTCTTAGTTGTCTAGACCTCCATTAGCACAGACCATATCTCTTCTCATACATTTCCTTCTTTCCATTTCAAGGCATGTATTTTTTTTTTCTGTTTGCTTGTTTATTTAATTATTATTATTTCTTTTTTTTCTGGTTGTATACAAAGTATATTCACACCAATTTGTGTCTTCATACATGTAATTTGGATAGTGATGTCCATCACATTCCACCATCATTTCTAACCCCAAGCCTCCTCCCTTCCCCTCCAACACCTGTGTCAAGGCATGTATTCTTTACTACTTCACTTGTCCTCTGTTATTTTAGTATATAAACAATTCAATTGCCAATTTCTAACCCAGACTAGATTCTAGGTCTAGATTTTGGTACACAAAATCCCATTTAATAAACTCTCTCCTCCAAACAATGCTATCTATTGCTGATCACTAGGAAAGGGGGTTCTGATATAATTTTAATCTAACGTATAACAAAATATATTTTTTTCAGTCAGTTCTCACAACCAGAGAGGGCACTCCAGAAAACTTATTCAACTTCTTCCTTAAAGCAAAACCCTGTGTGTTTTTTCATTATATACAGAGTTATGGTAAACATTTTATAATTACTTTTACATAGTTTATATTATGAAATTACAGCATTGCATTTGAATCTGATAAAAATTTCTGTAGGATAGATTAGAACAATTCATTATTCTAAATGAAGGAACTGAAACACGAAAGTTTGAGTTATTAAAATGTCAGGGGCTGGAGATGTAACCAGTCGTTATAGTGCTTGCCTTGCATGTGCAAGGTCCTGGGTTTAATCCCCAGAACCACTATCAAAAAAATAAAAAAATAAATAAAAAAGTCAGACATTATATAAAAACCAACATCTTATTACTGTAGAATCACTGCCACACTTGTGGAGGTGAACCTTATGTTATCTAGAAAACCTCTTAGTCTCTGTTTTTCTCATCTGTAAAATGGGAATATTATTAAAATATAGTTTAGGATTGTAAAGATTAAGTGACTTCACATTATTCAAGTACTATGTAAAAGTTCTGGCATATAGCTAACAATATATAAATGTTACATATTATATGTGCTAAAAAATGGTGTGGGTTGGCACTCTGACATTTAGCAAGGTCTAATTTTCTGCATTAGTCAGTGAGTACTGTCTAATATTTATTGTAAGTGGAAATACCAGAAGAAAAGCACTTGACTTCAGTTCAATAGCTGTAGCAGCTCTTATTTACTCCCTGGGTAAAACCTTTCAATGGTCCTCTAGTGCCCTTAGGATAAAATCTAAACTCCTTGAGCCTAAGTACAAAGTTCTCAGTGATTTGCTTCTGCTAACCTCTCCTGTGGTTGAACACTCTGTGGGAAGGCGCCTAAGGTGGGGAACTTCTCTCAGCGTGGATGGATTCTCTGAGTTCAGTTAGAAACATCATTTTTTTTTTTCCTTTACCTGGATGGTTTGATCTTGCTGCCTAGGTCTATGAAAGATGATTTCTCCAAGTCTGTGTGCTTGTTTTTATTCCAGGTCTAGCTTATTACACTGAAATGCAATTGTATTTATATTTATCTTTACATTTCTGATCATTGATTTGTATATAAATCCCTGTAAAAATTAAACGTTAACCAGAAAAACAGTTCTTGTTTTAAACAAAAATTCACCACTAAAAGATAGTATGATTTGCCAACCAAGGCAAGTTAATTCCAATGAAACTGGCAGTATAATATCTTTTTTTCATTTATTGAATGCATCAATTTGAAGAAAGCATTGCCTGTCTGCAAACTCACTAAAAGCCAGCTTCAAAATCAGTTCTCCATATGGAACATCAGTGAAGTATGTTATATTTAATTTTTTTTAATATTTATTTATTTTTAAATTTTTTTTCCAATTCCACTATTTTATTTATATAAAAAAAATTCTCTCAAAAAAAACTAGAGTGGAGAAGAAAAATTTTAGAAGGCACCAATGCGATCGGGAATAGGTCTCTTGATTCTGAGTCTAGCTCTTTGGCTTTCCTCCTTAAAATTTATGCTTAATGAATGAATGGCATTAAGTAAATTCTTCAAGTGACTTTAAAGTCCCTACTTTTAACCACACTGCCTCACCTTATTACTATATTGCTGGTGGACCCAATATAGCTTCTTTCCTAAATCCATACTAATAGAGTCAGAATTTCTGGTTTTATAAAATCTCTTATAAATTGAGAAGTTGCCAGGTCAGAAATGTATGATTTGCCAAGCAGAGAAAGTTGATACCAAGAAATCTTTCAGTAGAATACTATATTTTAGATTTACCAAAATCATTTAGATTTACCAAAGGTAAATAAAATTCTACTGGGATTAGCATGTCCCCAGAAAACAATTAGTGATATCTTGTGCCCATTATCTTTAAAAAATTTAATCAATTACTGATTTCCCCCTCTAATTTCTTAAACTCTCACAGAATATATTAAACTTGAACCTTTATCAGTTAACATAAAAAACATTTTTTTTCTACTTTAAGCATGACTTCATTTTACCTACAGAAAAAAAAAATAAAACATCTGTTTCTTAATGGTTTAAATTTCTTGGGAGTAGATGGATTTACTCTTTCACTTATTCTAAATTTCCTGGATTATTTTCACTGTCACATACTTTATGAAGCACTTTAGATTTACAATGTGGTGAGAATTATTAATATTGCAGGTGAAAAAACACAGAATATGTATACCATCCACTATGTGAACAGAATGGCATTAAAACAGATATATATGGAAAAAAGTTCTTTTTAAAACTATAGGTTGTTTTATTTCTGGTTAGTGTGTTTAATTAATTCCTCTCTCTAGGGAAAAATATTTTTATTTGATGTAAAAAATAGCAAATACCATAAACAGTACCAGTGCTAAGTTAATGTTGGACTACTCAGCTATAAAAATTCTTCAATTTGAACCTTTCTGTAGATAGGAGGGGTGAAAATGATAACTACCACATAATCTTTATCACATAGGCTTTAATTCTCACAATAACTCTGAGATTGATACTGTTTTCCCAGTACATTGAAGGAAATTGTATTTGTAAAAAGTTCAGCAAGTTGTACTGTGTCATATGATACATAATGTGATAAACTGGGAATCATGGGTATATGATGCTGGAGATCCTGGTTGTACCCATTCTGCAAGAGATTGCATTGATCTGAATGTGCTTAGCATTATCATTTGAATTTTATTTATGCATATTATCTTTCAAGTGTTTTATAAAGCTCATCTTCTTCAAAAGAAAATCCATTAACATAAGAATAGATGTGTAAAGTAGCCTTATATTAAGAAAATATCTATCATGAATGCTAACACAATTGAATAGCAAACTTTAGCATAAACTTTCAGCTACATAGTCCTCATTCCCTGCTAAATACCTGTCAATTCATCAGGAAACTGACAATTTTTCTGAATCTGGCATTTGAGTGAAGATAACTTCAATAGTGTTTTGTTTGAAATATTGAATGAATGTCATGAAAAAAATTCTTGATTTTCAAAATAGGCGAAACAGATTTTTACCTGATGTGTTCTTATGTATTGTGGAGAGCTTAGGCTGTAACATTATCAGTGGTTTCCAAAAACATTTTTCCCTACATAGCAGAAACTTTCATTGAAAAGAAGTAACAGTAGAAGGCCAATACCTAAAGCAGGTAAGGAGAGAGCTATTGGGTTTTCCTGGCTGTGTCTGTGCCTCCTGCTTCCTTCCCTTTATTAGCTTATGATTCTGAGACTTCTCTTTTGAAACTTGAGAGGCCATTGTGAGCTCAGTTTGAAAAACACACTGTGTTAAGGTGCAAAAACAATGCTATGTGGAAGATCAGTGTGATATCATATTGACTTATAGCTTTCTAAACATCTTGCTAAAAGCAAATGATGATGCATACTATCACTTACTTTGAACAAGTTTCCTAACCCAGAGGTGTTCGTAAGAATTAAAGTAAAAACATTGTTAAAGATATCATGTCTGGACCCTTCTAAACTCATTAAATTAAAATTTATTAAAAACAGTAATTTCAGAACCTGATAATATGTAGTTTTAGAACATAGATAATTCTGTTTGTCTTTACTGAATAACCTTTGTTTAGATCAGAGGTACTAAAGATAGAAAATGTGTACAGAACTGGGGCCAGTCTACAATGATATCACTAAAAAGATTAGAGGCTTCTACTACTATTTGATATCACCAAAACAAATCAACTGTATCATAGGTGGATTCACCCTATTAAACTAAGGCTTATCCTAGTTCTAATGTTGTCTAATTCTAATTGAGTATAAGAATCACTTGGGTGAGTGATGGGGAGAAATTGTCTCAAATGCAGTCTCTTAGGCTGCACCTAATAGCCAGAGATTGCAAGTTTTAAAAGGAGCCAATGTATTTACAATATTAAAAAGTACTGAAGATCATTCAAATGTGGATGATAGAAGCACACTTAAAACAACAACAACAACAACATTACCACCAACAACAAAATGAGATTCTGTGTTAGTCAGCTTTGTATCACTGTAACAAATACCTGAATAGTCAACATACAAAAAGAAAGGTACATTTTGGCTCACAGCTTTGGAGACCTCAATACATGATTAATTGGCCCTGTTGCTTTGGGCCTGTGGTGAGGCAGTGTGTGATGGCAGTAGTACTTTGGTGGAGCAAGCTAGTCACTTCTTGGCAGTGAAATGAAAGAAAGTAAAAGGGGTTGGAGTCCCACTGTTACTTTCAAGGTAATGCCCCCTATGAGCTTAGGACTCCCACTTGGCCCCACCACAGGTGTTTCCAACACCTTTCCATAATGTCATGCTGGGGACTTAGACTTTAATACACAAACTATTGGGAGACGTGTGTGGTGTGTGTGTGTGTGTGAGTGTGTGTGTGTGTGTGTGTGTAAAATAAAGCTTATATATAGCTAATACTCAGAAAATGCTGTCTAAATATTTTCTATCATTAATTTATAAAAGGAGAATATGAAAATATTCTAAGGCTAAAGGTGATATAGATGATTCTCAGATTACCCTATGTATAATAGAGAAATACAGATGTTAGAGGTCAGAAAAGCAAGTATCCAAGTACAAAAGAAAAAAAAACATTCTAAGTATAATTTGAGATATAATCAATCATATAGCCATTGATTTCAAAACTGATCCTTAAGGCATATGCTTTGATTAATATTTCCTTAGATAATTATACCCTAAGACAGTCTGACTCAGGAGAGGAACATTGATGGATTATTTCATAGGTAATATAAATTCAAACAAGTAGTCACAGGGACAAACTTTCAGAAGGAAGGTGAGTAACCAGAAAAATACTCCTGTTTTATTCACTGATGTGTCCTGGGGCTTAGAAATATTTTTGACACTTAAATACTCAATAAACATTTATTGAATGAATGAAAATTCATTGTAGGTGGTATTGTGTTCCATAGCACTTGGACAAAAGTTCCTCAGTTGTTTATATATTGTCTGTATTATATAGGATTATAGTAAATTACATATAATAGAAAAACTACCCAAAAGTGACTTAAAAAACTATTTTAAAACATGTTTGAGAAAGAAATTTGTGGGTAGATGTTTGGTGCCTTGTTCAGGAGCTTAATGATGTTAGGAATCCTTGTGATTTTCTTGCTCTTTCTCTATTCTCATTGCCTATGGTTGCAAGAAAGCTGATAGATCTTTTAAGAATCACATCTAATTCAGAGTAAAAAATGAAGGGAAAGAGAAGAGCCAAGAACCAGGTCAGGTGTGTTATTTATTTAGTTAATACAACAAAATTTTCCCAGCAACTGGTGAGCAGATTTTTGCTTCTTTCTCATTAGAAATAACTATGTACAGATTCACTAGATTGGATGAAGGGTAAAATAATAGAAACATGGTTATTATCATTTGCAAAGGCCAGTCATGATTCATTTTGCATTGCAACTCTCACCATAAGTGAGATTCTGGTACCAAGGAAGGAGATAATTTGTGGATATTTCACAGATACAAAACAGTATATGACACACTAGTATATAAATGAGAGTATTTTTATTTTACTTTGTTGCTTTTTTTTTCTTTTGTAACTTTTGTTAAAGGAAAGATAGCCAATTATTGAGGTATATTCTGGCCAAAAATAGATTATAGGCATGAGACTAAGTAACCAAAAATGATTACTCCTACCTTGTTCTGACATGAGTCATTGTATTTTAATAGACTTATAATATTTTTATTAAAAATTTTCTCAATACTTTGAATTCTGGTAGCTTTTTTTGAGATGAATTATTAGAACTGTTAATAAAATGCTTGTAAGAGCCTCTAAAATTATCTGACTCAATATTTATTGTACATTATTAGTACTTCTCTCTGTATTGCTTTATATTTTGAATGATGACAAAATATTATCCAAATATTATCCAATATTACCCTTGTACTATATTTTTCTATTTTAGGTAACAAAAGAATCATTATGTAGGGTTTTCATCATAATTAAATTTTAACTAAGTTGGAAGATTAACATAAAAATGACTAACATGAAAATAATAACTTAGAAAAAATTAGGGTTATTTCTTATTTTATAAAAAGGGCCACTGGACCATCCCATTGTTTTCTCATGTTCAGTAAATGCTGTTACTTTAAAATAAAGACTATAAGTTTGTGAAAGCTTCTGTCTGTTTTAGTTCATATTCCGATCCAATCATCATTTATCCTACCCTCAAGGCTGGAATGCTAACGATTACACAGATTGTCTTGAGGTTCAATATATTTCTATCAAGCATTAGGGGTAATTAGGGACTGGGGTAAAGATTCATTGAAAACAAAGAATCAATTTTACACACATTTTTCATTATATTTTAATAGCCTTTTGTTGATATCTGACTTTTAAGGAGACAGTATATTTAGATAAATAGATGCCCTACTTTGCCTCAATTCATGTCCCTAGAGCATAATGAATAGCAAAATCAAACAGTTAAGAAAAGAGAATTCATCATTACTTTCTTATATACCTTTCTACTTTCTGAAACTTGTACTTGCTATTGAAAATGTGATAATAAATTGTGATTCCCCTAGGAAAAACTAGTGTCTGCTCTGCTAAGATTAATATATCTGAGGATTTTCATCTTATATACAATATGATTAGATCATTATGGTAGATGTTGGCTTCTGTAACATGCTATCCATAATTCACTAATTTAATAAAACTCACTAATAGATGAGTTAAAAATTTCAAAGGAGTGAATCTTTGTGTTCAGCAAGCTAGACATAAAAGTGTGATATAGAAGCAAGTGTGATATAGAAGCAAGAGAAAGCTTTGGAGTCAGATCGACTTGGATTTAGATTCCAGCTAAGTGCTTATTAGTTCTGGGACCTTGGGCCATTGGCCTATTTAACTTTTCTCAACTTCAATTTCCTTATCTGTAAAATGAGAAACATCACATACTAAAGGATCATTGTTAGGATTAAGGGACATAATATAAAAGTATAGGTACATATAATTTTATTACTTTCAATCACTGATGTTACAGATATGAGAATTGAGGGCTTCAAAGTAAAATCATTTCCTCAAGGTCACAAGTTAGCAAAGCCAATGTCACAGGACTGATGAGTATTATATGTACCATAAATTATATTCAAAGTTATTTGTGAATGAGCACATTTACTTCAAGTGTTGAGGAATTACAATATTTTGTTTTCAAAAGTAATAGCATCATCTAATGACTATATAAGTGGTGGTATAGAACTAAGCAAGTATGAAGTCAAGAGTCTTCTGTGATGTGAACATATTTTTATTCCTCTTATGTCATCTAATGTTGATTTTTCTCTTTAGAATAAAAACAATTCATAAGATTTGACAAATTAAACTATTATACCTGACAAGGTAGGCCCTGAAAACCATATGCTAGTGCTCTTTTCATGATATGTGTCTTAGAGTGTAGCAGACTGCTCATTAGTCATAATTTAGCTTAGTGTATTTCTGTGTTACCTTTCCCTAAACACTTTGTACAGACTAACAGGTGGATAATAACCCTGAACTCCTTGTTGCCAAGGAGTGAGTTAGTTAGCAGCTCTGTGATATAATTTGGCATAAGATACTTCTCATACCTTCACTCTGCCATACTTTTAGAGTGTATTAACAATTCAAAAACTTTAGTATACATTTTTGGTTGATTTTTCTGATTTTTCTTTTTTAATTTTAGAGACAGGATCTTGCTGAGTAGTTGCTTTGGGCCTCATTAAGTTGCTGAGGCTGACTTTGAATGCATGGTCCTTCTGCCTCAACCTCCTATGCCACAGGGATTACAGGTGTGCACCACTTCACCTGGCTTGGTTTATTTATTTATTTATTTTCATTATAGATCTATGATTCTTGTTATGACCTTTTTACTGATAATTAAAACTTCTATATGTTGGTATAAATATTTTGGAACAAAATAAAAAGAAAGAAAAAAGAACACAAATGAAATTATTTTGAAACAAACAATTGAAGGCACTGGGTGTTCTTAGTAGTAAACAATTAAATGCAACATTACAATCCAAAGACTCAACAAAATCATCTGTTTTAAAAATCACTTGAAGACAAATAATCAGTTCAAGTAGCTCATTTGTGAATGTCGTTGGAATTCTGTGAATAGAATTTTGGAGTTATCCAGACAGGATGGAAGAAAACAGACTCTGGAATTAGAAAGATGAGTTTGCCTTCAAACTCTTGCCAATTTTGAAGTTATTTCCATTAGATTGTGTGTCTGCCCAGAACAGCAAGTCAATTCTCCACTGGATTAAGCAACAAAATTGATTTTTCCCACGTGATAGCAAGTCCTAGGAGAGGGAGGTTCAAGTTTAGAAGGATTAGCAGCTCTGTGATATAATTTGGCATAAGATACTTCCCATCTCTTCACACTGCCAACCTTCATCAGCAGGCTTTACTTTCCCACTAATTCTCCTTGTTTTCTCTTGATGATTGTATCAGTTCCAGGAAGTACATTCATATTTAGAAACTTTCAAAGCAATCAGGAGTTATTCTTTAATAATGTTTTCCACCAAAAATTTTCTTCCATGGAAGAACCCTTCAAAGCTCATTGGACAGGGCTGAATTAACAGTGGAACCACATAACTGGAACTAAAAGAAATTCATTGCTGTTCAGATGTGGAAATAGAAAAGAAAATGATTGAATTAAATAAGAAGAAAATAGGATCTCACCTTGGAAAAACTTACATTAAAACAAAAAGACACAATTGTAAGGTTTGAAATATGGGATTGGTGGCTTAGAAAGGACTTTCTGAATGTACGATTTTGAATAAGTTTTCAGAGATCAGGCCTCTCCACTAACAAACCACTTAGGAGACTTTTAAAGTGAAAATTAATGACAAAAAGTTCGCTGGACTGGTGATACTGTAGAATGAAACAGAAGAGTCAGTTTAGAGAGTTATGATTGGATATACCTAGAATCAGTGGAATTTTGTCAGTGATTCAATATGGGGATAAAGGTGATAGAAGACAAGGGTGACTGATTTCTGGTTTGCCCAACTAGTTTATGACATTGTATTCACCAAAGAAAGGAATACAGGAGAAGGGATTTTTTTTTCTTTTATGGGGAAGAGATAGGCTGAATTTGGGATCATTTAATGCCATAAATTTGGTCATAAATACTAGGAAGTTTTATAAATTGATAGGAATTTTAGAAGTGAGAAATAGTGTATGGATTTTGGGAGGTTCATTAACATTTAGATTATAATAACTAAGACTTGGGAGTTCATGGGTGCCTTCATAGAGGTCCTTCCTTATGGTTATATGCTTATATCATCTTTAAAGCCATTCACTTACCCAACCAACAAAAAATAAATAGACTAGCCATTTTTTAATAGAAAAAATGAGATCTATTGATAGGTTATTATTTTTTATTTATTCTAATTATATATGATAGCAGAATGCATTTTAACTCATTGTATCCAAATGGAGCACAACTTCTCATTTCTCTGGCTGTACACAATTCAGAGTCACACAGTTCATGCAACTGTACGTACGTAGGGTAATAATGTCTGTCACATTCCACCATCCTTCTCATCCTCACACCCCTTCTCCTCCCCTCACTTTCTTCTGCCCAATCCAAAGTTCCTCCTTTCTTTCCTAGCACCCCTCCCCCCATCATTATTAGGAATTATCATCCACATATCAGAGAAAACATTTGGCCTTTGGTTTTTTGGGACTGGCTTATTTCACTTAGCAGGATATACTCCAGACCACCCATTTACTTGCAAATACCATAATTTCATTCTTATTTAAGACTGAGTAATATTCTATTGTGTATATGTAACACATTTTCTTTATCCATTCATCTGTTAAAGGGCATCTAAATTGGTTCCATAATTTAGGTATTGTGAACTGGACTGCTATAGACTAGCCATTCTTCATCTTTAATTGTATGTATGGACTGACACTAAAAATTTTGTTCTTTCCAAAAGCACCTTTTTTATTCTGTCAAGTCCTAATCAAGAATTATTGTCATAGTGTAAGAAATGGAGACAGTATACAAAAATATTGATTAATACCAAGGTTTGAAGGGTTGATATAGGAAGAGTAACTTCTTTTTTTTTTAGTACTGGGGATTAAACCCAGGAAGCTTAACCACTGAGCAACATCCCTAGCAATTTTTATATTTTATTTAGAAACAAGATCACACTAAATTGCTTAGAGCCTCTCTAAATTGCTGAGGCTAGCATTGAACTCATAATCCTCTTGCCTTAGCCTCTCAAGCCATTTGTTTTATAGGCCTGAACCACTATGCCTGGAAGGAAAGGTAACTTCTAGAGGGAAGAGAGACAGAAGAATATCACAGAAATATGTTGCATTGGAGATGAAACGTATGTTTTGGTATGTTTATCCATACCAAATCCCACACATTAGTCAAATATGTATTGTAATGGCCAAATGCTACCAAAAGATAAGGCAAATTGGAGCTTAAAATTACAAGATTATTGCTCATGAACTTGGTGACAAAAGTTTGGGTAAAATGGTGGGGATTGTATAGGCAGATTGAAATGACTTAGATAAGAAATGAGAGGGATGTGAAGGAATAGATAGAAATGTTGACAGTTCATTTAATAATTTGATTTGTAAAGAAAGCAGAGAGGACCTTTGCTGAAAGAAAATATGAGGCTTAATTTATATGTACTTTAACTAAAATCTTTACAAATTATTTTATGGTTAATCCGCAAGAGAACGAATTACTCAAATATAGGTTTGTTGGGTAATGTTAATGGCCACTTTGAGGTTACTGTTAATTTAGAATGGAACCATTTTTTTTTAATTATGCAGTGCTTTTCAAGTAGTGTTTAGCAGCCAGAGTTTTTGTACATTGTTTATGCATAATTAGGACTTAGTTTCTGGCCTTTGTATGTCCAGGGAGAGAGGAAGCTATAATAAATTGGTTTATGTCCAAGTCCTAAGTGGGAAACTAGGCTACAGGAATAACACACAGGGCTCAATAACTGAACAAGGTCTCAGTTATTGCTTCTACTTTCTTTCTCCTTTATTCATCTACTGGGTCTCTGAACAGGACTGTAACCTGTCAGTGTTCTTGCTGATCCTACTGTAGATTTGCTGATATGATTAGATAAAAGAACATATATAAATTGCTCAGTAGATTACCTGACATATAATAAGCACACAATAAGTTCTTTTCCCATATTCTTTCTTCTTTTTTTTCTAAAAAAGGCTATGTACATGAGTTGCACAAAATGTGAAGAAATGAATACGCACCAATTCATTGTCCATGGAAATACAGTGGGCTATGGATTTTTACCTTAAAGCCAAGATATGCCAGAAGTCTACATGACACCCTTAAATCTGTAGCAGAATTTTTACCAAATGTATAAACGTAGTTTTCCAATGAAAAACACATGTTCTCTTTCTTGACATTCGTTTGGTCAACTGTACTTTGTTCCCTGAAGCCCTTTTCAAATTATAAAATTTAGCCTGGGAGCAACAAATCACATCTGTGTTAAATGGGACCATGGAAAGAGGAAAGACAGCTGTATAGCTGGGGTTTGTTCCCACAGATTAGTCAAATGTGTATTGTAATTGAATCCAGTAGCTTTTATGCTATTGTTAAATAAAAGTCAAAATCCATAAGCCAGTTTCCATCAAAAGTTCACTGTATGCAATGAGACTTTGATTCCGTGTCTATAGTGAAAGAGAACGCATCCTATCTGCCCCTAATCTAGATTGTTTTTTCTCATTTTCTGGTTGAGATCTAACCACTATTATAATTGTTTGTTAAATGGGAAGATCTTAGGAAAAAAAATAAGAAAAAACAATGTAAGAAAAAGAATGTACCTTCTGGTACCCTGCTGTCCCTTCTCCCCTCAAGGATCACACATTCTCTCCAGATGTAGAGCTCATCTATGCTGGTGGACAGTGATGTCATCAGATACCCTTGAAATGTCTTCTGACTCTAGAAGTGTGAAAACATTCATTCTGGTGTCTCTCTGTCCTGGGGAATCCAATATGTTTTCCTGTTCTTAGTGACTAATGTTAGCAAGATGTTAAGAGAAAAGCATTGTGATCACAGTGTTATGCAGTAAGTCATGAATGTTTGAGTTATAATCATGAAGAACATATTTGTACCATTAACTGGAATTATCCAGAAAAGAGAAATCATTGGAATGAGTAAAGTTGAGTCCAATGTGCTCATTTGCTCCTTGTTTCTCTTGATTCCCATTAAAGACTGCTCACAATTCTTTGCCTATTCTGAAAGCAAATTCTTTCACAGCTTTTCTTGTCTGAGAAAGAATTGAAATTAATAGTGTACAGTAACAAAATTAAAACGTACTTATGATTAGCTAGAATTAGTTTCCATTACAATTTATTTTTGTTTGCACCCATAGTTAAATGACTTTTACTATTAACACAGTTCCTATGTGAATTTTTCACTCCTATATATAAACTTTAGGAATTTGCAATAGAGCCCATACTCACTGACCCCTGTAGAGTTACTTTTTCTGGAAAATGAATCTTCTTAGTTACTGATTAGAATACCAACCATTACACCCATTTCCATCATGATTATAAGATAGATAGCTGAGGGAAAATGACATTGAAGGCTGCCTCTCAGTTTAATCATGTGGCTCCATTTTAAAATATAAATAATAGAATAAAAACATTTTCCATAAAATTTCTGGTATCTAATTAATGTCTTCCAGAGTAACTGTGGTATCAAACATTTCCTCTAATTATATTCATTAACTGCTTTGCCCGGACAAGTTTTAATTAAGTTGTACAATGAAGATCAATACTCATTTTGTATTCATTACAATTTACAACAAGCATATATACTGTTCAGAACAATTTAATTACTGTAATTGTAGCACAGAAGACACTTAGTGGTTGTACTCTATTACTGCCAATTCCCTTTTTTTGAATAAATTTGGTAGTACAATTTGGAAATAAAGTTTTGAAAATTCACATTTAAATACACCTTGTAAATTGTAACTGCATTTTCATATTTTTAATTTTATATTTATTTTTATTTTCTATTTTTATTATGTAATTAGTAAGGGAAATGGAGGCATTAATGACATCAGTGACAGACTGTTTCTCCCATACACCATCATGAATGCTGAGAAGCATAAATGTTGATGAATAAATAAGAACACCTGTAATAATTGCACTAGTTTTGTGAAAAATTAACATATAATTATGTGGTTAAAATAGTGTCTTTCTAGTTCCCTAAATAAAACTAAGATTGTTTTATTACATTTTTTTTACCAAATGAAAATGAGTTTATTACTTTTATTTTCTTAAAAATTGGGGATCTTAAGGTATATTTCCAATATGGTACCTTCTGTTAATGAAGATCCTGCCAATGTTGTACTGTAAAAAAAAAAAAAGGCGAAAGAATAGATCTTTTTTTAGTAGCATCAATAGATATATACTAGGGCTTCTCAATTTCGGACTAGTGAAATTTGGGTCAGAAAATTGTTTCCTGGTAAATTTGTGGTGTATTGCAGAATGTTTAGTATTATGCCTCGCTTCTTCCCCTTAAATGCTAGTAGGGAAATACCCTTCCCCCTCCCCTAGATTGTAGTCCTCTCCAGATGTTATCAAATATCAATGCCAAGAAACACAGGTGTATGCTGAATCAGCCACACCCTCTTGATCTGCCCATTGCACAGATGATTCATTCATAAGGCAAATATAGCCATTCAGCTCTTGGAGCTCAAAGTAAGATTATGGGCATGTGTCAACCCTGGAGTTCCAATAGAGTATTCAGTAGTAATAGCTATCTCATAGTAGGAAACTGAGGATCAGTGATGGCTTCCTCAAAATGGTAATTCCTGAAATTCATCTTGAAGGAAAAAAGTTAGCAATTCAAGAAGGGAGATGTCATTTGAGAAAGCTTAATAGTCTTGTTCAAAGCCCAGAGGTAAAATAAGTAAGTAAATAAATAGATAAATAAACATATTTATTTAAATATATTTAAGTGATATACAGCAAGTTATAAATATATATTTAAATTTATATATAAATTTTAGCTATTTTTCTCTGAGACATATGATGAACTGTTCCAGGTCTAAAGCATTTATTCTGCACTTTATTAACAAAAATTTAATGTATTTATCTCAAGAAAGCATTTTGATAAAATCGTGAGATTAAATATAATTCTATTGTAGGTTTTTTCATGTATTTTGTAGTGTATTTCAGTATCGATTTACTTCCCTGTCTGTGTTGAGCCAAAAAATAATAAAATAAAATAAAAATAACATGTAGATTATAAGCTAATTCAAGTGATGACAATAAAAGAATTTTGAAAAGACATTTGGAATTTTGTTTGTAATAGGGAATATTTCAAATTCACATATTATTAAGAGACTTACAAGACATGTAGTTTCACCAGGCTGGCCAGTTACAAATTCCTGGAATTCCTATGCACATCAATTTGCCACCACAGGATTAAATTTGATTTGACTACTGTCACAGTAACACCCTTAGTTTGCTGATTTGCTCTACTTTATCTAATCTACACTGATACACTGCTGCTCAATATCAAAGATGAATCAAATGAATCATTAAAATGAATAAACATAACAATTTAGGTTCTGCACTCCCCTGGTACTTAGTCATGTCTAGACACAGCCCTAGTGTCCCAGAAAACTAAAATGAGGACAAGGACATTTATGTTTAATGTAGCCTATTCCCACAGAAAGCTGAAAAACCAACAATAGAACAAAAAGAAAAAATATGGATTTCACTAAAAAATTATATAAAGTGGCTTGACTCATAAAATCTGCAATCTCAGAGAGTAGTAGAATAATTTTGGTTGATTTGCTTTTGTTTTTGTGGTAATAAACAGTGGTTTTTCATTTGGGACATCTTTCTTTTAAGGAATTAGTAATTCCACAAATGATTTTATTGTTTCATGAAGGCAATATGTTTTGAGTACACCAAAGTGATACAAACATTATATAGTAAATATTTTTGTAGTTGAAGAACTCAAAAGTAATGATAAACAAATATATTGAACAACAATAACAACCTCCCCCACACTAGCATATTTTGGGTGTTCTAGAATTCTAAACTGCTGATTTATTTTAATGTTACTAGTATTATTATGAAACTTTAACTTAGTTTTTAAGATTTACATTCACAAACGTACTGCTTTGCCCACTAATTTGGGCTAGTGTAATAAAATGATGGATAATAAAGACTAAATATTTGTGTATACATTTTATAGCATGTGTAAAAATTTCAGTTTTAATTTTGATCATGATATTCTCAGTCATGATTTTGTCTTATATTCTTTTATAAAGTGTGACAACAAATTTTCCAGTCTATCAACTGTAATTTCTTTTGTTCCCCAGGTTTATATTGGTAGATAGAATTTTTTGTTGTTGTTGTTGTTTAGAATCAATGTTTTGAAGATTCTGGCTCTTGAATGTGATTTATGAAACTGCAGTACTTCTTACCAGGAATAACCCATGTGGTTCCCTTTTGGATTCATATGCCATGTTTATGCAAAGTTAGTCAGTTGTACAGTGGGCCAAATGCATCCATGTGAGATAAATATAATAACTTAGACATTGAACTATGACCCAATTCTAAAGCATTTGATTAGATAGTTCTCTTTAAACTAGTATGATTTCCCAGGGACAGTGTACAAGGACTATGTGTATATGTGGATATGTATGTATGTACGTACGTACGTGTGTATCTCTGTGTGTTGAGTTTGTGTGCATGTCTGCATATATACTCACTCATGGCTTCCTTTATAATGATGGTATTAGATTGCTACTCTGGAATTCCTAAGTATCTTAGGCTTTCCAGATATAACAGATTTGAGAATTTTATATGAAGCACATTTTAGACTCTGGTCACATCTAAGTAGAAGACATCTTTAGGGATGCAGTGGACTCTTAACTATAGCAACAACCCCAAGAACTGCTATAGTTTTCTTGTCTTGTTTAAGGGTGTGTAGATTTATTTCTTAATTAAACTTGCAATTTGGATTACAGATTTCAGATAATATCACACTGTTATAAGCTTGGGAATAGTTCATTGCTGTATAATGTAAATTATTTGTTAATTGCTTCATAAGCACTTTCCATAAGAAGATAAAGTGTATTTAGCTGCAATTTTATGGTAGTGGCTTAATCCCCAACATTGCGCCTTTAACCAAGCTACATGGTCCTATAGTTTTTGTGGGCATTTATTTTATTTTTTTCTTTTTCTTATTATTTGATCTTCTACTTTTCATTTATTTGGCAAAAAATATCTAAGGTAATGGCGTCTTTTTATATTTTGTTGTAATTGTTCTCTGTTTATTGAAAATAAGTTGTTCTCTTATATTCAAATGACATTTTCTACAAACTGTACTTCTTGTGGTCATCACAATGGAAGCTTAATCTAATTTCAATTACACAAAAAATGTGTATGTTTTTCTGTTCTTTTCTTTTTTTACATGTTTTTAATGTAATGATGGGATTTTTTTACATATTCATATATGTACACACTATAACAATATACTTTGGCCCAGCATGTCCCCCGCTCCTTCCCCAATTTTCTCCCCTTTGTCCCTTTCCTCTACTTATCTCCCTTTGAATTATTTTTCTTTTTCCTCTCTAACTTCTACATATGAGAGAAAATATATGACCCTTGATATTCTGGGTTTGACTTATTCCTTAACATAATGGTCTCTAGTTCCATCTATTTTTCTGCAAATGACATCATTTTGTTTTTCTTTATGGTTGAATAAAACTCTATTGTGTGTATGTACCACATTATCTTTATCCATTCATGTGTTAATGGACACCTATGCTGGTTCCATTGTTTGCCTATTGTGAATTGTGCTGCTGTAATCTTGGGTATGCATGCATCACCATACTAACACTATCAAAATAGAGATACAGATATGTTATTGTTGTTATTGTTATATATTTCACTCATCTTTTTGTTATTTCTCTTTCAGTGAATTTATTGGATTCACGCACTGTTATGGGGGACCTGGGATGGATTGCTTTTCCAAAAAATGGGGTAAGATCTTATTAAATTTTCCCCTAAACTTAAACTAAATGCATATGTATCATTGCTAAAAGTCACAGGAGGTTGAAAATTCACTGGATATGCTCCTTAAGACAGAAGGGAATTGTGATAGGGAAAGAAGTTTCAAATCAATGAATATCAGTTATATTCCTCTCTTAGTCTTTTTCTCCATAAAAAGATACAAAGGTTGTCCAAGCATCAGGAAATTTTAACATTGAAGTAACTAACAAATTTTTAAAATTAATTTATATATAAAATGAACTTAATTTTCTGCTGATTTGCCGTATAATGGTTATATTGTACAGGAAATAAAATTTAATATGTAAAAAATCATTGTTAAATCAAACGAACCATTTTTTTTTTCATTTGCAGAATTATGGAATGAAAATTCTATAGGAAATTCATTTAAATTCCATTAATTAAAATATTTTTCAGATTATCAGCTAGGTCAGCATTCAGAGGTTGTTTTCCAATTTTGAATTTTTCTTTACTGAAAATTGCTTAGTAAAGATGGTTTTATTGGAAGATTATTATAATTAGCAATGCTTTTTATTTCATTGGTGCATATTACAAATTAATATTTTGGGAAAAGAAATTAGAAAAGTCTTTTTAACTCTCAAGTATTTTTTCTTGGTATGTAAATTCTTTGTAATTTTGAATGTAAGCAGACAGAGTATGTTAGATCTGACACATTTACTCTGTAAAACTTGGAATAATACAAAATTTTAATTGGAAAATGAAATTTTCTTCTTCCTTTTTTGAGTATATAAAAATCATATAGAATAGCTTATATCAGTATATCATATTTGTATATGCATATATACACTTATTGGTCTGAGGTTTTTTTGTTTTGTTTTCAATATCTGTCCAACAATTAACTGCTAATAAAATTGCACAACAACTTTGATGGCTACACATGATAAAGAATACAGGTTTTACAGAATTAGTTTAGTGATGTTGTTAAACAAGCAAACAAAAATGAGCCCTGGAATAAGGGGAGAATATAACTTGCAGAATTGACACATTGTATTATTTGATGTGCTTGGATTTCAGTACAAAATCATGAGACATGTAAATAAATAAGTAAATTTTATCAATACATAAGATGAAATCCACCAATATAATTATATTGAGGATTCCCAGATATTTGACATATTAGATAAGGGCTTTCTTTAATTAACAATTTAAAATATGTTCAAAGAACTAAAATAAAATGTGTCCAAAGAACTGAAAAAAGTATAAGATTGATGTTTCTTCTAATTCAACATGTCAGTAAAGAGATAGAAAATACTTAAAAAAATAAATTAGAGTTGAAATATATAAAAACTGAAATAAAAATATATTACAGGGGCTTATCAGCAGATTATGGTGAAAGAAAAATCAATAAACTGAAAGATGGAACCATTGAGATCCAATTAGAGAAAGTGAAAGGAAAAATAATGAGGAAAAGGAAAAAAAGAATTAAGATACTTGGAGGAACAGCACAGATATAATGGGAGTAGCAGGAAAATAGAGGCCAGAAAGATCTGAATAAATATTTGAAAAAATTAATGTATATAAATTTTCCAAATTTGATGAGATATTAAAACACATATTTAGGAAACTCAACAAACATAAGTAGAAGAAACTCAACAAATCCATCAGTAAACCATGGTTAAATGGTCCAAAGCCAAAGAAAAAGAATTTTAAAAGCACTGAGAGGGAAACTTATCATCATATAAAATAAATCCTCAATATTATTAATGGCAATATTTTATTACAAACAGTGGGGTGCAGAGGGCTGTGGAATGACATATTCAAAATATGATAAGCTGTCAAAGCAAAAATTCTATATCCAGAAAAGTTGTCCTTCAAAAATGAGGAGGGAATCAAGACCTTGTCAAATAAATAAAATCTGCAAGAGTATAATTATCAAAAATAAATATTTTTTTTTCCTTTTGGAAATAGAATCGTAGATTATTCTCATATGGAACCCAACCATTTTTTTTTTCCAAAAGAACTATATCTTTATTTATCTTTAATTTTTTTTCTCTTTACTTCACTTTCAGAGAGAAACATAATCTTACAAATTATATATATTCCCTTAAATTTGATGTATGCATTTAATTAACTGTTAGTTTTAGAATAATTTATTTATGATATAGTTTTATGATTTGATGTAGTTTGATCATACATCATTTAATGATGGAGATACAATCAGAGAGATGTGCCATTTTATGATTTTATCATTATGCTAACATCACGTGTGTACTTGTACAAACTAAACTGGTTATGATGTCACTGGGCAATATAATGTTATGGGACCACCATCATATATGTGATTCATCTTTCACGGAAACCTGGTTATGGGACACATTAACTGTATTTCAGTAAAAACAACACAGTGCTCCTATTTGATTTATCTTTTCATAGACAAGAAATCATTTTGCAATCATTTCATCTCAAATTAAAATTGTATCAATTTCATGTTAACATAGTTTTAAAAAAGTATGATTTTTTATTTAATAGATATCCTTTAGTGTTACTTTTGTGTAATATATTATGCCTATTCTATAATTCATATCAAATTGAGCAAGGCAAGGGTCATATCCTTGAGAAAGGCTGATATAACTTAATTTTACTGCTTTATTATTTCAAGAAATATCTGCTCTGTACTAAGTGATGAAGTCTATTCTAGAGACACCGTTATTATTGTTTTATGTTTTAATGAAAAGCTTATTAAGGTTTGTAATATTCAATGAATTTTCTTCCTCTAAATAGTATTCCTGGTCTAAGCTGAACCAGTCTTTTGTTGTTGTTTTGTTTTTCTAATTAGTTATACATGAAAGTAGAATGCATTTGACGCATCATATATAAATGGAATATAACTTCTCATTCTTCTAGTTGTACACGATGTAGAGTTATACTGGTCATGCAATCACATATGCACACAGGGTAATAATGTCCAATTCATTCTAGTATCCTGTTTACCCCTACCTCCTCCCCTCCATTCATTCCCCTATATCTAATTCTAAGTACCTCTATTCTTCCTTAGTAGTCCCCTTACTGGGAATTAGTACCCACATATCAGAGAAGACATTCTGTTCCCAATAGTGAGGATATAGTCTGGCATATTGCCAGGGGTGTGTGTGTGTGTGTATGTTGTGTATACACACACACACGTTGAATTAGTGTTGTGTAAATTTAAAACCACACAAAGAAGTGAATATTTAATTGAAGATAATATACTTTTTCACTTTTTCAGATTATTCTCCTGAATGTCAGTTCTTAGGGATTGTGTTGGTGAACTTTCCCTTGCTGTGACCAAAATACATGACTTTAAAATCTTGGAAGAAGAAAGTTCATTTGAGCTCATGGTTTCAGAGGATCAGCCAATAGTATGCAAACCCCATTTCTGTGGGGCAGAACATCATGGCATAGAGGTATGGGGAGGAAAGGAAAATGGCTCAGCTTATTGTGTTCAGAAAGCAGAGAAGGGATAGGGGATGCAGAAAATTTGAACCTTTTCAGGAACACCCCAAATGACCTACCTCTTCCAACCATACCTTACATGCCTATAGTTTCTACCCAGTTTGAACTGATTATGCTACAGCTCTCGAAATCTAATAATTTCACCTCTGAATTTTCTTTAATTAACATAGGAATTTTATGGGAACATCTCATATTCAGATCATAATATTCATCCCCTGGACCCCAAAAGCTTATGTCCATTTCACAATGTAAAATGCATTTAGTCCATTCCTAAGAGTCCCCAGTCTTAACAGTTTCAGCATTGTCCAAAAGTCCAAATTCAAAGTCTCCTTGGAGACTGAATGTCTTGCTTGTGAGCACCTTTAAAAATCAAAAGCAACTTGCCTAAATCTAATAGACAGTCCCATTCTAAATCGGAGGCCTAGGGGTATTGAAAGAATGGATAAGACCAAGGCTAGCCTGAAAATCAGCTGGGCAAATATTTTCTGCATCTCCACATCTGCCATCTGTAGCATATAGTGGCAAGATGTGATCTCCAAGGGACTTTGGCAGCCTCATATCTTTGATCTTGCTGGTTGTAGTGCATGTGCCCTCCTTTAGATTGGCTTTGTTCTCACACAGCACCTTTGTTAGTGGATGATCATATTGCTGACATCTCTTTAACATAGGGGTTTCTATTATAACTTTGGATTCATGTTCATAGCTTCTCACATCACTTTTAGAGATGATATGTAGGAATGCTGATCCTGCTACACTTTGCATGGCTTTTCAGGCCTTTCTTTGAAATTGCAGTAGAATCCTCCCCACACCCCTAAATTCATCATCTTTTATTTCTCCAAAACCAGCACCATGTGGATGATGCCAAGGTCTACCAACAGACTGAGCATTAATTATGCCACATGGGAACACAGCTGTGGTGGCTGAGTATCTGAGCATGGTAAAACAAATTCAAGACCCCATCCCCTGCAAACAGGGTGCCCTGTGATCTTTTAAATGTGTTTTCACTTCTATACTTTTGAGCCTGCTATGGGTGTGTTCTTGCTGATTTCTGAGATGCCCACAAGGCATATTTCCTTTTGTCCCTATGCAAAGTACTTAACATTTCTTTAGTGACCATAATATCTTCTGCAACCATATCTTTCTTGGCTCCAGTTTTACACTCACTTTTCTGCCCACACTGTGAGTTTTAAAAATATTCCTTCTTTAATTTGTGGTTCTGATTCCCACAGTAAACCTGGCTAAATTCTGCCAGTAATATTCATGCCATACTCTGAATGCTGTCTTGTCTTGAAATTTTCTTCCCAAGATTAACGAGTCCATCACCTTTAAATTTAGCCTTGCAGAAAATCTTAGAACATGGGTAAATGTAAACAACTTCTTTGTGAAAATGACCTCTGGTTTAAACCCCAACGCTTGTTGTCTCTGAAACCTTATGAGCACAGGTTGTATTTTCTGCATTGTTCTTGGCATTCTGGTCTTCTGAGCTCCTACAAGAATTCCTTATTAATATCTTTTTAGAACATTCTATGGCTTCTCCAGCCTGTGTCTCCAAACTCCTCTTGCAAACCAGTTTCAAAATTGACTGAACCACATTTTCAGGTTTTTCACCACAAGGACCCCCACACTTCTTGGTACCAATTTTTTTTTGCTTTAGTCAGCTTTTGGTTACTGTGATCAAAATACCTGACCAGAACAACTTGGAGAAAGAAAAGTTTATTTTGGCTCACAGTTTCAGAGATTAAATCCATGGTTTGCCAAATTTTGCTCTGAGCCTGAGGTGAGGCAGACCATTATGATGGAAGGGCATGACAGAGGGAAGCTGCTCAGTTCATGGGAGCAGGAAGTACTGAGAGAGGGGAAAAGGGGCTGCAGGGAAAGTGCACCCTTCCAGGGTACACCCCTAGTGATCTACCTCCAGCCATACCTTACTTGTATACAGTTATCTCCATGTCAGCTGATTCACTAACTGATTGCATTATAGCTCTCATAACCTAATAATTGTATCTATAAGTATTCCTGCATTAAAACAGGGGCTTTGGGGGGATACCTTATATCCAAACCATAACAGGTATGAATATTTCTCAGACTGATTAAAGAAAATGAACACTTCTTCAAGTCTAGGTCTAAGAATTAGGCAAGGATATAAAGGAAACACTGTTATTGTATCCTCATAGTCATGATTATTTCTAACATGCCATACACATTAGAAACAATCATTTCACCATAAAACTTTTTTGTGTGTGTTTATCCTCTTCATTATATTATAAGCTTCTCGGCTTCTTGTAGCTGTTTTATATTTACCATTCTACTGTGTTTCAAAACTTGGCTCAGTTCCTGACTTGTAATATAACTTGAATAAATATTTATTGCAAGGATAACTTTGTTCTTATAATTTTTTTTAATAAAATGGAGCATAAACTACTAAGGTGTAGTTTTACAATAAAGACTAAACAAGTGTGATCCAGGAAAGAGATTGGTACATTTGGCAGCCAGTAAATTTTTTTTTTCTTTCATTGACTTTTGTTCTGTGTTTCTATTCTCTTCATACCAAGAGTTCCATCAGTCCATAAGGTATTTAGTTTGTTAATTTGTTTTCGCACATAAGTGTACATTTATGAATTTATTGTCAGTGCTTAAAAATTGGAGGATTCCATATAAAATTTGAATTTGTAGTTTCTTTGTTTATCAGATGTTTTAGAAAGCCACATCAAAAATATTTCCATGACCTCAATAGTCCTAATTTTAGTGAAAACTACAGTTTAAAGAAATTAAGCAAATTCTCTTATATGACTCTCTTTTCACTTAACACTCTCATTTATTTAAATTAACCATATATGCCCTTTGTAACTGTTGAAGTGTTATTATTTTGATTTTGCACAGGCATCCAGATTTCCTTTGTTTTAGAAAGAACTTTAATTATTTTCTCTGCTGAGTACATGCTGAAATTGTTTCCTTCTAGTCTGTGTTTTAGTATTTACCTTAGCTAAGACACATCATTTGAATCTGGGCTTTAGCATGTCCTTTATAGTCATTGTATATGGGATCTACAGTTTGTGAGTATGTGTGTGTGTGTGTGTGTGTGTGTGTGCACGCCTGTGCGCACTTTATGGTAGTAAATTTAACTCTTCTTCCCTTTTTCATTCCAGACATACCTAGAAGTACTAGATCACAATAGATTTTATGTAAATTTTCTGCATTTATTCATTCAACAGACTTTTATTGAGCTCTGAATATATAACCATCACTCCTGTACAAAATCTCTGACTTCCTGGAGCCTGAGTGAGCTCATGGTTCTGTGAATGAGTAATCAGAGAACAGGTGATAAATAAAATGTTTACTATTCTTATCTTTTCTCTCCATATAAGTGCAAAAGTGTTAAAGAGGTGACAATATTTGTTCAAGGTCACTAAAGCAATTCATAATATATTTAGGAAAAGCATGTGTTCTGGAGTCACACATGAGTTGTTATATGGTTCTTTTTAATTCTGTCCTGCCATAATACACACACACACACACACACACACACACTTCAAGGACATGAATATATGTGATTAACATATATTCCCAATTCCATATATATGTAGTTAACATTTAAATATGTATATATGTAGTTAACATTTAATCCTAACAAGGGCAATGCACAAAGAGGTAATTAGAATTCTTTTTGTAAATGAGGAAAATGAGGCTACTAAAGGTGAGTAATGTACCCAAGATTATGCACTTGGTAAGAGACTGAGTCTGGCTCAATCCCAGGTCTTCTAGGAGTAGTTATCTGAAACTGGAAGTGAGCTTTGGTAAAAGGTAATGTCTTCAGAGACAGGGGAAGGTTTTGTAGAGTAGTTGACACAAAGGAAGAATTGATGCTGGAGAAGAAATTCACCTCAGAGAAGGTTTTAAATGGGACAGAGCAGATTGTATTCATTCTTTTCTAATTCATTATAACTTAATGGGCTTTTCTGAATCTTAGTTTTCCTATCTGTTAAGCAGGGAGGGTAGCTAAAATGTCATATATCTCATAGTGTTATTTTTAGGACAAAATAAGATAATATATTTAATGTATAATGTGATCCCTAAACCATTCAAGAAATAGAAAGTCTGATGTCTTATTGTAAAAAGAAAAACAAGCAAAACACAGATTGACTTCAGGCTCAGTTGATATAAATTATGATAGTTCAAATTTCATTTCTAAATTTCATTGCTTTTTTGAGTAAACACATTTTTTTCTTCCAGGTTGAGCTTTTAAAAAAAATTATGTTGGAATTCACAAATTTTTTCCAGACTTAACCAATTAGAACACAGTTCTAACAATAGATTCTAGTGATGGGGCTACAAGATAAGGAGGACTTGAGATTCATCCCTTCATTCCTTACATTTTCACCACATTTTATTTTAAGATATTTGTAAACTTTAGAGTCATTTTATTTTTTTTAAGTTAATAGGCTTTATTTTTTAAATGTGCAGAAAAGTCAACAGAAGACATAAGGAGTTCCTGAATATGACCTCACCTTCCTCCCGGCTCTGTTTTTACTATTAATATCCAGCTTTTATGGAGTACATTTGTTATAAATGATGAGCCAACATTGATACTCAGCTATTACGTAACTTACATAGTTCACATTAACATTCACTCCTGTTGTACATTCTGTGGATTTTGACATATATCTAATGACATTTATTTACTAATGTAGAATCACCCAGAAAAGGTTTATTGCTTTCAAAGCATTCTATGCTCCAGCCATTCATCCCTTCTCCCCACTCAGCCCTGAAAAATACTATTATTTTTATTGTCTCCATAGCTTTGCATTTTCTAGAATGTTATACAAATATAATCACATGGTATGTAGCCTTTTTATTTTGGCATCCTTTACCTTACAATATGTATTAAAGACTGCTCTGTCTTTTCTGGATTGATGATGCATTCATTTTCATAATGGAATATTTTACTATTTTGTTGTATGCCATTTTTTTAAAAAAATATTTGGGTTAACTCTGTCTATAAACTTAAGAACTCCATTTCTACAAACCCCACTTTCTCAAATATATCATAGCAAATTCTAAGTCCAGAGTTTAGGGAAAAAATAAAAAATTTAAATATATAAATATTTTTATTTAAAGGCAAAAGTTTTGTTTCATATAAATCTCATTTCAGTTACAGTGATCAAAGTATTTAGAATAGATTAACAAACCTCACAGCAATACACTGGTCTCAATTTTCTGTTATAATCATTTTGCTGATAACAGATAACCCAAAGACTGTTTCTGAAATAAATATTTTATCACTTGAGACTTTTCTTTCATTTTCTTTCTACCCTTAAACTGCCAATCTCATATTCACAGCTTTACTTACTAACTGACATGTATACACCCTGCAGATATATTTTGCATCCTACAAATTACACTAAAGTTATTTCAGTCACCCTCTGGAACATTTAATCTTGATTAATCTATGTAGTCTAAGCATGGATATAAACATCATTGTTTTGGAAATTCTCAGCAAGTGCTTCAAAACTTATTCTTAGGAGAATAAAATTAATGCGTATAGTTTTTGTTTAGAACAGGTTATGCGCTTAGTCTTTGAAATTCCACCATTGCTTTTTCTTTCCATATGCTGTTGTTACAGACGGCACAAAGTACACCTGCCTCCTTTGATTTGGTGGAAACAGCCTTTTCCCACTGGGCTTTCTATACTTCCTGGAGCACACAGTGGGGAAGCCTCTACACTCCCCTGAGCATCTCCTCTGAGTTGTATTGCAAGCTCTACTTTTGTTATTGCTATATTTTCATCTCCCAGTCAAATAAAAAGAATAAACATTATTGATCTGAAGAGTATTAGAATCATTCACAGTAATTTATTCATTTGAGGAAGACTTTAGAATATTGACTGAAGTCATATTTGTTTTAAAGTGAAACAGAATAGCTTCATCTTTGCCCCCAAAATAAAAAAAAAAAATAGCCCAACATAGTTATTATGTCAAAGCAGGTGTTTAGGGATTTTCTTGTTTCATTGTTACTTTGTTCTATATTCTAAATTCTTTGAGAAAAAAAAAATCTGTGCACATATTTTTAAGTTAAAGATAGCCCAGATTTTAGATTACTCAAAATGGACAGTGAACACATCATTAATGTTTTTTGTGGGTTCTTCTGAATCAAGAAAAATTAAACTGAATTTTCCATCCTGATGCTCAGATTTCTGCTGTGTGTATGTGTGTGTGTGTGTGTGTGTGTGTGTGTGTGTGTGAGAGAGAGAGAGAGAGAGAGAGAGAGAGAGAGAGAGAGAGAGAGAGAAAGAGATTTCATGACTCCAAAATTAAAGACAAAGAATTAGGAGAAATATTTGAACACTTCTCCCCTCTTAAATTTTGCTTAGGATCAGAGTGACTTGCCAGACCTGCATTTTGGCTTTGCTACCTACTGAAGGAGAATAAAGATAATGACAAGCACTGAGGCCCACACCAAGCATGGAGAGGCTAATAAAGATTAAAGTAATGCTGAAGTGGGTAAAAAAGAACACATTAGTGGATATAGAAAAGCTCTTTTCTTGGACAATGATATAAAAGAATTCTAAAGGGAATGGATATTATAATATATAATGCAACTGCTACTGTAATGAAAAACATGCCTGATCCAAAGTAGCTTTATATTCACTTAAAAACAACAACAACAACAACAAAAAAGCACATCCAATCTGTATGGTAATTAAGATAAATAATTTAAGGAATTCAACATAGTCATTAAGCCTACACTGATGTTTAGAAGACACAAAATTTTGCATTTAGATTTCCCACATGTAAACTTAGCAATTATGAAGGAAGTTCTTTAAAATGTCCAGCTTTGATTCCGCATAGAAGGCAAATGTATTTGGTTTTTGATATCTGACAGTATGTGGAATGAATTAACAGTAGTCACAGTATATTTTTGCAAAACAGGATTGACATGTATTTGTTCACTAGGTTCAATCTAATTATGTATTTAAAGTCATTATGAAATAATGTGAGTATTTATTTCTCTAGCAGCTCCCAAAACACTTTTTCCACATTATAGGGCAACTTATATGCATAAGCTGGAAAATGAACCCTTCTCTTTATCCCAGCTGCAACTGGATACCTAAATGTTCCATCTTGATTCTAAATTGCATTCTACTTCTTGTAGGAAAATGTAGCTCAGAGATGAGTTCTCTTCCTCCTTGTTAGCAGATCATTTTGTGAAATCTTCTTCTTCCCTCTGTCCAAACCTCATCAATTGTTTCCCCCTGGGGGTTACAGTGTGTACAGATTCCAAACTCATTACTTTGCCTAAGTTTACATCCAGCTCTTCTGATTTGTTTCTTCTTTGAATTGCTTTTTCCAATTTTGTAGTCATAAAACCAAACAGATTCCAGTTCATTTCTGAAGAATAATGTACACATTACTGTTACTTCAACTCTGATGTGAGGTACCTGTGCATATGCATTTACCAAATGACCATTTCCCATTATAATTCCCACTTCTTTCATATTGGATTCTAATATTTGTCTTTTCCCTATTATGTAGTATAAGGGGATTTATAGGTCTTTGTCTAGCTAATGCTTGGCCAAATGATGTAGTTCATGCAAAATCTGGGCCTAAAGTTCTTTTTCATTTGAAAAAAAAATTCTCCAATATCATTGATATTTGTATCACTTTCCATATGTGAATATAATGATTTTCTTTTGCTCTCATCTTCCCATTCATTAATGAAGATGTTAAATAAATCTAGGCCTTGCAGAGGTCCCTAGGGCCCAAGCACCAGGTATTTTTCCAAGTGGTTTGATTGCTGTTTATCAGTATCTTTTTTTTTAAACCATCCTTCAGCTGTTTTCAATTCATATGACAGTGCTCCCATGCAAGTCAATTTGAATTAATTTTGCAAGCAAATGCTTTATGGTTCTGAGTACATAATCTCCTTCTCCCACAGAGAAAAAATATACTGTAATCATCCAGCATTCCTGTTGATTATTTCCATTAAAGGCAGCAGGGGGAGAGAGAATGCTCAAGACTCCTCTCGTGTTTGAAGTTTTCCGAGGCTTTTACTATTCATTGCCTTGTTCTCTGTCTTTTTTCCCCTTTATGCTATTCAGTGCTTGCACTAATGTAGAAAATGATGGTTCAAACTGCTCACCCTGGAATTTTGGTCCTTTGGAGCCAAGCCACTGCTGTCTTTGTGATCTTATATCTCATCACACTTTCTCCCAAATGAACTGATTTCTGTCATCCATACTCCTCAAAAGATTTATATAAATTTTTACCTCTAGCATTTTGTACAAATTGCTTTAAATACTCTTTCTCACTCTCCATGCAGCCTATCTTAATGCTAATTGTTTTCAAAGCCCACTTCAAAGTATACAACATGAAACCTTTCATTATTACCTAGAAGGGTGACCACTTCCTAGGCTGAATCAATGTAGCACTTGTTATGTATCGAACACACTGAAAATTAGGTATTTGTAGTGCTACTCATTGTTTTTGTGAATACCATGAGCTGCTCTAAAGATATTTTTTATTTACCTTTAGTTTTAAGTATGCACCTTTCACAAACATACATACAAATTTTCCATTAAGTTTATTCCAAATTACTATGCCTCAAATATAAATTGACATTAAACATATCTGTTGCTGGTTGATGCACAATAGTTGTCTAGCTCTTTAGACAGTTGTTGATAATTTATGTGTATGCATATATGTATGTATGTTTGTATTTATTTTTCTACTTTGGATTGACCCCAGGAGTGCTTAAACATTGAAGAACATCCTCAGCCTATATTTTATTTTATTTTATTTTTTATTTTGAGACAGGGTCTTGCAAAATTGCTTGAGGCCTTGCTAAGTTACTAAAGTTGGCTTTGAACTTGCGATTCTCTTGCCTCAGCTTCCAAAGCTGCTGGGATTACAGGTGTGCTAGTTATTGATTATTTTGATCCCAAAGGATGCATGATTATTTTAGCTAAAAATGAAATAATATAATAATGTCAAAATTTAGCCAGGTACAGTGGTGCACAACTGTAATCTTAGCAATTTGGGAGACTGAGGGAGGAGGCTTATAAATTCAAAGACCAGTCTCAGCAATTTAGTGGGAATCTGTCCAAAATTTTTAAAAATGAAACATATTAGGAATGTAGTTCTGTAAAGCAACCCTGGAATTAGTACTCAGTATCAAAATAAAAAATCAAAATTTGGATTTAGAGATTTCTGTTTATTTTGTGTCATATAAGGCTGTGCCAAGATAACTTTATTGAATTATACAAATTATTTTATACAAAGTTTGCATTTTTTAAGCACTGAGATTACAGTTGTAAACTGGATTCAGTTCCTCTCCTCAACTATTAAAATAGATAAATTTTGATTCTTGTTTCCTAGATTTTTAAACAGACGGCTTGTATAAACATACATACAGATTTTCCATTGTTTAATCCAAATTACTAACATAAAAATATTTGTCTCCTAAGAGGCAGTATAATTAACACAGAGACAATGAAATAACTTAATCCAGACCCAAATTCTTGTTTCAAGTCTCACTACCTGACATATAACAATCTAGTTAATCTGTTTCTCCATTTTTTGTATCTATAAATTATATATAATACTACTTACTAAAGTTATCTTAAGGGTTAAAATGAGATGATCATGCAGGGTTTAGCACAATGCCTGAACATGGTAAGCACTGAATGTGTGATGTTACTATTCTTCCGCTTGGTTTCTGTTGTTTTGATTTTGGTATTTACTCAATGCAGCAGGTACTTACCATTTGAAAACCATTCTGTACCCTGATCTAGAGCAGGGGTACAATGATCGACATATACTCAATAAGCTTGACCTTTAAAATAATTTTTGTTCCTATTTTAATCCTAAAGTGTCTTGGTATGGGAGAGATATTTAATTAAAAAGTTATTGAAATAGTTTGCAAGAAGTATGTAAGTTGTTCACTTAAATATAGCTTATTATTTATTATTCTGTCAAATTTCAATTGGTTGCAAGTAACATAAACTGAGTAACTTAAGGCAAAGAAAGAGTCTCACTGTTAACTCAGAAAAATTAAGTCAATTTAACTCAGGTCAATTGAATTTTTAAAATAATGGTACCAATGGATTGAGCAAGTTCCTGTGGTGAACCCTACAGTGGTTTTCTTCACTCTCAGGTTCCTGTTTCTGTCCAGTCATTTCTTTATTTTTCTGTCTGCAGAAAAAAAAGATTTCTTTGCCTCACTTTGCCCATGACTTCTGTACAGTTCAAACTTTGACATCTTATATTAATATTAATATTAAATAGACCAGTTTATGCTGACTGGGAATACTTTAGATTGCACATAGAAAGATTATGATGATTCTACATGGTTAAGCTGTCGATCACTGATGCACCAACTCCAGATGGGTGTGGGGAGAGGACAGAATCATGCACAGTAAGTGTTCCTGAGGCTGTGATAGACAGCTCTGCAGTAAGATCAATATTTAAAAAATAGGAAAAAGAAAAAGAAAACTACCTAGGCTTCATTCCAATTAGTGTCTTTTAGAAATTCTGATGAGTCAGCATTTCCACAAGTATAAAGTTGTTTTCCCATGTCAATTTTATTTAGTTATAAAAATGGTTACCAATGTGAATTATTTTATCATCTAAATTTGCAATGAAATGGTTGTTACAGTATATAATTTTCACCATTTCTCTAAATTCTGATCTATACAATACGTATGAATTTTACACAGCACTCAATTTTATTTGAGTGACCTATTTGATTTATTTAAAATCATAATAATACTTGTCCCACTATTTGTACATTTTGCCTTTTGTGACAGTCACTGATTCTCTCTTACTTATCATTATTCTTTTCTATAACACAAATACCTCTGTTTCTCTGTGCTATTTTGTCAGCAAAATGATCTTATACTCCTGTCTATAACCAGTTATTACAAGTAGGAATAAAACTAATAACATCCTATTAGCTCACTGTTTCCTTAGAGCCTCAGGAAATCACCCTTGTGATTGCTGACCTGGTTCTGCAAGTCCCTATGCTGCATCTAAAGTTGTCTCCTGCTTAGAAGCAAGCTAGATACAAAAATACAGAGACAAAAGAGGACAGCAACCTTTACTCACTGTTTATGTTGCTTTTCTTTTGTGGAATTACCTTACATGATGTTAACATTCCCAAAACATTATTATGAATATTTAACAATGTAGTTTATGAATCTACACTCATTGAAAAAATATATTCCAATTCAGCCTTATTTCTTAAAATTTGCTCTAGGACACAGATAATGGAAATGGTGTGTATATTCTTTATGTCTGATTTAATCCTTTGCGTTATTCTACACTGTGTGCATCAGGACAGGGCAGCCAACAAGGCCGTAGGGAAAAGTTTTATTGTAAGCAAAGTTTTATAGTATAGTTAGATGTGCATGGACTCCAGTTGATTATAAAATGCAAATGTGTGATAAACTGATGAATCACAAGGTGTGATGTGATCACAAATTATTCAAATAATGCAAGATAATTCAGTTTGTGTTACAAATTGTTCTAATCTGCACAATTAAAAGCATAACCATGAGCATAATCGTAAAAGATTCACTTCATTAAGCAGGCATCTCTGGCTAACTGTTTGCCTTATTTTAATACCAGACTGAAAAATGAAAAACTTAAAGGTAATTTGCAGTAGTGACAGTATACTGCATTTATGTCCTCTTATAATTTTTGAGCCCATTGATATTTTTAAAATATACAGATTGAAGTTATTATGATCAAAATACCATATATAATTTTAATCCTAGTATCTGAAAATTTAATGTGGCTCCAAAATGAGGTATTGCAGTGTCATTAACCTGGAAGGTTAAAAGCAGCTATCTTGTCATCAGATGTTGACAGTGCCCTCTACCAGTCATCAGTAATTTTTATGGTAGCATTATTCATTAGCGTATTGAAGTTCATTCCTGACACGTACATTTATTGTGTTGTCTTTTGAAAGTAGGAATGAGAATGAAGATACAATATCATGTATGCAATCAGTAAAATATTGAAATGAAGCTTTTCATATGCAGCCGCCCCACATCCTCCATATTAGGCCCGATATCAGGTAATGTGAAACTTTGAAAATCATATAACAAAAAGAGCAGCATCAACAAAAGGAAACGATACAAACAACTTGAGTCCATGCTGAGTTAAATTTGTGAGTTATCAAAAACTATAGTTATCTCAGTTTGCTTATCTATTAAAAGTGTTGTTAATAATGTTTAAGATTCTTAAGAATGCCCAAAGTTTATGCTTATCCTGCTGTGACTTTGATTTATAATCTGACATGATAACCAATTATAATATTTACAAAACTGTTAACACTATAAATAATTCATAGTTGAAAGAAGAAATCATATTTGCAGTTCTATGTGGACTGGTAAGGTTGTAGCATTGAAGTGTGGATTTGGTGAAGTTTACCAAACACAGAAAAGGCAATGCTAACATGAGAGATCTTTCTGTTGCTCAAATGACACATTCCATCAAGTAGTTATGCATTTATAAACAAGACCAATTTGGAGATATAAATAATTAAAGACTGACAACATTTCTGAATTGATGGCAGTATTTCCCAATGATGTTTTACCAAAAATTGTCTAAAAACAGGAATTAAGCATTCCAGAGGAGTTTGAAATTAAGTAAGCTTGGAAAATATTAAATTAAATAGAATTAAATAGTTTTCTGTACCTGCTGTATTTTACCGATTATTTAATGATTATTTAATATATTAAAGAGAATGAAGGTTCTCTCACATTATTTGATCAGCAATCATCTTTAGTATTTACAAATGTGATCATGCAAAAATACTCAGCAGAATGCAGGTTCGGAAATATTTTAATTAAAAAAAGAACTTGTATTTCTTGTAAAACCTATATGAATGCTGTGATATAGAGAAATAGGAATACTGAAGTATCTTTTAAAATTTAATTTTAATGGAACATAGAGCAATAACTGAGAATCACGTTCCTACACATGCCTGAAAAATTTGTCTAAGGTACCATAATAACAGCTAGCTAGCCTGTCCCTGAGAATTACATCCTAGAGTTTCTAATATATTGGATGGGCCAGATCAGGCTTGTTCTGTATTTTCATTACAGAGATGTAGTGACCTAGAATAAGTTATGGTTGGAGAGGAGTTCAGATCTACTTCTTACAAGGGGGCCAATAAAATTCACTTTTAATTTACCTAAGGGAAAAATGAAATAATTTATAAAGCTTATATTCTAAATAGAAATTTATATAATCTCATATATTGCTCCATGTATAAGAGAAGGCAACTTTGTAAAATCCAGTTCTTTTCCCTAAATCTACTGCATCACACATGAGCAAGTAGGTTTTCTAAGTATAATTTGGATTTAATTCATGTAAGTTTGCATATAACAGCAGAAATCATGCTTTTGAGCTTCATTTCTTGATATAGTTGTATTTGTTCATACATTCATCCAACATGTAATTGTCTGGTCAACCAAATGCTAGACTTTTGCTAAAGAATTAGGATGAAAACATGAAAGAAGCATTCATTGACTTGTTTAAATGAATTATAGAACTGATGATCATATAATTATACAATTAAATCATAAGCAATACAAGTACTTTGAAAATATAACAAAATGAACTTAAAACTTTCAATTCTAAATATTTAAATAATTGATTTAGATAAGGAGTTAGCTAATAGTCATATTTTTCCATGGACTCTTTAAAATAATGAAAAGGGCTTATATTCTAGGATATCATAGCATTTATTACAATGGTTATAACTCAAACGTTCAAAAGCATGTATTAAATTAATATATTTTGTATTTCCATTGCCAGTGGCAGATTTAAATATTAAGCCATGTTTTACACAATGTCTCTTTTCTAAATGCAAAGTTGTTTCTCAAAGTGTGACTTAGACATATATTAACATTTATTGAAATATATCTTTTGAATACATATTAAAATAACTCTCAAAAACTATATCCTGGGACCTAGAAGTTGGTTGTATTGATTGAATAATACTGAAATTAGTTTTATCTATTTAAACTATGAATTGGATCAATTAATCTTATATTGTGAGCAATTTCACCAGAGTGACAAGGAAATTTTTAAGGTTAGCTCATTTTTGCAATGGCCTCCTTTTATGAATTATGTCAACTAGGTCAATTACTAAATCTTTCTACAGATGAGAATGTTGACTTATCTCATAGGAGAATAGGAAAGAAATATTAAACACTGCTTAAATTTTGACGTCTTAATATTCTTGAACATGACATCTTACTAACCTCTTGTATTACATGAGTAGTAGGATTGCATTTACACATGAAAGAGGTACATATGTAGTGTGAAAAAAATTGATAGATGAGGTTTCATTATACTCATGTGAAAATCTGCAAGTTCCATGGTATATATTTTATTTGATAAGTCAGCAATGTAAGAAAAAAGCAAAACAAAAGTAGATCCCTGAGGCACAACAAGTCTCTTCACATGTCCTTCTCTTCTATTATCTTAATTTACTAATACATTTAGAAGACTTTTCTAAACAAAGTTCCATATGTTTTATATCCAATGTTTGTGTACTATTAAAATTTATAATGTTCTATCATAAGAGATAAAATTTATTTCTTTAAATCTTAAATTTTGTTGGTGTTATAATTAATGTAAATAATCATATAATAAACACTGAGATATCAGGTGGTCATTCCTTCTGTGTCAGTGATGATATTTATTCAATAGCAATAGTTTTAAATGACAATTTAGTCATTGAATTTGTAGTTCCTCTATTTATGGAATTATTTTAAATTGATGGTTCCCTTAAGGACATCCACTTTAAATTTATTAAAGATATTTATTTATTTATTTATTTATTTATTAAAGAGAGAGTGAGAGAGAGAGAGAGAGAAAGAGAGAGAGAGAGAATTTTTAATATTTATGTTTTAGTTATCGGCAGACACAACATCTTTGTATGTGGTGCTGAGGATGGAACCCAGGCTGCACACATGCCAGACGAGCACACTACCGCTTGAGCCACATCTCCAGCCCAATATTAAAGATATTTAAAATATTATGAGGAATACAACAAATGGGACTCATTTTTTTATGATTTCAAAAGAAAATACACTGTTTAGGGGTTGGGGTTGAGGCTCAGAGGCAGAGTGCTCACCTACCATGAGTGAGGCACCAGGTTTGATCCTCAGCACCACATAAAAATAAAGATATTGTGTCCACCTATAACAAAAAAAATAAATATTAAAAAATAAAAAGGAAAATACACTGTTTAATGCTGTAAGGGGGAATTCTTGTCCCTGTCTGTAGGCAGCATGTTGCATATCTATCAATATATGGCAGTCAGTCTGAAGTGTTTGTGAAACACTAATATGAAAGACCTTGAAAGATGATAAGGAAAACAAAAGTATTGAAATTTTGTTCTGTATCTAACATTTTTGTTATGTAATTAACATTTTTGTATTTGAAATAACTAAAAATTTTATTCAAGATAATTCAATAAAATTTATATTTTATCTAATAACTTTCTAAAGCATAGTAGTCTTTCAACTTTACTCTTATATTGTCATAAATCTTTGAAGTATATAACTTATTCCCTTTTCTATTCAAAATTTTAAAAATTATTTGACATACAGAATAATTGGTAGAATATAAGATTTAGATTATGGATTCTACCTTAATTTCTTACTAATTAGTTACTAATAGTACAACTGTATGAATTATGGCATTTTTTAAGTTTTGCATGAGCCTTAGTAATTTTGTCAAACAAAACCATACATTTTCATTGTTAATTATAATATTTCCATAGTGTTATCAGAGCATATAAGTCATTGTTAAATTGCTTTGTTCATTTATTTGTAAGAATAAGATAAATATTCTGTCACAGCTTTTTTACTGCTGCAACCAAACAAGCTAACAAAAACAATTTGAAGAGAAAAAGGTTATTTTGGGCTCACAGTTTCAGATGGCACAGTCCATAGATAGCCATCTTCATTCCTCTGCACCTAAAAAGAGGCAGAATGTCATGGCAGAGTGATGTGGTAGAGGAAAAGCAGCTGGGTACATGGCACCAGGAAACAGAGAGAAGGAATTATCTGGTTAGGGATAAAACATATAATCCAAAGGCAAGCTCCCAGTGACCCACCTGCTTCAGCCATACCCTACCTGTCTATAGTTACCACTCACTTAATTCCTACCAGAGTGTTAACACAGTGATTGGATTAAGGCTTGGTTAAGGATCTTATAACCCAATTGTTTTACCTCTCAATCTTCTTGCTTTGTCTCTTGTATGACTTTTTTGGGGGCACTTCACTTCTGAACTATAATAATGTGATTTCATCATGAAATTTTATTATATTGTTGTATTATACTCATAAAAATATAGGTGATCTGCTACCATTATATCAGGAGGTAGAAATATTTCCATTCAGGCAGTCATTATGAAGACACAAATGCCAAACATTTTATGCTATAGTCTCCATTAAGTAGTCATTCTGATATACCCAGAATTTTAATTCCCTGGGTTTCCTACCTCATATAGCCATTTTGTAAAGCTGTAAAGGAGACTTTATAGTACTTATTGCAAATCAACATTATATTTTATATTATATTATCACTAACATATGTTTCCCATTGTTAAATCTGAAATCAGTTAAATATAACAAACTTTACTTGAATAAGAAAAAAAAATTTCCACAACTCTACAACATTCCAGATTGATGATAATTCTGAATTCCCAATCCCACCAGGCATAGTTGTAGTTATTCAGGGAAAAAGAAGTGAAGTGTAGAATAGCTTGATTGGTTATGGTAAGCATTTGCTTATGTGGTCTTCTTTTGGTAGCCTCCAGCTTCTAACTGGGTAGATAATCAGCTACTATGAGTGCCTGAGACTCAGTTGCTTGATTACAAGGGTATGATCTTAGTGAGGTTACTATTTACTTATATGTGTTGCTAGTGCACTATGTAAAGAGTCCTCTTAGGGCCAAACTTGTCAGTCAAGTCCAGAGGCTCTTTTAGGATAAATGTCATTCCATTCAACATTATGATAGCATATTAAGTACATGATAAGTACAGTAAAGGTGAAGTTTTCTTTCTTCTTCTCTGTGTGTCTCAATGGCATAATAGATAATCACCATAGTTGTTGAATAAAAGAATAAATAAGTGAATGTAAAGTTGAAGTTGGAAGTAGTATTTTCACATTGATAAAATTATGAGGTTTAGGTTCCTAGAATTTATGAGCACTAAACATTCCCAGTTATAGCTCTGAATGTGATTTTCATAGGATAGGGTTAATTTATATATGTACATATGTATGTGTACATATGTATTTGTACATATACATATGTACAAAATTTGTGAGCTAAAAACTGTCTTCTGTTAAAAAAACTGTTCTATTTTTGTGATATGTTTTCCAAATTCCAAATAGGTTATTTAAAATTATATGGAATTCTGCCTTTTTATAAACTAATGGCCTAAACCCATGTTATTCAAATTATTTGGTAAAATTTTTAAATTTAACAATTAATATATGCTTTTAAATATTAACACACATTTTGACAGTTCTCAGTCTTGCAGAACTTCTACATGATGTGCCAGCCATTCTGCTCTTATTAATAATTAAAGTTACATGGACTTGAAGGTTAAATACTTTGCAATTTACCTCAACAGCAAAATCAAGCTCATTTATTCCCTTTCCCCCATAAGTAAAAAAGAATCAGGCAACAAGAATTTCCTAGAATTAAGAATTATAGAGGATATGATATTATACTGTTCATAAGTCCATGACTCAAAAATTAAACCCAAAACACTCCATGAATTAAAAGTATAAACAACATGATAATTATTATTTCATTAAAAGAGAATTCTAATACCAAAATAAGCATCTAATCCCAAAATAAGGAAAAAATTCTTTAAATTGAGAAGTTTTGTTTTATGAAATACCTACTAAATTTTTCGCATTTCCTTAAGAATTTGTGAAGACTTTGTCATGGTCTATGTGCAAATATTTGGAGATAGTGCAAAATCTTATCTTCATTTACAAATGAGAACACTTAATTTTTTTCAAGATTTTATTGAATTTGTCATATTGCTTTCACCTTGAACATACACTGTTGAACCTACTACCTAGGTCCATATGTGAACAATTAAAATAAATTAAAGAAGAAGTGTTTATTTCCTTAAAAACAACTTTCATAGTTCTATGATATGTAACATGATTACTAGTTCAGTGATTTTACCCAGACACTAGTTGGTAGAGTTAATCAAAAACTGTAATAAGTCTGAAATTCATCTTTGAGGAGTAAACCAAATCAAATACTGTTGAGAGCTGATTCTAAACAAAAGAAAGTTACTTTCCTGTAAACTAAAGCAAGCAGAATAGAATACAATTACACAGGACTAATATAATGATGCCTACAGCAAGTTGGGCCTGACTGAATCATTTTAACCTTAAGACACTCATCTAAGGTTTTAATCATACTCCTTAGGCTTCAGGAAAATAGATTCTAAGTGAAATTTTAATCTGAGAACTTAATGTACTATAGCCTCTTCTTCGAACTAAGATACTGATGGTAATGACCTTCCGTTTTCCCCTACCCTTTAAATCTTGAATACACTCTGGAACACATTCATGTACAAACACATCTAGGCATGCATACACACACGACCTGGTGTTATGTAAAAGCACTAGAAGATGCTTAGAATTAAATTTGTAAACTGCCAGGAGTCTTTATAAAAATAGAACACGATAGAACATTGTAACAGAGTTTTCTGGAAATAATCCCACATTTGATCTCATATCCTAGACCCTGGGCACCTAACTGCATTTCTGGCTCTGGGAATTAATTTTTCTCCTGGATTATTATTTATAAACACATTTTAATTTATTTTTATTCATTTTGTTCATTTGTTCCATAGCATAACTCTAAACATAAAATCTTGTTTTGTACTAATTATTATACACATTGTAAATGGAGAGTTGGATGCAAACTTCCTGCTTCTCAAGGTCTAATTCAAAGGTCTAAATTCAAAACCTTATCACTCACTAACTATACGTGCCAATGACTCTACTTGACTCTGGAGCATCTAATATGAATATGTTATTGTTTCCACCTTAAAAAAACCTTATATTCCACTTAAAGATGAACGATTTTTGAATGAATATCCAGGATATGCAATTGTCTTAAGTAATATATAAAGACTAAAGAGGAAGCAGATATAAAAGCTAAAAAATAACAATAATTAAAAAGTAATCTTCATTTCTGTGAGTAGCTAAAAGAATGACAGTTATTTGATTACAAAAAAAAGAATGTGATTCACTGAAGGAACATTATGTTAATTAACTTTGTTTTTAATATAAGCATTTTAATTTGAAGTAAGGGATGCATTCTTCACATAGTTTTGTTTTGATTTTGGTACAAGTGTTTGAACACAGGGGTCCTTAACCACTGAGCTAAATCCCTACTCCCAGCCCCCCGACATTTTTTAAATTATTTTTTATTTTGAGACAGGATCTCACTTAGTTGCTGAGGCTGATCTTGAACTTGCAATCATCCTGCCTCAGCTTCCTGAGCCACTAGGTTTACAGGTGTGGGCCACTGTGCCAGCAACAATAGGGTACATTTAACTCAACTCTTTCTTTATATTTCCAGTTCTGAAACCTGAGCCTCATCTGGGCTTCATGCCAAGAAAAGGTATAGTTTTGCCCTTTTTTACCCGCAGGCTTAGTTACCCACAGGCTATCTCAAATAGTGAGCATAAGAACTTAAATATATTCAAATCACTGTAATAGAGAAAAGAGTATAAAACTAATCATAGTAACAATTGTTCCTCAGAAAAACTGTGTTAAGACTCTTTAAGTAATATGCTTGGGATGTAGGAGAAAGCATTAAGACAGAGAACAGAAGAATAGGCTGTATCATGTACCAAAAAAATTTTTGCTATATGTTTCTTTTGTATGGATGGTTTTGATGAATTTCTATCTGTAGGAGTGAATGGAAGAATCAGTTTAGTTTGATGAATGATTAAAAATATGAATATATGTGTGCATGTATATGCACATATGTTCATATATATATGCATATATATCCCATGTACATGTAAAATCTTCCCCCTTTCTCTCAAGAAACTCTTCATTTAGTTTAAGAGAATGTCACACTATAAATACCTGTGATTCAGTATACTGTATCTTTTACATTTATTGGTTTTGTGTTGTAAGATAATTTTATAAAAATCTGGCTGGATATCAGACTCACCCAAGAGAGATGGTATATATGATGTAAGGTCAAGAGCCAGAATTCTTTAGTGATATCATGTTAATGCAAGTCATTAACTCTACTACTGTGTTTCCATCTACATAAAAAGAGCTTCCTTATTGGACTGAGATGATGATAACTGTATTAAATATATAAAATATTTAGGAAGGTTCCAGGTTATATCACATTCTCCATAAAATTTAAATAATTATTATTATCACTTACATTTACTTGGCACCAGGATTTTGTAGTTTTGGTGTAGGCTGGTATAAATTATAAATTATAAAACAATTATAAATTATAAAACAATCTACATTTTAATAATCACCAGAGTTAGTTTTGATACAGGTGATGAGGTGAGGTGCAAAGCAACTCAGTGAGATCCTGTCTCTAAATAAAATACAAAACAGGGCTGGGGATGTGGCTCAGTGGTTGAATGCTCCTTAGTTCAATCCCTATTACCTCCCAGGCCAAGAAAAATGAATATTAGAAACCTTTGTTCTGGATCATATAGATTGAGTACTGACATAAAAGAAAATAGGAAGTTTACGAATTTATTATCAATTAAAATGGAAATGTTGAAGAGATACTACTATGAACAAATATTTTAGAAGGAAATAAAAAAGAGAAAAATGTAATAAGTTCTGTATATAGCAGAAGTCAGCTACTGTTTTCTGGACATGTATATTTTTTATGCAATCTTGACCCCATTTAAATATATGGAAATTCTGTGCACATAGATATTTATGAATATCTGGCCAATATATATTAATGAGACTCACTCAGTGTATCTCTTGCTGAATGTTTAATTCTGAATATAATTTTTAGTTGCGAGAAAAAATGAATTAAGGTGGTTAAAAGAGAAAAATATTACCTCAGTCATGACTCATTTTTCATTGAGATACATTTTAAAAACTGTGCTGCAAACATCAAATTCAAATATTTAATATCAATATATAGTTTTGTACGTATATGTTTTCTATGTTACTGATTCTAAATTAAGTTTTATGTTCTATTATCAAATAGCAGGGCTCCTCAATTAGTGTCTTTCATTTAATAAAAATAGTTTTTATATTAAAATGCTTAAATATAGGAGTGTGTGTGTGTGTGTGTGTGTGTGTGCATGTATCTTTTTTCTTCAATAATGAGAACTGAACCCAGGGTACTTTACCACTGAACAAACAAAACTCTCAGTCTTTTTTTTTTTTTTTTTTTTTGGTATCTGGGATTGAGAGGCACTCCATCACTGAGCCACATCCCCAGCCCTATTTGTATTTTATTTAGAGACAGGGTCTCTAAATCTAAGTTGCTTAGAGCCTCACTTGCTGAAGCTGGCTTTGAACTTGTGATTCTCCTGCCTTAGCTTCCTGAGCTGCTGGGATTACAGCATGTGCCACCATGCCCTGCTTCCCAGTTCTTTTTATTTTGAGACAGAATCTTGCTAACTTATGAGGGCTGCCCAGAACTTGTGATTCTCCTTACTCAGCCTCCCAATCACTGAGATTACAAATGTGCAGCAAGACACCTGGATTATATATGGATTATCTAGTAATTGGATTGTGAAAGTTTGAAGACCCTTAATTTCTCAAATATAACTCACAGCCTCTGTTGAAAAGAAAGTATTTCAAGTATGTAGAACACATTAAAATATTTATTATGGATTGGTGTGAATGCCTATGAAGTAGTGTGAATGCTTCAAATAGAATGCTTTAAATGGAATCTCAGTCTAGGCACAGTGGCATAGGCCTGTAATCCCAGCAATTTAGGAAGTTGAGGAAGGAGGATCACCAAGTTTGAAGACACAATTCAGAGAGACTGTGTCTTAAAATTTAAAAAATAAAATCAAAAAGCATTGAGGATGGAGTACAGTGATAAAGCAACCCTGAATGAATTTAATCCCCAGTACCACAAAAGAAAAAAAAAAACGACTTTTAACAGAAACAGAATTATATATAGAATCATTTTCTAATTAATTTAGCTGTATGCTTTGTCACCAAACATGAGAAAAACATGAAACTAGAAAATTTGGGGTATATTCATTTTTTCGTATAAAAAATCATTGCAGAAATGAACTCTATCAGCAATAAAGCTATGTGGAGCCATAAAATAACTACTTAAAGAAAGATTGTCAGGAAAGTGTTTATGTTCTGAGGTTGTTAGTTCAAAGAAACAGCTCTGAATTCTTGCAAAAAATAATGAATAAAATTAATTATGACTCTTGGTATATATAAAACATATTTCCTAGCTTTTAAAATTTTCTAATAATCATTTAGTTACTTCTTGTAATAATAAAATTTGTTTTCTCTTGATGCAATTTATTTTTTAAAACAGTTTAAATTGAAAGTTTTTAATTTTGTTTTTTATTTAATATAATCAAAGAATTAATGACTTTTTGCTGCTTATCAGCTATATATCAATGTTATTTTACTATTTATTCTTATGATTTTTCTTCTTCGTTGAAAGCAAGTGAACTTGCAAGTCACTTAAACTAAAGTCATCGGGATTCATGTTCTTCTATTGGGGAGTAAGTGGAAGAGAGCCTGTCCCAATGTTTGAACCCAACTAATGTTCCCTGGCATGATAGGAATTCCAAATATCATTATATAACTTTAAATACTTTATATGAGAAGAAGGAAATAAAATCTGGTTAGAACAAGCCTTACCATTGTAAGATATAAACTCTGCTTTTATTTACATAAATCACTGAAGCTTTTAAATGTTATATTTTGAAAATTTAATATAATTGTAGAGCTTCTGATTTCTCCATAGCTTGTCTACTGTCACTTTGCACTGATAATTAGAAACCTGATATACAAAGATAAATGAAATTCACAGAGACTGAAGTAGTACCCTTTCCACAAGATTCAATTCTCTCCACTACAAAACCTTTCTTGGAACTGCCAACTCTTAGCAACATGTGACAGAATTGAGCTTAACCTTGTTTTGTCTTTCCTTGCTATTCTTTTGGTGGGGGTTATTGCAAAGAGGAAAAAAAAATAGTGGCTGGAGCAAAAGACTGTCAACATTTCAGAGTTGACATGCCAAGTATTCTTTGACTAAATTGTTTGTAGCAAAAGGAGGGAGAAATAACTGCCACTCAAAAGTTTCTTTCTGTTTCCCTGATGCAGATCCAGTGCATCACTGAGTAAAACATATTGCTCTTATATTTTCATTCATTCATTTATTCATTCTTACTTACTACATTCAATGTATCTTGAATTTTTATGGTTCTCCTAGTATGATTCTTAACACAGGGGGTGGGTGAACTGTTCACACACAATTGATAGGGTGCTTTGTCATCGAGTAAAGGAAATTAGTCCCTTGTGGGATATAGATATATAAACTAACTATGAGCTATAGATTAGGCACTATGAAAAATGTGTGCAGGGGGAGTTATCACAATGTAGGCCATTATGATATGATAGTCCACTAAGTGGCCACAACCTATGCAATTATCAGCCAATACCACAACTTAGCATTTCCCAAATATGGGACCATTCAACAGAGTGCTTATGCTTGTTTTGAATAAAATAGTTATCCAATAAAAGTGTGGGAAATCGCACATAAATCTAAACAGATAAAAATACTGTGATGCTTTACTATACATATGTGGATACTACTCAGTTTTACTTTACAGATGTGTGTGGAATTCTCAAAACTTTCAATTTATTAACTTCCATACAGAGAAAATAGAAAAAGCTCCCTGATTGTCTTTCTAAAGAACACTTTTATTTTCCATGTAATACTTAGTGGGATTCTAGTTACATGGAAATTGAACAATGTTACTTTACTAACTACTTAAAGCTGTACTTCAAATTAAAGAGAGAAATGAAGCAGAATAGATATTTTTTTAATCTTTGGAGGAATGCCAGAGATACTTTATTGATTCAATATACTTTTCTGCCTAGGAATGATTGTTTTCCTATATTTTTCTCTTATTTTGCTAAGCATCATGGTGTAATACGATAAAATGGAACCTTTGAAATCACGTAAATGTGAATTCCAACTTTTGTTCATGTTCATCATTAATTGTGCAACTATCTCTTGTGGCCTTTCCTCCACTTTAATCTCACTTCTATCCTTTCCTTTCCTCTCTTCTGTGTTTGCCTGTGTTGTGTGTGTGTACGTGTGTATGTCCTACACAAATTCACTACCTCTAGGATGCCAGAGAGAACACCACAAGATCTAACACCATGAGATTCTTCATACCTCTCTTATGATAGTAATCATATCTTTCTTTGCTTCCTTATCTCTAATCTGCAACAATCACTCAGCTCTTCACTTTAAAATTTTGTTATTGCAAAAAAATATTATATAAATTCAGTCAAACAGTATTCAATGTTTTAGGGATTTTTTTTTACTCATAATAATTCTCTAGAGAATCATTAAGTTGTTTCTTATATCAACATTTTCTTTCTTTTTAATGCTGAGTAATATATTGTACCACACCTTGTTTAACTATTCACCTATTGAAGGTCATTTGGGCTGATTCTAGTTTTGGACTACTAGAAATAAAACTGCTATGAACATCCATGTACATATATTTGTGTAAACATATGTATTTGTTTACTTGGGATAAAAGTTAAAGTATGAAATTTATATGTTAAGTGATAATTTCATACTTAATTTTGTAAGAAACTGCCTATTTTCCAGATTGGTTCTACCATTTTACCTACCTACTAGCAATGAACAATCCAGCTTCTCCACATCCTGATCAGCATTTGATATTGTCACTATTTAAAAAGATTTTCTTCAGGGTAGAGGTGTAGTTTAGGGGTAGAGCTTGCCTCTCATGAATGTATCACAACCTTAGTTCAATGCTGAGCACTGCAAAAATACCTAGATGTCCTTCAGTTGATGACTAGATAATGAAAATGTGGCACATGTTTGTGGGTATATATATATACACACACACACACAAATGTACATGTGTGTATGTATATATACATACAAATGTATATATATATACACACACATACATACATACAGTGGAATACTATTCAGCATTAAAAGAGAGAAAAATCATGGCATTTGAGGGAAATGAATGGAGTTGGAGAATGTAGTGCTAAGTGAAGTTAATAATTTTTCTTGTGCTTATTTGCTGTCTATATATTTCCTTCTCTTCAGTAAGTTGTCTATTCTTTTGCTCACGTTTAATTGGTTAGTTTATTTTTTATTGGTAGGATTTGAGTTACCTTTATTTTTGCACATTAAATTTTGCAAGGTATGCTAGTATTAGCTGACAATTTTTTGTTCTTTCAACTCTTTGAATTTGCCATATATTCTCTTCTCTCCTCCATTGTTTCTGCTGAGGAACTATATTATCATACTTTAATTTGTCTATATGCTATGAGTTATTTTTCTCTAGCCACCTTCAGAATTTTCTAAGGTCATAACTTTCAGCAGTATGTATAGGTAGGGAGTCTCTGTATGCATACTAATTGGGTTCAGTGGGTCTTTTGGATTTGTGGAACAATGATTTTATCAAATTTGGGAAATTTTTAGATTTATTCAACTGTTTATCTGTCATTTTTTTCTCTTAATCCTGTGTGTAGTCTCATTATACATATGCTGATATACTTTTCTTTGTCCTAGAATTCTCTGAGGATCTCTTCTTTAATCTATTGTACTTCTCCTCTTCGTTTAGACATTTATAATTATATAATTATATGAGTATAATAAAACATAATAATAATGAATATAATAAAACTATTTTGCATAATAGTTTTATCTTTTTGGAATTTTGCATTTTTCCTCAAAATTTTATATTTGCACGCTTCATATAAGTGAATTATTTGTTACCTTGTTGATTTATAATTCCTACTGAAGATGGGACATTGGGATATTTGAGACATCATCTTGGCGCATGTATCCTTGGTCACACAAAAATTCTGAGTTTAAAAGATTTAAAAATTTACCATGCATTGCTACTCAATGTTGACTACTAATATATTTACCCAGCAGCAGCACAGGAGAGTCTCTGTTTTCTATAGCCTTTATAACCCTTGATTCCATAGCTGCCTGTTTTTTCCCTAACAAACACACTTTTAAATGTGTGGAGCTTTATAGTGCATCTAGTGTAACCAGCCAAAATAAAATGGAGAATTTATGAAGAATATAGGACTAATACTAAGGAGCTTGAGAGGTCCACCAGACCTGTGAGTTACCGTTGCTAAGGATGAGTTCCACAGCAGACAAAGTATCAGTTACACAGGAGAGGGCAGTAAATGGAGGTCAGAGACACTTAAGTGTTGTGATTGTAGATATCTCCTTCACCATCTCAAGGGTCCTGTTTGCTCATCTACTAATGAAAGTGGAAGTAGCAAATAATATCTGAGATAAATTAGACTAAAAAATTCTGAATTTCTAGTCCACAACTGATTTATTTGTTATCTACATTTGTATATTTTTGATTCCTATTATTAGAATATATTGATGGAAGAAATTGTCCTGGGAAGCAAGGAAAAAGGAAGTTAAGAGGTTGTTTTAATAATAAGACTGAAATCACTGTAAGATTAATTTCTGTTGCCACTACTACCTCTTGTGTTTACTAACCCAAGCAAAGAGTCTCAAAATTATTAAGGGACAATATAAGGAAGAAAGGAATAAATATAGGCAGAAGAAGACCCTAGTGGGAAATATAAATATAAAGACTTCTGCATAACTTGTCATAATTCTACTTTTACTGTAAATATTTTGTCTTTGCCAAGAATTCTTAGCATTCTTGAAAATATCAATTTTTCTGGGTGTGGTGGCATACAACTGTAATCCCTGTGGCTCAGGAAGCTGAGGCAGGAGAATCACAAGTTCAAAGCCAGTTTCAGCAACTTAGTGAGGTGCTAAGCAACTCAGTGAGACCCTGCCTTTAAATAAAATATAAAATAGGGGATGTGGATCAGTGGTTGAGGGCCCCTGAGTTCAACCCCTGATACCAAACAAACAAACAAAACAAAACAATAACAAAAACAACAAAAACACATCAATTTTTACAGTAACTTCAAAATTAAATAATAATTAAGAAGAACAATAAAATATATAGTTGAATGGTTAGACAAAAAAGGTCTTGCTTGTTGCTGTGGTGTACATCTGTAATCCCAGCAACTTGAGAGGCTAAAACAGGAGGATCACAAGTTCGAGACCAGCCTTAGCAAATTAATGAGACACCAAGCAATTTAGTGAGAATCTAACTAAAAAAAAAATAGAAAAAAATTTTTAAAGGCTGGGAATATAATTCAGATATAAGGGCCCCCTGTGTTTAATCCTTCAGAACATACACACACAAAAAAAAAAAAAAAGGAAAAGAGAAAGAAAAAAGTCCCTAAATATCAATTAACCAGTATCTTTAAATAGTATGTTCTGTTATGAAAATATTCAATCTAACCTTGGTCAAAATTAATTTGTGTTAAACTAATGATCAAAAAAATACATAAATAAATACCATGAAACCAGAAAATTTAGCATGATCATTACAGAACTATCACTAAACATGAAAAACTTCGATATTTACCTCTTAGTAAGAAAGGGTACATTTTTTTCAAAGAGAATATTTTTGTTGATATTATTAATTTGGTCAGAAACAGGCTTAACGAAGAATTTCAGGAGGGGAGATTTGAAATAGACCTATGACTCTTCCTTCCTTTACTTCCATCTCAATGAAAGAAACTGAAAAATAAAGCTGTTCCCTATGGGATTTCATCTGCCAGTGGACAACACATTGACAGTAGACAGCCTCCATTCCTGTAGATTTCATCAGGACTGCTATGGTAAGAAGATGGAGTGGACCATACTCTATGTTACTGTCACTATAATCACTTAAACCTGAATAAGCTGACAGCCCAATATGGCTGTTTCCCCAACAAAAGAATGAGATGAAAATTTGAGTTGAATAGCCACTGATTACAAGAACATGATTAATGAGATATGGAAATGATTTATGGATGCTTGTTGTCAAGGCCTATTCTACACAGTATAGAATTATGCACTAAAGGATGAGGGCAGAATAAAGAACAGACAGCAGAGGCAGCATTATATTTTTAAAGTATATTTTATAGACTGGATATATCATTCATCCCAAGTTGCAAATGATTTAGTTAAACCGTTTGGGGGGGATGGGGGCAGGATAGCAAGGGTATAATTGTATTTATTTTGCCTGGAATATTAAATACACCACAGGTTAATCTATTTTCATTAAATTGAGCCTCAGTGAAATAGTTACTTTTTTTCCTTTCTCATTTACTGAAATTTTCATGTAGCTTTGGAAAGAAAGCTTCCTGAAGAATATGTAGCTATCTACAAAAGGATAGTATTTATCAAAGAATATAATAATATTACTTTAAAATTTTACATGTTATTGAGAATATACACGTTGAAATAATACTAAGAGGACAATCTTCAGTATTTTACAATGACTGTGAAGAAGGAATTCTTTATAATGTGTGAGTGAGTATGTATTATGTGTGTGTTCATGTGAAATTGTGAAACATGAGAAAAATATTAGACTCTTCTTAAAATCTCCATGATACATATGTATGCTCCCTTAAGTATGTATATAAAATTGAGATCACAATCATTTTATAGAAAGATATAGCTAAGGGCTGGGGTTGTGGCTCAGTGGCAGAGCACTTGCCTAGCATGTGTAAGGCACTGGGTTTGATCCCCGGCACCATGTTAAAAAATAAAACAAATACAAATACAATAAAGGTGTTGTGTCCATCTACAACTAAAAAGAAAAAATTAAAAAAGAGAAAGTTATAGCTAACTGAGTATGTAAGCTGTTGTTATAATATACAAATGATTATTTATATTATCTGAGTCCTGCATGATATCAAATGTTGAACTGACCTTCTTTGGTTTAACTTGATGTAAATCCCGGGGGGGGAAGCTGCTATAGCTTATGCAAGGAGGTATATGGATATGCAGTGGTGCTATGATGAACTAAACTAAAGCAGAATTCTACAAATTTATTTGATTTTAGTGCTTCTTGTAAAAATACAACTCATGGCACAAAATCATTGAGAAATTAGATCATATGTATTGTAGGTAATTTGGCTGGTTTTTGATCAAACACTAATTAGATCGTTTAAAATTTTATTAAGTTTATTAATTTGTTAATTTCAGGCATGCCTGCCCACTTAGCTCATTCTGTCTTTTAGAATTATTATTGACTTGGTGATAAGTTTGAATTTGTTTTCATTAGTCAAATCTTAAGGAAGAATGCCAGATTTTAAACCTTGAAATATTCATGACAAACTCTTTCATTTTATCTATTTGAAACTATTAATCTCTCCCTTTTTAATGAAAAGTAGAATAAAGTAAATATAATCATACTTTTGATGTGTATATTTTCTCTTTTGGCTTTTAGATTACCTTCATCACACTATTTAAGTAAAATATACTTTTTTTCTGTAATTCCAGCAGCTTTGGAAGCTGAGAAAAGAGGATCACGAGTTCAAAGCCTGCCTCAGCAAAGTTGAGGTGCTAAGCAACTCAGTGAGATCCTGTCTCTAAATAAGATACAAAATAGGGCTAGGAATATGGTTCAGTAGTTGAGTGCCCCTGAGTTCAATCCCTCATACCCCTCTGCACCAAAAAAAAAAAAAAAAAAAGATATAATCTTTGATTAAATAATAAAGTTCTCTAGTTGTACATGTTTTATCTAATGTGATACTTTTTGAGGTTTCCAACCTCCAATTCATTTCTTGTGACCTTGGATAAATTTGTTGAAGAGTAAATTACATAAGAAGTGATTCATTTTATTGAAAACATATCAGTAACTGCAATGTTGGAGAAAAGTCTGATTTTTTTTTCTCCCAGGAAGAAACTCTCCTCTTAGTCTTTCAGACTTAGTATTGTATATAGATGCTCAATTGGTTATGAATTTCCCTTTGAAAATATTCATAGGAACTTGAAAGTCTGAATCTGCCTTTTTCAAGTAATTTTATTTGTATCATGAATTGAATTTGAGCTCATAAATATCTGTACTATTCCATGGGCAATAAAGTAATCAACTTCAGTTTTATTTCATACACAGAAAATTAATTGAGTCATTTCTAGCAGTATTGCCACATCATACTCATGAATTTTAAAGATGTTTTAAACAACTCAAATTCCTACTTGATGCAAGTTTTTTCTTTTTTCCCACTAATGTATTATTGAGGAAATGTAACCAGATTTCAATTCAAATGATTTCTGCTGGAAGTTGATACATTTTGTCATGTTTGTTTTACTACAGAACCATAGCTACTAAAGAGATTGAATTTGTAAAACAGAAACTCTGTTACATATTTTATATTTTTATATAATTTTTTTCCTTGGGTTTATACATAAAATCAGAGATTCTTCTGTTGCCCAATGGACTGTTTCTGGTCTTGATCCAGAAGTCTGAAAACTAAACAAGGAAGAAATGACATTAAAATTCTACAATAAATGTCAACATATTTATCTTTTGTAACAAATTTATCTTTTGAAATACTTACACCATTAGGTAATGAAATATTTCCTCTTTTGGTTGGTCAGAATGATATCTTGTGCCCCTATATATTATGCATTATAGTTTTAGCCTTTATAAAAGAAAAAACATTAATTATCATCAGTGTTCTAATTGTAGACATTAATTGGTATGTAAGTTGCTCGAGGTCTCAGTTTATTCATCTGCAAAATGAAGTGGTCATGTTTTATATAATTATGTCATTCACACAGTGTCATGGGAAAATTGATTTAAACATGCCTGAATCTCCAAACTATTATTCCAGTACTCTCTTAAGTTTGAGCTTTGCACATATTACAGGATCACCTTTGAATGACAACAAAAAGCATGTTGACACAAGGACACGAGAACTTGTTCTCTTTTATTGGCTCCTCATTGTTTGAGCATTTGGACAGTCACTGAAAAGAAAGTTGCACTGACTAGGGACTGAAAATTTTACCCAGCATACACTGTTTTTAGTAATATGTTGTATCTTCCTAATGATAAATTGGTTTTTAGTTGATTGTAACACCTTAACATAATAATAGCCAATACACATACATGCACACATGCACACACAAAAAAAATACCTTTCTACCAATAGTTGGATACCTCACCTTATTCTGCCACTAAGCATGTTTCCAAGTCACTTATCCTTTGAATTTTTCTGATCTAGTTTCTCTCAGAGAAAATATCCTACATTGAATGTACTAGGGAGGAACAGAATTCTGTAGAACAAGCAGACAAATGAAATCATTAGAATATCCAACAAGAAGGAAAAATGTGATTTTAGGTAAAATGTGACTTTTTTGTCAGAGATAAAATATTATAAAATGTTAAAAGTTTTATAAAAGATAATATTTATAAAATATTATAGGTAAGGATATTAGTTATTATTTATCATGTGTATGGGAAAGAATGAAAATAAGAAATGTATTCAGGTCCAAATAAACACATTTTTCTCAATTTTAAGGAATTTAGCAAAATAAAAAATAGGAAAAAATAAAGCTGAAATCTGTATTGAAATTGTGTAGTACAGTTAACTACACAATTATAAAAATAAAATACTCTCACTCTTTGAAGTTTTTAATTTTATATATAAAATTTCATCTTATTTCTGCAGTAGCAGAAAACTTCCATAAAGTCTACATTTAGGTAAATATATTTTGAGATAGGAATTAGAGTGCTTTGTTCTTGGTTAAAATGGGTAAAATGCCAGACTTCAAAATTTTAATGCATATCAAACTGTTCTTGGGAACTTTCTAAGATCATGAAAGCAGTATTGCTTTTTTCAAACATCAATGTACTAGTAGCTTAAGATGGGGATATCTTCTATGAAGTTAGTGAAACATACTGTAATACAACATGGATACATACACTGAATATAATAAGTTATATCTAAAACATTTTGAATAAAATTTGAGGCATATCACTTATTTTGTTTTAGAGCATTTTAAAAGGCATTATATAAAATATTGTGATATTAAAGGATAATGAAAAAAGAAGTCCTTAAGCAATAAACAAGGTCTTCCTAGAAAGTTGTGTTTTTCTCATGTCAGAGAAATGCTGAAGACAATGATTCTTTGCCAAGTTTTTACATCACTCTGCCAAAAAACCCCCCACAAAACCCACTAAGATTGTCTTAATATCATTTGACAATTTCACTCAAACAAGAGTTTAGGTACAGTGCTACTCTATGATGTACTATCTTCTGAGATTTTAATTTGTACAGAATAGTGTAGAAGGCTAATCAGTGACAAAATAAAAATGTGTACTCTGAAAACATTTTCAAGAATACAATATCTAATTTAAGCTATAAATTATAATTGGTAAGATGTAATGATAATGAAGATAGTTTTACAGGCTAATATGCCAGACTAAACTCATAATAATTATATGAATAATTGGTTTCAGAAAATATATTTAAATAAATGCTTAAAGATTTGTAATAAAAAACTACTGAAAAAGAACTTTCAAAAAATCTGAATTCATAAACTTTCTAATTTGAATTGATAAAGTTTAGAAAAGTTACAGAGAAGAAAGTCTGTTCTTTTTAATAGAATGCCATCCATATAATCGTTTATTTGCCATGTTTGAATTATTTGAAATTTAAAATGAACTAGATTTCTGGACTAAGGGGAATGCATGCATTTTTGGCATGAGTTCATTCAATACAAAATATCTCTTGAGCACCCTCCTCTGTGTTCTGTAGTGTCAGACCCTGAGCTGCAGTTTATAATAAGACCATCATGCATGTCCAGTTGCATATAGGTTTCTGGGTGTTAAGATATATAAAGAAAGGCAGAAAGATTTTTATGGTTACATGATGACTGAAAAAGTGGATATTTAGTTTTAACAGTGTGTGGTAACAATTAATGAAGTGAATCGAGAAATTGAGGTTTCTTTTTAGGCAAGAAATCTAAAAGGTCAGTGAAAGGCAGACAGGGAGCAATTACTTCTTAATGGTTTGGGTAGGAAGATGGTAATTCCATGATACACATATGACAATAAGTCCCTTCCCCACTTTTCTGATGAATGAGGCTTACATGGGTAGCCTGACCAGGCATGTGTTTGGAATGCAACTGAGTTGAAGAAAAGCCAAGTCAACCAAAGTTGTAATCAGTTTTCTAAATTTTAAGGTAGAGTATAGGAAATAAGGAGAAAAAAGTGCAGAATATAGGAAATGAGGAAAAAAAAATATAAGAAGCATGGGCTCAAAGGATGAGAGCTGCCAGAGCTAGAGAGCAGAGCTATTGCTCCTTATTGCATTCGGTGATATGTGCTTCCCTAGTACCCACGTTAATCAGTAACCAAGGGATTAGCAAATATTTTATTACACCATGGAATATTTGGAAAGGCAACAAAATTGAACAGAAAAACATTGTTTTCTATCTGTGTCCTTCATTAAATTCTGTAACCTCCTTGTCACGACATTTTAAAGTATATAGAAATTGGCCTACTATATTCATATTCCTTAGTGAGTGTTATTTTCTTTCCACTGCCCCACCCCCCCAAACCTTTCTTTCTCATGGCTGATTTTAGCTGAGGAGAGTAAGATGACCTCTTAATATAAAAAAGAAAGAAACTACAGAGGAATTCCACATTTTTATTTAGATAATCTATAATAACGGAAATAATTTTGTCCATTTCTTAATGTATTTGTTTAAAGGAGGGCATATTTAGAAAATGTATATATTATCTGTTTGATTCTTTGAATAGCTTATTGCCACAATTATTTAAATTAAAGTCTTCCTGTTTGTTAATGAGAAATATAAAATGTGAGCCTTCATTTGTATTTTGAATGCTTGAGAAGAAAAAATAAATAAAATCTCACCACAACAGATTTTTAAATTTGAAGAAAATTACAGTTTTTCTCTCCTTAATTGAGAATATTCAGAGGAACAAAATGCTTATGCACATACTTTGAAATTATCACCTGAAGCAGTAACTATTAAGCTGTCTTGTCAAGTGCTGCTTGGCTTGCATATTTAATAATATTTGTGCTACCGTGGGCTTCGTACACATAAAGACTGAATTGCTTGGCTTGTAGTCTTGGAATCTGCTGCTTTTTTGCTTGCTTTTATTTGCTACAATGATCTACTGGAATATATGATGCTGAAATAGGTCTTCTGTAAGTGATTTAAGGTGAACAATTTAAAATCCATTTGTATTTTGTTTTGGATGACTATCATAACATAAAATAAATATTTAAAAAGTAATAGTGTAACATTTTGGGTTTTTTTTTCTTAAAGAGAAGAGCTTTAATGCTATTTTCCTTTTGTTAAACTAAAGACCATGTATTTAATTTGTCATGGTAGATGGATAATTTTCAGTTTTCATTTGGTTAGTTGAGGTTCTCATTTGCAAGAAATATTAATTGTTACATACAGGAATGATTTCTACTGTAGAGATATATACTTCAATCATTTGTGAATGGTTTAATGATATAGTGGTAAGACAGAAGGTTGGTTTAGAAAACCAGAGGCTAAGTAGAGTTTATATACATTATGAGAGAAGTCAAAAATAAGATTAAATGAAAGAACCAATGCTTCTCATAACAGCAGAATGTGAAACTTGTTAGGCAAGATAAAATCTTGTTGTCTCTCTCTTGTGAATTTAAGGAACTCAGCAGTTTTATCTCATTAGCACCTTTTACTTATGTCTGCCTGATGACAGCTAGAATTTTGAGAAGGGCCATCTGAGGTATGAGATTTATTTGCACCCTTTGTGCTTTCACATTTTGCCCATCTTTGCCAAGTTGGACAGAATGAAGAAATAATGCTACACTTAATATGAAGTCTAAAAAATGTCTCATAAAATTTATCTAAAATAGTCAGTGTTCAAAATCACACATTCTTAACTTATTGGAAGTTAGTGTGGGTTCTTTTCTCTCTGTTTCAGTGACTTTTTAATGATTTAAAATAAAATCATATATAGTTTTGTGAATATACATTCTATAAGGCTTAAAGAAAAGTTTTAGGCTATCATGATATCTATCAGGAATAAAACTTTGGTGCTAATACTGTTCTGGAAGTGCTCATTGTACATTGAGATTCTCAAAACTGGGGTACTTTATCAGGAAATAATAGGTGTATAACTATTCTTTGAACTGATCATATTTTGAAAGCTATATAAAACATACTCAATTACTTTTACATCCTGTACATTTTCAGAATCTTAAAGTAACTATTCATAAAGTAATGCATTGATCAGAATGAATTAATCCATTCACAGGATATAGCAAGTCAGTTAATGTTCAAAATGACAAGACTGTGCATATTATAATCCTGTAATTTCTATTTTGTATCTGTGTCTATATTTGTGGATAAATTCATGAATACATATTTAGCTATCCAGTTAGTGAAAAAGTTCTGAGTTGCTAGGTTCAATGAAATAAAGATCTACTATTAATTTTAAACGAATGTATTTTTTTTCAAATTATATTACATCAATGTACTATTTGTCATGTGACAGAATTAAATAAGTGACTTTTCATGTTACATTTTTCACGTTCTTTTTCACATTTGCTGTTCTTTTCTCGTTTTACTTTTTAAAATTAGACATTTTTTCCCTCTCAAACTTTATCTTTTGTGTTACCTTTCTGTTACTATAACAAACCTTTGTTTAATTAAATTATAAATATAAAGGGTATATTTTGGCTCACAGTTTTCAAGGTTCCAGTCTATGATCAGTTGACCCATTGTTTTTTGACCTATGATGAGGCAGCTAATTATAGCAGGAGTTTGTAACAGAGCAATACCACTTTCCTCATGGACAGATAACAAACTGGAGGAACAGGAGGGGAACAAGGACCTAATATCCCTTTGCGGACATGTCCCCAATGACTTACAGACTTCCTACTATGGCAAACCTTTTAAAGATTCTACCACCTTTCAATAGCTTCATGGGATGAGGACAAAGCCTTTAGCATGTGAATCTTTTGGAAATATTATCCAAATCATAGCATCTATCCTATTTGTTTATGTACTACCGTTCTTCCAAAAATATATACTTTCTCTGCTTTGCTTCTTATTTACCTTGACTACATTCATTTTATTTTACTTTTACTCTGAAGTACATGCCTCCTCCCCAAAAGATATTGGAACATATCATTAATATTTGTTCATCTTTGAGTAAATCCAAAGAGCTTATAATTTCTTAATTTCTTTAATTTAAAAAAGGAGGGGCTAAGGGTGTTGCTCAGTGGTGGAGTGCATAGTTTCATGGTGACACTAAGTTCAATCCCCAGCACCAAAAAAAAAAAGAATAAAATTTCTTGTTAATTTCTTCTCCCAAATTTGTAGGGCTCTTTCTCTCAATACTATATATGGAGTTTATGGAGATTTCTATACATGAATGAATTTTCTTTCATGATTTTTTTTCTATTTTCCCTGTTTGTTTTCTATTTCAAAAATTTCTTTATCTCTTTTTTATTGTGCAGTGGGAAGAGATTGGTGAAGTTGATGAAAATTATGCCCCTATCCACACATACCAAGTATGCAAAGTTATGGAACAGAATCAGAATAACTGGCTTTTGACCAGTTGGATCTCCAATGAAGGTGCTTCCAGAATCTTCATAGAACTCAAGTTCACTCTGCGAGACTGTAACAGTCTTCCTGGAGGACTGGGAACCTGTAAGGAAACTTTTAACATGTATTATTTTGAGTCAGATGATGAGAATGGAAGAAACATCAAGGAAAACCAGTACATCAAAATCGATACCATTGCTGCTGATGAGAGCTTTACGGAACTTGATCTTGGTGACCGTGTCATGAAACTGAATACAGAGGTCAGAGATGTAGGACCTCTAAGCAAAAAGGGATTTTATCTTGCTTTCCAAGATGTTGGTGCTTGCATTGCTCTGGTTTCTGTGCGTGTATACTATAAAAAATGCCCCTCTGTGATACGGCACTTGGCTGTCTTCCCTGACACCATCACTGGAGCAGATTCTTCACAGTTGCTTGAGGTGTCAGGCTCCTGCGTCAACCATTCTGTGACAGATGAACCTCCCAAAATGCACTGCAGTGCTGAAGGGGAGTGGCTGGTGCCCATTGGGAAATGCATGTGCAAGGAAGGATATGAAGAGAAAAATGGTACCTGTCAAGGTAAGAGTTGCCTGTGGATCTACAGGGGCTTTCTGCTTCAGTTGGATCATGTATATGTATTTCCTCCAATGATTATGAGCAAGTGACCTTTTACTTTGCTAATTTATGGAGATTCTTACTCTTCAAGTTTGATTTCTCTCTTCTCTGAATTTTAAAATTCCTGGCAACAATGAAAGATTTAATGTAATATTTTATTGGATATACATAATTAATACTCAGTGTCTGACTGGCTGTGCAATATTTCATATTTGCTTTGCTTTCAGAAGTTTTACTTTTGAACAACACAAGCCAAGAGATTAGTAACTTTCATGGTATGATTATGATCTGATGTTGCTGTTTTCTTTCCATACTTTACTTGCTGATTGAAAGTCAAATGCAAAATCTTACAGGAGGCTTGTTTTGGTATGCTTTAAACTGCCTTTTAAAGTGTCTTCAAAAATAAGTTCAGCCATATGAGTTTCACAGCAAAACATTTGTAAACGGACAGGACTTGGGTTAGTATGTTGTTTACATATGGTTGCTATTACATGCTTGCTTTTTAAAATTTACAGATCAATTTTAAATGCATAATAAGCAATGCCCCATGAAAATAACTGTTTGGAGATAAAGCCAATACATACAAAAGGTCATTTCGAAGCAATTTGCACTCGGAGATTTTTTCCTGTCTTAATTTTTCTTTTAAATTGAAACTTGATCATGCATGCTTCCCTGTTCATTTGAAAATGCTTCCATTTTGCCTGCAGTGTGGTAAGTTGCCCTTTCAAACTTGGATATTTATGAACGGCTTTTTGGAACAGGATAGTACTTTATGTCAAAGTGAAGACATTGGGGGAATCTTAGAGGGAAAAACAAACATTTTTTCCTTTAAATAGTATTTGTCCTAATGAACTTGAACTTGTTTTCACCATGATGTGTGCATGCTAACTAAGTAATGGGAGTTCATGTTTATTAACTAAGAAGAAAACCAAATGCTGAGCAGTCCCTCAGTCCCTTCCGGTCGCTTCAGGTGCATTTTTATTTCCTAAGTTCACTGTACGCATTATGTGTATCAAACTTGTAAGTTTGCTCAGGCCAGCCTGTAGATGAGTAGACATCCAGGAAATAAACTAGGGATATTATCTGGAAGTCATAATGACTTTGGTTAATTCATTCAATTTAGCAACACATTGCATATACTTAAATTTCTTATTTTGTATTCTTTACAATATTATCTACAATTAATTCTATGGTTGTTTTTCTGTGTAAGTTGTAACTAGCCACACTTAATTTGTACCTACATACACATGGACACCTAAAAGTTTTGTTAATTCAAAATTATGTTTTTGAAATATTTATATGTTGGTTAGGGAAATGAATCATAGTTTGTTCAGAACTGGATTTCAAGCAAAGTTCTGATTAACATTCTCTTAACTTTTTGTTTTGAGCAGTTTTACTGGTTCACAATGAGGTCATAGGTAATTGTAGAATCAGAAGCAGGAGTTAAATTTAATCTCTTGACTATATTATAGCCTAACATATTATAAATATGTCTTACTGGTTAAGTGTAAAATTTTGTTTATTAGTCTTTTAAAGCAGCATGGGATACTTGATTGATTACATTATTTTAGAGAATATATGGTGGCTTAAGATCAAACCACACTGAGCTTTATCTTCATATCTGCTTGGCAGAGGCTATAAGAGGCCTCTACATTTTTAGAGGATAAATTTTGATTATTGATGGGATTAAGCATTCTCCTGGTACTTATGAAATATCTTGAGGGACTAGTATCTCTGACAGTATGTTTCTTAGTGGAAGCATTTAACACACTTCTTCTTTCTCTCCTCATACTACTAATAATTGAATCAGGCCAGAGAGACAGAGGAGATGGGGAGGTGAGCTGCAGAGGTTGCACTATAGAAATCTTCATGAAGCAGACTCTCTTTTAATCCCTGCATTTAGCTCCCTACCCTACTATCCTAGTAGGAACAAAGGCTTCAGGGGCCAAGTGTAAGTGATCTATATACTACAACAGTCAGAGACTGTTCTATACTGTGTGGTGTATATGAATAATGCTTTATGGTGTTTTACAATGTACAAATGATGTACAATTCCATTCTAGGAAGATTTTTTTTAATTCTTCTTTTCAGTTATACATGAGAGTAGTGTCTATTTTGACATGATTATACAAACATAGAATATATCTTATTCTCATTAGGATCCCAGTCTTGTGGATAAACACAATGTTGAGATACCCTGTTGTATATTAATATAGGTACCTAAGAGAAGTTATGTCAGATTCATTTCACTGTCTTTCCAATTCCTATCCCCTCTCTTTCCTTCATCCCTTTTGTCTAATTCACTGAACTTCTATTCTCCCCTCCTTCTTCTGGGTTAGCTTCCACATATCAGAGAGAACATTCTACCTTTGGTTTTGGGGATTAGTTTATTTCACTTAGTATGGTAGTCTTCAGATCCATCCATTTACTGGAAAATGTTATAAATTAATTCTTTCTTATGGCTGAGTAATATTCCATTGTCTATAAACCATGTTTTCTTTATCCACTAATCTGTTGAAGGATTCCTAAATTGGTTCCATAGCTTAGCTATTGTGAATTATGCTGCTATAAATATTTATGTGGCTACATCACTGTGGTATACTATTTTAACTCCATATACTATAGAGTGGCATAACTTGGTGTTTTCCTTTCTAGTTATTTGAGGAATCTCCACACCACTTTCCACAGTAGTTGTACCAATTTGCAGTACCACCAGCAATGAATGAGTGTACCTTTTTCACCACATTCTTGCCAATATTTATTGTTACTTGTATTCTTGATAACTGTCATTCTGAGTGGAGTGAGGTAAAATCTCAGTGTAGTTTTAATTTGCATTTCTCTAATTGCTAGGGATGTCGAACATTAAAAAAAAAATTGTTGACCATTTGTATTTTTTCTTTTGAAAAGTGTCAGTTTAGTTCCTTTGCCCTTTTATTGATTATCTATTTATTTATTGGTGTATTAAGGGCCACAGCTGAGTCGGGCTGTGGCCCTCAACATTGGTGTTAAGCTTTTTTAGTTCTTTGTATATCCTGGAAATTAATGCTTTATCTGAGGTGCAGATGGCAAAGATATTTCTCTCATTCTGTAGGATCTCTGTTCACACTCTTGATTGTTTCCTTTGCTGTGAAGAAGCTTTTTAGTTTGATTTCACTCTATTTATTGATTTTTTATTTTACTTCTTGTGCTTTACAAGTCTTGTTGAGGAATTTGGTTCCTAAGCCCACATGGTGGGAAGTTGGGCCTACATTTTCTTTTATTTGGTGCAGTTTCTAGTCTAATACCTAGGCCTTTGATCCATTTTGAGTTGAGTTCTGTGCAGTATGATAGGGATTCAGTTTCATTATAGTACATATGGATTTCCAGTTTTTCCAGCACCATTTGTCAAAGAAGCTATCTTTTCTGTAATGTATGTTTTGGGTGCCTTTGTCTAGTATGAGATAACTGTATTTATGTGGTTATGACTCTGTGTGTTCTAATCTGTTCCATTGTTTAGGAAGAATTTTGAATGTTCTATAAATAATTTCTCTTTTTGAATGACTAACTCATTGAATGAATAAACAAAATTTTCAAGTTTGCTTTGGTGATTTCAGAAATCACAGATATTCTTGAGGCATTTTATATCTATACATAATGTATGTATGTAAATGTAAATATGTGTGTTGATGGGTGTGATATAAAATGCCATTATTATTGTCAGTTATTCTATGTTCTTAATACCCTATCCTCAAATCTTAAAATGGGAAGTTGATGTTTGGAAATTATTCTTGATTAAAAAAAAAAAAACTAGAGATCTTTCTGACACCGCTTTCCTAATCATTAACCATTATAAAGTATTTACAGAATTTAACAACCCATTATCTCTTGAAATCATCCGCTTCTATTTCCTTTTTTCCTTAAATCCCTAAGCATACTTTATTTTTGAGTTTACTGAATGATATTATATGTAGTTTTGATTTTGAACAATGTGAATATATCACTTATGTAAAAATGCAAATCTTGTGGTTTTGCACACTCATTTACATCCCACCACTTTACAAACTTCTTTGGAGTCCTTCAAGATCAAACTTTTATAACACCATAAAACTCTGCATGGGTTTTGCTCTTCTTATCTCTGCAGACTCTCCTCCCCTCCCCAACTACATCAGCTCCTCTTAGTTCTCAAAGAGAGTTTACTTACCTTCATTATTTGTTTTGAAAGAATCCGGTTCTCATCCTCTGGAATATTTTTCAACCTCATTTATGCCAGCTAAGTAATTCATGCTAATCCTTCAGATCTGTAGTCTAGTATGCCTTCTTCTGGGATGTAGTCCCTGACTCCTCAAATTAGGTCAAATCTCATTGTTATTTACTCATATATTTTCCCTTCAAATAATGACTTTCCCTACTTTGATTACACTATATACCTCCTAATGGCAGGGTTGGTGTAGGTTGAGTTGACAAGTGAGAAAGAAATCAAAAGGCAAGAAGAAGGGAAAGGGTATCCAAAGAGAGGAAAGAAAAATGTGTAAGGGCATAAAAGAAGACTGCATTTCATAAATATTGATTTTTTTTTCTACCAGGTATTAAACCCAGGCATACTTAACTACTGAGCCACATCCCCAGCACATTTTTATTTTTTATTTTGAGACGGGGCCTTGCTAAGTTGCTGAGGCTGGCCTGGAACTTGTGATCCTCCTTCCTCAGGCATGCAGGTGTGCACCACTGTGTCCAGCTAAATATTGTGTTCTGTTGTTTTATTTTACCTTTGTATTTATCTGCAGAACGTATCTTTGCTTGAACTGAAAATTTACAAATATTTCTTTTTTTTAAAAAAAAAGAGAGTGAGAGAGGAGAGAGAGAGAGAATTTTTAATATTTATTTTTTAGTTCTCAGCGGACACAACAACTTTGTTGGTATGTGGTGCTGAGGATCGAACCCGAGCCGCACGCATGCCAGAGGAGCGCGCTACCGCTTGAGCCACATCCCCAGCCCAAATAGTTCTTTTTAAATGATCCTTTCTTAATCTTAAAACTCTCAGGCCAAAAATCTCAATTTTTAGGTATTAAACCATATGTGTTTGACACTTTATATATTAATTATTATAGATGTAATCTTAGTAAATTTTGCAGAGCCTCATATATCACATATTAAAATATATTTATAGGATGGCCTTATTGCATAATGACATTTAATTATTCAATTTCTTTGATACTAAATTATGTTAGAATATGTTAGAATATAATTAAGGATGTAATTATATTAAAAGCTGAAGTTTGAATATATCTATTATAATGATTATCATATATTAACATTTACTGAATCTGTACTGGGAGATGACATGGTAGTCACTGTCAGATCATGCCCATGTGACCTGGTTTACTTACACTTATGAGGGAGTTGACCAAAGGACTTTTAGAGACTAATTCTTCAGGGTACAGAGTATTGGGCAATATTGAACCATATGACTTAAACCCAGATGACAACCAAGCAGTGATTCAGGCATCTTGGCCAGTTTAGAAATTCATAATCTGTCATCATTATCCAACTCCCTTTCATTTAACTTCCTTTAAGAAAAATCAACTTCCTTACTTAATAATCTGGTTTAGGTGAGATAATAAAATACTCTGGTTTAACTTAAAATATAGTGTATATTAATTTTTGTGGGGCAACTAATATATAGCCTAAATTTTCAATAATAATTTTAAGTATACAAATTCATTTCTCTGAAATGCTCTCTACTTTCAGAAATAAGTAATGTTTCCAAATCCATTTACCCAAGTGTGTTTCTCTACTTGTTATCTATTATTATTTCTGGTGAAATTCATGCTATGTTTTTCCTTTAAGAGTCATGTAAGAAATTTTTTTTAAGTGTAAAATGGTTAGCAAAAACTCATTTTGGAAGTTTCTGCTTTTTATTGAAATGAATGTGTTTGACAGAAGTAATTGAGTTCACATGAATCAAATGTTGCCTGCTGAGTTCTCTTGTGATTATGTTGCTGACTTACTCAGATGCAAGGCAAGACCACTAATCTTCATCAGTTGCTGGTGGAATGAAGTAGTAATTTGAAATTAGCCCTGGATAATTATAGTTTCACTTTTATCAAATGGAGGAAAGAGATTTAGATTGTGGGTCACTGCCAAAACCAGTCAGAGTGAAGAAGGTATATAGTGCATGCTAAAATACAGGGTAAGGGAGGTTACACGTCAAGGGCTGTGGAGAAAAAGCACTTATTAATTGTCCAACTGGGAGATGATTGCACAGCAAGGAAAATGTAGTGAAAATACCCAACTCAAAAAAGAGCCTTGATTCAGAAACAGTACAGATACAGCAGGGAGCAGTATGTCGATCATTCATACTTCTGGTGCGTATTTATGATTGAAGCAAAATTGGCTGGAAATATAGTTTATTAGATGTTCATGTAATTATACATTGGAGAGCCTAGTTATTTTTAATTAGGCATATTACCAAAAACATCAAAGAGGTTGAACTTTTGGTTCTATTTGGTATGTTATTTTATGCAACAAAGGAAAACTAATGTTAATTTCAAAATTTGAAAAAAGGGGTGGTGATTATGGAAGTTCAATGTATCATTGGGTGGTGTGTGTGTGTGTGTGTGTGTGTGTGTGTGTATGTGTGTGTGTGTGTTTCTGTGTGTGTCCTGCTGCTGAGATAAACCACCGAGACAATTAAACAACTAAGTCCTTTCATCCATTTGTGGCTATTATGCATAAGGATAATAAAATAGATGATCCTTTTTTCTTTTTTCAATTTAGACAGGTTTCTGGCATACTTTTTGGATTAGTTCTATTAAAGTTTTAGAGATATTTTGCATTTGATTTTGGTTTTCTTCCTAAATAAAGGTTTCTATTTAAGTCAGATATTCTTTTTAGTGGGTGGTGGCCTATTTCTTGTAGGATATTTAACAGCTTCTTTGATGTCTACCCAGTAAACCTACTAGGAATCCCAGATACTTCCAGATATGGCCAAACACTCTCTGAGGATAGTGTTGCTCTTAGTTGAGAGAACTACTAATCCAATTATTCTCTCACCCCAAATGAACATGTGTGCCAGTAAAATGTTTATGAACTGTTGCTTTTGTAAAAGTTTACATTTTTCTTTAGATTTTCCAAAACTTTGTTTTTGAGATGTGACTGATTTAACTTCAATACGGCAAGAAATATATTTCTTTTGAGAGACAACATACTCATTAAGCCCATTCATTTTGAGTCAGAACACCTGGGCTCATATTCTATCTTTACAATTCACCAGCTACCTATCCCTGTGCAAGTTTCTGAATCTCCCCAAACTTTGCTTTCCTCATCTCCACCTACCTCTTAGCAATCTCATGAGATAGTTAATGAAAAGTGCTTAACACAGTATCTGGCACATTATACTTATTCAGTAAAAATGAGCTATTTCCTATATACTCTATTAAAAATAAAATATATTTACATGTATATCTGTCTTCTATTATAAAATGGTTTTATCTAATTCTTGAGAAATTTATTTATCATAGGATATTTTTACAGTTTTATTCATTGAGTGAAAAAAGTCATGTAAATATTAAAAAACTTCCTTTATAAATATTTTTCTAGAGACTTAGCATTGAAAGATTGGCTATTTATTTAAATATTACTATTTATTCTTTATTATTGTATTGTATCCTGCCTGTACAATTCCTGTATCCTAGGAATTCAGACCTATATGCATACAAAAAAGCATATGGAGTCTTATCCAGTTACAATTCATGAGAATTTCTAAGAGTGGTGCTAATACCTGGGGTGGAATTTGCTAATTTTAGGTAGGGCCATAAGAAAAAGTTTTTTCTAAGGAGCTGATTTTTAACAAAGATGGGGAAACAACAATGCCAAAATTACAGGGAACAGTGTAGTCAGCTGAGGGAATTTCCATTGTAGAGATCTATTTTAATATATTAATTTTGTGTTACTCTTTTATTTCTAAAGTTCTTATATCAAAATCAGAGAAATGATATTCCTGAATTTATTGGCTAAGTGAGGCTGTTCTAATGCATGTTACATTATCTTAAAGATAGAGTCGTCTAATAAATTATCTGTGGTCAAATACATTCATATCAAACTTGAAACAAACCAATTTATTCATGAGTGGTATTGTTGGCTAGTTATTTGTACGTGAAACCCATTGAAGGTATGAAAGTCTTTTAAAACAAAAGAAAGAAAGAGAGAGGGAGAGAGAGAGAGAGAGAGAGAGGAGGAAGGAAAGAAAGAAAGAAGAAAGAAAGAAAGAAAGAAAGAAAGAAAGAAAGAAAGAAAGAAAGAAAGAAAGAAAGAACAGAAGAAAGAAAGAAAGAAAGAAAGAACAAAAGAAAGAAAGAAAGAAAGAAAGAAAGAAAGAAAGAAAGAAAGAAAGAAAGAAAGAAAGAAAGAAAGAAAGGGTTAATTGGTCCTACAGTGGTTTAACTATTGAATCTCTTGGTGTGTGGAAAAAAAATAGGGAGACGGCAATCAAATAAATGTAATAGAAGGACAAACATGCCATAATGTGTTCTGGTCAAACTTTTAACTTTGATGTGCGCATGGTTTTGAGTGTGTATGCATTTTTAGTTTAAAATGAATCTATCAGATAAATGCTATGTCTCACCTTTGCAATAATAATAATAGCTCCTTATAAAGGAAAATTTTTAACATTAATGGATTTGAATTCGATCATGATCATGTGGCTGAAGAATTACTGATCATATTTTACATTCAAATGTCTCATACTTTTGCAAAATACCACTTAAAATAAATGTTTAAAATGAGATTCACTAGATATTCTTTTATTTTAATAAGTTTATATAGAAAAATTATCAGAAAAAAAATACTTTAATGGCTAAGATCTCCCAAAGATCTTTAGATATCCTACGTATGAAGAATCTAATACTTGAATAAAATCATTAATAGATTTCAGAACTTATAATGGATTTGTGAGAAGTATCAGGAAGTTTTTGGGTAGGTGGTAAATTAAGGCATTGTCCTTACAGTGATGCAAAAGACAGTTCAAATCTCATTTTTCTGTTTGTTAGATGTGTGAACAAGGACAAATTACAAAACTGGTCAGCTTATTTTTCTTCTCTGCAAAATGTTAAGTGCTATGAGATGTAAGGTATACATGTAAAATGCATGCATTGTTGGCCTCCCTGGGAATAGTATATGGACCAGCTGCAATGGCCTCACTGGGAATTTTTTAGAAATGAAGAATTTTAGTTCTCACCAAAAAACAAAAACAAAAACAAAACAAAACCATTGAAAGTAAATTTACATTTTACTGAGATTCTTTGTTAATTTTCTTATACATTCAGATTTAAGAAGCACTGATATAAAAGATTCTTGGACTAAGCACTGTTTTCTTCTTTACAGATTAGGAAACTGAAGTACAGATAAATTAGGACCAGATAGCTACAGAAGTAAAGAACAGGAAACATTTGTACTATCCCTTTGAATATTTGTCAAATTTTTTCATGATTCTTTTTTTTCAAAACTGTTATGCTTTAAATATATAGTTTTTCCTCAAAATATTCCTTAATGAAGTTTCATTTTGTAGATCAATTATATAACTTAATAGTTTTAGATCCTGTTGATATCTTTTTAAATGTCTTCTAGTTTCTTCTTAAGAATCATATTTTTACTAGCAGTTCTATCATAATCATTAACAACAAATATTCAGTAAATTAGGGGGAAATCAAACCACAGGAAAACAGAGGAAAGTAGAGAATTAAAGGCAAATAGCCCCTATGCCTAATCACTTGGTTCATAAATTACTGATGATTTATTTTGCCTCTTGGGGAATGCACATGTTTTTCTTATTGGCTCATAGAAGTTCCTCACATGATTTAGCATTTCCTCATACTGATGTGTAGGATTGGAACCAAATTTTATCTAATTCTTTCATTTTCAACATTTGCAGAACAACACATTCATTTTAAATAATAGTTTTTTTCCAGACACACAGAAGAGATTCTGATTCCATTTTCTAGTGCAAACTAGGTTTTCAGTACCTTTTTTTTTTTTTTCTTCCAAATCTTCCCAGGTGATTGTAACATGCAGCTAGAATTGTGATATTTGAGATTAGTGCTCTCTGGCTTTAGGTGATTGTGTAAATGTATACCACAAAACCTCACCTAGGAAAGGCCACTGATTTTAATTCCTGAAGAATACAATTTCTTTTCCCGATCAAAATGTCACCAGGACATAAGCCTCTTTGTGCTCTTTCGGTGCCGGTGGACAGATTGTTTTATTCAGTATCCTCTAGAGGATGTGTGCAGCTCCTCAAGGTTTCATGCTATCTGAAGGGTCCCCACCTGGTACAAGGCTATGGCCCTTCCTCCTGGATCCTGGGACATTAAAATTTTAGCCTCCCTGTTTCTCAGGGACCATCTCACCCACCCAGCCTGCAGGTCAGCCAAGGATCTGTTCTGCATGCAGCACACCAGGCTTCAGCTCTTTGTTTCTCTACTCTTTCTAGACACTTCTAGGATTGTCCTTCATAGACATATTACAGTTATCATTCGGTGATTTCCTTGCATTTAAAAAAAATTATATATATATAACAAAAAGAATCTCAAATTCATTCTATATAATTTCTATGTGATTGTAACTGGAACATTATCAGTTTTCTTAGATTTTCCATTATTAGAACTAGAAATCTTCTGTTAACTAATTCTTAACTTTACTCTCTAGTTCCTTAGGTAAATAAAGTGAAAGTAAAAAACTTAATTTTGAAAAATTACTGTGAACATTTAGGAATATAAAGTTAGTAAAGGATATATAATTTTTTCCTCATTTGAAACTCCCTCATTTCTAAATGAAAGGTACTTATTATTTCAAAAGTTTAGAATGGTTTATTTTCTCAAAGATATATTTTATTTATGTTTTATTCAACAACACTCACTTAATTTTATTATATAATTTAATACCCCAAAATATTAGTTAAACTATTTAAAAATTATGGCAAATAAATTAATTTTTTAAACATTGTAATGGACAGAAAAAAAGTATTAAGTTTTCTTTTTCTTCTTCTTCAAATAACATTAGAATTAAAATGGTTTATAAGAATTGTGAGGCAAATCCTCTATTTCATTTATCTTTTCTGATCATAATCTCTCAGGTTTTTTTGAACAAAAAACAATATTTCTAAAAATTAACATAGGGAAAAAATACCAGTTTTGAGTAAGCAGTACAAAAGAAATATATTCATGAAATGTGAGGACAAAAACCTAGTAGGAAGACTATTTTGTTTAAACTAATTTTAGCATAAAGAATTCCAAATGATACCACATTTATTTCACTAGGCAATTCAGAAATTATGATTAAGTCATGTAGTCCATATAAAAGAAAGTGGAAGACACAAATTTGGAGGCATTATGGTAATACTGTTTATTGCAATAAGATTAATAATATTTCTTCATGGTACTAAAATGTTGATATAATACAGATGAAAATCTTGCTATGTTTCATATGTCATGTATTACAATAAAATGAATAAAACATAATAATTCTTCCATGTAGAATAAAGCAAATTTTAATTTGGGGGTGGGAATATATATTTAATTTGTTGGAATGCCATGTTTCATTGCCTTTATAATAATTTGAGTTGGAAATTACGATGGTCAATAAGTTAATAGGGAAAACCAAGTCTATGGTGAGGAGTGAGGGAGAATTAAGCTGCTCAATATCACACAGTGACCATAATTTATACTTAGCATTAGAACAATTTATTTAGCTTTCCTCTTTTATTTCTATACTTGTATAATATATAAACACACTTAATTATAATAATATTGTCATTTGTAATTATATGTAGTACCAGTGATAAACCAGATTAAAAAGTACTGTCTTATTTTAGGTTTATGTCAGGATTAAGATGTTAAATGTTTTGGGCTTCATCTGTATGTATTTATTTAGTACACCTCCTGTATGGATTGGCCTTGAAAAATCTATTTTACCAGTTTTGACGACTGCATAAAAAACGTCCAACAATTAGTTAGAATCTATTATCAAATCAATCTTTCTTCTTTCTTTCTTTCTTTCTTTCTTTCTTTCTTTCTTTCTTTCTTTCTTTCTTTCTTTCTTTTTTCTATCTATATAGCTTAAGTTGCTCAGAGAAAATTAAATGTACCTTATATATTGAAAGTATACAACTTATTGCTTTGAAATTTTATTTGTTTATTAGTCCAGAAAGACATGCCAATTATTAGACAGCAGGAAGCCATAGGCATAGGTCTTCCTAGAAATCATGTCAAGTTATAGCAACAACAACAATGACAAAGTTGCTTCTCAGCCATCCGTAATCTCTTAACTGGTTTTCATTACACAGAAATGCTCTCTGTCCTTTCTTACTTCCAGTGGTGGGTGTGGCTCACATTTTTCTTCCAGCATTTGATTCTCTTAGTGTTTAAATGCTTTGTCTGCATTTCAGGCTGACCTGTAGGGTTTTATGTAATAACCAAATCAACTATTTGTTGATATGTTTTAATTGTTTCAGAACTTGACTAAAGCTTGTTCATTTGAGTGCCATTAAGGTGTAGTTTAAGAAAGAAAAGAAAGAAGAATCCCAGTTTGGAGGAAGTAACAATTAGAGCAAATGATAATTTGACTGATGGATAACTCCATTTCTTTGATGGAATTATTAGCGGGAATCAGATTTGGAGAATGAATGCTCCCAAGTTCCTGCTGTGTGATTGTAAAGGAGAATAATAATACACTACTCCATATGCATAAGGGCTTTTCCTCAGATGAATTCAAAGCACTTTGAAATGATTCCAATAGGACATTTTGAGAATAAAGAATCAAAATTTTATTTTCCATATCATGAATGGAAAATTCATGTGATCTGATTTCACCAGTTTCACAGTCTTAACTCTCATCCTTCTTTTTCTCAGTCTGACCAGTTTTATGCCTCACAATCTGAAAGTGACAGAATCACTTGGTCCTGTGAACTGTTCCCCTGATTTGATTTCACCTATTCTCAATATTTTCTAATGCTAAAAGCTTCTTTTCTTAAACCAGACTGACCTGTATTATTTATTTATTTAAAGTTCTCTTTAGAAGGTTTTGTGTGTCATCTGTTTTTGCTCTTTTGGTTCAAGCATGATTTAATATGTCAACATTGGTTTGCTTAACTGCGCTGATTGTCTTCCATACTTTACTTACAAGTAGGCAGTCTCCTTTCAAGCATGCTGCTGCCCAGATAAATGAAATGTCACAACAATGAGGACCCTTGTTTTGTGACAGCAGTAGCTTTCTTTGACACAGTCAGTGGTTAGAAAAGAGGGTGGGAAGAGAATTTAAACAGTAATAATTGAGTAGACTGAAGTCAGGTTAGTGTTCTTCAGACCCACATACATAAAAGACAATAAAATTATGTACATAAACTTGGGGGAACTTCATTGTTCATGAAGGTAAAAAGGAATTTAAATCCGGAATAAGAAAAAAATTTCCACTATAGACAAGAGAAAAAAAATCTGTTGACAGTTTCACCAAAAATAATGCTCAGAGATAACACCTTATATATTTAGTTTGATTTCTTCCATACCTTACTTCCAGGTCCTTAGTTGTTATTTCTGTCAGTATATAAAATTAGAAAACGATCCATATAAAAAATTATTCTACTGTCTCCTGATTTAAAAACCTGGGTTAAATTTTAAACACTGGAGGCTCATGAAACTTAATACTTGCACAAAGAAAATCCTTAGTACATGTGTCAACCTAAACAGCAAGTTGAGGCACAATGAATAAGAGAACAAAGAGTTTATTCGAGCCAAAATGAGAATGGCTACCTGGAATAAATACACAGCAAATTTATTTAGCTTCTCAGAATAAATGTTCCCAAAATTATATCAGAGGATTCTGGTTTAATAGAAGAAGAATAGCACAGGTGACTGGGCATCAGTTACTTATGTTCTACATTCCAGGTAAGAATTGCATTAATTAGGAAGAAGGTGCTCTCCAATTATTTATCACACTAATGGCATCCCTATGTCTACAGGGGACTAAGTTGAAGCAGTTAGAGGTTCAATTAACCAGATCATAAGGCTTCAGAATCAAAGAGAACGTGACTAGTGTCCTACAAGCCATGTCCACCAGGCCTGATGAGAGTTTGCAGATTTCCCTCTATTTTATTGATATATTCACATTCTTTAAAATCTTAAAGCATACTGGACAACGGTAGCATGCTTTGTCGACCCAGTTTGTACCAGGCTCTTGTCAAAGCCTTTATGTTGTTTGTATCAGTGGAATCATCAAGGCTTGATTTCAATTTAAGGAATAAATAAAGTAGACCAACCAGGCATGTTGCAGATGATTAAATGTGTATTACAGTACTGGTGAGATGATTAATAAGAAGTCTTAATCAGGAACTGAAGGAAGAAGAAATTAAGCATTCAGGAAACACAAGAGTTGGGTGAAATCTCTGAATTTTAAAAATTATGATGAAGGTGAAAGTCTTAGCCAAGGGCAACCTGTCATCATCAAGGGAAAGAATGGCCAGAGTATTCCCGTGATCAGACCTCAGGAGGGCATAAGCTATTTTAGTTAGAAAGGAATGGAATTAAAGCTGAGGAGAAAAGGACCTTGTTCCTAGAAAATACATTAGTGGGCCAAAGGGAATAGTTTGACTTTCAAGTGGAGTGTAAAATGCAATAGTATACTAGAAATAATAGGAATTTCAAGATGTAAGACCTAAGATTTTTGAATACCAGAATTGTCAGGATATTTCAACTGTGGTGGTAAGGCAGGAAGAAAGGTTGACACATATGCAAAGAACTGCTAGTGCCTGTATTGTTAAATGTTTTATTCATATTCTCTTTTAAGCTTGACAACATCCTGTGAGCCAGTTTCTGGGGCAACTAAAGCTTAGAACGTTAATTTTACTAAGATCATACAAACTAAAACCATAAAGTAGCAAAATGATGATCTGGGATTGTGGCTCATTGGCAGAACACTTGCCTAGCATGTGTGAGGCACTGGGTTTGATTCTCAGCACCATATATAAGTAAATAAAATAAAGGTCCATTGACAACTATCTATCTATCTATCTATATGCAAAATGAAATTTGAATCCAGGTGTGTTTGTTTCAAATTCTGTGTCTTACTATTATATTATACATTCTGCCTTAAAATGCAGTTCAGAGTCAATTATGTCACCTGGACTCAATTAGCTGTGAACTTAATCTGTTGTCTGTGTGAGCTGCACTGCAGAGCAAATGAGGGAGAGATGCACCCCTAAAAGAAGTGGGAACAAGAGCATTGCTTTTATGGGAGGTTCTGCCCGTGTGTGCTCATACTGAGTGAAAAGGCTGCTGAAGGTGGCTCAAAAGGAAGAATAAAGCAATGGCTGGGAATGGAACAAATTAGCAAAGTAAGACCAAGTGAGCAAAGCAAAGCGCCAGGATAAAGGACATGCAGGGTGCTGAGGCCCCTACACTGAGCCATTGAGGCACCACAATTAGGCAATAGAAATAGGAACAAGATGTCCAACATGTTTTTTTCTGAGAACCTCCGAACCTGGGGAGGAGGAACTTTTGGCATATGCCCGATATACATGTTGTATTGAAGAGAGAAGTTGTGTCAATGTGTTAAAAATTCTCTATCTGGTTCCCACCTCTCTGTTTTTCACATTTCCTGGGCATGTAAGTTGTGTTGACTTACTTGCCTGTTGCCATAAATGGCACAGGAAAAATTAAACAATATATATTTCGGCTTCTGAATATTGAAGTACCATTTTTATTCAAGTACTGTGTTGTTCATTTTGTTTTGTTTCACATGGAGGGCCTGGTATGGAAGCAATTAAACAAAACCTTCTTGTAATATGAGTGGGGAGTCTCTGTCAGGATTCTGACTTGGGAGCTTCTGCTGTACCTTGTGGCCCAGACCCAGCCTTGAGATTGATCCTCTCCACAATGAAGAAGCTAAAGGATTTTCCTCTCCCCACCAATTCTAAAGATTCTGAAATCACCCAGTAGGTCCAAAGTTTCCAACTGGAGGAGACTTTTATTTTGACAGGTGTGTGTGTCATTGTTAATGGTGGGAAGTGAAAAATTAATAAGAACCCAAAACAAAGGCAATAGGAAAGCCAAAAATTCAGCAACATAAATTTGTAAGCAAGATAGTTCAGTTAAAATAATTGTTATTTTTCTGTTGACTAATCTTAAGTTTAAAAATCATCCTAATAAAAAAGGCAAATGTTCTTATGTTCTAATATGAAAACAGATCCAATACAGGATTAAAAAAAAGTTATTCATGCATTATTAGACTAGATATGTATGCTACATATGTAGAAAACTGTGTAATCTTGATAATAGCACAGCCAGACCAATACTGTTGTTTCTATATTAGATATGAGGGAATTGAGGCTTATGTAGATTCAACATAGTTCTGAAAAATATACTGTTAGTAGTTAGCTTCAAATACAGTTCAGTTAGGCTTTAATGGATATTAACCTTACTTTTCTAAATTCTCAGAATTTTAATTTAAAAATAGATAAAGTTTAATTATTAGAGTTATATGTTGGGATAAATGTATACACAAAGGACAAGTATGGAAAAGATTGTAGTATTGTGAAAAAAATAACTGCTACTTGCTTTAAAAAAAGAAATTCAAAGATCAACATTTGCAATTGCAGAATAAGGCAAAAAATAACAAATTCTACATATGTGTATAGTCAGTAATGTTAAAGAATCACAACTGAACTCAACATTGTACACTTATTATATAACTTGAATACATAACTTATATTGAAAAAATTACATAAAATGTGATACAATTATAAGGAATTGGTAATCTATAACCACTTTCTTTTTTTTTTTTTATAACCACTTTCAAAGTACAAAAGACTGTAGTTTCATATGATGCAAATTAACATATCTGCAATCAAACATTAATAATATTGAGTGATATTTCCTCCTCGTATATATCATGAAAATTGTGTAGGAATTGAGAAAAATATGACTGCAAATTTAATTTTGCTAAGGTCAGGCTGTCTATGTCTATCTGTCTGTCTGTCTCTCATGCTTGCTTTCTATCTACTTCATTCCTTCCCTCTTTTCCTTCATCCTTTATACTTCTTTCCTTTTCTTGTTTTCCTTTTAGGAGACATTATTTTCCTCATTCTGAAGAAATTTTTTTTTTTTGTATTTTTCAGAGTATTGAAGTAAGAAAAAAAAAGGTTGGTGATCTTTCTCAGTTTTAGAATGACAAATATTACTAGCTTTTACATTATAAAACCCTGTTACAGGAAAATGTTTCTTCCTTCTATTTTATTCAACCAGTTTTCAATTTGTAACAAAATTTTAAATGCTTCTCTGAGCTTATAGGTTTATAACCACTGATTATATCAACATTTCAGGAGAGTTACACAGTTCAGTGTGACTGTTTCTAATAATCTTCAGATTTCATTTCTCCCTCCTAAGAACTCCTTCTTCTTATAGTCCTGGAGACAAAAAGATTTCCTTTTAAATCTATTCTGCCATTTCAGCTTCTCTACTACCAAAATGAATATATCCTGTTTAAAACTCAGAAAAGCACTGACTACTTTAGCTCTTAGGTTAATTAAAAGACAGTTGGGAAATATTTTTCCTCTCCAAAGTAGTATTTGACCTTGAAAAATACTGAGGCCTAGCTCCTAGAAAAGATTTAAAAGCAGATTGTTATTTCATTTTTTTCTCTTCTGCAGTTCTTTTCTAAACCTACTTCGTTATTTGATTGATTTGATTACTTAAACTTGTATTATCTTAATTTTCTTTTGTTTTCCTTTCATTCTAAACTTTCTCTGCTATGTATTAATTCCCTTAATTTAAGTACCTTGCTTGATTCCTTGAGAGAATCTTAAATTGATTCCCAAAAAGAAACTGTCCTGGCAGTTTTTGCCTCTTTCTGCCAAAAGAAGACACTCAATTGTGTTAATTCAGAATCAGGAAAGAAGGCGGAACTTTTGCTACATATAAAAACACAGCCTAGCTTATAACTATTTATTAAATGTACTTGGGAATTTTTCTTTACAATAAATCACTTTTGTTTAAATAAGAAACAAGGATAAAGAAGTTGATATTAATAATAATAATAATTCCTGCACAATACTTTTATAGAAAAGTCTATGTGCCATACACTATTCCAAGCAGGTGTTATATTTTAAATTTGATTTAAAAAAAGAAACAGAGAACAGTAACAAGAATAACAGTTAAGATGAGTTGGACAAAACCATGGGCCATTCATTTCAGAGTCTCTGATGTTAACTACTACACTGCTCCAGAAATACAGAGACCAATATTATGTGTTGTATAAGAATTGATTTTACCCCCTCTGCAAGTTTTTCTTTTATTTTCCTAACAAAGCTTTTGGAAAACAGTTAAAAAGAAAGAAAGGAAAAAAGGAAGAAAGAGAGAAAAGAAAAAAATCCAAATCCCACATGACTGTATATGTAAAAATTATATGAGTGATAAATATTTAAATAGAAAGCCTTTGTAACAGCATTCTCCTAAGATGTTCTTTTGGGTAAAATCTCACAAATACTTAGGTACTTGATACTATTTTACTCCTAAAGAGGAAATAATTCACATACCAATAATTTCCATTAATATGCCATTGATGTACATGCAAACTATCTAAAATAAAACACATATTATTATAAACCAGATACCAATGTTTTTATTAAAAATATTAATATTGAAGTAGTAGATACCCATTTCTTTTAGGTATTTAGTTTTTGTTTTTGTCAGTTTCATTCACTCTGCTACTTTGCAATGCAGAGTTGAAAAAAGATTGATGTATATATGTGTGCTTTGTCCCATTGAACACTTTTTGTGGGGCAAGGTATCTGTGCTGTTCTACTCCCAAATATCTTTATCATTGAACTCCTGCAAGGAATTCTATAAAATAGAAATTTGTGAAATATTTTGATTTTAAAAATACATCTAATTGATAGTTTAAATTCTATAATTGAAACATTAAAGACTGGCACTTTCATTTGAAGGTAATTCTCTCCTCTGGCATTGCTATTATTATCTAACAGTCAAGGGGAAGTTCTGGATTTGAACACAATGATGAGTTCATGATTGAAGAAAATTTTCTCATCTGCAAGTGTTTGTTATATCTTGTCCATTTAGTTCATTTTATTATTTTAAGAGGAAGGAAAATCCTGACAGAATGGAAATACTGGATATAAACTGTAGGGATTTTTTGTATTAGTTGGATTGTTTATGTATTGATTATTTTAGTGGATAATATTTACCAAACTAAGTATCTTAATATGTATGAAGAGATGACATTATTTACACACATGTGTATATGTATATATGTGTATATATACACATGTATATATATCTAGATATATATAGATATATATACACGTATGTATTTTAGCCTACTTTTTGGAAAAATGCTAATGTAAAAAATGCAATGTATTTTATGTGAAAACCAATAACACACCTGTCTTTCTCATTTAAAAAAATCAAGTTTTATGTGTTCTGAAGGGTGATAACCACAAGCCATAGGGAAAAGTGCTGGACCACATTCAAATTAGCCTTATTGTTCTATGATATCATCCTGGAGTACAAGGTTAATTAGTACCATAGGCGATATGCATTATTCATCTCTGCAATCAGCTTTTATTCTGCTGGGTCTTTATCAACTGCAAATTGTTGTTCTTCTCATAACAAAACTGTGATAAACTATTGTCATTTTTAATTTTACTGAATTATATTGGTAATATATACATTAGTTCATATACTTTAAATATTCTGAAGGTGCCATTCCAATCCTGAGAAACAGACAATATAAGATTAAAGATGAATGTCCTAGTCTGTAGGAGGACAGAATGTTTAAAACAATAAATTTTTGTTGCTTATGGTAGATTCTTTTTCTTTCTTTTTTTAACTTTTTAATTCTTTATCTCTCTATCCTATAGAAAAATGTTTGGTAATATTGTGCTTACTGATAAAAGTTTCTTCTTGAATAATTGTTTTTCAAATTTTTTAAATTATTTATTTTCTCTCTTTAGAATATAGACTCCCTGATAGCAGGACTTTCATAAATTTTGTTCATTGTTTATCAGTAGCAGACAGAAATGGCCTATAGTTTAAACATAATTTTAAATGAATTTAATGAATATCCATTTACATTTACAATTAAGAATATATGTCTATTGACCAACAGTTTATTTCAGGACTAAAAACCAGGAAAAAAATTGTCTTGTTTTAAGAATAGATTTTATATTTTACATCCTCTTATGTAGAAAAGACAAAGAAAAGAAAGATGTAAATAATGTCAAAGGTAACACAGAAATGAGTATTTATTAAGTACATAATTCAAAGTTGTACACTTGAAGGTTGAGGAGCCAGTAGCAATCCCAATGGTGATTTTTCTTGGTTCTCCATCACTGTGGACTTTTCAGTAAATACACGCAAATTGATAAATTTCTACCTTACCTATTTTTTTCCCAGAAACCAGATTATGATTACACACAAACAACACAGCTATGAGCCAATTAGAAAAGATTTTGAGATTTAATTTTAGCTTTTCCTTTTTTCCTAGGACTATGGAGGTTATTTTCCATATCTATAGATATTTCTGTAGCTTTCATTTATCTGGCACAAGTTATCAGAAAATTTCAACTGCCACAAAGCATTTCAGCTTAGTGTTTTTTCATGATTTTTCTATATTTATTTTTTCTCCAGTAGGCTAAGATTAGAAAAACTTTGGGATTTTTTTTTCCTTTTTTCCCAGTCACTACTCCCTTCTGATATTTACTAAGATGGAGTCTTTGCCTTCCTGAGGAAAAGAAAATAAGAGAAATATTTTATGAGCAAGAAATACCTGCTCTTGCTTCTCTGATGCATAATTTTTCATATAATTTAGTTTAAGTCTAAAATCTGAAATGTTATTCAAGGTGTAGTTAAAAATACACACCACACTGCCTTAGCCTAAGAATAGAATTGTGGCATCCATAAAATCAGTCATAAATTATTTTATGGAAAATTTTAAGCATTATCTAAGGAATCACAAAATCAATGTTGGTATCAATCTATTAAATTATTATTTTCCCCTCAGAGTGCATTATAAAAGTTTCTTTTATGACTTATTTCATTTTATAATTAATTCAGAAATGTAATCAAGCAGAAGAACATTTCTATATGCTTCATAGTGTCTGCATAAAAAGGAAAAAATTTGGAGATGTGTTTACATAAACATTCCCCCATTAACAAAACATGAACATTTTCTACGTTTTCAGTTAATCTTTAATAACTCAAATGATTTTTTCAGAATTTCAAATGTGTATTTGTAAGAATTACAAACAGTTGTTGAAACTCTTGATCATTTATCTCATAATTTTAGCTTTCTAAAAAATGATATGATTCCTCATTGAATCACACTGACTTGATTTTAACTATCAGGCAGTATTGTTCTGAATCTAACAAACTTGAAGACTGTATTGAATATGAGGAAAACAAATACAACAAGTAACAATTAGGAATTTTCTTCTTAATTATTCCTAACTTCCTTTCTAATTTTGTAAGTAGGAAATATTTTGAAACTATTATGAAGCATCAATTATCATGGCAAAATATTCTGAATGTAGGGACTTTTTTTTTATGTTCATGTGCCTCACATTGAAATGTTAGTAACTACACTAACACAATCCTAAATCCTGAGATGGTACATGACTATTTAAGAAACTAAGCAAAACTGTCCACCCAATTATTTTTAGTCCTACACAAAACAACTCCTTCTGCCTTTTATTATTCATTTATACCTAGGAATGACAACATAATGAACAGGATGGAACAGTAGAAATCATGTGTTCTCATGCCAAATTGCTTATTTAGTTATTTTGTAATTAAAAACAATTATAATTAAAAACAATGTAATTCCCTCAAGTGTTTTTTTTGAGTAATCTTTAAATTTTTAAAAAATATCAAAGAAAGTACTGCACCTGTAAGCTATACAAATAAGTCTTTATAGCAATTTCTATCATAAATTAACATTGAGACACAAAGTAAAATAATTGTTTCCTACTTTAAGCTACCTTTTCTATTTTAAAGTCTAATTGAGAGCAAATTACTATAGTATTTGATTATTTCCAAAAATGCAGTCTTACTGCTTTTAATAGCAAGCTTTAACATTTACACCAATGGAATTCTTTACATAAGAAAGTTATTATTTCAGGCTTGAATTGGTTGTAGGCAGCATTAAGGGTGCATTTATCTGATTTGTCTACATTTTCTTAAGTTTGTTGCCAAATTATTTCTAAATTTTGGTGCTAAACATTGTGTACATATTTGTTGATGAATCTTAAAGACTTATTTTCTAATATGTCCTTCCTGACCTTCCTTAAAAAAAATATAAACAACATATACACTTTTACTTGCATAAATTGAAATATTTTCCTTTATAAAACTTTAATTTACATTTATTCTTTACATAATAGAAGTCTGTACCATTGTTCAGTAGTACAGTAGTTCTATCAACATTTTGCACTGCTCACGTATCAAGGGCTCAGATGATTCAGAGCATGTGCAAATGGGGTAGAGTCTGACCTGTGTATTTGTGTCCCTCTGATTACCAGGACTGTCCATGCCCAACACTCCCTAGTTCCTGACCCAGGCTGAGTTCCAGGGCTAGCTGTACCTGTCTAGCATTCTGGTCCTCCACCTGTGCTGTTATTGACTTTTTCATGGGAGACAAGAAGAAAGGAAGAAAAACCACTTCTATCGTTTTTTCTGAGTAAACCTATGGGAAGAATTTTAGAAGTAGCAAAAGTTACTTGGACTGTGAGTTGCTTTTTTTTTGGGGGGGGGGAGGATGGGGGTATGGTACCAGGGATTGAACTCAGGGGCACTCGAGCACTAAGCCACATCCCCAGCCCTCTTTTGTATTTTATTTAGAGACTGGGTCTCATTGAGTTGCTTAGTCTTTGCCATTGCTGAGGCTGGCTTTGAACTCGAGATCCCTCTGCCTCAGCTTCCAGAGCTGCTGGGATTACAGACCTGCACCAAGGTGCGAAGTGTGAGTTTTTTATTGTTTGTTTGTTTGTTTTTCAGTATCCTGCCCTCCAAAACAGAAGAGCTGGGGGAGGAGATAGAGAAGGTTTTATATAAGAAACTCAGTATATTATCTGAAAGAACTTGAATCATAAAGGAGGGTGAGGAAATTAGAGCTGAGTAAGAGATTAGATGTGAATATTCATATATTATGACTACACAATTAGGTAGATATATCACCACAAGAAGTAACTCATCTTTGTTTATTAAAGTTTTTTATAATTGAAGTTAATTAATTAAATTAGTTGCTACATGGTCTTCTAAATTTTGGTGATACAAATGTGATAAAAGAACAAAAAATTTACTCCTAACTCTGGCATGATGGAACACACCTGTAATCCCATTGACTCAGAAAACTAAGGCTGGAGGATTTCAAGTTTGAGGCCAGTCTCAACAACTAGCAAGGTTGTTATTGAGAACCTGTTTAAATACAAAAACATAAAATGGATTGGGGATGATAAAGCACTCTTGGGTTTTAATACCCAGTACCAAAAAAAATAAATTAAAAAAAGATGAATTCCCCATTTGGTTACATTCCAGTCTTGTGTAAGAGAAACATGATAGGACTTGTAAAAGGGATTTCAGGTTTGATGCTTAGTACATACAATCTATCTTATATTTTTTTTCTTAAAGTGATTTCTAGAAACTGTAGCTGTATATCTACTGATATTTTAGAATCTAGGGTATTAGTTGCATTTTTTCATCTATTTATATTTTTGTATAGTTGTGTTGTGTGTAATCTAGTCTATTTCAAATTAAAGCCTGAATAATGACATATGTACCAAATTTGGTTAAAATTTTATTATAGGCAAGGGAATAATAAGTAAATGGAGCCTAAATTATAATTGTCTAAATTAACAGATTGAGAATGTATTTCCTGTGTTAGTCTCTAATAGCCATATCAATCACTTCGGAGCCTCCATAAATGCATAGCAACTTGTTTCACATGCTGTTGTTATTACACAGCAGCTTTTTCTAATCACATAAAAATGAAAATACTGTCAATGATTTATAAATGTCTTTGAAGTGAACCACCTAATTATCACAGGAATGAATACAGCTTAAAGTATTAATTTAAAAATATAACCTTACAAATACTGAGGTCCAACAGATAAAACTTATCTTTTAAAATTAAATATTTTTTATATAAATTTTGGAAATCAATATATATATATATATATATATATATATATATATATATAGTTAATATATGTTCACTCTTAGGAGGTTAAAATTATAGCAACAACAAATTAAACCTAATTCTATGTTCAGATATGATAATAATAATAATAATAATAATAATAATAATAATAATAATATCAACAAACAGAAACCTCACCTTAAGAAATGATTCTTAACAAATCTTTCTTTCTTTGGTTGGAAAAAAACTGCCCCTGAAAACATTTCATCAGCAACAGTGATAAGAGCTTTTATAACTGGTCAAGTGCAGAGTTTTGTTTTTCCATTTCTATGGAGTATAAGATTCATCTATTTGTAAGTGGAGAGAGGTTGTCATTTCCAGCTGATGGACATGGTGCAGGTGGCAAGGGACCAGGCATTTGCATAGAGTATCAAGTCACAGCCTGAACTCCCAGTGGTGCTACTCCAAATGCCTGCCTGTCCTAACTTCTTGAACTTTTCATGTGTCCAGGGTGAGAGATTTCCCAAGTGAGTAGAGTTATAAAATAAATGACAACCCATAGTGGGATATAAGAAAAATATGGCAAAGTCTGTAGTGACTTTTAGTTCTTCATCTTTATGTTTCACCATGAAATAAAGCATAATCTAGGGATGGCACTTAAATGCTATAGGACAAGTTTGCCTTAGTTGGATAATTCATTCTTGGTCTGAATATAGGTGCTACCCATTCTAAATTTCTATATTTAAGCACTAGCCTTTTTGAGCTTGACAGATGGTTTTATTGTGTTTGAATACTTTGTTGTGCTACATATTGTAGAGCATATCACCCTTTTACCTATCACTTGCTTTCTGAAGGCCTGATACATTGGATGAATTAAAGTTGAGAGAAATCCTTGTGACAATGCCATAAATGAAATTGCACATTCCATATACTTTCTACTGTTAAATTATTTTGCCTTGCTAATTTTCCCTCCTAGATGGAGAGTTCTGCACTGGGAATGTTTCTAGAAGCCAAAGGTTTTGGTCAAATTTGGCAAATGTCATGTCCTTGATTAATTTTCTGTAATTATTTCTAATAGAGTTCTCACTGACTCAAGGTGATGGAGGTGAGATTGGTATTAGGTTTATTAATCGGCTTTTAAAACTGTTTTTTTAGGACTAAATCTAATTATAACTTGACTGTTTCATAAGGTGAGGGGAGGAGTGACACAGTTTATATATGGAAATAAACCAGCATAATACTTCCATCTTTTTTCAGTGTTGGGAGGAAAATGTTGAAACCTGAATGGGGAGTCCTAGTAGGTAGTATTCAGGCAAACTAACATTTCCTTGTTGAGGTAGGGCGGTAAGAGGGAGAAAAAATTTGACAAGTTCTATTGTAACATTGCTTAGGGGTGCCATTTGGTTAACGAGAAAGTACCTATGGGGCTGCTCAAGTTATTGGAGGCTCAGCTATCTGGATAACTGGCCATCCAAGTTTTGGGGCAGTAGAGATGCTGCAAAATGGGTCAAGTTTCAGAAGGGTAGGGAAGGATTATTTTAATAATGTATTTTTATCTTTACTCACTTCATCCCGTTCCTCTATATTTCCTGTCACTTGTTCCCACCGAAGATTGCATAGTTCTTTATATTGTTTTCCTGGATTTATTCTTTTTTATGCCTTGCAACACCTTTGCCCATAATTTAAGACTTACTTCCTCTTTGTGGGATAGTATTTATTCAAATTCCATCCTGTATTAACCTCTCCATCTTTTGTCTACAGAAAGCCCTGCCCAGTAAATCCAGATTTTAAAAATATTACAATTCCTCTAACTCTGATTGTCAACTGTAGGTGATATGACATAGACCCCATTTGAATTTTCAGGGATTTTTTTTATAGGAAAAGTCAGTTAATAATAAGACTTTGCAAAAGCACTCAATATTTCTAGAGCAACACTGAATCATTTTGTCATGACATTCAATAATTTGACAAAATGAAAATATTACACTATATTTATATTACTAGCAATTTATTTAATAATTTTCTCTTTATTGGACATTTAGATTATTTTCTTTTCCTGGTGGAGTGACATTTAAATGAATTTTGACCATATTCATAAAATTTTTTCTTACAGAAACTTAAGAATATAATGTATGTATTGGGGAATCTTTTAGAAGTTTTGAAAGATATTTAAGTATAATAAAATTGTTTGGATAACAATTAGCTGACAAATAATAAATTATCATGAAAAATATGCTTTCTTCATTTAATTTTTAAATTTTTAGGTCTGTTCTAACACATTTGTCAGATGGCATGTACATAACCTGAAATCCATTGCCAGAGACATAGATTTTCAACCACAATTGCTATGCAAACTTTTCAGCTAACATATGGCTCATTATACTATTAAAGGTGACAGAAATTGATGTGTGTCTTTTGCACTAACTGAATTCTTTCCCTTCATTTCACATATTACTGGGATGAATCATGCTTGGAAGCTTTTAGATGTTATTGGGGTTTAAGTTTAAATATCAAGCCTCAATCCTTTTCCTAGGCCATATGTTTAATTCCATAATGCCTGCATTAAAGCACAGGGATATATTGAACTGAATAAAATAATAAAAAATAATTGGGATGATATTAACATAAATAATAAAATTTTTATATATGAAAGTAGTATATATTTGAAAACTAATTACAATATGTTTTTGAAAGATAAAAGCAATCCTGTGTATTCTTGGCTTGAGCCTGGAAAGTAGCTTCATTATGTAGGGGCAAAACATTGAGAGGAATATGAGAAATCCATGATCTGTTTCTAAAATGGTTCTCAATCAGTAAAAAACAAACAAACAAACAAACAAAAAACACAATGCAAGGTGCAGAACTAAGCTTCATAGTTACCCTTAATGGCATAATTAAGTTATTTTTTTCCTTATTCCTTAAGAACTTATTTTTATTTTCTTCAGAGCTCTTGAGGAGACATTCGACTCTTGAGAAAATGGTTCATATTATGTAATGTCATTGCTTTAGGAACAAAATGTTCATTACAGTTGGAAATTATTTCTGAACATAATTTCAGCTATACCATCAGAAAAAGAATGGAGACAAAAGAAGCTCCTAACCCTTTCACCTTAGTATTTATTTCAATTTTAACATTTTTATTAATTCAGAAATTACTTTAAATGAGCTATCAAGGAAACTGATGTAAAATTTAAAAGTATAGGATTTATTTCGGAGAGTTACATTTCTAATATAGAATACATAACATGATTTTGAAATGTTTGCTCTGATTTATTAATTTTACAATATAGATATAATATTTTAAAATGTAATTAACTTTGAACAAAAATATCGAAGCGCTATTAAATAATTGTAAGAGCCAGAATTTTGGCCATATAGAAAAACAAAAATAAAAGAGAACAAAATAAAATCCTAAAAACATACTTTAAAAATATGTTCCTTTTTTACCAAAATATCCATTTGTATAAAAAGGCATTTAAGACATCAGAAACCAAATTAAGTTAAAAAAATAAGTTTTGTGGGTGCCACAGTAAACAATCTCGAAAAAAAAGATTGGAAAACATGAATAAGAATGATAAATTATATCATTTGAGAAGTAAATTTGCCCTCTCTCAATTTCTTGAATTTACTCATTTTTTCATCTTGCTTAAATGTTGCTGTTTATTAAGAAAACACTGAAAAATTGATGTATTGACATTTTCACTTACGATCAAAAGCACTTTGATGTTATTTCAAAAACAATACCATAATAGTCCTGTTGTAAATTTTATGATGTTCTGTTGTCTATTTTAACACTTATTGACTTAGAACATTTATGGAATATAAATTTTTAGAACTTTTTTAATGACCCATACTATGCATTTTACTCATAAGTGGATCACATTTTTTGTAAGTGGGCTACATTGTGAAGGAGGAGGACAAAGAGGATGTGGAGGAGGAAGAGGAACTGGCTGGAAGAGGACAGAGAAAATGAAACCAATGATCTTTATGCTCTTCCTGTTTCTTCTGGTTGTACTGTAGTCTTGCTGGAGAAAACATGTCAATCTATCACTGATTGTTTTACCTCTACTGACTTATCCTAATATATATCATCATCTAAATTTATTATTAAAATATGATAAATTCCTTGTATATTAGGGTTTTAAAAATTGATTTTGATTGATAAAAGGTTTATACAGTCAGAGATTAAAAATAAAAATCATGCTAATGGCTTAAAATATACAGAGACAAAGCAATCTTGCCTAGGAATACTATGATTTTTTTGAGTTATAATAGTACAGAATATCCATACTAATTTGTGTTTTCACCTGAGAAGGTGATGGCTCCTCTTTCATTGGTCTTCATCATAAAAACTGTATCTTTTCTTTGTCCTACATCAGTGAAACTTAAATGGTAAATAAGGGTTGCTCTGGAAAGGAGAGCTGACTAGGGTATTAAGTTTACTTCAAGACTCAGATCATTTGGGTGTGACATGTATGAAACTAGAATAAAGGAGAGATTTTTTTTTTTTTTTTTTTTTAAAAAAAGGCCAAGACCACTACCTCAGGGAACTACAGCCAAATGGCCAACATTGAGACTGTCTGGACTCAAAAAGCAGATGCTGCTCTCCAAAATGACTTTATTTTGAGGGGGGCTGTGGTGGTACTAGGTATTGAGCTGAGGGGCACTCAGGGGTCTCACTGAGTTTCTTAGCTCCTCGCTTTTGCTGAGGCTGGCTTTGAACTTGCGGTCCTCCTGCCTCAGCCTCCTGAGCTGCTGGAATTACAGGTGTGTGCCGGAAATGACTTTCTTAATTCTGCACTGAGATTGAATCAAACAGATTTTAACACTTTATGAATTGACTAAGGCACCTTCCCTGGTATAGTTTGGAATTAAGAGGGTACTTAGAAGCTCCAGTTTTTTCTTTCTTTATTAGGGAAAAAAACAAAAAAACAAAAAACACACGTCTTCAGAGTGAGGAAAAACGTCTCTGAACTCATAGAGCATTTAAGCTACCTAGTTGCTCGATGCTCAAGATTCCATTATGGTCTGTGTCCTTCTATGCTAAATTGAGATAACACACACCTACACACAAAGACACACATACTCACATTCTCACATAGATTCATGTAGTAGATATTTTGTTGCTTACTTGAAAATTTGGGGCTGTAGATGTTTTTGTTATTTAGATAAATCATCTCTATAGCAAGGATATTTTGAAGTTTTACTAAGTGTTTGATTAAACCTAGTAACTTTTATATCCATCCATGGAAGATGTTAATATGCTAAGCCCTGGACTGGGGAACATTGTTTCAAGCACAACATGCCTTGCTAAGTTCAAAATACTAAATTTTGAGATGAAATGGCAAAACTTCTACTCATATTACAGATATATTTTTTAAAAAATTACTAATATATGTCTATAACAAATGAAAGATATCTAGTCTCATTTTGTCTTTTTCATTCATATTTGAATTCTCAATTTTTCATATATATATGATGAGTAAAAGAAAATAGTGTGTATCTTTAATCAACAAAATCAGTATTTTAATAGCTTATAATTTATCTGGTTTCAATTCAGGTTAGTTCAAAAATACTTGTCTTCTCAAAGGAAATGAATTTTAACCCTTAAAACATTTTCTTAGTAACTTTAGTGAAGGAATGAATCTGTTATTCTATTATCATGAGGGGATTTTTCTCTTATAATAGTTGATTTTGCTACATCTGAAATGGCCTTTTTACCCCCTTTTAAGTTTAAATTCATCTTTAAAAGGGACACTTAGAAAATCATGGGGCTAATGAATATAAAATAAAAATCACTATTTAAATTGGTAATACACCACTTGACTTCACTTTCCTTTGTTATTTATTTGAATTTGTAAATATATTAGTTAACATTAAAAACAAAAGTATTTATTTGAATATGGTGATTTTAACCTAAATATTTTTGCTTTATGTCCTTTAATATTATGATAATGCTGTTATAGCTTCACTGGCTATTAATCTGTCTTCAAAGTAGAGGCTCATGATATAAATTTATGACACTTGTATGCTAAATTCATTATTGTCTATGAAATAATATTGGTGAGTTGAATGTAGCATTCAAGTGTGTTTTCTCTCATGTTTAGGAAAAAAATCAAGCAATTTTTTGAAATCACTATCATCATAAAAAAAAGTCAGATTTAGTGTTCGAATGTAGACTGATGCTTAATGATTAAAAAAAAGATTAAAACTGAAAATCACTAGATACTACTTGTTATGACATTAAAGTAATCTAATACTTGTAACATTGAAGAATTCATTGAAGGCGATTTGTTTTATTTTTTTATTAGAAAGTATTTTCTCTAAATTACTTAAACAGTAATGTTTTAAAAAGTATAAATACATTGTTTAGGTTATTATTCATTTTGTTAGACTATTCCTGTTTTTCAAAAACAATTATTTTCTAAAAATAATTTATTCTTTGTAAATTAAATATAGTGATTTCACTATAATTGTTCATTTTTTTATTAATATGGTAAAATAAAACAAAAAAATGAGTGAAATAAAAGTGTATATTAGATTTAGGGTTGTTCATTGATAAATTTTTAAATTTCCTCTCCACGTTTGTTTATAATTGACATATTTTATAAATATATCATTTGGCATTAAAATTTGTAAAGTATTTATTTGCATATAATGAGATTAACTTAAATATATTTTGTAGTATCCTTTAATATTGTGATAATATTCTTATAGCTTCAATGGCTATTAGTGTATCTTCAGGGTAACTGTTTGGGATATAAACTATACTGGGGACTGAGCCCACGGCCTTGTATATGCTCAGCAAGTATTCTACCACAGCTGTGCATCCCTTTCCTGTTTATGGATGATATTCAAAATAAAATTGTGGTCAAAATATATTACATAACTCTGGTATTTTGTGAAAAAAATTGTGGGTATATCTGATTATTACATCTCAGGACAGAATTTTCCATGATTAAGGATATTAAAATCAAATGCAACAATAGTTTGGAAGATAGAATTGTATTAGTTGTCCAAAAAAACTCTATATATTTAATTCTCAAATTCATTATTCAAGCAAAATAAGTGCATTTTCATGGTTTTTGTTCACTAATTATGTTGGTATCACATGTCAGTGAGCTATATACTTTTAAGAAAAATTCAAAGTTGTTTGAAGAAAGATGTGAAGATGTTTCTCTAGAGCATAGAATACTTGGAGTCATGGCCATACATTTTTACCCATGACAATAGAGAGCTTTTTAATGAAGTAAAACATGTTTTTTATTTTTTATTTTTACTAAAAATAGACACCTTTTTTCAGCATCAGTTATTCATAGCTGTAACTATTACACCATTCCTGCACAAAGATTTTGCATATGAGAATCAGCTAATAATATATTATATCTGTGAAAAACAGTCAAAGAAGGGGATTCATAGTTCAGTAGGCACAGAAGGTCAGAATAAAGGATGAATAGTGTGGGACAATGTCAGTTAAAACAGGACACAAATTATAAGAGAGTTCCCTATTCTTCCTAAATTAGAAAGACCCACTGATCCATACTTTAAATTTCACCCTGAGTCAGTAGAACAAACAACTCAAGCCTTTTGGTTGAAAAGTGCAGTCATTTTCTTTGTTTTTAGTGCTTTTTGGAAAATATGCTTTCGGATATACACATTTAGATGTTATGTGCTGAATTATTTTTATGAATTGCTTGAAAGAATGTTTTGATTGTTATTCCATTCTATTCTCAATCATATAATAATATGTCACCCATTGGCAGAATTTGGCTATTACTAATTTGTACTTAAATCTTATTTTTTTTCTACTAGTGAGAGACTTTTTTTTAGTCTATTTTCTTTAATAGGTAGGATACTAAGAAAGCTCAGATTCTAACATTAACTTACATGTGGCAGTATGCCACCAGCTCAAAATACATGACTTTGGTATTGTGAGAGTTTTAAGGACTTTTCAAGACCAAGTATTAAGATTTCAAAAAAAAAAAAAAAATAGTGTTCTGATGCAATCTGTTCAAGAGAGGGATGTACTATGAAGTACTTTTCTAATGGTAAATCCTCCACCAAGTTTTTCCATTAATGCTTCTTTTAATGAAATACTTTAAGAATGAAATGCTTTGAAGAAATTTCTTTTACAAAAATTCATAAAAAGTGATTGTCTTTTTTAAAAAAATTTTACATTCACAGCATGGGAATAAATATTTTCAATATCTTTTAATTGTCAACGTTTGATAATTACACAAATAGAGAAGAGTGAAATATTTATAGATGAGTGTGTATGATCAGTGTGTGGTTCCTTCAAATGTGTTTGTGAGACCTGTAAGAGTCTGACCATGTGAAGCCAGTATTAGGCAGTCAGTGTAGATAAGTAAATCAGGTCAGGTCAAGGAGGCCAATTTTGAGTCTCAGAAGTTGGAGACTGTCCCCTGAGGGATCTTATCAAGAATCTGCCCCTGCTCCAACGTGTTGCCAAGGTCACCTGTCCCAGGAATTTCCCCTCCCTACAGGGAGCTATAAGGTTGTTAAGGTGTCTTTGGCTACTCCACCTGGCTCTTCCCCCTTCAGCCCACCTGTTTCCCACCTTTGGGCCTCCCATCAAGCATTCCTGGGCCTAGTCACATGTGCAGGAAGGAGAAAGATAAGAGGGAAAAGGCAGAAGAACAAAGGAAGCCTAGGACATATAAAAGGGCAGAACACTTTGCTTCTAGGGGTATCAGGATACCAGCTATGGCCCCCTTCTCTCTCGAAGGAGAAGTCAATGTTGCTCCTTTTTAAATAAACCCTGGTTCTATGCTTGCCTCAGTGTGCTTCTCTAATGTTCAAACTTCAACATGTGGGGAAGCAGGACTCATCACCAATAACCGGTGGTATCACATGTATGAATACCCATTCTTGAAACTTCCATGAAAAAAAAAAAAACTACATTATGAAACAAAAGGAACTATCTAAAAAATAAAAAAGAAGTATAAAAATTCATTTTCTGAAAAAATTTATACATTTTATGTGCTCTTAAAATGTATAACATTGAATGCTCTTAAAATGAAAAGCAGTTTATAATAATTAGCATGCTGTCAGTTGCATTTCACTCCTGTTTAGAATATGAGTAGTGCAATATAGACAAGCCCTGAAACTAAAAAGAACAGGCAGGCATTGCTAACCAGCAGATGTTTCTACCCACCTCAGTGCTTTAGGACCCATACTCTCAGTGCCTGTACTGTGAATTAAATTGGAATAGCACTTTTCTGCCTCTCTGGATTTCCATCAAAAATATAAAGAATGAAAGAAAGAATTAATGAAAGAAAAAAAGAAAGTAAGTAGATTTGTAGAAAGGGCATGAAATTGATTTAGCAAATGATTCACCATTGACATTGCAGTTTATTTCCTGAAGAAGTTTGTTAGGAAAAGGTGTCTCAGAAGAGTACTAGTCTATGAGAGTGGATTTTTAAGGGACCCTGCAAGGTGTCACTTTGTACACTGCAATTGGATATGAAGAGTGTTAAGTGGTGCCCTGCAAAATATCTGTATACATCTGCCAGAGAGAATTGTGTTGTTTAATACACACTGCAATTTAATCCATTTAGACTGTTATTATATTGTGACATGTAAACTGAACATCTTTGTTGCATGAATGGAATTGCTAAACAGAAAGAGGAGACCCCATTGTTTTCCACCTTACAGACATGAAAAAATAGGGACAAAAAGCTCTTAATTACCATATTTTCACTTTGTCAAAGTAGGGCCCCCACAGAGGTCTCTTTGTAATGCAAAGGATAGTGGAATCCTAAAAGACAAGTTTGAAAGATATTTTGAAGAAATTGGAGAATTCAAGGTTATAACCCAAGAATTGGCTAAATGAAACATTATAGTATTTCTAAAATACTGCATTTGAAGAAAAGATCATCAAGAAGAAAAAAAAAATAGAAATAGTCTCTCCATTATGTTTACAAAGTAGAATGCAAATTTTAAAAGTGTTTGTACTTTAATTGAAATTATAAGTTTTCACGCAATTTTGAATTTAGATTAAAAGTTTATTGGTTTTATTCCATTTTTTTTCTTATACAAATCAGTCATTTTAGAATATTCTGGGTTGTATTTTCATTGCCATTTGTGTATTTACTATTAGTTATAGAGCATGATAGATAGTGTAATAAATATATAGTTCAAAATTCCCTTGGTGTTAAAGACTGTCTTGCTCTTTGAAAGCGATTGCTGTCTGCTAATGTATTTATTTTGCCTTTCACATATACAAGTTTTATAATGTACTGAAAGCATAATGATATTTGAATTATTGGTTATAAAAATACAGTAATATATAGAGTTTTACATTTTTAGAAATAGAGATTGAACAAAAAATATTGAAGTAGAATAAAATGAATTGGTGTATGAACAAAGTTAAAATGACTAAAGGCCATATTAGAAGTCTCTTTGAATTTCCCTGGAAAACTTTGAAAACATCTTTTCCAATTCTAATTTCCTCAATCTCTTTCTTATAGAAGAGTAGGAGTGTAGAAATTAAATACTGTGTGAAGGCTGAAAAGAGACTTTTTGAAGTGAAATTGGGTTGAACATATTAGGCACCAAAGTTGAAGTGCCTTTTCAACAAGATTACATAATGATAAAATTTAGTTAGAGTTCTGTTAACTCTGATCCTTTTAGCAAATGAGTCACCATTGGCATTGAAACTTATTTTCAAAATAAGTTGGTTATGGAAAGGTAAGGATTTTGGAAGAGTCTTAGCTAATTGGAGTTAATTTTTAAGGAATCCTATGAGGTGTCAGTATATAACAATTAGATATGAAGAGTATTGAGAGGCTTTCTGCAAAATCTCTACTTCTGCCAGGCCTCCACCTCATAATTTTAATTAGCTATATAACTTTTGATGATGCACTGTGTAATGAATAGGGGAAAATTATAGGCTACTACATGATTTGTTTCTGGATATAACTGTGCAAAATAGAATCATAAATAAACAATGAGTGTATGTTAAATTCAGTTTCAATAGAGAATATTGTGTGTTAGAATACTGGTAATAAGAAATAGAGACAACTGATAAGTAATGTTGTGTCCTTGCATTGTTAATTGTTTCTGTAAGTGTATATGTCCATCAACCTAAATGTAAAAATAGTGCTCTATTCTCAAAATACTTAATCCCCCCCCATCAAAGTAGATATTTTTATATTCTTGAAAGATTACCAATTTCTTAGATACAACTTTGGAGAAGAAGACATTACTCCACTGATTGATTTTCTTAATGACTTAGTGCATGTATCTAGGAAATATTTAAAATTTTTAGTCATGGGATTGGTGTTAATAGGAGCTAAGATCAACTATCATTTGTACATGTGTCTAAAAAGATATGATAAAAACAAGCTCATGTATACATGCCCAGGCTAGACACCAAAATATATGGAAGTCTGTTCTGGATTCACAAAGTCAAAAATCATATGGAAATGAAGGAGAATAGAATTAGTAATCTTGACTATGCTCTGGTGTGATATGCAAATTTCTAGTAGTTGGAACTTCAGCAATCACCCACAATTTAACAGGCAATATATTTTAGGAGAGTTAGTTGCAGTGGTTGTAGAATTTTAGTTTCTATGAACAGCTTCAATTAATAATGAGGAAAGCAATTCTTTTGAGTTATTTGTGGTAGTGAAATCACAAAGTAAAATATGAATGCCAAGGTAAAAAAGGCAGAAAGAAATATTTTTGCTTGTTTATTTAAATATTTACAAAGCACAACTAAGAGTCAAGTAGGGTAATAGGTGATAAATTGGTTCAACACTTAGCATTGGGGTCTTTAATAATGGATCTGTAGCCAAAAAAAAAAAAAAAAAAAAAAGTTTGAGAGGAAATTTTCTGGTAATTGTGGAGCATGTACTGTAGTTATTTTGGGTTATTATCTTTGGATTTTTCTAACCTGATGGAAGAGTTCTGAATACATTCTACTGATATTATTTAGTTCTTACAACTCTGTATATAAAAATCTCTATCATTACTCACATAAGATTTTTCAATAGGACCGAAAAGGGAAAATTGCTTTATTTTCCTCCAATTAAAAACTAACCATGTTTTCATGTGCTAATTTCTAAATATTTTTATCCAAATTGCTTGCCTCAAATCTTTAGTTTTCACACTAATTAAGAACAAGATATGTGGTTTTGGTATTTTCTGCAGCACATGGTTTTCTGCTGATTCTTGTGTTCCCATAAGAGAGATATCTTGATAGTTTTGCCAATAAATCTTTCTCTGACTCCCTTGCATAATGAACAGCATATCTGTCCCATGCATGGATATACAGTTGCAAAATTCCCTTATGAATTTTTTATATGAACTTTCTATGAAAATCAGTTCCAGGGACTTGGGGGTATATCTCAGTTGTAGAGCACTTGCCTGTCATGCACAAGGCCCTGTTTTTGATTTCAAATGTGCATGTGGCACGCATGCACACATACATACACACACACCCACCCCCACCCCCCCCACATACACAGGCACACACATATAGAAAACAAATTAAAGTCTGTAAAGTATTTTTTCTTGTGTTAATAGAAAATTTAGTTCCAGGAAAGGCCAACTGCATTTTTTCCTTTAAACTTAAGGGAATTTAAGTATATCAGGAAAGTTGACCATTATTCATAAGCATTCAAGAGAACCTTAAAGCTCTCCATTGTGTTCAAGAAAAGCAACTGAAGCATGACCTTAGGAGTTAAAATCTAAACTCTGGTCAGTTAATATCAGTAAAATCCTACATAGTGGTGCAAATGTGGGTACTCTTCAGTATGAAGAAAACATGCAACTGAGACATATGAATTTCCTTAAATTGTTTTGAATAAAGCCTCAAAGTAAAAAAAAAAAAATCGAAATTGAAATTTTGGATCTACAAGTGTATGTGGATCACTGTTTACAAATCACTCCCGACTAATGTGTCACATAAATGCAATGCCTAGCAAGCCTAATTGTTTCAGGAAATGACAGCCAATGACCTTCAAATTACTCAAAAATTCAAACAGTTGGAAGAAACAAGAACTCTCTAGTTTTCAGTTGAAAGTGGTTGAGTTTCTGATAACCAGAATTAATTCAATTGCAGATATTGATTAGGTTATTTCTGAATATTTTTATACCAGATGGCCACCAAGAATGTCTTGTGATATTACACCCCCATGGGAAGTCTGAAGAAATTCTGTATTCAGAGCAGGAAAGCAATTCTTTCTAGGCACTTATGTTATTTTCAATTTTCTGGTATATCAATCTTGCTTAAAAATTATTTCCTAGAATGCCCCCCCCGCAAGCAACCTTTTGCGGTTCATTCTACCCTATGGTTTCCAAGAAATATACCACAGATCAATATATATATATTTGGCTTTTAGTGTAATGGAGGTACATGGACTTGGTGATGAGTTGAGGCAGTGAAAGAGTTTAAATCAATACAATATGTCTTAATTTCAATGGTCTAATGCTCTTGTTGCTCTCACTTTCTGCTTTTACTCAATCCATGCATTTATACAGTTGTGAGACATTAGAAAGTGACACTATGATCAATGAACCACTGTGAACAACCTAGAGTCAAAAACACACTTTTCAGCTAAGTCATGCTATATTCTAGCACATTATGTTCAGTCTACTCCTTGCCTGACTGTGCTTACAAACTATGGATTCAATCAAAGGGACAGTGGGACTCTAACCTAGATACTGCATATGCCTGTGACTTTGGATAACAATCAGAATTTTGTACTTGCTACTGGAAGATTGTGTAACAAAATGTTTGGCATTCCCAACAGTGCTCCTATAGGAGTGTAGACATTTGAGAGGTTTTCCTCATTTTAGGTAAGGAAAAATTTAAAAGTTCATTTGTTTTTAGAAATAGAAAAATTAAACTGTTAATTTTTTACTGTGTTTTTTTTTGTCTTTTAACAATGTCATTATTGATACAGAAAAAATTCTTTGCCAATAATCCCAAATCTTCAAAAACATCAAGAATAGAAAAAGTTTGAATTTCCAATATTTAATCATTATAAATAAGTGTCTTGTGCTTATTAATGAAACTGCTTTAAAGTTACATTTTCTTCAGTAGGAGATTTTTCTTCCTGTCAAGAGTTTACACATTAGTGATTTAAACACTATGGATGGAGAAAGGATTCTCTAGGGGTTACTTGACCATTCAACATTGAGCCATTTAACCAAATTCAAAGCAATACTTTTTATCCTATATTAGTTCACTTATCCTCATTTATCCTCAGAATACCCTTTGAGCCACTTAACAAACAGGAAGTTTGTTAGGATACTTTTGTAAATATAAAGATTGAGGGTTTACCTACGGATCTTTAAATTACTTTTGTAATTTCTCAACTCCAGTGACTTAAAACACTGCTTTGCAATTGGATGAGGGCAAATTGGCATGGATTGAAGTAAAAAGAAATACTATTGCCTTCCCCTATCACTCCCAAAATGGGCCAGGCCACTAGGGTGTAAGGATAAGGTTGTTCACAGCAACAGTGATAAACACTTCTGTGCAATGATTTCACTATTCATGTCATCAGCGAGAGATAGTATAATTACAGAATAAAATTATTTGGGAAGGTCTTCAGAATAATACACAGAAAGGAAAAATCATTTTCTTCATGGAATGAAAATTAAGTGGTGATACAAACAATAGCAACTTATTCTTTCATAAGGGGAAACCACCTTTCAGAAAATAGCATTACTAAACTGTGCACAGAAGATTGTAAAAATGCAAAACAGGTATCTGGATAACTGTGTCAATTTTCCTTAATATATTCCTTATTTGAAAAAGCTTATGTGATATGGCAATAGCCAAATGATTATTTTATATTCCAGCTAGGATTGGGGAGACCTGTTAAGAACAATCAATTAATGGGCTGTAGATTCCAAGGTTTAATACATTACAATTCTTCACACTTGCCCAGCATGTCACAGCTATAGAAATCAACCTGTCTCACTAACCTGCCAATCCTTTTCTGTGAATGAGAGCTTATATTTGGACATTATTTCATTAGTTGTTTATGGAATACGGCGATATGCTTATGCACCAGCACTGGAACTGAGAGGACTCTTGCTCCTGTGAATATACATAGGAAATTTTAAAACCAGTGCCTTCACATTAAATGATCAAGACATTTCATCCTGTCAGAAATTAACCATGTAAAAGAAACTGCCAGCAACTGCAAAATCAGTTCAAAATTGTTTCGCAGCTATAGGAAATGAATAAATTTAGTCCAGAAGTCATTGAAATTTTTGACACTATTTCTTTTTTTTTTTTTCTGGAAAACATTCTAAAGTATTCTAATACCCACAGCACTTCCCATACCCATAGAGGTTTGCACATAAACTCAGAGGTCTTAAACATGCTCACCACACTGAGGAACCTGCTCAAGGAGCCTGCTAGTTAATAACTTCTAAAACCAAAGAGCTGGTAAAATCTCTGTGAAAACACTGCTTTGTGGAGAGACTCCACAGAACCCTCAAAGTTGCCATTGAGAGAAGAAATGGCAGGAACCCTTAAAACAAATGATTTCCTGTCCAAGAGGAGCTGACTCACTAGCAGAGTGCGCCCTCAGATGGGGATGGGGAGACTCCACTGCCCACTGCTGCTGTAACAGCTATTGGAATTGAGAATTTCAGTGCTTTTGTTCAAATCCTTCCAGGTTTACTTTTGAAATCGTTGTTGAATTTGTGAAAATGTTCTCTGTATTGTGTGCATTCTTTAGATTCCTTTATGATGAGCATCTGTGAAAACTCAGCATTCTAAATTTAAAAAATTTTTTTCATTAATAAATAAGTGAATAAGCAAGCCAATAGAAGAAAAACAAATGGGCAAAATATACCATCAGAAAACCTGATCTCAGATAGTTATTACTAAGTATTTTAAAAATAATCTTTATCTTTTATTTATTTATTTATTTAAATAAATAAATTTTAAATAAATATTTTTTTTTTTCCTAGAAGGAAACTTACTTTGGACAAGTTTTGTCAACCTGAATAAGATATTAGTTCTCCAGACAAAAACAAACAAAACAAAACAACCCTGGGTTTAAATTCTAGTAACAAATATTCTATAATTATTTTCTTTTCTTGTTCAATAGAAATAAAATAGATTTCTGAAATTATCAATGCATTTGCATTAGATTCTATTATACCATGATTAGTGTGTTAAAGTGCTCAAAAACTAGTGCACATGCATACATAATTCAAACACACATACACATCTAAAATGAAAACCAATAAGTAATCAAGTGACAGACAAGATATACATGAAATATCCTAATGATACTCCATTTCACTTTTGCTAAACAATTCCACTGTGCATTTTAAGCTTAACTTTTATCTATCAACTGTGGGAACTTTAAATATACATTAAGTGATCTGTTATCGTTATCAACAATGATAAATATACTTTTCATTCTGCTTACATATATCTAGTGGAGAAAAAAGGAAACAAATTTTCTGAATACTGCAAATCAAGACTTTTGACTTGGAATTCTTAGAGCAAGCAATAAATGATGGAGAGATACTGCTATCATTTTATTTTTAAACTCACTTTACCCCAGCCCTGTACAGGTCCTTCCCTTCCCTGTTTATCCACTCCTGAGGTCCTAGACAGCTGTTGGAATATTGCTGCATCTGTTTCTTCTTTTTCAAACTGCTCAATTGGCTTTGCCTTTCACTCCCTCATCACATTTTCTTATTTATTTTGTATTTCTCTGGTTTTGGACCCACATCTGCATGCACATTGCTCAATCTCTGCTTGAATTAATTTAGTGAGATGATCCTCATGAATTTAGTTTGTGATTTATTTTATTTTTTCTGTTCTCTTTACTGGTGTGGCCTCAATGCCTAGATCAAAGGCTTTCATATCATAAATACTTGATAAGTATTTGCTGAATGAGTGCTGATAGTAGTAACAGAAAAATTAATATGTATCACATTATTATGGGAGAGAGGGGGAAAGAGCAAATTTAGCTAACTTTAATTTCTGAATGACAATTATATAGGTTATAATTTCTGCATCATAATGATTTCCAATCTGTCTGTAAGCATGCATTGTTAAACTAATGAGATAGAATGTGAATGATAAAATAAGAGAAAGCCACGTACATACCCCAAATATACATATGTAGGAGATATATTCAATCATAACCACTATTACCATGTTCTTTCCCCAATCTGTTTTCATTTTTTAGTTTTAGTAGTTAAGCCCAGAATATCCTATGTAGAATTTAATGAATTTGTACATCAGTTCTATTTTAAAAAATATGTTACTAACCATTAATACCCCTCATCTAAAAGGAAACTGGAGAAAATGAGACAGGTCGTGAACCACATAAAGGACAACAGAATTTATCAGAACTTTTTTGATAGAGGAGTAAAGGAATACTCTATATGGAATTGGAACACAGCATTGAAAGATGTTTTAGACTACAGGATGCTCAATTGTTACTTAGTATCTGTAGTACCTCTCAGTAAATCTGTATTTGGCTCTAAGCCAAGGAGCAAAGATGAATCTAGTTCTTTCCTTGGTCAGAACATATCACAGAGCAATTAATTGTATGTGGCTAAAATAAAATCAAGCTAAGTGGTAAAGCTAATGGCCTATTTGCTCAATTTTACTCATACCTTGAAAACAACATTAGAGATAAAATGTACAATTGATATCATTATACTAATCCTTAAAATCCTTAGAATCCCCCCCAATTCTATGAAATTATTCCCCATGTGACTTGGATCACCATACATAAGATAAGGCTGGATAATTTTTTTAAACAAATACAATTTTTTTGTTAGTTGTAGAAACATTGCTTAGTTCTCCTAATTCTACACATCTCTTTGTCCCACACTTGCAACACAGTTGTTTTCATGGAGAAGAAAAATTATATTGGTCATGCTGAGGCTATTTCTAATCCTGCAGTGTGCTCCTCTCAGTGTTCTCAGCATGGGCTGAACTTCTACCAGTGAGAGGGTGAATTGTCCCTGGCTGAGCCCTGCCACTCACAGAACAACATTTTATTGACATCATAATAGTACTTGCAGGACCTCTTGAGGCTGTTTCATTTAATCCGACTTGTGGTGAAATAACATATCCACACTTGCCATCAAATTGGTGTTATGCTTTTTCAAAGCTGTTACGTTTGCAGAAGAATGTGATGTCTGTATGAGACCTTGCTATCGATATTTTATCCAGGGTATAGGTCTTCCTAACATCCCATAGTATTAGTAGGATTTGGTAAAGTCTACATATATATTCATCTTTATCAGAGTATTCTCTTAGTTCTATGTTTGAAAATGGAGTTGGGATTGGATTTAAAAAGACTACTAGTAGGAGAATAAATTTCTGAATATTTTGGAAAACTGTTTCATATTTTCCATAGTTTCTTTTTCCCCCATTTAGGCTAATTAAGAACTACTTATAAAAAGTAGTTTCTAAATAGATACAGGATGAAAAATGCCAAATTAAATATATTATCTCTGGTAGTTTTTCTGAATATAGCCTTAGCTATATTGACAGTCTGAATATAGCCTTAGCTTGACCTCTTGATTTGGGGTATAAAAAAATCACAGTAATCAACTAATCACTTGTTAGAATATTCCAGTGATCTTGGAAGAACTTGACAAAGTAGCCAAGCTTTGAAAAATGTGTTCAAGTATGTAACATGTAAGATTAAAAATAATGGTATCTTAATACTGGTGAGGAAACAGTTAATATAGTTTTATTGAATGTTTTGCTTTGTGCTGATAGCCATATGCAGATAGATGAACATTTTTCTTTTTAGATTAAATTCAATGTCTGGAATAGGGAGTATATATTTAAACCACTATTTTCAAATCAATGTTTGATTCAGAGTAGTGTGTTCAAATAAGTCCTCAGATATTTTTTCCCCCAGTAAATTCATTTTTGTCCCCAATCCTTGTCTACTATGTAAAAACACATATCCAGTGCTGTTGGATATACACCTGGGAGTAAAAAGTTTGGGGCACAGAGCATGTTCAGCATTTTGGAAGACAACTTAGAAAGAAACACTTTAGGGTTAATGGGAGTGAATTCATGTTAAAATATCAATAGAGAAAATATAAAAATAACTGTATAGAAAATATAAGTTTCCTGAAGCAGACAAAAGCAGTGTAAAACAAACAAAAATCTATATATCTCTATAGGGAATAATTGTAATATTTTCTATCCAGAGGTGAGCTTTTCCTATTGCTGAAGCATGACCACTGAGTGTTAGAACAAAGAAATTTTATGGGTTATTAATCCAGGAAATCCAGTGTCCAAGCATGTTTTTACCTCAGTTATGTACCCTGGCCTTTAAACAGTCGTTGGTAGTAAATTCTCGGTAAGCATTGTCTATATGAAAATTAATCAGCTAATTCATATCATTATCTTTAGAAAAACTGAAATTATATAGAATAAAAAGAAAATTTAACACAGAAACATAATGATAGAGACATCTATTAGCCACACATAGGGGAATAGTGCATTAATTAAATACATATTAATTATTGCCATTATCTGAAAAACTAGAAGAACAGAGATTTAGGAAAAAAATCAATCTAGAGTATATTTTATTATTGTTTTTGTTTCTCTGATCAATTATCAGATTTTAGTCAGGTCTGACTTCTTTCTCACTTGTATTTCCTATACTATGTTATTCACTTTTAATAGAAATCAATTTTGTAAAAAAATAAGTAAAATTATTTGGTAAATAAAATAGTGTTGAATTTTGTTATTATCATAAGGAGTGTAACCACAGGTATACCCATCTGAGTAATAAAGTCCTAGGAGTTTAATGAAAGCAATAAATAAAAAGGAAATAATGAGGAAAGTATATTTTTATTATATAAACGAAAATTATATGAGTTTTCAAGTGATTTGTGTATATCCTATATTTGCAGAAGTACATATTTCTTGTGTGTGTGTGTGTGTGTGTGTGTGTGTGTGTGTGTGTTTTCTTGACTGGCATCTTCAAAGGTATATGGAATTAAAAGCACAGGATAAAAGAGGTACCTTTTGAAGTGAGCATTGAATAATAATTTTTTCTTTTGTACCAGAGACAGCATCTTTTACTAAAAGACATTTTTTCTTGAAAGTATAATGAAATTCACCGTTTTTTTAAAAAAAATATGCTTGCTTTGCATAGCTGCCCAAGAATATACCTAATATATAAAATGAAATAAAACTTCACTAGACTTCCTATTAGGATGATGAAAATTGCCCTGTTGCTGAAAGATTTTCCATTTTGAGGTAAAAAAAAAGTTATTTAAATTTTTAGGCAGCTGTGAATCTGCTCATATATAATTCATTTCAAAATATTTGAGGTTCTACATCTGAACACTTGATATATGCACTGTAATATTTATACAGTCAGTGAGATTAAGAAGGTAGCTCAGTCTTTCACAAATATTTGTTTAGCACTTTTTGAAAACTACTGTGACTCATATTTCTTCACATATAAGATTTTAGGAATGAACTTGAACATATTCTTTTACCAGGTGTTTGGCTTGAGTTCTGAATTATCTGGTAACAAATAAGAAGCAAAATATATCAAAAGAGTATTTGAGGACATGTAAATATTCATTTTGATTTATCAAGAATCTCAATGATATAAAATGTTATGCAATAATAATTAGTGTGGCTGTAACTATTAAGAATAAGAAATTTATATAGAAACAAGACAGTAGATGGAGAAACTAACATGAAGTAACAATTACTCTAAGCCAGTTTATCCTTAAGGATATAGTTCTTCCCTCCGATTTTCATACTCAAATCAATATTCAAATCAGCCTTCCAGTGTTGGACAGGTCCCTCAAGGCAATAAGGTAGATTAGATTATTCTTTGATCCATTTAGTTGCTTAAATTTTCACAATAATATATATTCAGTTGAATTTCTTCTTACAGTGAGCTTATTGTAAATATGTGTAGGATATGAACTTCAAAATGCTGATTTATTCCTAAACAACTCATTGAGATTTTAAACCTACCCTACTCAGAGAATAAAATCCAGAAGAAAATATTAATTGTGAATCACTGGTCAGCAGTTTTTACTTTTTTGAATCACCCATTTGTCATCCTATCTAAAATGGATAAATTACCCCAAAGCAAAAAACATGTGGAAACTGCCCAAATCACTAGCTAAGCATTCTACCCCGAAATAATAAAACAGATTTACCCTAAATTAATATGTCCTGGAAAATGTAGCTGTTTTGGTGTCACATGGGTTATTTACTAAAATAAAACCTGATTTTTAGCTATTATAGAATATATATATAATCAGATAAAAATAAATCTGGTTTGTGCTTTACAGTTTAACACACCTAGAAATATAGTTTGAAAGGGAAACAAAACATACAGAGAAAAACCCTTGAACATGATTGGTATTTTTAAAGAATCTTAAATAATGTTGTGACTTGACACTAAGGGACTCTTTATACTTTTACAACTATTTCTGTCTCACAGTGTGAATTAATCACTAATTGCCCTTGTGTGATGAGTTGAAATTGGTGCTTTCTTCCTCATTGCTGGCTAAGACATCTCACCTCCCACTTCTTAAAGAGGTCGGGGCTCAGGCCTCTCCTTGAATCCTAAATGAGGTTTGTCAGTCAAGCGTAGCAAAATCTAATCTCATCCAAAGAAAAAGAAGAAAACAGACCAGAAAATGATCTGATTTTCCGATTTCATGGCCAAGGTTACCCTGGGAAGTGATGAAAGTGGTATTTAAAGCCCGTAACTAAGGTGGTGTGCCAAACTTAGCAGTAATAACGGATAAACCGTGTGGAAAGATATCGCTTTAACAATTTTACAGTTGCTAAGTGTGAAAATTGTAATGTGGTCAAGCTCCAGGAATCCATGGCAGTCAGTTCAAAGAACTGGAACAATGCTCAACTAGAAAACATTCTCAGCTCCTGTAACTACTAAATACTGATGAACTCCGCTTCGGCTTGGCTTTGGCTGTTCCGACATCAGGCCACGGGGTGAAGAACAGCTTCATTAGTGGTGGTGTCTTTTCTCCCTCTGCTGTGAATGAACGTGTAGCATCACTGAGGAGACAGGTAGAAGTGTACCGAGGCCTAAATCATCACTCAGCGTGATCAACATCATTTATGGAGTTTTGTGTTGTAGTTCTACCACTTCTTAGGAAGAAAAGAAAATTATCTATACTTGCCAATGCAGATGTGATAAATATATTATAAAAAATTATAACACAAAACTCATTAACCATTAGCTTCTGGTGGTGTGAAAAATTTTACTATTTATATAGGAATATCTATAATGCAAGCAAAAACAAGTTTAATCAACTTTAGCTGTTCATAATGCTTAGTGGTGCAACCAATGTAAATAAAAATGAGAAAGACCATTTGCTTTGATAATTGATGCTATTTATTCAGTTAAAAAATCATGAAAATTTTAAGCATATTTTTAAAATGCTAATTAGGAAATATCCCATAATATGTACTTGGCATACTATAATAAAAATGTAAATTCTGCATATGATAGACACCCACTTAGTAGTTAAGAAAAGTAGGGATAGTTTACTACATTTAGACTCCCACCAATAGCAAATTATGAAGAAAAGGAATATGTTGCTTATGTTCTTCTCTTTTCTCCTATATTTTCTTTAGGTTAAAGAAAGTCAATTTATATAGTGTAAATATGTATTCTGCTTTCACTAGAACTGTTATGTTTTATACTCTTGCCTGGGGTAATTATGAGAATTACTTTCTTTAAAGTCAGTTTGCTTGGATAACAAATTATATGCTCCCTTTCTCTTCCTGTATATGTGTGTGTGTGTGTGTGTGTGTGTGTGTGTGTGTGTGTAAAACATATGTATAAAACATCCAGGTATGCATAGCAGTTACCTTTTCTGAAAGTAAACATGTGTCTATAACTTAATGATAATCTCTAAATCTCGATTGTTTTAATTCCTTTTGCTTTTGGCATTGATGAGTCAAAAGAGATTTTCCTTGTTGTTTTTTTAAACAGGAACTTAAAAACTATTGTGAGCAAGTGTCAAAAAACTAATATTTATTTTGATCACTATACCTCATAGAATGTCCACTAAGGGCATCACAATATTTTGTGATATTATTAAACACTTATCAAATTAAATACTCATTTTCACATGTCAAAAATGGAGGGATCTCAGCAATTCAGATTCAATCTGTTTTCACATTGATTTAATGACTAGAAAAACATAAGCACTTATTTCCCATCTCCCATCACTGATGAAACAAAAGGTGTTTTTTTTTTTTTTTTCCTTTTTTGATGCAGTAGGGACCAAGTCTAAGGCCTTATTCATACTGAGCTACTACTCTAGCATTGATCTAGACCACTACCCTGAAGCAAAAATATTAAACAATTAATAGTCTGTACCTAAAAATAATCTTTACTTAATTATTTTTGATTCATTTCAGAAAAGAAACGGCAATTTAATGATAATAATTGTAGTTACTATTATTTATAAAAGGCTTACAAAAGTTATTACACTATGTAAGAAAGTTCTAAGGATTTTTGTGGATGTGTTTCTTTCAAATGTCAAATGTTTTTAAGTTATGAAATATACAAAATAATAATGTTAATATATAGTAATATGGAGGATTCTAAAATGTTATAATATATTTAGTTTTGTTAACAAATATTAAGTGGTTTTGTGGAGTTTCTAAGCAGCACAGTTCAAAGATACTAAAGAGGATTATATTCAAGCCTACTATGATAGGAACTTAGTTTAATTTTAACAAATACCTCTGTGTATCAAAGTCTTGTTATATGTAGTATGTTTTTAGAACTTTCATAAATAATTTTTCAATGTTAAAATTAAAAAAATTACAGCTCTTAATCTAGTTTAAGACTCTTTTATATTAAGATGTAATACTCTTCTATATAAAGATGTAATTGAAATAGGAATTTAAATTCATTTTTTGTCTTTTATCTTTTAAGCAAATAATCAATTTAAGCATCACTCCACAGATTCAGTTATATACTTTTAATATTAAAATTGCTTTAATAACCTTCTTTCCAGAATAAAAGATCACCTTATAATATTTTAATACCACTCATTCCCAAACACCATGAAATTGCATTCTTGTATTTTAGTTTACTCTATATTTCAAACAGTACACATTGCCATTGTTGTATAAATATTAATATATTTTTCATGTATTTATATTTGTGATTTTTTATTATTTTTGTGATTAGATTCTTCTGTGTATAATCATTTATTTGAATATCTTTTCGAATTCATTACTTCTGTTCCTGCTTGTAAAAAATTTTCTCAGATTTATTTGTCTGAAAGCTATATTGAATCTTAAGAATGTTTGTACTGACTACAGAATTCTAGGTAGCCAGTTATTTTCTTGCAGTATTTGATGACAATTTTCTGGCTTCCATTTTTTCTACTGGAAATTTGTTAGTCCACCTTTTTGTTTTTATTAGTATTTATAGTTATAAATAATGTTGTGGTTCATCTTGACATAATCATTCAAGCTTGGAATATAATTTGTTCATCTGCCTTCAGTCCCCAGTACTTCTCTTTTCCCTCCCCTGTTTTCCTTCCTTCTCAATATTTCTCTACTTTTTCTCATTTGAATGCAATCTGACAATATTCTTTCATTGATTTTTGGTAGTTTCTTTTTTCTTTTTGCCTTCTGAGTGTTTGAAAGATCTGCTGTTTTTACTATACTTGCACACTAATACACTTGCCACAATTTCATGTACATTGGCAGAACACAGAATATTCTTTGATTAGAGACATCTTTATTTTTCACAGCATTTGTACTAGTCAGGTAGTTAGTACCTGTGCAAGTTCCCCTAGCCTGAATTCCCACTTCATGTTGAAAGGAAGATCAGGTGACACTTGCACAGTAGGTAGGTGGCATTTCATCTGAGAGATTTTGAGTGCAAAAAACTTAAGTTTATTGTTTTACTGGAACGTATCAATGCCTGTACTTTACTCCAGAGCTAGGGATTATCCCTGTCATCCTGTGCTATACAAATATCCATGCAAGCCTTGTCCAGATCAAAACTAGTCAATGTCTCTGCTTATAAAATATGCAAACATGAAACATCTCACAAACATCCTTTACTTTGATTGCATTTAGAGGCATATTAGTTTTGTCAGTGCATTTTCTTTGTCTCACGCCTTGTTTTATACACTTTTAATTTCTCTATTTTTCTATATTCTAATCTGGATTTTTTTTCCTTTTATATTCTATTGCACTAATTCTTGCTTTGACTTTATCTAATCTGGAGTAATCCTATTCATTGTAGTCAATTTTATTGTACTATTAAATTTTTAAAATAAATTTTGAAAAGTACATAAAATTTGTAAAAATTGCATTGTATTTTGTTTTTTTTTATTATTATTTTTTTATTGGTTGTTCACAACATTACAAAGCTCATGACATATCATATTTCATACATTAGATTGAAGTGGGTTATGAGCAATCTGTTTATATTGGAATTTTAAATAGTTGTAACTCATAGTTATTTAATATTCATGTAAATACTACAGTCCCCACGGGTCAGTTGATATTGCTTGTTATTTTCTGCTGGACAGTATTGTGATCTTGGTAATTTTTGTTTATGCATTTTGTATTTTATTTGCAAAACTGAGTTATTATTTGACTTAAAATAGTATTTTTCTTTGTGAAGAATGCTTTTGGCTCAGGGCCTGGGTACTAGTAATATGGGATCATCTCAATCCAGTTTCAGGAATCAAGATAATCTCATGCTAAGTAGAATTCCATGCATGATGGCTTTCTGTTTCATCTGGACTCCAGTATTTCAGGGGTTCTTTCTATAGCAAATAGTATATAACTGGAATCCCTCAGCATCACTTTGGATTGTCTTATAATCCAATCTCTGTCTCTAATGCTATGGGGCTGTGTCCCAAAATAGCAAATAGCTATTTTAAAATTTTCATTTTATTTTTTTAATTTCCCTCAGAGGTTGAATTAGTCTGAATTATCTATTGCATAAATATTAAAGGAGGAAGTTCAAGGGTGTTTTTACGTCTTTTTCTTTTATAAAAGATAACTGAAATGGCTTAATCAGAATACTTCCTTTAGTAAACCAACAGGAAAAAAAAATAAAATTAATGGGCTTTACAAATCATTTTAACCAGGAAATATGTAAAAGTCTAGACAATGTATATTGAGTAACCTTTTAAAAAACTGCTTCCCTGCCTCATTTGCTCATTTTTATTACCTATTTTTCTTTTCTTCTCATCACCAAAGTGATAGCAATAAAGTCATTTTCCTTTCTTTTCCTTTTTACTTGCTCTTGAATCTTCATTATCTTGTCCATTTGATCCATAGGCAACTATAGGCAGCAGAGAGACCACAGGGTGTAAAAAGCCAGGCTCATGCCAGAATGCCTCTGTCATCGCCATCCATTTATTTCTGTGTTTGCAAAATACTCTTCTTTTCCCACTCCACACAAGCACCTACACAGACCTCTTTCTCTCCTTTCTCTGCATTGATTCATCACACCAGGAATTTGTGAGCATCTGTTAGTACAGTTTTCACAGTGGTGAACACTATATTTAAGGTTGCACTGACACTTCCATTACAGAATTGTTGCTTCCAGTCACATGAGGACTTATGAATAATTATTGTTGTAGGAAAGAGGTTGAAATTTTCAATGAATGTATAATGCATATAGTTTACTTTGCAAGTTGATTAAAAGATGGATTATGTTGTCTTGAGTTAGTAAAAATTTTAAAAGGGAGTGTTACCTCTTTGGAAACATTTAATGATTGATAAAGATGCAATGTTTCTTAAAATATTAATGTTCCAACATATGATTTTTTTGTATAAGTAGACTTGAGAGATCTTGATGTTCACAGACATTGTATTTTTATTATCTTGGTGAGATTTAGAAAGTTAAGAGTTAACTGAGAGAGTTGAAAGTTAGGAGTTTAAGTTGCTCAATTTGAACAAATGGAGTAATGGCATTATTAAATCACTTTAAAGAATCAGTGACAAGTTGCTAAAATTTCTGTGTTTCTTGCTCAGAAGATATTGAATTGCAGAGAAAACTAAGTATTTGAAAACAATCAATAATCATTAGAAAAACAGACTAACAGAAATTTAGAACAAAAAGTATTTACAAAATGAAAAAAGCAATATTGCATTGGACAGATGTCTTGAGTACACCTTCTTTTTTTCATACCAGGGATTGAGCCCAGGGGTGCTTAACCACAGAGCCACATCTCCAGCCCTATTTTGTATTTTATCTAGAGACAGGGTCTCACTGCTTAGCACCTCCTTTTGCTGAGGATGACTTTGAACTCACGATCATCCCGCGTCAGCCTCCTGAACTGCTGAGATTACAGGAATGAGCTACCATATGTGACCAGAGTCTACTTTCTTTTTAAATACAACTCTCAAATATCAGCATAGCTTGTCCTGATGCTTGATATCATTTCCAAAAGAGAATAAACTATTGATGATAGGACATATAAACATTTATTTAAATTAGTATACAATATAGCTACAACTTTATCATTACATTTTCTAAATTCTCATCAACTTATTGTATGAGATGCAACACTCAGAGATGAAGATCTCAGTGCTACCACTCTTGCTGATTTATCAGGTATTCATAAAATAAAAATTTAAAAAAATCACAACAAACTAAAATGTTCATCAATGTGTGGTTCTTGGGATTGGGGTCTTTAAATACAGACACCCGTGTCAAATCTGGCCCAGAGTCTGTTTATTTACATTACTGTTCATTGCTACTTTAAAGTTACCACTCAGAGTTGTATAGTTGTGACTGAGATCACATGGCGTGGGAATAAAATATTTGTTATATGGTCCTTACAGATTCCTGCTTTAAGATATTGTTGGTTATGATGAATAGTGCATGGTATCTTTCCAGTGTTTCTCTAAAAAGTGACTTATGCTGATGTGTCAAATTGGCACCAATGGCCAGTTGTCACTGGAACATTCATATATTGCTGCCAAATAGGTATGCTTCCAGAATATGGCAGTTGGTCTGAGTGAAGGAAACACTGGCCCTATATACAAGCTCTTTTTGAATCTAAAAGGAATAGCAACATTTGTGCTGCTTGTGTACATCTTTTGCCCCTTAGAAAATCACCCACTGTTGAAAATAAGCTGCTTTTTTTCCGCATTATCAGATTAGTCTTTACTCATATTCCCTTAGTCTGAGCTCTAGAATTCCAAATATTATGTTTTCTATATCATTCATATGAAAGTCATCAATTTATTTTTGTGTTATATTTGTTTTCCCATCTAGACTTCTTGGTATAAAAAAATGACTGATAATAATTAATTTCATATACATACACACACATACCATTCAAACCTTGGTGTCATATTTTGCCTGCATCTTTCAGCTTTGAGATGTGGTCTACATAGCAATGTACTATCTTTCTAGTTCTCTGATCAGGTGTGATATTACCCTGGAAAATGGAGATCCCATCTGCTTAGGGGTTTCCAAACCCAACGTGACTACCTTCAGCAAGTGATTTCTTTGGGAATCCCATCCACACTTTGTATAATCAGGGAGAAGAGAAATGAAACAAATTAACTGACAAGAACATAGCAGAAATTTTACTTATTAGGTGAAAATACAACCTGATTCTTTGACATCATATTATTTTGTATTTGCAGTAGCAAACTTACTATGGTAGAAAAAAATGAGCCTGGGTAAAATGATGCTCCTTTGAATCAAATATATTAACAAAAATAATAGCATCTGCAGTAATTTTATAACCACAAAATAGGTTTTCAACATGATTAAACTTTCTGCCTTTTTTTATATGTAGTTTAGAGAAGGAAAATATTTGAGACTTAGAAGGAAATAAAAACTGAATGGCATATTTCCTTAAAAGTAGAAAAATATAGAGATGAATGAAAATAAAGAGGGAGGGAGGGTCAGTGAGAAAAGATAAGAGAGATATAGTTATATTTTCATAGTTGTTAACTGCCCTCTCATTAACATAAGGCAGCTGCTAGACCTGATTAACACTAGAAAAAATGATTTTTCATTAAAAAGTGAAGAATCCTAGGGTGAGGGTACTTGAAACTCACACCATTGAAGGGAGTGGTAGGTGGAGGAGAAAAAGAAGCAGGCTGGCATAGTGGTGCACTCAGGTAATCCCAGCAACTGCGGATGCTGAAACAGGAGGATTGCAATTTTGAGGGCAGCCTCAGCAATTTAGTGAAGCCCTCAGCAACTTAGTGAGGCCCTAGTTCAAAATAAAAAATAAAAAAGTGGTAAAACAACTCATGCATGGTTCAATCCCTAGTTCTAAAAAAAAAAAAAGTTAACAACAACAACAAAAAAAACAGGTTAAATACTTACAACTTTCGTCCTGTGTCTTGGTAAAAATCTTAGAATTTAGAAATTAGGTGAAGCCAGCCAGGTGTTAAATAAATTCCACAGTATTTTAATCATTGTACTATTACTAGTGTAATGAGAATCTGCCATCTAAGATACATGTTTGTGGGACTCTTTTGAAATGTTTCTCCTCCTATACCATGCACACAAAAATTAGCCTTCTGTATTGCTTTTTGTTTTCCTATAATTTTTCAGATTGTCAACACATAAAGTATTTTTCAAACATTTACTGAAAAGACATCCTCTGGGCACCAAACTTAGGGGAGAATAAACAGTTCATAGAGCTGAAAACGCTGATTGCTTATTGAACTATAACATTGCTAGTGACAAAGTTAGGCTAGTGTCAGATCCCATTGTTCATTTAAAGCATGTGGTTTCAAGAGACAACTTGATTCTTTTGAAAAGAAATATCTCTATGCTCATATTTCTTCCACATGGAAAACATTACTTTTCAAAAATACTCTTTAGGCTTTAAGAATATATCTTTTGGTGTGTATGAAGAAATTTATTGTTGACAACTTTCTTGTTGCTACTAGTTCATTTATGACATTCACGATAAGCTTTCGTATATTTCTGGCATTGTTTCAGTGTGATGAGTTTCATGCATGATACTGTCAGTGTCTTCTTCCTAACAGTAGAAGATCTTTGTAAAGGATCATAGTACATAATTGCCTATTTCTTCAGAAGTTTTAAATTTAAAATATGCCTCATCATAGAATAGCCTTTCCAAATCATTCATTGAAAAAAGAATCTAGTAGGCACGTGCAAATTTAGGGAATAAGGTTAAAAGATATTTATGATTATTTAATATATTTTATGTAATGTACTATATGATTAAAAAACAAAAAAGTTGATACCATCACTAATGTGATTCATAATAACTAAAATAACCATGATAAAAAATGAAGCATTAGCTTCATGATTCAAGTTTTTAAAGATAATTTAATTTTAAGTTTGTTCTTCAGCTGAGACAAAAAAAAAAAAAGAATAAAATGAGCAAATTTACGGGTGTCGAGTGATACTTTGAAATATATATACATACATATGTGTAATGTTTAAATCAGGTTAAACATATGTATCTACTCAAACATTTATCATTTCTTTAAAGTGAGGGCATTCTAACTTTTGAAATACATAGTACATTGTCATGTCTACAGTGCTCCTGCTGTGCAAAAGCACAACAGAACTGCCTGCTTCCACCTAACTCTAATAGTAACCACTGATCAGCCTCTTTCCAGTCTTTTCTCTATTCTCTATTCTCCCCAGCTTCTGGTAACTGATATTCTACTCTCAACTTCTATGAAATTACCTCTTTTTATACTCTGCACCTGAGTGAGATCAGATAGTACTTTTCTTTTTGTGCCTGGCTTATTTCTCTTAACATAATGATCAACATCTTCATCCATATTGTCATCTCACTCCAGTAAGAAAGGCTCTTCACAGAAAGACAAAAAATAATAAATGTTGGCAAGGAGATGAAAAAAATGGAACCCATAAGCTATTATGGAAATAACTGTGGTGGTTCTTCAAACTTTTTTTTTTTTTAAAAAAACTACCATATTATCTAGCAGTCCCACTACTTATTATATATCCAGAGGAAATCAAACCATTATTTCAAAGAGACACCTTCAATCCTAAGGTAATCACAATTCTTGGTTCACAATAGCCAAGAAAAGGAAACAAACTAAGTGTCCATCAACTCATGAATGGATCAATAAATGTGGTATGTATACACTGTGGAATACTTTTCAGCTGTACTCATGTTTTAAAAACATTATGCCTTTAAGAATTTTTCTTTTTACCTAATTTAAAATCTTATTTCTTAAAAAATTCTTCCCTGATATTGTTCATTTTTTTCTGCCCTAGTAACTTTGTTATTTCTAATTGAAAGAAATATAATGTTACAGAATCAGACATGTATTTTTCTCTAATAAGTAAATATTTCCACTATATATTTTTTCAGTTATTTTGTTTCACTTTTCTTCTTCCTGCTTATACAAAGTATGGATGGGATTTTAAATGAAATCCTCCTGGGTCTAGCAACCCCTAATTTCCAAAGCAACATCACATGTGGTCAAATGACTAGGAAAATCATACACTGATGCCTTGAATAACACAGTTCAAAGCTGAAAGAGTGGGCTAATATGATGCTGAGGTGTGAATAGTACTTAGAGAAAATGAAGCAAATTGTAATCCAGAAATTTATGGTTTCTCTTAATAGATCTATCATTAATATACTTATCTAATTTTTTTACATTATTACATATGTAGTCAGCGTATAACATCTCTTGAGATAAAGATCTCTATGAGATTTCAATTTGTTTAAAAGTAAGTTTTCCAGAAGCAGGATTGTCTCTCAGGTTTCCTGTCTTGTGTTTCCATGTAATAGAATTCTTTCATCCTTGCTGAAGTGAAAGAGAATTTAGTATGTGGATTTGAACTGTCAGAATCCAAGCAAAAAAAATGGAGGATCCTGACTTTAGGGAGAGTGAGAACAGGGAACTTCAAGAGCAGGTTTTGGGAAATCATTTTCCCCTCTTCATCCTAGCAAGTGCTAATATGTTTTGGGCATCTGTTTCTTGGTGGTAAACAACATTTTGCATGCATTAATTTTTAAATATCAGATCTTCTGGGAAAAACACATCATTTTCATTTTAGAACTACAGAATATGTGGTAAGGAGAGATCAATTTATCAGTGTCCCCAGCAGGTGAATGGGATAGTTGGGTTCCAATCCTGTCAGTTTATATTCAAAACCTCTTCCCCCCCTACTATGTTATAAGGGTCATGTGTCCCCAGTTGGTTTATTTTTAGTCTTAACATTGAGCTACTATCACTTAGCCTTTATATTCCATGCAGGGTGCCCTCTGTACCACAAAAATATAAAACACAGCAGCTCACATAGGAAAACAATATGGTTCCCTCTTAGGGAGCAATGTAGAGTAGTTAAGCTGGCTAGTCTCCCTGAGATCATCAAGGGATCATGGTTGAAAGAATGGCTCTTCAGTCACCAACATGAGATGTCTTTCATTGGCTCTAAAGGAGTTCCTACATTTCTCAAGTACTTTTAGTCAAGAGACAAGACTATAGGAGAAATCCAGAGTAGTGGCTTCAGCTTTATGGAGATACTTGAGAAAGTATATATGACATTTCTTTTCATATCCAGTTTGTCTGAATTTGTTCACATGATCAATGTACACACAAGTCATACTGAGCAATCTCTGGAAACACTCTGAGTATTTTTGCGTTTGACTCGCTATGTGCCTGGTTAAAACTTAGAACAAAGATGCAATCTGGAGGTGAATTGTCTGTCTCTGTTCTTGACGTCATCTGCCAATCTGTTTTTTTCTTTTACAAATTCTATAAATTGACTATAGACCAACTACAGTATTAGTTTCCCCATATTGGGGAATTTCTAGATGCTATTTTAATAGGGGAAGGGACAGGATGCAACAAGATTGTTGAAAACAGTCAAAAGTAACTTTTCTCTGTCTAGGGCTCTGGTTTGAATTAAGGCAAGAGAGGGTGAGGGATTGCCTCATAAATGTGCATCTATAATCAAAATTATCTGTTAGAATAATCAATTTTTTCTAATGGATTTCTCAGGAAGCAGAGTGCTATACTAAATTAGAACTCAGAACTCGGAACTTCACCTGCTGAATTTGTTGCTGCCTGGTCTACTTTTATTTATATTTAAATTTCTAATATTTCTTAACATTAGTGAGTTGGACAAAAGTGTTGAGACTTTTGGAACATGAGTTTAAGTTACTCAACAATATATATACATAGATACACACACACACACACACACACACACATATATATATGTCTGTATATATATTCACACATATATATGTGTGTATATATACATACATAGTGTATATGTGCATGTGTGTACTCATTTCCTAAATCTCCTTTATGATTCACTGTTCCACATGTTGCCCTGAAAATTTTTTTGCTGTTCTTCTTCAGAAACAAGGAAATTAGAGGGCTTATTGAACAACAGTAAATCAAACTAAGGACTTCTCAGCAACCAAAACTCTACTTTCTTTCTGTTGTTTATTTGGTAAATCTGTGAAAAATATAGGCTGAGAGCAATATTTTAATAAGCCATAGGTGAATGTGTGTATTTGTGAAAAAAGATTTCTTTTGTGTAACTTTCTTATTCTTAAAGTGCTTCTTGGGAAAGAAAAATCTTTGGGGATTATTATTTTTTAAATGTGTGTTATCTTAGTTATAAAAGGGCAAAAGAAAAATGTTTCTAAAACTGAGTCTTTCATGTCCAACAAGCTCACATGGTAGCAGAAATTTTGTTAGAATAGTCATCCTTAGTATGTCAGTCAGCTTTTCAACAGGGTGACTAAAATAGCTGATACAAAAAAACTTAAAGGAGGTAAGATTTATTTGGCTCATGGTTTCCGAAGTTTCAGTCTATGTTTGGTCAGCTCCATTACTCTGGGGCTCAGGTGAGACAGCATTATGTTGGAAGGATATAGCAGAGGAAAGTTGCTCAGCTCATGGCTGTTGGGAAGCAGAAAGAGAGACGGAGAAAGAGAAAAGAGGGAGGGAGGAAGGGTGAGAGACACTATCCAATATCAACCCAAAGGCACATTCTAGTGACCTACTATGCCAGCCACACCTCACCTGTCTGTAGTTACCATCCATTCAATTATTTATCCATCAAATGGATCAATCCACTGAATAAGTCAGACACCTCATTATCTAATCAATTTCTGTAAACCCCAGCTTTGTACTTTGTTGCATTGCCTTCAATATATGAGCTTTTTGGCAAAGTTACAGATCCAAACCATAAAGTTTCTTTTGGATACTTCTCTTTAATTTTTTCTTTCTGATTCTTTAATACTGAAGTTTTGGTGTATAGTCTCAGAAATTTTGCTATTTAATAAAAAGTTAGAAATTAGTTATTAGTAATACTAAGAAATTCACTAGCCTCAGAACTAACAAAGAAGTTATCAGTACCATTATGTAAGATAAATTCAGAATTATCTTACTGGTTTGGGCTAAAATCACTTGGGAGCTTTTAAGTATTCCAAATATGTAGAAAAGTCTGTGTTTATGATTTTACAATTAGAAAACAGTTTTAAACTTAAGAATGGAACCCATATGAAAACTCTGGACATGAGCCTATTTTGCAGATTTTTATTTTTAGGCTTTTTATTTATTTGGGGATATATCTTGTAATGTAGGCAAGTATTTTGTTGTAAGATTGCTACAGTTGCAGGGGACAAATGTCACAATAGAAAGAGGCAATTTAACTTTTCTCTCTGAGAAATTTGGGTTTTTCTATGTCCTATATTTTTACACAACATCTCTCACTCATCACACAGTTATGTAGTAACCATACACTTAATGATGCACATTAGTTTTATTCCTTGACTTTAAAGTGATAATGTTCCAATTTAGATTTGAAGACATGCTCCGTTGAGTTACAAAGAATCCATTGGAAAATAAGTGGCCCATATCCCATTTTCTTATAACAGAAAATGAATTTTGGCTCAGTACCTTCCTTTATTTCCACCACAGGGAAAATACAGATATTCACTATCTCTCCTGTGAGAAATATGTTCTAATTTTTGGATCCCAAGAGTTTTATGGAAAATTTGTCCCTTTAAGTCATAGTCTGACCCAATTAAAATATGAAAATGATTAACTCACCTACCATTTAAAGGATATGAAACTGGGTTGTCATTATGGTAACACCATTCTAAGATATGCAAAACTTCTATATATCATGATAAATCAAGTACTGAATACTTATAACCAAACTTGGTTTTTATTTCTATTTGGCTCCTTGTATCTCCTTTAAATGGAGATCTAAATGTGTAGATTTTTTATAGATTTATATTTTCAAAACTACTACATGAACAAGGAATTACACTGTTTTATGTATTTTACATTTTCTTTTATTCAAATTGAAAGAGCATAATTATCACATTCTAAATGGATAAAATTGTTAAATTTGTAAGCTTATACACTTTAGTAGATTTGTTATTCTATTCAGAACTTGAATTCATTCATTTCAGTAACACCATTAAAAACAAAGGTATTCAACTACCTTTCAAAGTTTGAAAAAAAATTATCAATGCAGTAAAATCAACAGCTTAAATATTTGTTGAATTAACATTTGAGAGGGTGTAGTCAAATTGTATTTTGTCTAGCACGATTAATAAAAAGTATGAAATATCACTTAAATTATATCACCTCCATTATGAAAATGGAAAGGTATTTTCTCGTAATACATTGTTAAATGTAGTGACTTCCTTTTCATTCTGTAAAGAGCCAATTATAAGAGATTTTGATGTCTATTGTACTTCAAGAAAGTTAAGTGAGCTGAAAGACGTCAGATAACAGTGATAAATTGCTTATCTATTTGCTTTAAAAGAGATTAGGATGGGGCAGTAGTCTGCTCAATACATTGCAGGGCAGATATAGATCTACCCTTTCTAAGTCATAGAAGTATACTATGTCACTAAAAAAAAGTATCAAATGCAAGTAACAATTCATATACTAACATATTGATCAAAATGTAAGCATGCTGAAACTATGAAAGTGTAATATTTTATTTCTATAGCAAATACTTCTTATTAGTATTTTTATTTTTTTATCAGTGCATTATAGCTGTACATAATACTGCAGAACATTGAAATAGTCATTTATGCATGAAATATAATTTACTTCATTTAAGTCCCTTATACTTTTTCTTTCCCTCACATTTTCCCCGCCCCAGTCTCCCTTATCTACTCTACTGACCTTCCTTCATCTTTTTGCAGTTTTTGTAAACTGGTAGTTCATAGGTATATGAAAGATGGAATTCACTAATGTACATGCACACTTATTAGTATTTTGAAGTTCTTATAAAGCAATGTATCTATTAACTTTCAGTGTTCTTTAAAAAAATTAAAAAGGCAAAATAGATTTTCCTTTAAAAATATTATACTGTAAAACCATAATTCCTAAATGAGTAACTTTAATCTCCAGATAAATAATAATTTTAATTAGAATTATTCCCAATTAGATTGTATCCCTGTGAGATCGTCTGCAAATGTTAAGTTTCCACTTCCAAATCAATTTTCATAAGTCAGTTCTACTGTTTTCCTTTCATTGGACCCTTTTTGTCCTCTCTTGTGTACAACATACATTTTAATACCATGGCATTATTTAACATTCTCTCGTCAGTATTAAACAGTGAAATGTTAGCACACTTCTTACTACAAATGTAAAGAAGATAAATTTAATAATTTGAAAAAATTATAAAATTTCTAAGAGCAGTAGATTGTATAGTTTATGAAAAGTTGTAATATCAGCTTTTATTGGCTAAGAAATAGGCAAATATATGTGTTCTAAATTGATAAGGTCCACAAATAAGTTTATTTTCTCCTTTGTTACTCAAAATTGAGTTTACTTGGAGATCTGATTCTGGAACATAAAAGTTTCTGAGATTGTCCAGCAGTGGGAAACCAGGCAGCCTTCTGTTCGCTACTCTCCTTTCACCTTGGGGCTTCATCCATCTGTGTCCTTTGACTCAGCATTTTTTTTCTCATGTCCCCACATTGCCACAGACATGGGGGATCTTTAATCATGACAAATGGAGCAGAGCAAGTTATCCAAGATTATCATGGTCTCATTAGCAATTAAGTGATCTTAATAAGGTATAAGACAGTCCCACAGTGAATAATAAGGAAGAAGGATAAAATAACTCATAATTTGGGTTTAGTTCAACTATAGACATTTATGCTTAATAGTATGATTCATCCTGAGACAGAGTCCAGCATCTAGGAAAAACCACTCTTTTGGCACTATACAAAGGAACACAAATGGGTAAATTGAGGATTTAAGAAATTTTCAAAAATTATATCCTAAGATGTGTGACCATAGATTTTTGTCTGGATGTCCATTTCCATTGAAAGATAAACCAGAACTAAGGACAAACATTCTTTTACAATAGAATTAATACTAACACTACTTATAAAGATCAGTATTCCAAGGTGGACGTGGTGGTGCACACCTATAATCCAAAGGCTCAGGAGGAAGAGGCAGGAGGATCACAAGTTCAAAACCAGCCTTAGCAACTTAATAAGGCCCTAAGCAACTCAGTGAGACCCTGTCTCTAAATAAAATACAAAATAGGGCTGGGATGTGGTTCAGTAATTAAGCAATACCAGGCTTAATCCCTGGTACAAAAAAACAAAACAAAAAACTTAGCATTCCAGGGAAACTATATACATCTAAGCAGACTATGTTTTATTTAATCTATTGTCTCATTTATCTAAAATGATCCCAACTCAAAGATATGAACATTTCTACTATCATGTATAATTAATTAGAACAAATTTTTTAAAAAGATATGAACATTGATCTGTGATATTAAAATGCTGATCTCCATAACTCTCAGGGTCTGAGTCAACATATGTGATTTTTTTGAGTACATGTTTGAGAATTTGGCAGAAATTCACCTGCAGGATAAGTACTAAGCATGTTTATGGGTATCAATGATGTGTTACTTCAATGATGTCTTTATCTGCTTGATTATCTTATGGTGTCTGAACAATATGAAAATATTAAAAGGAATATCAAATCTTAGGCATGTGGGCAATATAGATGTGAGTATTGAGGTTTCACTTTGATTTTTTAAAATATAAATAAATACTTAAATTTTTTAGAAATGTAAACAAAATATAACTTTGAATTTCACCCCAAATACACAACCACTTCTACTGAGTATCTCATAAATTTATGTGAAAGTATGATATCCAATTGGGTATTTGAGACATTTATGATTGTTGAATAAATTAGACATGTGTGGGCATAGATACAAAAAATATTAATGGAAACCTTGACTACCTTGACTACATGTATGAAGCCCGGCAAAGGAGAGTCAAAATGCACTTCTCTGTCTTCTTTCCTTTTCTCCTCTCCCCTCTCCTCTCCTTCCCTTTACTCCTCTTTCCCTTCTGTCTGCCTTCCTTTCTATCCCCCTCCCTCCCTCTTTCCTCCCTCCCTTCCTTCCTTCCTCCCTCTTTTCCTCCCTCCCTCCCCTCTTTCCTTCCTTCCTTCTTTTCCTCCCTCCTTTGCTCCCTCCCTCCCTGCATCATTCCCTCCCTCCTTCCCTCCCTTCTTTCCCTCCCTACCTCCACCTTTCTTTCTTCCTTTCTCTCTTTCTTTGAGCTTACAGAGATGGTAATGTGATAGTGCTATTGGTCAATGGGATTTACAGAAGGAAAAGAATACTCGGTCTTAAGAGTGAATTGTGTTTGACAAGTGGATATTTACATGGTGGCAATAAAACATGATTTGTAAGAGTCCATTAAGAAGACATATTCATGGCTGGAGAAGAACTCAGATTTAAAAGTGTAAATCTGGAAATCATATGTGTGGAGATTGTTTTATGAAGTAGGTGGGATTATTAGGTAGGAAGTATAAGAAAGAGAAGGATATATAATCAAAGAAAATAAAGGAGTTTAGAGGAAAAAGAGATATTTACAAGAACCCCTAAATGATCTAAAACAGGATGAGGCTAAATGCAGAAGACAAGGAAGAGAATGATGTTTCAAATGGTGGCATTAATGGAAAGGCTAAAATTTAAAAATTGTGTGAAGCTACTCAGAATTGGTAAGCTAGAAACTGAAACTTTCATACTTATGAAATCCTGGTAAAATAATTTTATCTCACTGAATTGGTAATGATACATTATAAAGATATTCAAATAAACACCTTTAAAACAGAGAATGACAATAGTTTAAATGTTCTTGAGGAGCATTCATCTCTTTGGGGATGATTAAATAGAAAACCTTAAGTTCCACCACTAATTGATAATAAACTGAGAACAAGTGAAAACTTTCCTGCTTTATAAAGTGTACTCAAGTGTGGGAAATATGATTTAACTTATGCAGAGTTTTTAAGAAAAAAATCAATAGCTTTCTTCTATCAATTTATCTATTTGCTTATATAACAAATTCGTTAATCACTACTGTCAATGTTTGGATTCATTGGTTGTCTTCATCTCTTATAAAGTACAATGAATAGAAACAGAAAAGTAAACCTGTGTGTGTGTGTGTGTGTGTGTGTGTGTATTTATATATATGTTTCTGAATTGTGATGTGTGCTGTAAAGGAAAAGGAAAACAGGAAAAATTATTTGGTGTTGAGCCATCAAGTCAAACCTTGTTGAGGGAACAATATATAAGGTCAGACCTCAAATATGAAGCAGATTTATTTGAAGAGGTAGAAGAACTTTAAGCCCCACATATGTATGACATCATTGAAAAAAATATCCTGTGAAATAGGGTTCATGTACCCGTTTAGGATTATCTTTTGATGAATCTAAGTGAAAGGCCAAAGACGTAACTGAGTTTTATTGCCTAAATAAGTGAAATTGTTTTCTCCCATGTTAAAGAAGCCCAGAGGTAATCAGAAAAAGATTTAAATGCTCTCTCTTTATCATGACATTTCTGGATCCTTGTCACAGTGTAAAGTCATCCTGGGTATATCCTTTCCATCCTTGAAGAACCTCCTGGTATACATTGAGATGACCTTTGGATTACCAACAGTAAATTTTACATTCTACAAGAGAAAGGCAAAAATCACAGCATGCTTTGCAGTTAAATCAGTGCACTTGAGAGCATTTCCTGGATTCCATGCAACTTCCATTTATCTTTTATTGAATTCTTACTTTGCCTCCACAGAGAGAGCTGATAAATGTAGTTTATAATCAGGCACACTGACACACTCAATGTATAGATTCTGTTTCCGAAGAGGGAAAAACAAGAGAATGCATAGTTGACAGGCAATTGGCTGTCCTTATGATAGTATTATTCTTCATTGAAATTAACAATATAAATTAAATTCTCTATTAGCCACATTATTCACACTCAAATTCATACTCACCACAAACACACTTATACTCACAGAAGTGTACAATGGTTTTGTGTTTTCCACCAATTGAATTTTGAGTTTTTGTGTTTATTTTTGAATGCCAATAATAGCAAGCATTACATATGTACTCTATTAGTCTGTTTCTTCACCCTGAGCTAAAATTATGCTTTTTTCTATACTGGTAAAACCTTTAATCCCAACAAATACATACAGTTTTTTTCTACAGAAGTGATTCTTAAGTTCTGGTTTGTACTAATTATATTACTTTTCTTCTTGAAAAGAATCTCATATATATATATATATTTTTTTTTGTATAAGTTGTATAAAATTTGAAACTAGAATTAATTATGCACATCTATATTTACCTGGCACAGGCCACAATAAAGAATACATATTATTAAGTTTTAAAATTATTGGTAGGTATTTTAATTGCTTTCTGAGATATCTTATTTATGCATATAAATGTAAAGCTTGGGTATAACATTTCTAATTTGTACAATTTTATGTCATATTGAATTACATATACTATAGCTGTTTGTAATAGAAAAAATTCTTACATTTAATCTCAAACCAGGTTTTGATGTTTGAAATAATTTAGTTGAAAATACTTTTTGAAGACTCTAAAACCTCAGAAATCACTTTTGTTTTTCCCTGAGTGCTTTGCTAGACCCATCACTTGCATAACTGTTTATCACTGACACTATGGGCAGCAGGTTAATTGTAATTGCACAGTCACCTGGGCTATGCTATAATTTGAAGTAGAGTCCCTCTGCTGTGCTGGGCTCGACAGTATATTATTTCCAAGCATTAATGCCAGGGTGCTCTTTAAATTGGCTATGGAAGTGGAGAAGGAGTGATTTACGTGCTCGATTTAGTGCTCTCCCTTTGCTGCCTGCTTCAAGCCAGGTTCCTAGGAAGCAGGATGTGAGCAGAATTAAAATTTAGATGTAACCAAAGATGGAAAAAATAACAAGAAATAAAGGAAATGAAAGAAATCCCTGCCCTGCATATTTGTTGACAAGTATGTTGTATGCAAATCACTGAGTACTCTGAATTACTTATTTCCCACTTGGGAATTACTGAATTAAACATTAAAAGGTGGATTTTAATGAATAAGTGCCTGTGCAGATTGAGCTTTCTACATATTTTTTAAGCAATAATGTAAACCAAAAAGTGTATTTCCCCATAAGTATAAGAGGAGGATAGAGGAAGAAGTGACTTACCCACATTTCTTAAGATTATGTACAATGCACTTCAGCAGAAATATTAGATTCTTCAAAAGACAAAAAATGTATCTTATCTTTGTAAAAATTAATGAGCAAATTAAAGGAAATTATGTTGGTCTTTATCAGATTTTGGATTAGGCTAACTTTGGAAGCAGCTCAGTCCTTCTCTGGTGTTTTGGCTCATAACACCTAATAGTTTTTCAGTGTGTGATGCTTAGCTGCATCTCCTTTTTGTAATTACATTTGCAAACATCCACATCAGGCTTATTATCTCTCATTATGTAAGAAATAACTTAGGAAATATTCTGAGGGCTTCCATCTTCTGATCAAATGATTTTTTTGAAGCTGATCATACCTTAAAATTCCACCTTAAAATAAAATGAATCAGTTGACAATAGAAAGCCCTTGAACATTTACTTAGTTAACTAAAATGTATAAAATTTAAAATGCACAAATTTTAAATTCTCAGAACTTTCCCCTTTTTCTAGCAGAGTTATTATGCTCAGATTTTTTTTAATTGTAGGATTTATCAGTTTAAAACAATTGGTTAAAATTTGTTATTGTCATTATCATTCTTTCTTTTAATAAATCAAGTTGAGTTACTACTCCTTATCCTGATTTTTAAACTCTATGAAGTTGAAGTTTACCTCTACAAAGGTAGGCATTATCCTGAAGTATTCCTATGCATGTGTGCATCCCCAGTCCAATAGATAATAGAGCTTTGCTTATTTCACACAATGTATGCAGTTGTCAAGTGTTTCATGTATAGATTCACATTTTTCCATGAATGTTATTTTTCATGATTCATCCCTTTGATGGATATAGATCTAATTAATTTTTTTGCAGTGTAGTATTCTGTAAGTGGCTTCTCATTTTTGTCACTCTTGCTTATAATAATGCAATAAGCATTTTAATACATGGCTAATAACCCAATCTGAGTTTCACTTTAGGAAATGTGCAGAAAGTAATTTAGATAGTTACTGCCAAATTACTCTGGAAAGTGTGCTTCTACTTAGTACCACATCCAAATTCTTTTGGCCACTTCATCAACTCTCAGTAATAGGATTATTTTGAACAGGATGGTCTGATATCTATGAAATGGCACTAAATTGTGTTCTTCCCCACAAGAGTTAAGAATGTCCATCTTTTTTTATGTTTAATAACAATAGGGCTCTTCCTTCTTGGAAATTTCTGTTAATATAATTTGGAAGTTTGTCATTTGATTAACAGCTTTTTTCTTATTCAAGATAAAGAATCAAATATAAAAAAATGATGGAAAAATTATAGTTTTCTAAGACAGCAGAAGGACATCAGTAGGAAGCTTGCAGTCCTTCTATGTGGCTGAATATGGGTGGCATGATCTGCACATGTTCAAAGTGTACCATCATGGCATTTTGGTGACCTTAAATTGTTATCATAGATGACCTTAATCTTATTTGCCTAAATGATGTTGAGCTGTTTTTAATAGTTATTCTAAAAAACTGAAAATACACGAAAGAGAGAATGGCTTTGCTATTAACTTGTCTTATTTTAGACTCTAATATTCTAACCTCTATCAAAGACAACACAGGAAACAAATTGTCTTAAGACCATTATAATTTTATGAAACTTAATTATAATTACAATAGTTACATCACTTCAATGTTTTTGTGCCTATTTTAATTTAGTTACAGTCAGCACAAAAAGGCACTAAACCCCTGAAAGAATCAGGATTTTCACTTGTCTTGCAGCTCTTGATGTTCTTGGCACTGAGCACAATCATGGGGTGTTAGCCAGGTGCCCTGGTTTGGCTGACAGGTACAGCCCTTCCCTTTATATCCATGTGATATTCACAGTGCCCCATGTCTCTCTCAAGATTGTACCACTTATGACAAAAGTATCTGATGACAAATGACTTGATAAATGAAAATAAAATACTATGACCAGATGAATACTAATCATACACTAGATATTGAAGTAAATACTGACCTGATTCATTTCATCCATATGATTAAACAGTATCATTATACTTTTTTCTATATGGAAAAATATTCAGATAGGGTAATTTGCCCAAGTAACTGGCAGAGTCCTTTAACAGGAACTCTTGAACACCTTTTCATCATTAGTCCCTACAAGTGTGGCCAGCTATTATCAAAACAAGTATCTTTGTTCAGTAACTAATAGAAAGTCATAAAAAAAAACAGATTCTGAACAATCCCATTGTACTTTTTTCGAAAGAGATGGAGAAATTTCAAAAGCTATAACTTTGATTATTCTTATATCATTCCTAGATCAACATATTCATGGTTTATTTATACCAGGGGACATCTCTTTGAGAAAATGATGAGTCTGTGTTTTTACTAAGGTCCTTGTGTTTTTATTTCTTTATGTTTTCATTTTGAGAAAGTCTGTATGCTTAAATGTGAACACTCTAAGGCAGAAATCACTGCTCTTTAGAGTATAGTAAATAGCTTTTCCAATGGTTCCAACGGGTGCAGTAGGTTACTTAAATGGGCCGCAGATGTGTGTCGGTACAGTTTAAGAGCAGGAGGAGACTTGTAGCAAACAGATTGCTAAACACTATAGACAGAAAAAAATACAATGCACAAAAATGTTCTAGTCCAATATGTCAAAAACTATACATTAGGTTCATGGTAAAATTTAAAACTATCCTTTTTAACCATATTATTATCATTTCATAGTCCTGGGACAAAATAATCATATGCTTGTGAATGAGTGAATGAATTGTATTAAATTGTTTCTCTGTTACAACCATAGTCCTAAAGGGGACATTTAAAATAAATCATAACATTTCCTGCCAAATGCCACTCTATTAATATAGCAACTTCAAGAGATATCTATTTAATATCCTTTTAGTAGATGAGAAATTGCAGAATCATAAGCTTGGAACTATTTTCTACTATGTTTAAATATAAGCTTTCTTTATGGCACAGGATCAAGCAAATAGGAATTTTTTGTGAAACTTATGAGATGCTGAAGTGTGTCTGACCGAGTCAATAAAAAATGTGATTTCTTTTGCATATATGTACCAATATGGAATACACCAGATCTCTATTTAAATGAATAGATTTTAAAAATTGGGAGTGTCTCCTTTGGTTTGTTGGAAGAGCTTAGAGTTTGAGATCCAATAAAATCTGTGCCTCTCCTTGGGAAAATATTGGTGTGACTCTAAAATCCTCTACATTTTTATGGATAATTGCCAGAATTTTATTCAATATTTAAGCATATTGATATCACACAGCTTTTAAAAATCAGAAATCAGAAAGCTTTTGCAAATCAACTATGTATGCACCTGCAATACCTAGCTGCAAATATTAACCTTCCTTTATCTATAGTTCAAACAACCCATTTGGATAATTCAGGTGACATTTCACTGTTTCCACACAGATATTTTGGAAAACATATAACCCAGCTCTGCTGTTTTAGGAATTCATAATTAGGAGAGAAATAATATGGACACAGATAATTAGTATAATAATATAATAAGTGGTATGTAAATGTACTGATTACAAATAGCATAAGAATGCATTTGAATATAAAAAATATTCAGTAGAATATAAAGATATATTTTTTTAAAACCTGTAAAGGATATCATGGTAGCAATTTGAGAGAAGCACATTTTTGCCTCCCCAGTCATGTGTGGCTAGGGGGACAAAATATCACATCCTTTTTACCTTTTTTTTTTTTTTTTTTTTGAGAGAGAGAGAGAGAGGAGAGAGAGAATATCTTTTTTGTAGATGGATACAACACAACGCCTTTATTTATTTATTTATTTTAAGTGGTGCTGAGAATCGAACCCGGGTCCCGCCCTGCTAGGGGAGCGCTCTAGGCTGAGCCACAATCCCAGCCCCTCATTTTTACTTTCTATACTTTGTCCTATTGAGCCTTTCTCCTTTATTGGGTCACTTCAGAGTATCTCATCTTAAGAAATTTAACCACATTATTTTTCATTATCCTAAATTCTCTGTAAAAAATTCCTTTTCCATGGCTTTCATCATGTGATCATTTGTTTACTGGGCCAGTTCAAAGTGGAGCAAAAGACAAAAATATAGTAATAACAACACGGACATTGGTAAGATCTTTACATGCACTTAACAATTTGGAAGAAGAATGCACTGTGCTTCTAGTCAATTGTTTTGAATTATTTCTGGAAATTTCATTGTTTCATGGACCTAGGCTAATAACTTTTACCCTAGTGATGTGAGAATGGAACACCTACCATTTTTGCCCTTCTTCTTTTTTTTAATTTTAGATTGGGAAAAGGAATTCTTAGGATGCTTTTTGGCATCCTAATGTTTTTCAAATATCCTAATGAGTAATTTTCTTTTATTCAGGGGGAACAAAAAACAAAATCAAACAAACAAAAATAAAATAAAATAAAATAAATGTAAGAGGAATCTACAATTTCAATAAAGCTTTTTGGAACATACTTTTTTTAAAAAAATAGTGCATTTTAGTTATACTTAATAGTGGAGATCATCTTGCTATATTCATACATGTATGCAACAGAGTTTAATCCAAAGAGGAAGAACTGGGGACTGAAGTGAAATGTACATTTTTAAAAAATTGACACATAATAATTGCATAGTCAATAGAATGTACCATTTATTATCTATGTAAAACCTGCATTGAACATTGTTAACACCTGGTTTCTTACATCTAAACAATTTCATAAAGAAGCATATATGTAGAGCAGCAGATTTGTGAACTCAATTTAAAATTGTTTTTTCCTATTTGCACTTTTGGTTATAAAGTGTTTTTCATCCCATGGTAAAATGACTTTGTTTCTCTCAGAACCTTTTATTTGAGCTCTTTGGAAATCTTGTCACATGCAGTTTACAAAGGCTGACAGCAAAAGAACTTTAGGAAAACTAATAGATTCTCTCCATTACAATAGCAAAGAGAGATAAAATATCAGATAAGTGAAAAAGTACTAGTGATCTTTGCTGCTTCAAAGCTCAAACACTATGTCACTTTTAGAGATTATTTTACATGAAGAACCAAGGAACAAAGAAAAAATACTTAAAGTTGCTGCCTGCAATAGTTGCCATTAGCGTGGGCTTCTGAAAGTATGTAATATAGATAGGACCATATGTTGTATTAAATGTTATACTATATAAAACATGATACATTATATTAAATTTGTGTATTTTTTGATTAGTATAACCACCAGAGATGTGGGACTGAGCATTAAGAACTGGGAAGACAGAGGATGAGAAAAATTAGACTCACAGAGTCATTCTAAATTATCAGACACTTAATGATAATTTTCCTTTATACCCTTTTCCTCTTTTTTGATCATACTGTTTAGACTCCCTTGATATACTCTCTATTCCCATGGTATCACTTATGGCGAGTGATTTAAAATAAAATGTGGAAATTTCAGACTGTTGTATAAATGATATTAAATCTTTTTAACTGCAGTGAGTTAGATGGATAGGAAATAGAATTGAAGAGTTAATGAAAGACAGGTCACATGGAAGCCCAGCCTCATGGGTAAATGATACTGGTGTGATGTAGCAGCTATAAATCAATAACAGAATTAAAGTCCCTCTGCTCTTTCTGTTATATTCAACCCCTATGTGATTTGTCCATTTACATGAAGAATCCGTAGAGGTGTCTGTCATCTAAATACTGGATCAGGCTTTCAACCTATTCTTCACTACTAAACATACAGCTCAGATCATATGTTATTAAAAATCGACTTGCAAGTGCAAGTGATATTAATTGTGATGGCTGTCTAGGTTTAGAGAAGGGTCATGATTGCTTTTTAATTATATTTAATGAGATAAGTCTTTTGCTTGCCTATACAAAGATAGATGAAAATAATGATAAAAGCAAAACAGGTGTTGTCTTTGGGTAAATCCTGTGCAACTTTTTTTTTTTCCTGGTACTGGGAATTGAACTCAGGAGACACTCAACCACTGACCCATACACCCAGGACTTTTTTATTTTTTATTTTGAGACTGGATCTCACTAAGTTGCTTGGGGTCTTGAAGTTGCTGAGGCCAAACTTATGATCCTTTTGCCTCAGCTTTCCGGGTTGCAGGGATTACAGACATGCACCACCACATCTGGCTATGCAATCCTTGATATTTAAATAATTATTTCACATGGATTATTTGCTTAGAAGAATCACACAGAAAAGGGAGAAAGCAGAAAATCTCTATCCTATAATATTCAAAGAATTGCGACACAACAGATCAGAGCCTCCTTGGAAGACAGAACACATACTGGCAGTGTGAGGGCTTAGACCTCTAAGTTTCCCACAGTTTAATCAGTTATTGAGATCTTAGAGATTTTTCCATTGGTTTGCATTTCAAAGTTGTGTTTTTGAGAGTCATAAATATTTGTTAACTAAAAAGAGGTTTTAGATGGACTGTGAAATTTAAAGTGAAGAGAAATGTTAGGTTGCATAATGATTTTCAGAATGAGACCTTCACAAATCTAGCTCTGGCAGCATCTAAATCTGAGAAGCTCTGACAGTGGGCTGAGCAGCTGCTGTGGAGCTTGCTGCAGGCTAATAGTGTATAACATGTCTACGTCAGGCAATGGGAAATGGATTTGTCAGAGTGGGAATGGTAGCAGGATTACACAAAGAAGAGGAAGGGAAATGTTTGCTTTTGCTTCTTTATTGGGTAAATTTCAGCATTACGTACTCCCAAATGATAAAGACAAAATAGTTTAGGTTAGGGGTTTCTAGAAAGCTCACTTCACACATTGTCTTTCTTAAAATCTGATAGAAATTTAAACACAAAGAAGTAAAATTAAATATAAGTGTTGGAAGAAAATGTGGTAAGGGCTAAAACATGAAATAGAACTTCAATTACACATTCGATTTAATCCTTTGCTTTTATTCTCAAAAATATTTGAAGCATACTTCCTGCCCCATTACACATCTAACATGAGAACACAATGATAGAGCTCATTCACATGGTACAAACTAATCTGCTTTAAGCCACATGTGGGAGAGAACCATCAACTTTCCAGCTTCCTGGGAAAAAGAAATTGAGATGTGCATGAAAATGTGTTATATTCCTAAACACCGATGAAGTCCATTTAAATTTAATTAAATTAAAAATTGTGTCAGTTAACATAAATTGTATTGTTTTTATAGCTGTATTCAGCTTTACAAGTTTGGGGTCAAATGAACAGATAGATTGGTTGTATTTGGTTTGGACATTAACATATAAAGTGATAAAGGTGAAAATCAGTAAAATATGTTTAATAAAGCCCAGTATCATGGAAAAAGACAGTGACAAGAGACAGGATCAGGGCATCTGTGTAGCTTGAAGACTGATGGAGTAAGGGCACCAAAAAAAAAAATAATGTGGGATTATGTGAAGGTGGATGTTGAAGAATGGTGTGTTTGAAATTGATTGTGAGTTTTTATCTATTATCACAGGGTTCATTTATAGTATTAGAATTACTGTTTGATTATGAGAAATATTGGGTGAGGTAGGTAAATGAATATTATTATTGAATATTGAAGATGACGTTAAGGAATTAGGGTTTTCGGATGTCTGGTATATGTGGAATTTGTATTTTTGTGTGTGGTACTGGGGAATCAATCCAGGGGTGTCCTACACTGAGCTAAATCACAGCTTGCTTATTAATTAATTAATTAATCTCTTTATTTTTGCAACAAGATCTTGTTAATTTTCCCAGGTGCTAACCTCCAGCTAGTGATCCTTCTCCTTTAGGCTCCCAAATAGCTGACATTACAGGTGACAAGATATTGGATATTTTAATTATCAAGAATTACTATAGGAATAATTTTGAAAATAATGATAATATACAAAATGCTAAAATCTTCAGAGAGCAAAAAGGAGTCTCAAGGAATTAAATCGGTCATAGAGTTGGTGACATGTGATTTGAAGATGAGTTTGGGGAAAGAAAAATGTCCTGTAATTGAAGTATAACAAATCTTCTAAAACTAAATTGACCAAAACCATGTTAACCAATTGCTTTGCTAGATCTGCATCTTTGATAGGGAGCGATATGGAGAGGGCACATGGTGCAGATGCTGACTGGATTTAAAGAACAATTGTTACAATAAACTTAGGGAGAAACTACATTATTTTTTATCTTTAGTGTGGAAGTTATATACCGTTATTTCTGCACTAATCACAGGTCTACCCAGATTCCGTGGGTAGGGACATAGATCCCACTGTCAATGGAAAGGATGTCAACATTACATTGTAAAAAGAGAATGTGGAATGGAAGATTGGAGGCAGCCATTGTGGAAAATAAATTCTGCCACAGAGAGAATAGTCTCTGGAAAGTGCAATGAAGAGCAAAGGGAAGCTACTTTCTATAGAAGCCCACCAATGGGTAGGCATGTGAGAGAAAACAGCTAACACTGGATAATTTGTGTCCTCAGGAGAAAAAACGCATATTTTTAGGAAAAAAAGACAAAATAAACATGAAAATAAAAAAGAAAAAAATGATGAGGATACAAGAATGTTTACTTATAATTTGAAATATTCCAATATACCAACAATAGATTTTTAGGATTTATGTGAGTGAGGAAGATGTTACTTAAAAAAAAAAAAAAAAAGAACAGCAATACATAGAGTTACATAGACAGAACAGTAAAAGGTAAAGGATGTTATGGGAGGTAAAGTCTAATGATATATATAAACCCTTATAACAAAGCTGGTATGCAGTAGGCACTCAATAGATATGAAGTATTAACTTTATTATATGGATAAATGGAAATGGTAGAACTTCAGATATTTTTAAATATTACAAAAATATTAGAGATTTGAAAGTTCATAGAAAACTTTTTAAATTGCCCACTATAAAATATTATTCATTAGGATTAGCAAATCATTTCACTTTCATATTTAGATAATATAGTTGAAGAATAATATGTAAAATATAAGAATTGCCCCTATTATTTATGTACTTACATAAATGAAAATTGATCAAAAATATTTGGTTGCTTCTTAAGAACCTTATTTGTAGTTTCTTACTACTTTTGACTAGGGCCCTAAAATGTGGGTAGAGAAAACACACGTGAGATAAATCATCAAAGTAAATTTCCCTAAATGTCATATTTTCTAACTACAAAGTACTCCAATTGTTCAAACCAAGTGATAATTTTATATTCTCTCTTTTTCAACAGGCTTGGAGCCAAATCTGCATGGCACACTTAATAATAGGACTAAAATCTTTCCATTTTAGTAAACCATGATTCACGTACGCACACATGTGTACATGGGTATACACACACCTAGCTGTTGAAACCCAGTTATTTTTTCCATATTTTTTCAGCAATTAATTCCTATTGCTTGCATACAGGGTAGATTTAGAAAAAGATACTTGTATTTACTTATGTTTCATGTTCATGATGTTTTGACAATGTTTAATGATTCATTGTAAGATCAGTATACAACACTGTAGCCAAGCACAGTGGTTCACATCTGTAATCCCAGCGGCTCTGGAGGCTGAGACAGGAAGATCCCAAGTTTGAGCCCAGCTTTACCAACCTAGGGAGCCCTGAACAACTTAGTGAGAACTTGCCTCAAAATAAAAAATACAAAGGGCTGGGAATTTTGATCAGTTGTTTAGCAACCCTAGGTTCAATTCCCCTGAAACAAAACAAAACAAAACACAACAAAACACTATAACCTTTGTGGTGGAACTATCTTTTAAATTAATATTATTCTTGACAAATTTATTTATTTTTTGTAACATACTATTAAGACATATCATGTTTAATAGTATGTCAAATATTCTCAGTAGTAACAACTATTAATGATGTATTTAGTATACTTTTACCCAACCTGTCCATTCTTCATCTCTATGTGATCATTTTTGGCTCACATTTGAGAAGAAATCAGGCAGATCTTATAAACCCTCACCCTCTAACACTACTTGGTATTCTTATATTTTGTTCCCATAAATACATCTGATAGCATCTTTCTCCCCTTTACAAATACCTCTAACTAGCACAGGCCTGGCACCTAGCACTCAATAAACTGCAAATTTTCCATTTAATGCTCACACATTTTCAATACTCTACCATTTATTTTCTTGTGCACATCTCTTCCCTAAAGTGTTTCAGCCAAGTATCCATATGTGCATGGAACTCTATTCTGTGTGTTTCATCAAGGAGAGAGAAATCATCTTTTATAGATAATTTCTTACATAACAGACATTACTTAAAATCCAAAATATTAGTCCAAGATACCAAGTAATGTTCTATATAATTAGAATAACTGATTACCCGAAAATGTTATGCTAATTATATGCGGTGTCAGATAAGATTTCTACAACTTTTCTGATTGAATTTATAATTAAGTTAACTCTTTCATTGTGTTGTAAGACTGTAAGCTTCTGAAGAATTGGATGGAGTGGCACATAATAAATGATTTTAAGTGTTATATTGAGACATACATATATATATATATATGTCTATATAATACAGAGTATGTTCATAGAGATATGTTTATATGTTTATATATAATATATATGTATATAATACAAAGTATGTTTGTTTATATGTTTGTTTATACTCTCTATTAAGAACTAAATGTTTTTAAAAACTCATTGATGAATAGTCTCATTGATGAAGTATTTTCATTAACACATAAATACCTCTAAGAGATAAAAAATGATAACAATGGGGTTGTGGCCTGGTGGTAGAGCACTTGCTTAGCATGTGTGAGGAACTGGGTTCGATTCTCAGCAACACATAAAAATAAATAAATAAATAAATAAATAATAAAACAAAGTTAAAAAAGCATTATTTTTTTAATAAAAAGACCATCACAACTACATCACAAAAACACCTTTAATTTATTTTTTAACACTGACAATGTGTTAACCCATGCCTAAGAGAAGTTCTTGACATATTGAATTAATAGCTCAAAGATCTTTTTAATAAGATAATTCTTGAAAATGTGTAATTTAATCAATGCCAGCCCAGGCAGATAAATCTCACCCTTACCTTTCCTGCCTACCCCTTGTTTCTTTATATAATGCTTATTTAGTCAACTTTATCTTCAGTGAGTTGAATAACTTAGAATTTTAAATTCTAATGGGCTCAATATTTTGAATTTGCTTGTACCAGTTCTAGACTAATTTTCAGAAATGCCTATCCTGTAGTGAACTGAGTCCACTATAGATGATATTATGGAAGTCTCTGGTGAGCCTGAAGTAACAGTGGAAGAAGTAAAGGCTGCCAGGAAAATGCTTTCAATGCCATGTGCTTCTGTGAAGTCTATTTTAGTCTTAAAAATAAGTCATTATCCTTCTGAGAATAATTTAATGCTATATTTGATTGAGCATAGTATTGAAGTCAGGGGTCAGAATTCTAGTCTTGAATGTCTGTATGACTTTAGGCAGGCTATTTTGTGTGTTTGTGTCTCCATTAAATAGTTAAAACTCCTGCAACTTGTTTTCTTATTTAAATTTTAGGCTACCTTTAAAAAGCTTTTTCATATACTCTCACTTAGGTGTTAGTATGGTTCTTTGAATGGCAACAAGAGTCAGGGGGCAGGGTGGAGGAATGGGAGAAATCACTGCTGAGCATTATATCCAACCCCTGTATGTGAGTTTATTATGTCAGGCACATGATAGTCACCTTCAAGATCATATTCAGTTCTGTGGTCCTGTGGCTTTGAAATATAATCTGTTTGAAATGAAAGTGAACAAGTACCATAAAGGCTAAAACTCAATGACTACTGGCATATTATTCAAAGTAATCATTATAATAATTTTAAAGAGCTATCATTTATTAAGCTCTTAATCTCTGCCAGGCATTTCATTCCAAATATTTATAAGGAATATGTATTTCTATTTGCAAATAATATATAAGAAAGGTATAATTTATGGATACATGATTTTTTTCTCCACTTGAAATGTAAAGCTATTAAGATTTGAATTCAGGTTTATGTGACCTAAAGTCTATGACCCTATAGCCAATGAGAAGATAGTGTTCAGCTACATGAACTGTGAAAGATAGGAATAGGCATGGTAGAGAACACAGCGATGAGAAAAAAAGTTAACAAACTGAGATCTGACCAAAAGGAGACTGGTCAGAATCCTTTGAACACTTGCAAGTTTTCTCCATAGCATTATATACTCAAGAATGGTCAGTGGCAGCAGAACATTACAGAGAAAGCCTATTGTGTTATCAGATATACCTATCCAGAAATTCTAAATTCTCCACTTAATTGGTTTCCAGAATGTAGACACGTTGCTTAGCCTTGTACCTATAAAATGGAATATCAATCCTAATGACTTCAGATTATTCTTTTGCTAATGAAGTCATTGGAATCTATGCAGAGCTTTACTCACTGACTAGCTATAGCGAACATGCCAAATAAGTGTCAGTTTGTTTTATTAGTGTGCCTACCATTATTATTATATCTTTGTCATTTGCTCACAAAAGAGGAGGGAATGTTTTGAGAAACGGTGGCAGAATGTTAATCATAAAATAGCAATGCAAAAGGAGCATGCTTTAAGACCTCATTTTATTTGGATTAAGATTATAACATTAAAATCTAAATTTCCATATTAAAAAATCAGGAATTTGCTTTCTAATCATCTGCTTTTTCCAAGTTATTTTTTCCATAAGTTCCACTTTTTCAAGTTATTACTTTTTGGCTTTTGTTTTTCTTTCTGTTCTGGTTTCTGGGGAAAAAAAAAAGGTTTAAAAACCATTCTGGTTTTTAAATTGAGATTGCCATGTACATACTTTGTAAGAATAAATTCTAGTAATGATTGAATAATTCTATATCACTTGATCATATCAAATATATAAAAAATAAGTTAACAAAGCATTATTAAATACAAATAATGTACAGTGTAGTGTTATGAAATACATTCTAGAGTGTGCTTGCATGAAACTTTTGGAAAGAAGGTATATTATTAAAAAACAGTGTTCATCAAGTTATGTTGGGCGTGAATTTCCCATTCTGTGAATAAAAGTATTAAGCTCCTAAATATTGACATCTGAATTTGTTTGAGGCCATGTAGAACAATTGCATGCTGAAAATTAATAGCAAATATATGACTGCTTATACCAAAAACTACATTAGCCCTTTGCTTTACATTTTCAAATAAAAAGAGTAGCACTTCATAGTTATGGATTGAATATTTTCAAAATGTCTGGATTCATTTAAATCTCATTATATAACTTAGAGAAAACTCATTTAGAACAACTTCAAGTCCTATGTGAACTGTATACTTCTTGAATTGTACCTATATTCATGTCTCCAAATATGCTACATTCTTTAAAGCATGTAGACTTTCTAACAATCAAGGAGCAAGTTTTTAAATTTGTTTTTAAGAAAAATTATAGTGTTATACTTTATTTATATTTATTTATGCTTTTTAAATAAATTCCTTTATGGTATTTTAATTAAACTCAAAATTTATAATAGTCTGCACACTAATTCTCTGCCTTGACTGAAGAATAAGTTTTCTTATTGTTCTAGTCATTGTTGGATTTTTTTGAAGGAGCAGACATAGTCATGAATGCATTTATAATACCTACAGTGGTTTATTCTTCATTTTAAAACAATACATATTCTATCCATAATTTTTCATCTGAATTAAGGAAATATAATTTTGTTACATGAGCAGAACTCATGAAAGTTACATCATGTCCTCTCAATTCTCTGTAAAATCCTCTATTATACACATATAAAAACCTATGTAATTTTATAAGCTACCTATAGAATTTCTAAATTTTATATTTTTTCATGAATGTCGCATATATAGGACAGTGGACATAATGCATTAAATCATCCAATAATGAGGACAAAGAAAAAAAAACTCTAAAGGCAGAAAAAATATTATGATTTTATATGAATATCTAGTTTTAATTCTTCATCATATTCAATATGAAACAGTAAAGAAACCTAGATGTCATCAAATTTAATCAACTTATGCACAAAAATTACCTTTGTCTATGATAAAAGAAAACTAAAAGTGGGATACTTGGGTGTCTTTTAATTTAGAAAAAAATATAAATTTATTTACAATAAATATAATTATTTCATGGTTTCAAATGAGATAGCATTCATTCATAAATTTCTTCTTTCATGTAATTTTCCATAGTAAATTCATTCTAAAATGGCTTTGCTCTAAGTTTTATGGCTTTGCTCTAAGGTTACTAAATTTGTATAAGCATCAATTGTGCTTGTGAAGGTATAAAGGAAGTATGAGTTTAGATGGCCAATGACCCATGACAATATGTTGTAAGAATTTGCAAGGCATAATGCTAAAGTTTAGGTGCTCTAAACTTTATATAATTATGTAACAGATAGTTTTCTCCATGTTTTGTGATGTGCCCATTTCCTTAAATTTTAAAAATTGTTTTCATGAATTGAAAGCATAATAAAAAGAAGGTGACAGAGCTTTATCATTTAAAATTAAAAAGTCATTCAATTTGAGTTAATTTGTATTTTCTCTTTTCTAAAGTGCAAATTTTCAGAGAATTGGATTGATAAGACACATTTGATAGCTGATGCTTCCTTACTTATGAAGAATTTAAATTGTGAAAACCTTCAAAAACAATTTGTTCAGAAGACCGATGATGTAATAAAATAGCTGCATATAGTATCTTTTGAGATTGACGTAGACTTTTCTTTAGATAGTCACCTTTTATTGAAATGTTTGAAATAGGATAAAATGTTGAGAATAGATAGCTAAACTTGAAACCAACCTAGATGCCCATCAACAGATGAATGGATGAAGAAATTATGGTATAGATACACAACAGAATACTACTCATCCATAAAGAAGAATGACTTTATGACATTTGCCAGTAAGTGGATGGATCTGGAGACTATCAGGCTAAATGAAATAAAATAATCCCCCCAAAAGAAAGGTAGAATGTTTTTGCTGATATGTGGAAGGAAAACCACAATGTAGGGGGAAGAGAAGGTTAGTAGATTAGAAAAAGAGGAACAAAGGGAAGAAAGTTGGGATAGGAATAGAAAAGACATAAACTAAATCTAACATAATATTCCTGTGTACATATATGAAAATACCTAAGTAAATCCCACCATCATGTCCACCCACAAGAATGTCCACCCACAATCATGTCCTCATTAGAATAAGATATATCCTGTGCTTGTATAACTTTATGAAAGTGGAATCTACTGTCATGTATAACTAAGAAGAAACAATTTAAAAAGAAAGAAAATTAACAGGCTTAAATTTAAAAAAAGTTCCAATGCTCAATTCAAGCATAGTTTATACTAATTTTACCTAATCTTCCAATATGTCTTTTCAAATATATTTGTTTTAACAACAGAAATACTCCTTACCATCTCCCAAATATTTATCTACTTAAAAATTTTCATAAAGTAGGAAATATATAATCAGATATGAAAAGTGTTTTTCAAATACATACTTTCATAAATACTCTACACATGCTAATATTAAAGTATAATATCTGAATTGGTTCTCTTTTATGTTTGGAAGACTAAAACTGGTAAACATCTTGAGTTCATATTGAAAGTACAGTTATGAAAAAAATCCAATAAAAATAATAATTAAAAATAACAATTCAGTGGTGTCAGCTGTAATGTAACTGTTTTCATCTTCTGTTTTATTTGTGTCTTTTGTCTCTCTTTTTTCCTCTAGCTAAGAGTATGTAAGTCTTGTTTATCTTTTTGAAGAACCAGCTTTTCACTTTGTTGATCATTTGCATTTCATTTTACTCTATGTTTTACTTATTTATGAAATATCATGTCTTTCCTTCTACTAATTTTGGGTTTATTTTGTTGTTGTTGTTTTTCTTGTTCCTTGAGACTTAAGATACAGTGACCTGTTGTTTATTTGAAAACTTTATGATTTTTGTGGGGTCAGGGAAGATTGGAGATTGAACCCAGGGGTGCTCTACCACTGAGCCACATCCCCAGCCCTATTTTGTATTTTATTTAGAGACAGAGTCTCACTGAATTGCTTAGGGCCTTGCTAAGTTGCTGAGATACTGGTATTACAGGCGTGTGCCACTGTACCCAGCTAAAATTTTCTGGTTTTTTGACACAGATGTTGATTGCTATAAACTTCATACTTATGACGGCTTTTGTTGTCTTCTATAGATTGGGGCATGTTTTGTCTTCACTTTCATTTCTTCTACATACATCACTTTCAAAAGTCTATTAAGAAAGAAAACTTTCCTTAGTTTATATCCTCTGATAATTCACACAAAATAAAGCTATAGTAAAAGTCTTATTTGTAGTGATTTTTTTCTCAGTAAAGTGTAATTGGATAAATGCAATAATGTTTTTGAAGGCTAATTATTTACTAATTATTACAGACAGAAGTTTGTACATTTTTGTTTCCACATCCTTTGATTATATATATATGTGTGTCTGTGTGTATGTATGTGTGTTTACATATATACAATATAATGTGAAATATACATTGTATACATTAAAATAGTCTGTGTTTTTTATTCTAATAGTGTGAATTATAATATTTTAAATTAATGAATGAGTAATTATCTTTTATATTATTTATAATTTTTTTCAGTGCCCATACTCCTGGAGTGTTGGCTTTGAATCATAAAGTGAGTACACTTAGGTACCTCAAGGGTGATAACTCTTTAATCTTAGAATATATTGGAGATATTAAAAATAATTTGTTTGAGAATAAGTAGTGTGAAAAATCAGTTTCAATTGTCAGTTTCAGAATTAGTGCTAACTTTGAAGATCTTTAAAAAATTCTTATCCAATTATGCAGTACTTTTTCCCAATTGTAACAATTTTAATCCTGTATTCATTTAAATATTGATGGCTAGGTTTTTGTTTAGTTTAAGAACATTTATTTTAATAAAATGGATATTCACATTTTTGAATTGATAAATATGAAACATGGAATTTGGTGGTTTGTATAAAACTTCTAAAATACATATTATTTTCTATTTCCAGGACTTAATATTTAAATAAATCAGATTATCCAGATTGTATTAAGTTCTTACTCGTCGTCATTTGGGCTTGAGAAGGACACAAAAATACTATTTACACCAATAGATTTTGATGGATATTTAAGAAAATGTGCTACATGTGATAAAAATCAAATGAATGGTTTTGTTCTCCAGAAGTTTTATACAAGTTGGTGGAGGATAAGAATGCATACAAATAAAGGCATGGAAAATATTTGCTCTCGTCATAAGAGAGATGCTAAGTAAATTGTACAAAATTATGAGGCATGAAGAGGCAAAGAACATGCAATCATGAAAAAGATAGGTTTAAAATGAGCTTGGATGGATAGAACTAGTTATTAAAATATTTTCTTTCCTTCCTGCAAATTGATAAAAGAGTCTCTCATAAAACATCAACATAGAGTGCAGATGTTGTCTCCCATTTCTTGATCATCTTAAACAGAATCTGAATACTGTTTTCTAGATAATATCTAGGTAATGTACAGACATCATTGTGTAAAACAACTGTGTTCCAGTATCTTCCTATATTTTTGAAAAAAAATTGAATTAGAATTTGGAGAAATTTTACTACTTATTTGTTAAACATTTTCTTCATTAAAATGTAAAAGGTGAGTTTTGCTTTTATTGATTATTATTTATCTTTCCCAATACTTTGTAGCTTCACAGGTGTGAAAAATAATTTTTTATTTTCTCATCACAGTCCAAACACACCTGGCCACAGTACTGACAAGAAGTGTTCCCTCTAAAAATAAATAATTCCAAATGTCTACAGATTAAATCCAAATTCTTTATCATGGGCTTTAAGCCTTTTAAAAATAATTAGTTTATGTATATTTCTTGCTTTGGGCCTAGAATATTTTCCCCAAGTTGAGAGTCAGAGAAGTTCCTCAGGTGCAGGTTAGAGTGGATGGAGACAGTGAATGTGAATGGAGATAACATTTGAAGGATTTTTAAATATTGCATGGAAAGTTGTGGATTATATTGGAATTTTGTCATGAAAATAACTGAAGCTTCCCAAAAGAAAGCATTTTCAAATGCTGGTGAGGAGTGAATGTGGTAATTTCAGTCTTTAAACAGTAATTTCAGTGGAGAGCATCAATTTGTTATTTAGAATAATATATATGTAATATATATTATGCATATATATATAATATATATGCATTTATGTGTGTATGTATACATATATATATATATATATTTATGTGTGTATGTAAATATATGTACACATACACACATAAATGCCCACACACACATAATTGTGAAAAATGTTTTTAAGGATTTGTGTTTGAAAGTAGATCAAAACCGTTGAATAGGTACTGGGAGATAGGAATCAAGTGATAATAATGGTTTATTATGTTTTCATTTCAGTGAAAATGTTTGTAGACACTTGAGATGTTATGTCAGCATAGAGGGAATTTTAAGTCAAGATTTTCCTTGATATGAACTAAGGCAGAATTTCTGACCCACCACACTTGCTTGAAAAGATTTGTTAGACTGCAGGGAAGAATGGTACATTTATCTACATTTCACTTACATTTATATTATTTCTTGTTTCCAAAGCTCCCATGCAGGGTTGAACAATAATGTTGTATATAATCTTGCATGAAGTTTTCAGTTTGAATGACATTTTTATTATAATAGGAAGAAAGGTAGAGTGGATGGGCACAACTGCATATAAGTTTGGATATTTGATGGTAGGAAAATTAGACATTTTCTTTCTTCTTTTCTAATGACTTCCATTTAGAGAAAATATAGTCATTAAGCTGTAATGAAGGAAAATAACTTTTAAAGAGTTTGAAGATAAGATGCTCAATATAATTACATTAATATTAGGAAATAAAGTAAACTAAGAAAATAGCAATAATGATTTCCAACACAGTTGCTTATACCATTGGGTTTTGGAGTTATGAATCTAAAGGCAATGAAAAATTAGTTGCCAATATTTTTCTGATAATATTCAATCATGTAGTCTTCCTTTTTTACATATACTTAGCTTTCATTAGCTCCTTCAAATTAAATAATGCATTAAGCATTATTCATTATGTTCCCTAAAACATTTTTTATATCTCATGTTCTCTAATCTGAGAAAATAGCACCAGCATTTTCCTGTACAGTTTAATCCAAACACTTTACAGTAATTATTATAATTTCTTATTAATTCTGCCATTAAATATGCTGTGAAATCTAATTGACTTTGTCTTGTTCCTTTAAAAAATAATAATCACCTACTCTTATCTACTGAGACTCCTCTGGTTTAAGCAGTATTGTCTTTCGACCAATATAAAAACAAAAGTGTCAGTTGCCTCTGTTCTTGCTTTCTCCAATCTATTTTCTTGCAGCTCTGAAATGAACTCCTAAGTGCTATTTTGATCTTATTAATCCCCTACTTCAAAATATGCAGTTACTTTAAATATATGAAATTTTAGTTTGTCAAGCTTTTATAATGACTTATTTTCATTGTAAAACAAAGTCTATAATACATATGTTTCTTCCATGGGATTATATCCTGATTTATCCATTGTATCTGAAAAATATCATAAATCAAAAATATATTTAAAACATCTAACCTGACAAACATCAGAGCATAACCTAATGCTCTTAAAATGTGCTCAGAACACTTACTTTAGCATACAGTTAAGCAAAGTTATCTAGTACAAAGCTTATTTTGTATATGGTTTTAAGGTGGTGTGACTAATTGAACTGCCCACACTGTGAAGAATTTCTATTACTTATTATTAGCCCAGAAAGAGATCAAAATTAAAATTTTGAAATACAGATTCTGCTGAATGCATGTCTTTTTACACTGTTGTAAAGTTGAAAATTGTTAATTTGAACCATTGCAATCTTGATTTTGTGAACTGGTTGCCCACTTTGATGTATAAATTTGTGACTTCCACTTTATTCCAACTGTCTCCCTTATCATTTTTACTTTCTTCTGCTCTCTGTGTTCTCTATCCCATATGGTCCTTTGGAAGTATTTCTCCCCTGAACACAGTGCTAAGCTCAGACTTAAATGGATGATTTCTTAATCTCAAATTTCTTTGGAGACTCTGTTTCCTAAGAGAAGTCTTCTTTGATATTTCTGTTTAAATGGGGTAGTCTATATTCACTTCCACTGTTCTTTCTCTTTCCTAGGATAATCATATTTGTAATTATTTATGCAATACTTTTAAGACTCACAAAGGTGAGGCTTTACCTATCTTGTTTACCATTGCAGTCTATTACCAAGCAAAGTTTCTGGCCCATAACACTTGCTTGAACAGATTTGTTAGACTGCAGCACATAATGGTACATTTATCTACATTTTACTTACATTTATATTATTTCTTGTTTCCAAAGCTCCCATGCAGGATTGAACAATAGTGTTGTATATGATCTTACATGAAGTTTTTAGTTTGAATGGCATTCATTATAAACCAAAGAATGTTTCATTAGTGATAAATGAATTTCAAATATGCAGAATGTGCAGATTGACATTTCATACCTTTGAAAGCAAATAGAGTTTAGTGTGAGAATGGTTGTACTAAAAGGATAAAAGAAGAAAAATTGGATAACTTTAGCTAAGTATAGCATTGGCTGCTATAGCAATCCTATTATAAGAAAAAATAATATTTTAAATCTTCGCTTAATCATTTTACTACAAGAATGTCCTTAATACTATCAAAAAGCTCTTCTTATCTTTCAAATACCTTCACATTTTCTCTGAATTTATAAGAGCATTAAGGCTTTACTATCACCATAATTAGATCCACTGGAAAAAGTACCTTCTTATTTTTGCCAATTCCTGATTATTCATGGAGATGGAAAAAAGCCTTAGCATGGATTACTAAAACCCCAGATCATTTATAGCACATGAAAATTAGCTCCAATTCATTATGTCTACCAGAATTTTCTATTGAAATACAAGTTCACCTTTGAGTTTCAGCAAATGTGCCTTGATGCTTGAATTAATAAATACTCTTAAGTATATGTAGTGAATTCTGAAAATGGAAAAAAATGCAGTTTATTAGCTTTATGTAAAATAAGCTCTAAAATGTATTCTAACCATCAGTTTGGCAGTCTTTAATTGGCCCAGACTAACTAATAGGAACATTGAAGTTTGACTCTATTACCCTTTGAGAAGAAAGGAGGATATGGAAATGTATGGAATTCACACAGTAAAGAGATTGGCTTCATGACCACCAGCTACTTACCTGTTTACCAACTGAGAAAAGTTAACAAAAGTATCAGCAAACATCTCCTTCCTATGATTCTAAACTGCTCAATAATACTCTTCACTGATTCAGTCATGCATTTCATGTCATTTTTTAAAACCGTGTTGCAGTCAAACACTGGAATAAGTACTGTAAATGCAAAACTGAATAAGACTTAGCTTTTTATTATTTATAATCATTACAGTGTTTATGGAATATAAATATTACTGATCTCAGAATATATAAATGTTAAATTAGTAAGAAACTCAAAGAAAACGTTTAAAAATGGAGAAAATCTATAACAAATGCTTAAACTATGACTTCTGAAGTTAATATCTTATGGATGATAAAAAAAACTGATTTCTGCACTATCTCCAATATAACAGAACTTGTGAAAATTTTAGCATCTGATGATTAATTTGTCTATTTAATATAAAATTTTTTAGTATATCCTCTACCATTCCTTTGTAGGATTATGTAGTATAACTTGAAGCTCTCCAATGTAGTTGCAGTATATTAAGTAAAATTGTACTCAGCACTGCTTCAGTTTTAAATACATATAAGCATTTGTCTACATAAATATAATTTCTTATAAGCTCCTGTGGCATAAAATTATTCATATATGTACATACCATACATTTTTAATTTTAATACTTTAGATAAATATTTGATTATTTGAATGAATAGTCTGATATTTATGATCCAGAAGCTTATGAAAAATTCTTGAAATCCATGCCAAGATTGTATTACCTGTAATCTGTGTATACTATTCCAAATGATACATTATTCACAAAACAAACACTGCATCTCTTCCTGGGAAAAGCTTAGTCTCTTATTTCTTTTGACAGTGTGCAGACCTGGGTTCTTCAAAGCCTCACCTCACAGCCAGAGCTGCAGCAAATGTCCACCTCACAGTTACACCCATGAGGAAGCTTCAACCTCTTGTGTCTGTGAAAAGGATTATTTCAGGAGGGACTCTGATCCACCCACAATGGCATGCACAAGTAAGGAAACCCATGGATTTTTGGTGATGCTAACTTTCACCAGTTGAAGAAACATCATGATGCAGCCTGTTATGTTCTATTAACATTTCCCCTGAAAACAGGCATAGTGTTAAATCTTCTCAACATATTTTTTTATCGAATTTCAATCTCTTTGAGTAAGCATTGAAAAACTTGAGTCTGTTTTTTTTTTTTAATCACTCACTTCCCCTAATTTCAAAGTCAACATTGGAGGCACAACATACAGTTTTTCCTTTGATTTTGTTTGTTTTAATGTTCTCCATTGCTAAACCTGACTTCTGGTGAATCCTCTGTCCTTTTCACATTGAATCTTTTTCATCCTCTTCTTTCTAAACCAGTGTTTTGATTATATAAAAAGTATAGTAAGCCTTCATCTGTCCTAACCTGCCTCACTAAGCTGCAATGCCATTGAGAAGGTCACTTACAAAAGAAGACCAGAAACATAAAGAACATGGAGCACCTGGGGAGGAAAATAAGATTTTACTCATATACAACATGTTTTTTAGTTAGGGCTTTCTTATAGATGTTGTATTTCTTGTTAGTGATTGTTCTTAACTATTATTAATAACCTATCTTCCGATCACATAATTAGTGGAGATAGATACGAAGCACTTTATTTCATATTTGTAGTGGATTCATCCACATTTATCAATGCATTTGGGTGCTTTGTTTGTCTAAGTTTTCCCAAGATTTTTGTGAATACAATATCTTTATGCATTTGTGTGCTTGGTGGTAATATAGCCACAGTTTTTCCACAAGCAAAGTCTCTATACCAAATGAAACAAAAATAGAAAATAAAAATGAAGAAATGCTATTCCATCCCTCTTCACAATGTACAGGTTCCATAACCTGACTTGTTTACTTTGTTTAGTCTTAATAAGTTGGAGCTGCTCTCCAAAATGTTCTCAGACTTTTGAATTTTGAATATACATCTGCAAACATAAATAGTACAGATTTCTTCTTATCAAACATCATAAATTAAGGTTTTTATCTGAATTTCATAATGTCTGAATTTTATAGTCATTCAAATATTTCAGAATTTCTTAAATCATTGATATTAGTTTCCTGTTTATAAACATCATTCTTTTTAATCCCAAGATTAATGATTTTATGTGTTAGATGATTACTAGTGATGAAGAATTTCTCTTCAACCGAGTGAATGACATTATGATGTACACTTTTGGGTGGATATATTTTATTGGATGTGATGGAATTTGGTTGTCAAAGAGATTTTAAAAAATTATTTAGATTAGTAAGAGCAAAAGTAAGTCCAAATAGTAGGAAAATGCTGACTGGACAATAGAGTGGTCAATTAAGGAAAGAAAACCATGTTTAATCATCTTTTCAATTTCATTAATTTTCTAGTTAGTATTTTCTGTGGCCCAGCCTGGACCATCTCCTTTGTGGCATAAATGTGCGCCTCCCTTTCTGTCTATTTGTTTAGTTTGGGAATTGGGGAGAGGCTGTGCTTTGGTGGCAAGGACTGCTTAGCACTCTTAGGACCAAAGCCCATGGGTAGGCTTTACATTTTCTCTATCTCCATTGTGATTTTCTAATATTGTGTTTCAAAAGAGCACGACTTTGCATGCACTTCTCAAAAAAGATTATTGTGAGTGTGTGTGTCTGTTTTTTGTTGCACTCAGAGTACCCTAGATAATACATGCGATCCCTTCATGGCTTGATTGCTGTTCAGACCTGGATCTTGAACTTCACTTTGCCTTTGGCTTTTGGAATTGAATTTATGGTTATGACTCATTTTAATATTTTTTTGAAAAAAATATATAAAACCTGGAAATGAGAAATTTATTTTAATCTACAGAGCAAAATTCCCAAAATAAGAACTAAAATTCTGACAAACTGAACTTAAACCAAGGGTTCTTCTCACAGCTTCACTTTAGGTTACACATCATATCTATTATTGGGGCACTGGAATCCTTAAGAGTATGCGAACATAGAGCCTCTAATTTTTACCTCTATGTCACTTGATTTTTTAAATTTTTAACTTTGGAGGCATATGTGTCCCATCTAAGTTGTGAGTGAGGTGGTAGCAATCAAAACAAAAGAGTCAGACTAATATGTTTTTATAGATTTAAAAAAACAATGGTTTTAATGTGAGTATATTTCAGTTGGCAAGGAAAAAATAAAAGTCTTTATAAACTAGACATATTTTGGCTACATTTTATCTCTTTCTTAGAAATTTAGCATGTAACACTTTTATTGCAAATTTTTAAAATTTCCATTTTTTGACTACTAAATAACCTAAATTTTGTAATAACCAATAATACTTACATTTCTATCTCAACTAATTGCTGCAATTTAAAAGTGAATTTTACATTGAAGTGTGTAATTTGAACATCTGGAAAAAGTCATAGGGTTCAACTATAAATACCATCATAGTGGGACTGTTTTTTCAAAAAATAAAATAAAGTCAACTCTTTAGTTATGGTTTTCTCTAATTTAGATGACAACTTTTTACAGCTAACTCCCTGAATATGAGGATGCTTTTTTAAATCATTTTAAAATTTGCTCCTCAATAATCGTGGCTTGAAATGTTAAGTAGAAATTATTGCTAATTTTTATATTTAGAACAAATAGCACATATAGTATAATTTCACTAAATCCTTGTAAGTAGCTTAATGCATGCTTTTGAACCATTTAAATATTACCATACTCCATTTTATTCTCTGAGGGAAAGAAATATGAATTTGTTCTCAGAAACTGATATAAATATATTTGCTTTTTGAAGATATCTGATTATAAACTTTTATAACTGACTGAGGTTTTAACTGTATCTAAAAATTGAGTTTTAGACATCATGCAATCAATTTCAATTGTCTTTAGTATGTCAATTATTAGATTCATAAATAATTAAAATAATATTAAAATAGGATATGTTACCCTTCACTTGAGAAATTCTGTAAGTTATTCAAAGTGTGAACTTTATTACTATATTTTAGTGAAATACTCTGTCTTGATTAAATAAGATGATTATGAATATAAGATGTTTTTAAAATTACAACCAATTTTTATTATCATATAAAGATAAAACATCTAAGAAGTAGCAGCATGAAGTTAGAAAAGTTATATTAGTCCCAGTCTAAGACATTATGATTCTATGAATATATTTTAGTTAAATGTATTTTTTTTCTTATTGTGGTAAGTTGTAGATCGAATTTTTTTCTACTGATTCTTCAAAATCTGAACCCTTTTAACTTTTTCTATTATACGGCCTTTGAGGATAAGCCTTAAAATGAATTTTAGACTTTCAATTAAGTAAAATTCACAACTTACATGCCTACAATATGAAAAGAATAGTAAGTAAAAAGAGATTTTGCCACACATGGTGATGTTGTTCCACCACTTAAATCCAAGTGTTTACTTAAGAGGGTTTTTAATTTCATTGGTGATTTATAAGAGAGATCTGTAATGTCTCTTGAGTTACCTTTTTACTTACTTTATAACTTGTTGTCAAGAGTGACACTGAAAAATCTTATTTTAACCTGTGCCGATGACATGGTAGATTCTTCATGTTTACCTACCTCTTGGTATGAGTGAGGAAATAATCAGTTCAATCCCCACAGAGATCCATTTACCACATTTTAAATATAACATTTTACTTAATATTATTTGAGGATACATAGTTTTAATCCATAATTATTTGCATATATACTAAGCAAAACATCTGCTTTTCCTAAACTAGTGTTACAACAAAGCCAAGCTAAATCATTTCTCCAGGTCATAAACCTTACTACCTTTCCTACAAAAAAGCAATAAGACTTTTCAAAAATAATAACAAATTGTAACCCTCAAAGATGAATTTTAAACCTATTTTTTCCTTCAGGTAAGGGATTAGGGTAGTAAATGATGCTTCATTAATATCATCTTAAAATATGTTTTTCTCACTTTACTTTGCAAACCAGGACCCCCCTCAGCTCCTCGGAATGCCATCTCAAATGTTAATGAAACTAGTGTCTTTCTGGAATGGATTCCTCCTGCTGACACTGGTGGAAGGAAAGATGTGTCATATTATATTGCATGCAAGAAGTGCAACTCCCATGCAGGGGTTTGTGAGGAGTGTGGCGGTCATGTCAGGTACCTCCCCCAGCAAATCGGCCTGAAAAACACCTCTGTCATGATGGTGGATCTGCTCGCTCACACAAACTATACCTTTGAGATTGAGGCAGTGAATGGAGTATCCGACTTGAGCCCAGGAGCGCGGCAGTATGTGTCTGTAAATGTAACCACAAATCAAGCAGGTAAGTGCCATGCCCAACCAAACTGTATATTTTAGGCCTCACTCTGTCCATTATCTTCACAGCTAAGGGCAAAGTTGACTGATAACTCTGAGAAAACTTCCCCATAAACTAGAAGGTCAGGATATAAAATATAACACAGCTCAAAACACTTTTCTAGCTTTAAACTGAAAGTGAAGGTTTTCTTAACAGACACATCTATAGTCCAAAAATAAAAGTTTTAAATTGAATTTCTTTCACTAAAAATACATTTCTAGAGCAATTCATTTATAATAAAATATTATATAATCTTATATACTGTATCATTGTAGCACAGATCTTTTCTTTAGTTGTTTTGTTTCCATCAAGTATGTATGTGTGTGTGTGTGTGTGTGTGTGTGTGTGTGTGTATGTGTGTATATGTGTGTATGTGTTTAATTCATTTATTTAACGTGATCAGGTAGGTTTTATTTGCTTGCTTATTTGCTTGTTTGGTATCACAGCTGCATTTTTTGCATATTTTTTCCATTATTTCCACTATTATTATTAAAAATGCATGGAATGAATTTTTCTGCACTAAATTCATTTATTAAAATTAAGATAACTACTAATAACTACTACAGCACTACTACACAATGACATGTAAACATATCTCTTTTCCATGTGGAGAACTTGGAATTATTTTGGAGTAGTTATTGAAGAGTATGAAATACACTCTTCTTTGAACTTCAATTTTCTCTTAAATATTCACTTTTAAACAAGTCAACATGGAAGTCTTTCTTTTCTGGTAAAGCAAAAGAAAGACATCCATAGCTGATATAATAATTCAACCCAGTAGGTGGCAACAAACTTCCCAAGACTAAAAGCTACTTAGAACTCCTTTTTGTCTGACAACAGGTATCTGGCATTGAAGGCCACACAATTGTAACTTCCCCTGTTACCAGAACTCTGTCCCAGTGCACAGTAAGCTCCCTGTTACTACAACTCTTAGTGCCAGTATAGGGTGAGTTTGATTTACCTCAGCTCTCCATCCCAGTGTACTCTAAGTTTGTCTCCTCATTCCTACCTCATGTGGGCTTTGGTCAATGAGCATGTCCTTGTCACCAGTACTCACAAAGAAATAGGTTATGTTTGAATGAATCAAATGGGACTTAATTCATATAATAAGTTTGGAGATTGTGGAATACAGGGGTTAATGAGGGAATACTGCTGATTATCAAACCTTGACCAAAATAATTAATTTGAATTGTTGCATATGTCAGTTAAGTCAAGAGGGTATCTCTGAAGAATAAGAAAATGGGGCTTGGGATGTAGGTGGATGTTAGAGCACTTACTTTGTAGAAGTGAGGCCCTGTATTCAATCCCTAGTACTGGAAACAAAAAATCAAAAATAACAAAATGTGTGCCGTTAGGTCCCAAGTTGGTTCTGATTGATAAAACTGAAATAAACATTCAAGAGGTACTCAAATGATTTGTTATCTGAGCAAAGCAGTGCATCACTCTGAATACCCTATATGCTTTTATCCACATTAAATGCATGTCCATAGCATTTTTTTCATGAGAAAACAATGCACACACATAAACACACACACACATATATGTATATATGAAATTTCCCTCATTTAATACATTATATATTTCTTCATTCACTCTGTAACCTGAGAGGAAAGTAAAAGAAATGCTAAAGAGTTGGATAGAAATAAGAAAAAAAATATTTGTTCCCTTTGTATACATTCAGATGAAAGAATTGATAACACATGTAAACTGACAGAGTAGACATCACAAGAATTCAGTAAATGTGAATCAGAAAAAAAAAATCAGAAAAATATTAGCTTTAATCCTCTGGCTTCAGGCTTCCTATGCAACATCTTTCAACCTGACTTGATTCTACTATGAATTTTCCATTGTCCTGTTGAAAGCATATTGAGCAATCACTAAGCATTGTGTTCCTTTGGGAGAAAACTCTGGGAGGTAGCTTTCATAACCTATCTTGCATAATGTCTTTGAAAGATATTTCTTTGATGAACTAAATATAGGAATTGACTGTTTATTGTTTTAGCCGTGTGCTCAATAAATAAACATATGCTGTATATGTCTTTGACTATCTGGCTTGTTCAGACTCCAAAGTGTATTACTTAGACCTTGGATACCTTATATACCAAGGAAGATTCATTTTCATTCATCTAGTCATGGCATAAATACAGTGAAAAACAAACATTTGTAGTCAGAGCTGACACTGTGTTGACTTTTGGTTAATGCTTTTATCCACATTTTCGTGGTACACACTGTAAAATCCTTGCAAACCTATTTAAAAGATCAAAATAAGATTTTTTTCTCAGTATCAGCATTCCAGATCAAATAAAAACAAATTTCCACAAAAAATGTTAACTTTAAGTAAATCCTCAAAGTCTTAGTTTTAATGCCATCATGGCTGAATGCTTATTAAATAATATCATTACAGAAAGTGGGTTGTAGTTTTTAATGTTTGCATTTTTAAAGCATTAATTTGAGTAAGGTTGTCTGCAATATATGTGGTTTTTATATAAAACTTCTTTCAGGAAATTTTAGCATTTCTTTCAAGTTCCTTTAAGATTGTTTTCTAAATATATATTTCTTTCTTGAGTAATTTATTTCGTATTTGTAATTGGCCTCAGCAGATGTTCTGAGCATTTGATAGATATGATTTTTGTGTGTGTGTATGACATCAAACCATGAATGAACTGTCCGAATTTTAAAAATTCAAGAAAAAAGTAGGGTTTTTTTGTTCAAGATGTAAATTTTGCATTTATCTAGGATAGTCTTTGACCCTGGCTGATAGTTTTTGAAAAGCTAATGATTAAATGATTAAGTATGGTTATTTATATCATATTAAAAACCTTTTCCCAAGTGTTGCATCAATATAGAATCTAGCATCTCATTCTTGAGAGAATCTATATAATTTAAGATGATAATTCTTTTCCATGTAATTAACAGGCAAGTAAAAAATACAGAGTTTTAGGGAAAAACCATTCTAGTATTAATTGGAATTTGTGGTCCTTATAAGATGCAGTTATAATTCTCAGGTTGAAAGGAAAGAATTCTCAATTTTTTTGTGAGAATTTTATTTCCACATAAAGGAGGAAAAAAAATCAGACAAATGAGAAAAAAATGTACATGTGACAAAAAAGTTAAAGAATGCTGGCGGTGGGAAAGGGGAAATGCTAGGAAATAGAATGTATAATAAATACATAATAACTATAATAAACTCTAAACAATAATAAAATTATGAAGGTGATATAATAGTAGATAAGCACATGGTATTTTACTAGACTCAAACTCAGAAAAGGAATACAATTCATTGATTTCCTTACAAGTTCTGGTAAATTTATATTTTTATTATGTGATATATTCATTTAAAAATTTGACTTATATATAACAATCTTTCTTTGCCAAAATTATGCTCATAAAATATTTACTTATTTTACAACACCTATTCTGTTATTTTATTCTTTTAAGGAATATAATATATGTGTATGTATGAATATATTTGTGTGTGTTACATATATATACATATATATCAATAGACATGAAATTATTAAAAAATTCTATTGAAAGCACTTACTTTGAGAGTTTCATTATCTATTACAATACTCAAAAATAGTGTGCATTTATCATATTCTTCTATGACTTTTTAAAAAAATTGTTTTAACATAAATTTGCAGTGGGTATAGTTAAGCTCAAGTTAAATTTCTTCCAAAGGAAAAATAATCTCATTCTTACCATAAAACTAAAATTACTAAAAATTAGCATGTAGAAGTGAACTACTAATTATGGACTGAAACTGACTACATTTAATTGTTTTGAATTTAGTTTTAGACTTTTGGACTCTTTCCCCTAGAGGGCTATATTGACTTGACATAAGTGGCAAAATGTGACAAACTTGCTTTTAACTTTGGCGGAGATGTTCCAAAGGTTCACAGACTACTAGAAATGCCACTAAATATTTAGTTCCTGTATTTTGATGAGTTTTATTTCTTGATTCTTACTTAAGTGCCTGAAGCACATAGTCCCAGTTTATTAGGTATTTTCAGTTTAATGTCATTCTTTTAGTTGACTAGCATGGTGTTTCATAGGAGGCTTAGATTATCAGGGTTTTGGAAACTTAAATTAGCTTTAAAGCTAGAAATTTCAGAGAATAGTAAAAGTAGAAAGTAAAAGTACATTGTTGTTCCCTATAACATATAGCAATCATCTGGTGGTCTCTGTTTATTCAGATATTAATAAAAGAAAAAGTCATCGTCACTTGTTAGACCATTATTATAATGCAGAGATCCAGGGTCTTTGTTGATTCAATGTGAAACCACATTGACTGTATTTCTAATAACTGCCTGTTTAAACCTATTTTTATTTGCCATTTTCAATTTGTCTTTTATACAGACCAAAAGAAACTTTAAATCTGCTAATATGTTCATTACTGTTACTTTTTTTCTTCTATGTTCTTTGTGCTGTATGGCACTAATCACAATATTCCCAAGGAATTGTATTTATTCTTTTAGTAAGAGGGAGATACTCAAATGGCTTTAGTTTGGCCCTTACTTTGTTTTTTTCTTCATAATGTATTGAGACAAAACAAATTTCTTTCAGTTATAGAGTAAGTCTTCCATACACACAAACCAAAATTCGGGAAAAACAATCAAATAATCAGCTGTAATATGGACTAAGACAAAATCCCATTCATCAAATAACCCTCACAAGTCTACTTAGGACAATGCTTTTCAGTTATATTTGGAATCCAAAATGATCAATGTTATAATGTCTGAAAGGTCTTTATATTTATCACCCTTTGTCCTATATAAGAAATCATCAGAAAATCATCACATATGCCATTAAGGAAATCTGAATGTATCTTATTGACATATGATGCTATTTCAGATTCTTCTTCAAGACTAACTATCTTTTTTTTCCTACTACTTTTTTCTTCATTTAAGAAGCTATGGACTAGGTTAACTAATTCAAGTATGGAAGTTATTGAGAAGTCATTACCAACTAGATGACTAAATATAGATTTCTCTTTCCAAGACCTTGATGTTATTCATGGTACAGATCATATGGCCCATTATTTTAGTCTATACATACAAGATTAATGTATTTTTACCATTCAAATACTACTGCCTATTATAACATTCATACTTACATTCTTTCCAGTGATAAAGCACTACTACTTCTCTTGCTGCTTCTGAACCCTAAAGTAATCAAGAAGTCTTTTCCCTGTAGATTCATATTCTGTGTTTTCCAATATATAGAACAGAAATTATGGAGATTTAAAATGTCACATTACCCTTTTTATTGATATAATGAAGAAAGTTTCTTCTACTCCCTTTCTAAAGTTGTAATCATAGGTCTTGAACAGTAACTTCACTTTAACATCATTGTTTCAGTGGGTCATTGAATGCCTTCTTCTACACTAAAAGAAGGAAGTCTCAATAACTGAACTTTATATAATGAAGCAATCTTTCATTCCAGATTTTGGTCAATTAATTGAAGGAACATGTAGCACCTGTGCTAGCTATCAGGAGTAGTACATAATTTCCAATATGCTTTTATGTAGGAATCATAAAATTTATTTCTAACCCTACTTCCCCCATGATTTTTCAGATTTAACCTAGAATCTTTTGAGTCTCATGTTCAAGAAACTTCCTCTCCCTCAGTATTGATTAGATAATTGTTTTTAAAGAGAATATAGGCTCCTGAGTTTATGTGGAATAAGAAGTGTGGGCAGAAAGAAAATTGCCATCTGCAATTAGTTAACTACTAGAGACAATGTATGAACTTGGTGTAAAAGAAATGAAGGGAGATTTTCCTCTGTCAGGTGTAGAATAGCTGGATCTGCAAGCAAGAGTGACACAGTAAATTTTAGAAGTGGAGAATATGTTTAGAAGTGGAGAATATGTTGAGTCACTTAAATTCTCCTATTTATCCAAACATTCAAATGCTCAGGTTTTCACATTTCTTTGCCCACAATGGTCTCATTTTCTCAAAAAGCAAGATAACCACTTTTGTAATTCAAGAATTCTATGGGAAGACACTTGGATTTTGATGTATAGACATGTAACCCTCATCACTACAAGAGCTGTTGCCATGACCTTATCTCTCATTATAGTCATTAATTTAGACAACCAGATGAAGGGTGATATCAGTGTCCATCTAGCCCCATACACAGAGAAAGCTGGGGCCAGATGGACACTGAACTCTGATGCAGGAGCAGGGACTCAGAGTTAGTGCAGCATATTTATTATATAGGTTTTATCATCAAAAGTTTATTTGTGGGAAAGTTTCTACAAAGCAGGCTATCTGAAGGATGCAGAATTGGCAAAACATTAAGGTTATCCTATTATGTTACAATTATCTATCTCCAGGAGTTGGTGCCTGAGCTCAAGTTCCAGACTGATATAGCTCTGCACATTTGCATGGAGCCTCCTTAGGCCAGGTGTCACCATAGCAACTGAGCTGTCATGACCTGCATCTTTACACAGGAAGTTCTCAGTGAAAACACAGCCACAAGGCAGATCATGATTCAAATCACTGCTGTCCACAGTTGTAGGTCCATAAAATATCCTGGAGACTCCCTGGTCATCTTATATAACTTGAGCTAGGAACTTAAACTTTGAATTGTTTTTCCTCTTTTATTTCTTGAAACTCTATATTGCATTTAGCACAGTCGATCCTTCCCATATTTATTATATTTCTAATGTATTTATACTACTAAAAAAAGGTGGAATTTGATCATCAAAAACTCTGTCTTCAACAAGTACTTTACTGGAAGTGAGCACAAGTACTGAAAAACATGGTCCTATGTATAGAAATTGTCAAATTGCCAACCTCTAATATTAAATAGATACTTGCTACACTGAAATACTGCCTGGGAAAGGTCCTATGTCCTCCCTCCCTTAAAACACTATAATGTGCAATATTCCTCTTCTGGAAACAATTTGTTGTTTTGAATGTCCATTTTCTTAGTTGCAAACAAGATCTAATATATCTTATTGAAATAGAAAATGGCAATAATAAAGGAAATGAACTTGTCTCTTAAAATCATTGAAAACACTATATTCAAACAATAAAATCTAAGTTTCCAGGAGCAATGACCCAAACAACACCACATGGCCCGATGACACTAAACATTACCACTGTAGCTTTCAAGCAATTAATGGCAGGCACTTGCTTTAATTTTAATTGGTCTTGCTACTATTAGCATTTCTATTTATGGATCTCATACTTGAACTGCAGAAAAATCCTAAGTATGTCCACCAGAAAATTTTTCATGTTTTACCTCCATCTTCACTAACAGAAAGCAGAAATGAGACCATTATGAAGAACCTGGCTGTGTTTGATGTTTCCTAAAGCCATATGCCTTTATTTTAGCAGAAACAGAAACAGAAACATATTTCTTTTGAGATCTGATATCTGTTGGCAAGACAAGGTTCACAATTAGTGCTATACATAAAATATATATGTATATGTACATATATATTGTCATTCAAAAGAATAATATAATCCTATGAATTTGGCAAATATTCCTGCATAATTATTTAAATTTCAATGAAACATTTATAGGCAATTTTTAAAACAAGTTATCCTTACTATTTTTGGAAAATGTAGATTTTGAATAAGGAAATTTTTTTGTCTCTCTTCCATTATTTTATTTTCTCTGTCCTCTCCCCTCCTTTCCTGGATACTTCTCTCACATTCTCCATGCTTTCTTTCCTTCTTTCTGTATTTTTTAAGGTTAATATGTTGAGGATGAATTAATTATAGACCTTAATTCATGACAATTTTTCATCTTTGAATCACACAAAGTCCTATTCTAGTACATATATTTTCTTATTTAACCCAATTTCACTTCTATAACAAATCCATTTACAAAGAGAAATTTTTTGTATCTTATTCATTTTTCTAATTATTATGTTAAAATGTGTTAAATATTAATGCATGCATTTTAAATGTAATTTAATGGTTATATTATGTATCTTATTTTAGAATTTTTTTTTACCAAATTTGATATACTATAGATTCATCTATGTTGATTTTACAATCTAATCTCTTGCTTTAAACTGTCAGATTCACTCTGCTTTTCATAACTTCTTACCTAATAATGGAGACACAAATTCTCTTACTACTCTATTTGTGGATGTTCTGTATTCAGATGAAAGCTCTAATATGATTATTTTAAACCAGAATACATGGAGAAATTTAATTTCTAAAAAAAAGAAGAAAATTTAAAACAATGAAATAAGTGGATCAAATTTTCAGTTCTTTTCCATTTCCCTACACAATGTACTAAAATGATTTCATTGTCTTCAAAATGAAATCTACAAAGAATAAATTATATATTCTTGCATCTGTTTTATAGAAGAGCAGATTACTGTATTGGTTAAGATCTGAACTGTGAATTTAGACTTACCAGTTTTATTCCTGTTTCTCCAAATTTTAGCTTTTTAGATTGGATGTTAGTTGAATATCCCAGGAAATCAGGTTTTGTATTGTTAAGCAAAAAAAAAAAATGATAGTATCTATGACACATAATGGTTATGAGGAGTGATTAAATATCCAAAGAATAATTAGTGAAAGTCATGCATGTAAAAGATATTTAAAATATTACTGAAGTATTTAAGAAACTTAATGGCATTCTAAATAGTGTGAATCTATGAAATCAACTATAGAAAAAATAGATTTTATTCTTTATGAGTACTATATTGGCAGATTCTTTGATCAAGTAATATGTAAGAGAAAAAAGCAAAAGGTAATGGATAGAGTAACTAATTCCACAAATAAAGAAAATAACTGCTTCAAGCTGTGAGGAATAAATCCAAAAACTTCCTTTCCAATGGGTCTATATCTTCAATGATATTTTAGAGCATTCAGTTTTATATTGACATTGAAGTTTTTCTAATTTTGATGATGTATCTAGAGCAATAACACAAAAGAACAAGAGTATAACAGTGCCAAAGTTAAAACCAAAAAAGGGCAAAATACATTATGTATATAAAACAGGCTTATTTTCATCAAAATTATTATTGGAAAAGGTACAAATTCTGTTAACTACATTATTATTATATGTGGATGGGTATTAATGTGATCAGTTATTGAAGTGCCTAAGAAGAAATATATGGAGACAATTTTTCTGTTCAATCACTTCTTATGAATACATTCACATTGGCCTCACGTGGATGCTTTTGTAACTAGATTAGTATTCTGATACTTTAAAATTATAACAAAAATGTTATAATTTTGCCAACTTCATCTGCCTCTCTATGAAATTTGGCTTAAATGAGGCTCAAGTTCTGTGCTAGCTACCATGCCTGTTTGTTGTTATGAAAACAACTCAAAGGTGTGATTCCAGTCCAGTGAATATGACCATAGTTCATCTCTGATTTATTTATTAAGGTTTCCAGGATGGAGTAGAATGATTTTAGAAGAATTAAATGTTCATGTTTTGCCGCAGTCCGGCTGGGCAAATTAACCGGGAGGTGACAAGCAACTTGAAGGTTGAAGCAGGAACTGCTTTATTACGGAACAACAGTGGTATATATACCTAACTGATTACACACAGCTTGACTCAATTAGCATCATCCAGATACAGCAGTCAGCCAATAAGGAATCCCCACCATCTTAATGGCTCGGTGGCGTTGCCTCCCAAACCACTCCTCCTGGCAAACTTCCAGGTGCCATCTTGACTTGATTGCAGCCCCCAAAATGTTTTATTTATTGACTCCAGAATCTTACTAGAGACTTACCTCATTTCTAAGAAGGCAATTTCACATCTTATCATTCCTCTATTTTTCTTTCTACTATTGTTACAATAGTGGTAGAGACAATGATATCATGGATGTTTCAGCACTTACTGAGTGTATATTCCCACATAAAGAACTTTATGTGCACTTCCTTATTATCCTGACAATATCTTCATCATATAATATTACTATTCCCATTTTCAAGATGAAGAAACTGAAGTTTAAATATGTGAACTGATTTCTAAGGTCACAGATCTAGTGTGGGAGGGAATAGGAATCTAAATCAAGGAATTCTTATTCTACAGCCAAACTCCACATCACTACAAAATATTGCACACACTATTTCCTCTTTTGGAATCCTTTGTTCCTACATCTGTCATAGACAGCTTAGATCTGCTTAAATTCCTGCTTCCTTAAGAAACGTTTCTTTGCTCTTCAGTTTGATTATGTCTTTCTAACATGACTCTGAGCAAAAGTCACAAACATTTGTTCCCTTGTTTATATATCTGGATTATTTCTGGGGGAGAGACAGGAGGACAGGCCCTGGTGTTTGTGTTTAGTTAACTTATAAATGAATGGTTTCCATATTATTAAAATCATTATTATAATTCCAGTATTATAATAGGTAGTGATGTTAAAACATAATATGTGTGTGTGTGTGTGTGTGTGTGTGTGTGTGTGTTTTGAGGTGCCAGGGACCAAATGTAGGACCTTACACATGCTAGGCAAGGGCTCTCTACCCTGGTGATCTATAATGTCTTTTAAACACTTTGGGAATTCTACAGATAATTCTGTACCAAATTTTGTTCATGTTTGTCGTTTCCTTTTTATCTTAATTTTCTTTCTTTACTGGAGTTTATTTTTTGAAGTCTATTGTTGCATCTTTAAAAGCTGTTATTTAAAATATCAAAAGTGTAAAAATATATTGGCAAACTAGCCATAATTATAACTATTAAATTTTCTGTGCTTGTGAATAAGTTGTCAAATTGACTTGATGGATAACAGGATTGTAGTTAATTTTTCATTGATATATTATAATTTATACATAATAATGGAATTCATTATGCCATATCATACACGTACATAATATAATTTGATCAATATCATTCCCAAGTATTCTCCCTTTCCTTCCTCTCTTGATTCTCTTGCTCTATTCACAATTCTTCCTTCTATTATAGTATTGTCACTATTATTTAATGAATGCATTATAGATATACAAGTGAGATTCATTTTGGTATATACATAACTCCTATCTTTTGTTCCCTAGTACTTTCTACTCTCCTCCCCTTTTCCCTCACTTTTGATTTCCTTGCTCTACTCTATCATTCTACCTTTTGTTTTCATGATATTCCTTTTTTATTATTAATTGTTTTCTCTAGCTTTCACATATTAGAGAAAATATTCAACCATTGACTTTCTGAGTCTACCTTACTTAGCACAATGTTCTCCAGCTCCAAATATTTCCCAGCAAATGACACAATTTCATTCTTCTTTATGGCAAAAGAAAACTCTTATCATTTATTTATATATATATATATATATATATATATATATATATATATATATATATACACACACACACACACATACATATATGCATATATGCATATATATGTATATATATATATATATATATATATATATTAGGTTGTGATGTTAAAATATGTGTGTGTATGTGTGCTTGTTTTGAGGTGATTCAAAGACCTAGGAATTCTTCCCCAAACACTGCGACTTCTAGAAAAGGATCAACACACCATCATATTGGTGCAGGCACCAACTTCCTTAATAAGAATATGAATTTATATATGTAACATATAATAAAATATATATATATATATATGTTTATATATATATTCTCCATTTGATTTACTCATTCATCTATTGATGGGCACCTTGGATGGATTCATAACTTGACTATTGTTAATTGTGCTGCTGTAAACATTGTATGTATGTGTCCTTAGTATGCTGATTTTAGTTATTTTTGTATAAATATCAAAGAATGTGAAAGCTGGGTCTTATGGTGGTTCCATCCCGTTTGAAGAATCTTTTATACTGCTTTCCAAAGTTGTTGTACTTATTTTCAGTCTCACCAAAAATATATGAGTGTACCTTTCCCTCCACATCCTCACAAGTAAGTATTGTTATTTGTATTCTTGATGATTCTAACCTGAGAACCTCTTAGTCTAGTTTTGATTTTTATTTTCCTGATTGCTAAGGATATTGAACATATTTTTAATTTCCATGTTTGTTGCTCATTTGTATTTCTTCTTTTGAGAAAAGTCTGTTTAGTTCATTGGCCCATTATTGATTGGATTACTTTGAAAGTGTGTGTTTGTTTGGAGGGGGGTAAGTTTTCTGAGGTCTGTATATATTCTGGGTATTAATACCCTAGTGGATGAGGAGCTGGAAAATGCTTTTTTTTCTCCATTCTGTAGGTTTTCTCTTCATGTTCTTAATTATTTACTTTTACATGTAAAAGCTTTTCAATTCAATACCACCCCCCTTATTGATTCTTGGTTTCATTTCTTGAGATTTAGGAGTCTCCAATGAGATTTAGGACTCTTATTAAGGAAATTGGTGCCTGCACCAAAATGATGGTGTGTTGATCTTTGTTTTCTTCTAGAAGTTGCATTGTTTGGGGAATAATTCCTAGGTCTTTGAATCACTTTGAATTTACTTTTTGCATAGTGAGAAATAGGAATTTAGTTTCTTCTATATATGGATATCCAGATTGCCCAGTACCATTTTTTGAAAAGGATATCTTCTGCCCAGTATATAACTTAATGATTCTTTTGGGGAATTAGATGACTCTTTGTGAATTTCTCTCTTTTTCTACTATTCTATTCTATCTGTCTGAATGTCTGTTTAAATGTCAATACCATGCAGTTTTTGTTACTGTATCTCTATAGTATAATTTGAGACAGTTATTTTTATGTTTCCATCATTGCTCTTATTGTTCAGGATTGATTTGTCTAACCTGATTCTTTTTTTCTTCCATATGGATTTTAGGACTTTATTTTTTTTTGGTTCTGTGAAGAATGCCATTGTTATTTTGATCAGAGTCTCATTGAATCCATAAATCACTTTTGTAGGATGGCCATTTTAACAATATTAATTCTACCTCTCCAAGAACACAGGCAGTCTTTCCATTTTTTAATGCTGTTTATTTTTGAAATTTCTTTCTTCCGTGTTCTATAGTTTTCATTGTAGAGGTCTGTCACATTCTCAGTTAAGATTATTCCCAAGTATTTTATTCACTTTTTGATACTATTGTGAATAAATAGTTTTCCTGATTTCTTTCTTTCCAGCAGGTTTATAATTGAAGTAATGGAAATCTATTGATTTTTGGATCTTGATTTTGTATTTTTCTATTTGCTGAATTCATTTATCAGTCTGGAAGTTTTCTGGTGGATTTTTTGAGAATTCTAAATGTAGGATGATATCATCAGTAAATAGAAATAATTTGACTTTATTTCCTAATCATATCACTAATTTCCTTTCTTGCCTGATTGTACATACTAGAGTTTCAAGCTATAAATTGAGTAAGAGTGGTAAAAGTGGATCTCCTTGTCTTGCTATTGATTTTAAAGGAAATGCTTTCAGGTTTTCTTTATTAAATATAATTTTTTCTTTTGATTTCTTATATAACCTTTATTATGTAGAGGTAATTTGCTTCTATCCTTGGTTTCTTCAGTGTTTTTAACATGAATGAGTGCTGGATTTTACCAAAGGATTTTTTTTGCTTCAATAGAGATAATCATGTGACTTTTGTCCCAAATTCTATTTATGTGATTGATAGTATTTATTTATTTGCATGTATTGAAACAATATTGCATCCCTGGGATGAAACTTACTTGATCACGGTGCATTCTCTTCTTGATGTGTTTTCAATGTAGTTAGCTAGTATTTATCATGGATTTTTGTACCTATTTTCATCATGGATTTAGTCTGTAGGTTTTTGTTATCAAACAACAACAGTTTTCTTTGATATATCTTTACCTGGTTTTGGTATCAGAGTGATACTGGCTTCATAGAATGAATTTGGGAGTTGTCCTTCCCTTTCAACTTCATAGACAATTTGAGGAGGATTAGCATTGTTTATTTTTTAAAGGTTTAGTGGAACTCAGCTGAGATGCCATCTGGTTCTTGACTTTTCTTTGTTTGAATGAGTTTTATTGCTGCTTCAATCTGGTTATTTTTTTCAACATACTATTGGTTCAATATGGGTAGGTCATATATGTATAGAAATTTGTCAATATCTTCTATATTTTCTAACTTATTGGAATATAAAATTTTGAAATATTCCCTAAGGAGCATTTGTATTTCAGAAATGTCTGTGATGATATAGTCACTTTTAACTATAATTTCCTTGATTTGAGTCTTTCCTGTCTTCTTAATTGTTGTCACTATAACAAAATTAAAAAAAAATATCTTAGAAAAGTTTTATTTGAGTCACACTTTTAGTAGTTCCAGTCCATGATTACATGGACCCTTTTCTTTTAGGCATCTGGTGGAGGTATCAGGTGACAATGGCAGGGATCACATGGTAGATGAAGCAAACTCCTGTCATTTGCCAGGAACAATGAGGAAGATGAAGAGACATGGTCCCATAGCCCTTCTGGGGGCACATACCTGATTCCTGTAGGATCTTCCATGGGGCTTTTTAAAGGTTATAGCACTTCCAACAGCACCACCTTGGGGAAAAAGCCAACATATTCCTTTGGGTGACTTTCATTCAATATCCAAACTGCAGAACACAGACTATTAGTCATTTGTGAGTTTAAGAATTGTGTTGTTTGTTAAAATGTATTTTCATGGAATGCACAACCTGAAATTTTATTGATAATATCCAAGAGATGGGCAAAGTGGTAAAAAATATGCATACTTTAAACACACACACACACACACACACACACACATACATATACACACAGTTATTCTGATGCATGGAGTATTTGATCCTTATTCTCATTTTGAGAAACATTCTTGTGGAAGTCCTGATATTTAAATTCTATATCCTTTTTTTTTTTTTTTTTTTTAGGAAATGATAATAGCCCTCAGTCTGCTATTCTTGATGTTACTTTACCCGGAGCTGTCTATGAAATACCTATTTTTACACCAACAATGATTTTGCTTAATACTGTTCTCTAGGGGTATTCTATTCTACCCTCAGATCACCTGGAAGCTAGTTGTAAACTCTACTCCTTTGTGCCAATTCTGGCTGGAAACTTATTTGTCATTCAACATAAACATGGTCAATGATGCATTTTCCCGGTGAACCACCAAACATTCCTGTGGTTCAATTCAGAATCAGAGAAGCTCAGTTATTTAACTATTCATTCATTCATCTCATTGTCATATATGCCATCAACTTATTTGTGTGAAGATGCATATGTAAATTGGTATGCATAGAATATCAATTTGTTTAAAACTTCACTCTAAAATGCCATTGCTCTTTACTTCTAGTTCTTGGGAACATAGTTCCTAGAGCATTCTCAATGGCCTGGCATCATGTAAATCCATATCATCTTAGTGTGCTATGTAGATGTATATTATAATAGTGAACACAAAGATGCAAAACCATGGTTAAATCAAGCACAAGCATGAATCATTTAATAGAGTCTGAAGAAACTTTACTTGAACTACAGATACATTTTTTTGCACTGCATTTTAAAATAACTTGCTCATAATTTCAAATACCAAGTATTTATTCAGCACCTCTGCATTCATTATATTCTACTGAGCTTTTTGAAAGATATTGAAGTAATCAAAACATGCTCTGTGTTTAGAACATTTTATTTTTCTACTGAAGAATTAAAGAACTGAAGAGTAACCACTAATGAAATTAAAACAATTAGAAGGGAAATAATAATAGCAATTTGGCATTAAATTCAACAGCAATAACATCCAATTCATTATTTTTCAGTGATAGGATGAATTGATTTGATTTTACATTGTAGTTTTTTTTTTCCCCTATCTATTGTTCCTCCTTTATTACATGTATGTCCATGTCTCAGGAAGAATTAATTTGAGTCAACTTTGTTATGTTATACATGATACACCATGTTGCAGTTACTCTTATTAAGTCTACTTAAATGATCATGCCTTATTTGGAAACATCAGTGCCAACATCATCAATCTTTACTGACTACTGTTCAATTAAATATTAACACAAAATGAAATGATTATAGAAATTTCTTCAGATTGTTTAACTCTTGGTAGCATTTTCATTTACTCTGTTATACTTAATTTTATTAGTAATTTACAATGTATTTGATACATTATTGAAATACATTCTCAAACTTTTACCTATTTTAAATATCTGCACAAAACATTACCATCTTCTGTGTGAGGAAAGCATGTAGCTGAAGAGCGTTATTTGAAGATGTGAAAATTTTCCCATTAAATAAAATAGACATTGAGTGCCAACTTTTTAATCTATTTTTTACAAATTTTTCTCCATTAGTAAGAAATGAAAGAATAAACTTATTTAATTGTCAAGCCTAGCAGGCCTGAGGGTATGACCCTATTCTGCAAACTGATTCTTAAATTATTACTCCAGCAATGATTTCCTCTAGATTTCTAATATGGAATAACTATAAAGAAAATGGCATTGTAAAAGTGAAGTTTTTCTGCTTTGGTTTTGTCTAAAGTATATTTACTTACAGGTCTTATGTCTACTTTTCATATTGTCTTTATTTTTTCTCTAACAAAACAAGGAATGACATTTAAAGATGAAAATTCTTATTATTGTATGAACTATTAATCTTTCAGGTATTTGTTCCTGTCATCAGTAATGTATTAAAATTAAAAAGATTTCCAAGGTGTGGTGGTTCATGCCTGTAATCCCAGCAGCTCAGGAGGATGAGACAGGAGGATTGCAAGTTCAAAGCCAGCCTCAGAAATGGCAAGGTGCTAAGCAACTCAGTGAGACCCTGTCTATAAATAAAATACAAATTAGGGCTAGCTCAGTAGTTGAGTGCCCCTGAGTTCAATCTCTGGTATCTAAATAAATAAATAAGATTTTGTTTGTTATTACCTGTAGTGAATTAAATCTTCAATATTTTAAATATATATTTTTAGTTGTTGATGGACCTTTATTTTATTCATTTATTTATGTGCAGTGCTAAGAATTGAACCCAGTGCCTCACACATGCCAGGCAAATACTCTATCACTGAGCCACAACCCCAGCCTCTGAATTAAGTCTTGATATGCTATATATTTAAAAAGAAGTATTTCTGTTTCAGAAAAAAAAATCTGTGGTTTGGAAGAGTAAGTAGATAAGATTGTTAAGTGATTATTAGTATTGATAGTTGTTTATGACAGGGTTTTTTTTGTTTAGTTTTCAACATTTTAGACAATATTTTTGAAAATAAAAGAATTTAAAGATTGTATAAAGAACTAGCATTTGCAATATCCTATTGACATCAGTGTCCTTTACAAGCAAATTTGACATTCAATATATCTTGGGATTTATATCTGTTTTTCTAAGGATGAGGCCTGGAAACATCAGTGACTTATCCCTCAAAACTATAAAATATATACTGTATGTAATAGATAGGGACCTTATATGTCATATATCCTTGCTTTCTGCTTGCTTTTACAGTACTATTACAATTTCTATCCCTACTATCTTTAACTCTTTTAAAGAAGAAATTTAAAACTTTATTGCCATCTTTAAAAATCAATCTTGATGGACTTGTTAAGTCAAAAGAGAAAATAAATGTCTTACTATTTTGTGTATAGGAAATACTTCATAGCCTTTTTTAAAAATTTGTTTCCACATTAGGTAATGATCTTGGCTCAAAATTGAGACTGGAAATTGTACTGGTACTGAGAATCAGGATCTGGGTCCCCATTCCCCTGGTGTTGAATAATGAACACTGAACATATAGCAAGGCAAGAGTAAAAGTTTCTTAATTTAAAGGCTAGAACAGAGGGGCTGGGATTGTGGCTCAAAGGTACAGTGTTTGCCTAGCATGCATGAGGGTTTGATCCCCAGCACCGCATAAAAATAAAATAAAGATATTTAAAAAAATAAAGGCTATAACAGATAGAGAGAAGGAGACTCCTCTGTAGAGGAGGGGATCCAAAGCTAGTGCCTGGGGGAGTAGGGCTGTCCTGCCCCTTTTATCCTTTCTTCTCAAGCTCCCTCCTCCTCTTATCTTCCTTATGTGACCAAAAGGCGGAATGATCCAAGGGCAGAATTAAACTGCCTGGGGGTACAGGCAGGAAGAGAGTCACTCAAGGGGCACAGGCAGGTAGATACTCATTAACAGCTCCTGTTGGGAGGAACAATTCTTGAGGCAGGAAATCTTGACAACTGGTTGGAGGAGAGGGAAGTGCTATGGAGATATTGGCATTTTATTTATTTTTGAATCAGCCCCCCCACATCCTGACCTAATCATTCATTATATATGTGGACTATCTTTCCTTTTGACCCCTGATGTCAACTGCACCTCTGATTAAGGGAATCCTTACCGCTATAAGGGAAAATGGGTGATGACTGCTCTGACTGCTTTGGGCTAAAAGAGGATGATGTGGGTAAAATAGTTTGGGTTTCCCTTCTTAGGAATATTTTGGGTCAGAGCATTCTGTGTTAGAAACAACTAATTATAAAGTTATCTGCGAGGTGGGAGCTTCTATAAGAGTAACAAAAGACATGAGTACTGGAAGAATATTAATACAAAATAAATGTATAGCATCTGGAACATGTCAATGAATATCATAATGATGAGGGAAAACAGTAATCTCTCACCAGAAGATACAAGAGCTAAGAAGTTGTTGCCATAACAATGCCAGTGAGGACATGGCCTCTATTTGGGAATATGAATCTTTAAGGATATTAGTTATATTGTCAGAGTTATCAGGAGTGTAAACACAGCATTTAGTTTTTACAATGTCACAGATACCTCCATAAGATGTAGTTAAGAATCTAATGTCATCTGATGTTTATGAAATATCTTTTTATTGCCATAACCTTCGTGTTTAGAAGAAATCCCTTTATTTCTGTCACTTAGGGCTAGGAAATCAAGTTAGCAAACAAACCAAGCCTGTGCATTTCAGAGGTTAGGAAGATTTGTAGGTCTTAAATTGATTATTGATTAAAATTCCTTCTAATTCTGACAGTCTCTTGATTGTTATCAGGCACTCCTGTCTAAGAATCCCTCTTTGATAGCCTCCAGTCTTATTTTCTCTTGGTGGAGCTAAAACAATTCTACATCTTATGTTACATTAAAATAACTATTTTCTTATCTTTTAAATGCCAGGTTATGGTTGCACTTTGGTTGTAATTTGTTTTGCTAGGTGTTTAAGACCAAGCTGGTCAAATTGACCTTGTTTCTATCTTTTGTTAACAGTCAATTGAGTTTCCTCAGGGGGTCACTTTTTGGAACTTGAGAGAAGCCCTTTGACCTCTTAGCTCTTCTAGTGCCATCTGCCAGGATGGGTCAGAGTCTTATTCCCCATCTGGCTTTCCTTAGAAGCACCAGGGATGTCTTCTCAGTGACCCTCCTCTTTGTAGCATGTGCACTGGTCATTGTTCTGTTCTCCAGGGTCTCTTTCAGGTCCTGTGGCACAGAGTTGCAAAGCCCTTATAGAACTTGCCTTGTACCCTACGTTCAAGATGACTCAGAGGGAAAGAACCAAGTATTGGGTATTTTTCATTGTACCTTTTTATTTTCTTAACTTAAGTCTGTAAGTTTTTCTTTTAAACATTCAGCAAGCCAGTTTTCACTAGACTTAAAGTAAGAGTACTGAGTTTTAACTTTAATGTCTATAACTATTCAGTTACTTACCTCTTCCATTTAATTGGGGTCAGTATTAGTACTGGAAGTTAGCTTTACATCCTGTCTGTCCTTTGTAGATGATGGCCTATTATCTCAAATTAACTTAGGTTGCAAATTTATCAGATGTCTCCTCTAAGAAACATGTTTATGACTAATTTCATTTATGTTAAATCAGTTTACTTATTTTTAACTGTAAAAACCAAGATATCAGACAAGTAGAGTTAACAGTATTAGCTATCACTTTACTATTGAAGAAAAATCCTAGAAGCATTGGATATTACATTCTAGACATTTTAAAGGAACCAATACTCTGTTAATTGTCTGACCACCTATAAAAACTTGTGAGTTAAGAATTTTAAAGACATCTTTATTCTGATCTGTTTACCTAATTTAATTGAACTTTCCTAAGTCACATGAAATAAAAGGTATTTGGGTCCATTTTTCTTTTAAATGTTGATTTATGACCACTCATGTATCTATATGCCAATTTTGATACCATGTACATGATATAAGGACACAAGCACATATGTAGACACAAGGATACAATACACACACATGTGCACACAGACATAAACCAGACAGGAATTGGAGCTATTTGTAGGTAAATCTCAACAAGTAGGAGGCAATACTACAGATTTTTTTAAAAGCATTTATTAGATTTAACTTGTTAGAAATTAAAATAGGGCCTATCTGACTCTTAAATTGCGACTTCAACATTCTGACAGCGATGGTGGACACTAAAATCAAAGGTTCAGGTAGCCACTGGCCCTCAATGACTATCAGATTCATTCCCAACATCTCCATGGCTGTTTTTCTTAGGATTTTTTAAAGGAGGCTTTCCAATGCATTTGAGAGGTAACCCTTGAAAAACTGCCCTCTGAACAAACACAAAGTATAAAGACTGATCAGAAAAATATTTTAATTCAAGTTCACAGGATCTAATGTGAATTCACCACAAAACTATGAGCTCAAAAATAGATTAAAGAAAGAAAGAAAGAAACAAACAAACAAACAAACAAAAAGGAATACTAAAAAATGAGTTGGCCATAATTACTCTAGTAAAGGAGGATGCAGAACATCTTTATCAGATCACAGTTCACTTCTGGGCTCAGATTACAGTCAGTTCAGATATTCAAAGAATGCAAAAACCCTGAATTCCTTAGGTAAAGTTTCTCAAGGAAAAGAAGACATATATATGATATCATTCCCTTTTTCCTCCCTGTGCTGTAGTGTTTATGGAGGAACTTGTTAAGAATGCAGTGCGGTAGAGTGCAAGAGCAGATAAGATAGCCAGCCTTTTAGGTCCCACAGTGACTTACATTTAAAAGTGACACTTTTTTTTTTTTACTTTGGTCTCAAACCAGTTATCTGCAAGCCTATAAGTCTTGCAAGCTCTGCAGCCTCTGAAATTTACATTTCAAATGCAGTCCTTGGAGAGATAGAGATCTGGTAGAAGCTAAGTAAGGGAAGCTGCTGTTTGGAGCAAAACATCATACATAGGGCATTTTAACCCTTTTTTAATTATAGTAGTTGGCAATTAGGCTAGGTTTAGATGCAGAAAATTTTGAGACATCATCTCCTATCAATACTTTTGAGAATGAGGCTCCCCTCTAAACAATAACATGAAAACAAACAACATGAAGGGAAGAGAAGCACTGAGGAACTCTCTTTTTGGCTAGGGGACATCTCCCAGATATTGGAGCCTCTAGCTCCTGAAGCATCTAGCTGTCAGAAGTTTCTGCCCCTCCTTCCATGCATGGCCTCTGGATTTAATTGCTTCCTTACTAGTCTGGTCATAACCCATGAGCTTTTTCATGGCTGGCCATGAAAAAGATGCAAGCCTCCACCCTTACTGGGTGACTTGTAATTCCTTAGGAGAACATGGGACCTCTTTTTGTAATGAATCTTTATCTTTGTTGAGCCTCCCATTAGTCAATGAACTTTCATGTGGTAGGGAAGTGTTTGGGCCTCACTTAGAAAGGAGGATCATAGTTGAATCTAATTTACATTTTTGGCACAATTTGTGTTTTTTAAATAAGGTCTAAGAAGTCCTTAGAGTTGCACATAGGAACCTCAGAGTATTTTATTTCTTTTTTACAGAATAGGCTAAGCTGTAGAATGGTATTAAAATTTATATTTTCCTCTGATGGCCATGCTTCTCTATCAGGTAGAAACTTGGAATTGAAACCATGTTTGGCAGCAAAAGAACACTAGGAGTAAAGGCTGGAATAAAGAGCTTGCACTTTGGGCCAAAGGAATCTTCAGAGGGATGTCAGTGTAAATCTCCCTTTTTGTAGCCAAAAAACCTCATGGAGTCCCCAGGAGCACAGAAACAACAGTGGGAATCCCTACAGGCTTATAAAGGCTTAATATGTGAACAAAGGGATCATAGGCATTTCCTTAGGAACCACTCCATGTAAAATGTCCTTCTCTCAATGGCTGGAGTGTGATCTGTGAGGGGAGGGGAGTGCTTGTGAGGACCCAGCATCTGAGAGTGCAGTATGGCTCATTCAGTGGTGCATGTGTTACTGGAGCTTTTACTCAGTGCCATTTGATTTACCAGGTGTCACAGGATAACTCATAGGGTTGGTTGGGAGAGGAGTCAGGGGAGAAGCCTTTGAGATTTTCCGGGAAGTGGGCCTGGCCAGAATCTCACAGTTATTGCAACCCTTTGTCCATTTCCATGCATCCAAAGGCAGACAGGAATTAGAGACACTGTGTACTTATGCCAGAAGGGCTCCAAGCCTGGATAGGATAGTGAGAAACAGCTTTGGCAGCCCAGCATGCCTGATCTGCAGGATATGTGATTATGAGCCACCTCCCCTGTAAATCCTGTCATCCAAGTCTTGTAGAATGGCAGCTTGCACTAACTGCATTTAATTAGCCAATGGATACCCATTATTGTCCTCCAGACAGAAAGAGAAGATGCACCTCAGAAAGATGTGGGGTGTGTGTTAAGGTGCTTATCTCAGTGATAGTCCTGTTTGACAGAACAATTCTCTGAAAGCAGATAACTTTGGCAACAGGTTAGAGGAGTGGGAAGTGCTATGGAGGTATTTACCTTTTTATGTCCTTTTGAATCAGACCCCATCTTCCAGATGCAATCATTCACTATATATGCAGACCCATCTGTTCTTTTGTCCCCTCCCTCAAAATTATATGAACTTCTATAAATACTACCTAATACTATTTTAAACTACTACTGTTTATTTTTAAAAATCACATCAATGGTGCAAGTAGACACTAGCAGCATTCTAGATTAGCAATCTAATCTCCCTTTATTATTTTGTGTTCATTTGTTTTATGAAGCAAATAGTATTTTTCACATTCAATCGGGGCTTTTCTTAAAATTCTTGACTCTGTGTATTGTTTAAACTTGTTTTAAGTATGCTGACATCAATTATGTTTATAACCAAAATGAATCACTATGTGCCAAGTTCTAAATTTTGTAGATATATCTTAACTAAATTTCTTAACAAAGTATCTTAAATTTTTTTTTTTTGGTAAAATTAGAAATAAGGCCAAAATCTGCTTGTTGCCTTCGAATGTGATCCTCTTACCAAGGAGCTATTCAATAGCTCTTATACTCCTCAGTAGCACCAGCAGACCTTTTGCCTTTAAGAAATAAAGGTGTCAAATTATTTCTAATTCAAATTTGGCTTTGTTCTTAATCCATTTGCAAAAGGGTCATTTTTTATCATATAATGTTTTCGAAAATGCAAACAATCAAAACTGTCATCCATTGAATTCTTGCTCCTCACACCAACTTTTTGAAATATGTAGACTAGATTCCTATGTTATGCATAGTTAATAGATGAGATTTGTAGTCATAGTTCTCTGACTTTATAGCAGCCAAGAGGCTGCAAGTAGCAAGTACCATAAATTAAACTAGAATATTCTTAAACAATGGAGGGAGAGAGAGACAGAGAGAAAGAGAGAGGGGGGGGGGAGTATTATATATTCTGGTAATATATTATTCCATTATTTTTAGATTTATACAATTTGATCTTAGTCTACTTTATGTCAAACTGAAATTCTACTATCATAGCAAAATGACTATAGCAATTCCAGACCTCATATATGTATATAGCATCATCCAGAATGAAAGAAAACTTTTCTTCCTCTCTTTCTCAACTAAAAGTTCTAAACTTCATTTTCACAGGCCAGTGTAAGAGAGTATGTGCCACGGAACCCATCATCATGATCAGAGATTAGGGAAAAGCCAGCTGTTTCATTTCCCACAGACTGCCACATGGAACTTGACATGGACCCAGATGTAGAGTCAATGTTAGCAAAACTCTGTCATTGTGGCACAATACAGGGTAGATAGAATGGATTTGGGAATTATAAGTTAACATGTTTTGTTGCCTATGTGCATGCAGTATCACATTATTCTTTGTTGTAATATACAGATAGTTTGTGAAAGTTCACTTATTAGTATTCCAGGATTCTTTGTGAGTAAACTACTTCGCTCCCTGGAATGACCAATCCTTCTTGATTATCTAGCTAGCTAGCTAGCTGTCTCCACATATATGAAATGAAATTATGTAAATATTATTGCACAAAATACTTATATAAAATACTTCCCCTGGGTTTGTATATTTTATACCTCTAAGCTGTGCCCAAGAATTATTTCTCTTCTCACTTTAAAAAAAATATGGTATATTATTCCAAAAAGCATGCTTTCACTGTGTGCTATATAACAAACCACCCTAAAGCTCAAGTACCTAAAACACTAGTCATTCACTTTAAATCATGAGTCTCCACGTCTGCCTGGTGTTCCATCTTCCCTCAGCTTGCTTTATTATCCATACACAGTGAGTTGCAAACTGGATAGGTGGGTATATTATGTGCATGTGCATAATATATTCATTTCCTATGGATGCAGTACCAAATTACTACAAATGTAGTGACTTAAATTTATTACCATAAATTATGTAATTTAGAAATCCAGTAAAGGTCTTGGGGTGCCCTAAAATTAAGGTTTCTACAGAGCTATGTTCTCTTTTGACAGTGCTATAAAGCAATTTATTTCCAGCTTCTAGGTGATATCTGCATTATTTGGTCTACGGAGCCCTCCATGTAACTACCAAGTAAGAAATTGTTGCCTGTGGCTTGTATTGCCTTATACTACTCACCTGTTTGTCTACCTTTCACTTTCAGGCATCCTTGTGATTACATTGGACCCACTTAGATAATTCAAGATACTTTGTTTATCTGCTGATCAGCAACATTTATGCCATCTGCAGCATTTATTCCATTTGCCATGTTAAGTCGTGTGTCGAGGTTCTGTGGATTAGGTCATGGATGTATTTGGAGGGCCATTGCTCTACATACTACAGTGATTCTCTTGAGCATATCTGTAATTTCTTATGCCTCTGAAGAGCAACAGTCTGGATGATTTTGGATGAGTTTAGTGGAATAACAAGGTGTTTACTTTTATGATTTCTCAACCACAAAGCATCAGCAGATTGACCTAGGTTTTCCTCTGAAGCAGGCTTCTAAGAGAAATAGCATATCATCCCATTCCTTACTTTCCACTGGCTCAAGCAAATTTGAAGCTTAAAGTATACTCAAGCACTTAGGAATCAAGACATTCTACCCTTTCTGAGAGGATCTTCAAAGTCATGGAAAATTGCTTAGAGATTAGGAGGGTGGAGTCATTTTTGCAATGTGTCAGCCATTGTAGGAATTCACAAGGATTCTCTTCTCACTTTGAAATCACTGTAATGACTCTAGTTTGTCAAATGAATATTCAGCGTCTCTTTTGCTTTCTGACCTTCACATGTGTCCTGACTGAATGGTACCCTTCCTTCTTTCTCCTGCTTATTCTACGGAGTAGAATCCAAATTAATCTCTTTTTGCTTTGGTTTGTTAAATTATAATCACCTTATTTTCTCTCCTGGACAGCTATAGCCTATTTTCAACATACTTGTCACAGGGATCTCTAAAATAAGTGACATTATGTTACTTCCTGGCTCAAAATTCTCCAGTATCTTAGCATCTTATTCAGAGTCAATGACATCTACAGGAGCTGAACTTTTATCACTTCTTTGACTGAACTTATCTCCCAATATCTTTTCACTAAATCCTATTTCCAGGAACATTTGTCCTTTTGCTCTTCATTGAATTATATGATATGGATGGTCTAGTTTCAAAACTTTAATAATTACTTTTACTTTTTTTTAGAACCATCTTCCCTAACATATCCATATTTAACCTGACTTGATTATCATAGGTACTTTTGCTCAAATTTGTTCTCAAAAATTTTGCTTGACCATCCTGTCTATGTGCCTGTTCGTATTGAATTAGTCAGTTTTTTGTCACTGTGTCCAAAATACCTGATACAAATTAATTAGAGGGGAAAATTTTATTTGGGGCTCACGATTTCATAGGTTTTTTTGATCCCCCATAGTTTTATGGGAACCTTCATATCCAAACCATAACATACATCCACATGTGCGCACACACACATACACACACACACACACACACAAATATAACCAACTTGTCTCCCTCTAGCTTTTCTTATCCCATTATCAGTGCTGTTTTGTCCCCACAGCACATATAACCTTTCCACATTTTTTTGGTCAGTCCCTGAGAATTTTAATTCCCTTAGAACAGAATTTTTAGCACAATGTGCTTGCTAAAGTACCTTCAAATACCAAGAAACATGGCAGCAAATAGACAATATTTGCTAATTATTTAAAATAAAGACAGAATGAATGCATAGCTTTTCAGGAAAGTATATTATTAAAAATAAATATTTTTCTTAGGAATTTCCAAGTTATACTGTTTTGTCAAGGAAAATATGCACATTTTTTCTAATTCTCAAATAATCAGTCATATTGAAAGATGCTATTGTACATACTCTGATAGCATGGGGCCTTACATAGGTATCATCCATGGAAAAATACAGCATCTAGTCGAATCTAAATAAGTTCTTTTTAAAATGACATGATTTAATTAATGAAAAATTGATCTTCTGTAAATATCAGTAACTCCTATCATTCTCATCTTTTGTTTGGTTACCTCATATTCATCCTTTACTGCCACCAGATTATTATAACTTCTTAGACACTGCCTGGTAGCATCAATCCTGAAATAGGTGCTTTACTTCACTTTTCTGAAAAATTTACCATGCATATATAAGTATGTTATAATAATTTCCCTTCTTATTTATTTCTCTCACTATGTTATAAGGTCTTTGAGAAAAAGATTATGCATTTTTAGTAGTAACTGAATCCTCAGTAGCTAATATCATTTTAAAATATAAGAGATACTCAAATATATTTTAAATAAGTAAATAAATGCATGTAATTCATTGAAATTTTATTAATCTAAAATTCAGGAAAAAGCAGTATCTAATCATTAAATTATTTTTTAAATGATGTTATTTCATTAATAGAAAACTAATTTACATTAAATAATGATACCAATTCTTACTGAATATTCAGTAATCCAAAAGAACTTGTTTTTTCATATGCAATTTTTCAAATTTTGTCAATATTCCCCCTTCCTCTTGTTTACAATTTCTTCATTTTAAGATGATCTTGGTTAATTTCCTCTTAAAATGCTTAAAATATATTTTATCATGTGTAATTTTTTAACCTTACCATTAAACTATTTCCTAACTTGTTACATCAAAGTCAATTATAGGTAAAACTATCACAGATCTTGGCTTTTCAATTCTTTGTATGATAGTGTAAAATATTATCTATTTAGGTTAGGTTAGGTTAATTGAGTGCCTTAACATAAAAGTGCCTGTTTTTCCTTTTTGTTACTTTCTCGGTTTCTTAAGGCAGGTTTCACATATCTTCTTTCTCTTTTTTTAATTTCTAGGCATGCCCATCATTTTAAATTGGTTCTGAAAAGAGCAACAATACTGTGTGAAAATCATCTATATATGAGAAAGCCCATGATTTTTAAAAATTATTTGTGATGAATAAAACTGATTCTCAATTAATGCACATTTGTAGATCTCCTAGTTCACATTTATTAGAAGTTATATTTTGATATGTGCTTAGAGTTTTTTTAACATATATTTTATAATACGCTGTTACTACATATTTTTGTTTGTAGAATGGGTGAAAGACAAAGCTCTACCAGGTCTCAACCTAAAACTGCATTTTGTATTGTAGTCACAGTGTGTGTGTGTTTGTGTGTGTTTTAATACAGTAAAACAACATAGAATAACAAGTTATTTGTTCAAATTTAATTGTTGAAACAGAAATGTATAGATAGATTTTAAATTTAAGAGTCAGGAGTCATTTCCATCAATTTGCTAAATTGCTTTGGTGTAAATTAAGAATACTTGATTAGTATTTTTATTAATTTTCTATCTCAGGATCACATTTTTTGGCTGGTGAGACATTATATCCCAAGTAATTCAACTCTTAAGAAAAATATTGTTAAGCAAAACAAATAAATGTCAAGAAAAGTTTTCATATATATTCATGTATGATTTACCTTGTAGACAGAAGCTTTTTAAAATATCTGAAAGGATTTTTCTTTAAATGAGGATGGGGAAAAATGAAGTACTTGGCAAAGGCTACATAACTATTAGAAGGGCAAATGTTGCAATACAGTTGTCTGCAATTCCTACTCAGTGCTCTGTGTATTTTACTTCATGTATTTCTTCTGGATTCTTCTACAATACTGTGATATGGATTTAAAGGATTTCCCATTACTCTGAAGAGACTTTATAAATAGCAGTGATATTTTTCATAACTTTTATAGCATCATTTTAAAGAACCATATGACTGTGACATTTTAAGCAACTAAAATCCAGTTTAGGCAGAATGATTTACATCACTGATTTCTTCTTGTGAATGTCAGTATTAAACACCCAAGATTCATCTGTGCTGCATGGCTTTCAAGATAGAAAGCTGCTTAGGTATAGAATGGACACACTTTCATCAAATAAAAATACATTCATTGTAAGTGCAGAGATACTCCATACTCATTTAAAAATAAGAGGTCATTAATATCATTTTCATTTAGACTGATACACCTTTGTACTACATACTGACCATTTGGGAAAACATTACAAAACCATCTTCTTATAGATATGTCATTAAGTATGATCTTTATATTCCACAGATTGTGTTTGTCAATCATGAATTTCTTTAGAGACCTGGGTAAAGTTTTATTCTTTGTTTATTCACATATAGGAATTTCTATTTAAGCATCTAGTTTGAAAATTAGAAATATGCCCACAATTTTTAATAACTCTTTTCATCAAGGGATAGAGTCTGTTTCTTGAAATTTTGAATTCGGATAGACTCCTGACTGTCTTTGATAAATAGAATGCTATGAAAGTGATGTGTAAATTCTGTTGAGAAAACCTCTGAAGGTCTGCAGCCTCCTCTTTCATTCTTTTGGATTCTGAGACCACCAGATCCTGAAGAAGCTGGTCTAGACTTCTTGAAAATAGGAGAGTACCTGCACAGAGGGAGAGCTCCATCCTTCCTAACAGAAGCCCCAGTCAGTAAGTTTTCTGGGCAAGCCTAGCATTCAACTGTTCTGCTTCATGCATACATTTCTGTGAGTGAATGTAGTCAACACCAGCAGAAATGTCACCCAGCCAGTGCTTTGAATTGTTGAAATAGTAATCATTGATTTTCTAAATCACCAAATTTGTGGGCAATTTCTTAACAGCAGTTAGTCATTGATACATAGCCAAAATTATGTTGCAATTGGAAAATACCTAGCCCTGCTTTGAGCATACAATGAAAATTATTTCATCAATTTTATAATTTCTTGTCTACTAAGGGAAAACTGACATAGAAGGAATCAGTCATTCACACAAAACTAGTAAGTAGAAAAATCAGGATTTGAGCCTGGCATAGTGGCACATGCCTGTAATCCCAGCAGCTTTGAAGCTGAGGCAGGAGGATCATGAGTTCAAAGCCATCATCAATTTAATAAGACCCTAAGCAACTTAGCCAGCATGTGGCTCAGTGGTTGAGTGCCCCAAGTTCAAACCCGGATAAAAAAAAAAAATCAGTATTTGAACCCAGGGGATTTTGATGGGCACATTAAAATCAACAGAGAATTCAGAAATCAACACAGTGATTTATTCTTCATAGGTAATAGATTAAATTTCTCTAATAGCCCTCTTGTATGATGAATATGTATACATGGGCTTTTATATCTATCAACCTGTCTATTTATCTCTCTCTCATATTTTGTGTGCATCTTCCTTCAGTAGAAGATATGTTCTGTTTGGCTAACTGCATAGTTATCCTGTATCAATTATGGTCTGTCATTGTATCTCTGTAGACTTGACCTGAGTTTCTTTACTGATTATATTTTTTGTCTGTCATTGTATCTCTGTAGACTTGACCTGAGTTTCTTTACTGATTATATTTTTTCATTAGCTTTTGTTCTCATTTTGTTTCTTTTTATATTTCACAATATTTTTATGTGCATATTTTAAAGCTTAATAGAACAGTTTGCTGGACACATTATGTTTTAAATGTGACCCATTTTTGTAGTTGTCAATGAAGTTTTGCTGAATTTAGTATCATTTTGTATCTGAAGTTAGAAAGATTGTGTACCTTATATGACATAGCTATATAGGTTTGATAGTTTGATAGTCTTCCTTTTTTATTTCCTTTCCTATTTTGCTCTTTAAAAAAATGTTAAAATTCAGTCATATAGTAAAGATTGTGAAAATATTTGTAAATTATATGAAAGTGTAGTGACCATGTAGAAATTCATTTGTAATTTTGTATGTTTACTTCCAGTGTCTGTGGATATTTAATCACATTTATTATTGTCTATGACACTGATAGAAAAATGGTGATTTTTGCATACTATAACTTTTGTGAAGTAGTTAAATCTGCAATCTAAGAGACAAGAAAAAAACATAAAGAACAGTATCTCAATCTCTCTTATTTCACCTCAAACACACATAAGCACCCACATACATATATGCACACACACACAATTTTCCATTTTTAAGATCTCAGGTAACTACAACAACAAGCAACAAGAAACAAATTTAGTTTAATTTAATACCAAATATCAAATAATTTCAACTATTTGAAAAAGTTACTGTAAATATGTAGAAGTTCTCATTTTTACTCTTTATGAATATGGGTAATATTATATTATATTTAATTGTCTGCATATTGTATAAAATATTTAAATATACTTATGTCTTGTATCTTCACTTTGGATGTTAGGCTTGAAAAATCATTACTTATAACTGATGGTTTCTAAATATTCAATTATATTCCAGGCACAAGGCTAAGGAATTTACATTTGGTTCTCATGTAATTCTTTAGAAAGAAAATTAAATACTTTGCACTAGCATAGTTATTAGTAAGGCTGAGATTCAAATCATGCTTTACTGTCTTTGTTCAGACAGTTAAATTCATATTTGGAAATGTGAATATAATATAAATGTGCATTTGTAATTTGAGACTACATAGTTTAAATTTCTACCATAGATTAACAAAATTCTGTATTTCTTCTTTTTAAATATATTTAATCTTCTTAAATATATTTCCATCATCAAAAAAATTATATGTACATATATATATGCATATATTATTTTAAAATGAAGAGTGATTTGCCTTTTCAAAATATTACAACAGAAATAAAACTGGGAAGAAAGGTTAAGATCCAGTTATTTTCCAATGCCCTATATGTTGAGATTCAAGTAATTTCAGGTATAGGATAGATTACTTCAAAATACAATTTGAGTAGATGTTCCATTTCAAGGTTTTAGCTGTACTTCCAAATCCTTCTGACTCCTAGTTTTTTAGTGTACCAAACAAGTACTCTACATCATATTAACTGAATATTTTAGCATCAACAAATTTATTATTTCTTCATGGATTTTTCTTTCACTTTTCCAATTTTAAAATACACTCTTTCTTAGATTTTTGTTATAAAAAATTTTAAGTCTACAATTTTTACATTTTCTGGTTTTAATATTTCTTTCATTTCCATTCTAATGAAAGATAAACTGTAAGTACACAGGCAGATTAATTAGGTTCTGTTTTTATTTTTCCTATATGTAAAATTGTGTAATGGTAAATAGCCCCCAGTAAACACTATATGTACTTTTATGCTATATATGTTTTTAATATAATCTTTTAATTTTTTATTCTAATTTTTTATATATTACAGCAGAATTCATTACAATTCATATTATACATGTCAAGCACATTTTTTCTTATCTCTGGTTCTATACAAAGTATATTCACAACATTTGTGTCTTCATACAGGTACTTAAGATGTAAGAACTTGCAGGAAGATTCTTAACACAATCCAGCCTGAGAATTAAGACTTCTATATGTGATAAGTCACAAATAAGGTCACTGACCTGATCACTCTGGGATAGCAACACGTCCAGCTTCTCGTTCATAGTTTAATTTCGAAACTAGTCAAGTGAAAATAATTGTAAATAACATAACTTATATGAAAATTCCCAGAGAACAATTTTGTCTACATTATGTAGCACAATAATTGAGGAAAATTTAAAAAGTCATTTTCCAAAACTCTGGCTTAATTTTCAAGGTGTTGTTTTGCTTTCTTATAATTTTCATTAAGAAGATAAGATGATTTGTGAGTGTGAGATCAGAAAATTTAATTGCAGCCCATTGGCAAGATATATTATATATCTTATAATCTTTCTAGATCAAATTTGAATTAGGAATTAAGTATTGAACATTTTCATAACAGTTCACAGATCTATGTAGTCCATAATTGGGCTCTGTTTAATGTCTAGAGGGAAAAAACATAATTCAGATTTTTCCTATGCTTTTCCTTGCTTATCTATTTCATAGGTATTGACAGTGAAAGATAATTGATTCATGTCTCTTGTAAAAAGAAGAGATGTGATAATTCCTATATACTATGAGCACATGCCATAGGCACATAAAATTAATAAAATAAAGACTTTGACATAGCAAGTTGTAGCTCCATCTTTGAAATTTATTCATATTCACATTCACAAATGTTTCTTAATGGTTATATCCATTTCTATCTTAAATGAAGCAAAAGAATGCATAAATATATCTCATAAGTAAAGTGCTAACTAAATACATAATTAAACAAGTTAATGTGTAGATTATATTTACATTAGACTTTTTCCTTTTACACATATACTGTATCAATTTTGAATACCTACCACGAGAAAGGCATCATATGGAAGCAATATTTGAATTAAAGAAATGAAAGAAAATGCCTGCCTTCAATGAACATACAGTTTAATGGGTAAATTATACATGTATAAGAGTAACTACAAGAGAGAGTTGAAAATAAGTCTACTTAGAGATTAAAAAATTGGTGTAAATGACCAGAAGCAATAGTAATTACCTCCAGATGTGAGAAATCAAAAGAGTTCATGTCAGAGATGGCATTGGAATAATCATTTGGACATTCTGAGCCTGACAAAAACATTAAGTTATGGAAATACACTGAATAATAGCAGGAAAACATCATTGTCAAAGATACATAGGAGGACATAGAATGATCTAGTTTCTAGCCTATGTGAGATGGCAGGAAAACATATTTAGAATTGGTTCGTACAAAATTTGGGAGTGTTTAATGCTACAAGAAAAATATTATTTAATTCTCTACTTTTAATGAGCCATGAAAAATATTTTTAGTATAACATGTGAAAATATGCCTTACAATGGATATTTATGTTGTCTTTTATAATAGTATAAAGAATACCTGAGAGAAGGTTACTCTGGAGCATAGCTTTAAAAATAAATTTCAGGGCTGGGATTGTGGCTCAGTGGTAGAATGCTTGCTTAGCGCGGGCTTGACCCAGGTTTGATTCTCAGCACCACAAAAATAAATAAAGGCATCTCTCTCTCTCTCTCTCTCTCTCTCTCTCTCTTTCTCTCTCTCTCTTTTTTTCTCTCTCCTTTAAAAAATAAACAAATTTCAGTCTCATAGATTTATTTTATATTGGTGTTTAGCAATACCTAATATAGAAGATATAGTGTAAATTAAAATATGTACATTTAAAACAATTTTACCTGTTTTATTTGATTAGTAGATGCTGAGCTATAATTAGAAAACCACTATGTTAGGCTATGGAACTCTTCATTGGCAAACAATAATTCATGTAAAAGGGAGGAAAATGTCACTGATTTCTAATCTTGAGTTCTTGAATCGTCAGCCTACATAAACATTTTTAAATGATTCTTAGCAAATAATTGATTCACAAAAAAATAATATCTTCTCAAGTCAGAGAACTATGTTTCCATAGTGAAATAGAGTAAAGAGAATTATTTATTTAATAAAAATCTTGTACAGTGCTTACTATACTATTTTTTATCAATTAAATGATTCTGTTTTTATAATGACCCTGTGATATTGACCTAGTGTTCCATCATTTAACAGGTGAGGTCATTGAGTTTAGGTAACCTGCCTAAATCACACAGTATCTAAGCAGAAGATGCAGTTCACAATATAGGCAGTCTTCTGCTGGACCCCATTCCACTAACCAAAACAGTTTGAGATTCCATGTGAAGCCCAAAGTTCCCCTTTCTCTGTTCATGGTATATTTACTTTTGTTCACAAATGAAAGCACATGTAGTTTGTTAAAATGCCTATTTTTTCTACCTCTAAGTACAACATTTTGGAATTTGGTTCTTTAGTTATAATTTTCTTTCTGTGCTTTTTTTGGTTTTACCAATTTACATTATACCATAACAAAACAGTAATATTTATAATCTATATGATATTTGTTGCTGAAGTGAGATAGCAAATGGATTCATAGGGTTATGAATTTTCAGTTACTTAGAAGTTTAATCATATTAAAGGGAAAATAGTAATGGTTTCTTGTCTATCAATTTTCTTCCATTACTTGGCATCGAGAGAAAATTTTTGTGTATTACTAATCAACTTTTGCAAAGAGGACAGGTGACATATTACAAATCACCTAATAACAGTGTGTGTATGTGTGTGATTATTTTGTATGATTTTTTCCTCTCATAGCTGATGGAATAATATTTGTCTAAAATAACTATGTTTTTATGCACCTTTTATCTTGATTAGAATTTTAATCAAACATTTCCAGGATCCATTAATTGGCTTCCTTCAATCTCTCCTATCATAAATTACACAGCATATGAGATTAGTTAAAATATGAAGATCTTGTTGTAATACACTAATCAGCATTAATATTTCATCAATGATTCCAAAACAAAGTGTGCAGTTTTCCTTTTTTATTGGTCTTTTGAAAACTAGAGAAAATAGAGCAGCCTCCATATCACACTGAGAAATATATGGTATTTTTATGCTATTCCTTTTTTTCCCCTCTCTTGAAGTAAAAGTAAATTGAAGAACAGAGTAAAGAAATGTTCAGAAATAGAACCACAGAAATTGATGCTGTGAAACTGCAGAGAAGGACAAGTCAGTAAGGATCTCCTCTGGTATAGAATTTCTTTTGCTGTCTTCTTAGAGGTCTCCATTCTTTCCCTGCCAGACCAGCAGATCATTGTTAAGGCATTCATTCTGATGCCTCTATTTTCAAGCAAATTTGCATATTTGTTATTCATCCTGATTCATGATTCTCCTTTTAACAAATTTCTCCCTCCCCCAACCCCCAACCTTTCTTTTGGCAGCCTCTGCTATCCAGTTAAGTGAGGAAAGTAATGACCTTATGAATGGCTCTGAAATCTGATCTTCACTTGAAAAGAAGGGAAAAAAATCTTTGCCAATTTAGTTAGTAAAATTAAAGATGTGAACCTAATAGATCATGTGTGAGAAATTAATTTGGGACTCAGCTTTTGGTTCTTGTAATGAGTATAATATTTGTAGTAACCTCAAAGCTACTCAGAATATTGAAAACCTATCCTATATATGTTGAAGGCATTTGTATTTACATTCAGATGGAAATGAGATTTAGAAGATTGTGAGTGTTTTTCTTGGATGCATCATGCTTTTATTCTTAATGTAATGACATGGCTTTCTCACAGTGATGATATAAATGTACTTAAATTTCTTCTTAAGTTATAAGCAGATCCCTGTTCTTATGACAAGTTACCTCTAGTAGGCACTCAGGGATTGTCAATATTTATGATAAGTATTCTCAAGATCTAGAGAGAAAAAAACTAGTAAGAAATCGGAATTGGGAGGAATGGCATGCAGCTGTTTGCTTGTGTGAACACTAGTAAATTAATTAATGAACTGAAATTTAGGTGATGTTTCACTGACAAGAAGAAAAGACTTTAATTCTAACAAAATGCAAGTTTGTTTGAAAGAGAAGAAGTGTTTCTAGGTCAGATGTGAGACAATAAAGAGGTCTCCTATAGAAATCACTGGAGTTAAAAATTTCTGAAAAATTTTCAGTCTTCAGGCTGAATAAATATGTTTAAAGCTTGCAATTTTGAATTATAAAATTCTTACATAAAGTACTTGTAGTCTGTATTTAAGGTTTTAAAACCAAATTTTCACTGTTTTGTTTTTTTCTATTATTATTATAGTGGGCATCATTTCCCAAAACATGCAGGTTACATCCATTTTAACATATCTTGAGACTGGTTGGCTCTTCCCTGGATAAACTCCAAGGATATACTGACCAAAGTAATCTGAGTTTTGATATTTTTAATTCAATTTGAAATTTTTAATTCCTCAAGCAATTTTGAACGCTTACATTCCTGATAAACTCACTTTAATCATGTGATCGTTCTAAAGGCTGTTGAAACTGAGGAAATATCAAAGTTACCTTACATTGATTTTCCCATTCTTGGCCTTTACATAATGGAAGTCCTAATCTGTTTCTTGCATTTTTCATTAGAATAATTACTTTTTTCCAAATTTTCTGAGGGCCAGTTGAATTCTGCATAAGACACTTTTCAGAGGAACCAGGATTTGCTCTTTATGCTTCAGAATTTTCTTAAAGTATAGTGCCCAATTATTTCACCTAGAAACATACAGTATTTTCCCTTTGGGTCATCATTAGTTTTTAAATTTCTTTTATACTAGTATAACAACAACTTTCTCCCCCTTTCTTGCTGCTATTTCTTCTGCAACAAATACATGAAATTTTAAAAATTCTTGAAATATTTCATAACTGAGGAATGCCCAGCAAATGTGAAATAATTAGCAACCAGGTGACTGTTATTTATGTGATGGCCCACAACTACTATCATCATTAGAACATCACTTTTTTCACATGAAGTCACAATTATATGATGAACATTAGTATGATAAAGAAAATAGTGACTTGATTGCTTAATGAGGATCAAAATCACTCCGGTTCTCTCTGTCTCTCCTTCATTCTTTCCCTCTATACTCTGTATACGTGTACATTTCAGTTCGAATTTTTCTCAGTACTCAAAAATATTTAAGTCACTTTTGCTAAGTTTTGGTTTGAAAACAAAAGATCATTAGTGTCTTTACAAAATCTAGACCCTAGAGTATTTTAGAGACATGATAGTGAAACAATGTTTACTTGTATGTGAATATACTGACCAAAGTAATCTGAATTTTGATATTTTTAATTCAATAAATTAAGTAAGACCTTTTTCTACTCTTCTTGGTCATTTTCAAAGAAATCATTGTTATTCCAAAGTAGTTTTATTGATATAAATTGGTGGTAGAGAATTTAAAGTCTAATTTTTAAAATATTTATTTTTTTTAGCTAAAAAAATAAATAAATATATGTAGGTACACACAATATCTTTATTTTTCTTTATGTGATACTGAGGATCAAACCCAGTGCCTCATGCATGCTAGAAAAGTGTTCTATCTCTGAGCCATAACACCAGCCCTAAAATCTTAACATTAATTCATCTTCACATATTTTGGAGAGAAAGGCAAATGAGAAATTATAAGTTTAGAAACATCTCATCATATCACGGGATATTTAGTGATTTCTGTGGATTTTATATCTATATATAAACATTTAATGTCTACATGTAAGCAAGTTAAGAGTATATTACCTTTCTTTAATATTCTAATGAGCATAATTTTTGTTATTTGTTATTATTATTTTGACTTAGTAAAAATAGAGAGAAAAATATCTTATTTTATCAATTCCCAAAAATGATTATCCATGGAAAACAATACTGCAACAATGTTGCATTTAACTTATAATAATTACATGGAAAACAAAGGAATTTAAAAGGAAAACATTTATTTTATTCATTATAAGGAGAAAGGGTCATGTTCATTTATTATCACAAACTTTCAGCTTTTAAATTTTAAATTTTTCTGGTGTCCTCAAACCATTGTTTGTATAACAAAGATTGGAGGAAGAAATTCCTAGAAACTTTAACTCAGTGAAAATGAAAAACCTAGGAATGAAAAATAATGCTGATCAGGTCAGCACAACTTCCTTATTTTTTGAAGGGAACATTTTTCTTCTTTAAAAATGTATCAGTCATTGTACCTGAAATACACAGGTGCTAATTAGAATATGGAATTAATAAACTGCCCAAATATTTTTAGCTGTGACTCTCTTGAACACACTAATTTTTGTGCAAGTTTAAAGACCAAGATTACTCATTTCAATTTCTTGCTTTATTGAAGGAAAAAGGAACTTGGTTTTCAGTTAGTGTATAGACATTCCTGATTTTCACTTTATAGAATTACAAGAGCCTTGGAAATCTTATTCATGTTGTTATATTTTGTATTTTAATGGAGCTAGTTAATATATTCTGTTTAAAATAATAATCAGTACCTATCACAAGTTTATTTAAAACAGCAACTCCTTTCCTGCCCTTTGACAGAGCATATGTGTCTAACTTGATGAAGAACACTATAGAATAAGTACATGTACATACTTAATAATTTAAAACAAAAAATTATAAAAAACTAACTTCACACTTAATAATAGACATTAATCTATTTTTTTAATTTTTAATTTGTTTTAATTAGACATGACATGCACTTTGATATATCATACATAGTTAAGATATAATTTCACATTTTTCTGAGTATACATGTTGCAGAATCATATTAGTTATTCAGTCACAGATATAATACAGTAATAATGTCTGTTTAATTCTACTATCTCTCCTATCCCCACATTCCCTCTCCTTCCCTCCCATCATTTCTCTCTACTTAATCTAAGGTAATGTTATTCTTCCCACTACCTTATTGTGTATTAACATCTGCCATATTAGAGAAAACATTCAGCCTTTGGTTTTGTGGGACTGGCTTATTTTGCTTAGCATGGTATTCTCCAACTCCAACCATTTACTGGCAAATGCCATAATGTTACCATTTTTAAAGCTGAGTAATATTCCATTGAGTATATATACCACATTTTCTTTATCCATTCATCTATTGAAGGACACCTAGGTTGGTTCCATAGTCTGGCTATTGTGAATTGAGTTCCTATAAACATTTATGTGGCTGCTTCACTAAAGTATGCTGATTTTAAGCCCTTTGGGTATAAACCAAGGAGTGGCATAGTTGGGTCAAATGGTGGTCATTAACCTATTTTTATTATGAAAGTTAATGTCCTATGAGGAAAAATATATATCAATCTCTATTCATTTAAAAATTGTAACAAAAATTGGCTTTAAAGTTTAACTCTTGTTACATTAAGTAGCAATCACTGAACTGGTTAAAAATATCTTACCAGTAAAATATACGAGCACAATCAAAGCATCTTGAATGAAGGCTGAAAGTACATGAACATCAATGGGATTGATTTTTTTTCCTCAACAGTTCATTCTCTTAATTATTGTATAATGTTTTGCTCATTTTGAATTTCCCTCCTTTTCAAACTATGCTGTCATTTATAAAGTAATTTTGAAGAGATGAAGCATAAACTTTTAACTAAATCATTTGATTTGTTGAAAATTTAAAGGAAAAAGGGATAATAGTTAAATTAGAACAAGAAGGGATCCTCGTGGCAGCAGGCTATTGCCTGAAGAGCAGGTGTGTGATTTCTCTAGAAGTTTGCACAGACTCCTCCCAGTTTTGGTTCTACTCATCCTTTTTCTTAATTGGCTACACACATAATCATTCATAAGCACCTGACATAGCTTATTTATATGTATATGAATTCTTAAGCACTATGTTATTTTTACTTGGGTTATTCCAGGAATCTTGTCACATCTCTGCTATTATATATTTTTAAAAATAGTGTTAATGACTCCTGGTTGTAATTATGAAAAATTAGCACAATTTTAATAATTTTGATAAAGTAGTTTTGCCCATACTCAGGAATACATTCAATTCTTACTTTGTTTGTTTGTTTATTACTCATAAATTAAGTTGTAAAAAAGTGTAATCCTATCCTTAGGATGTCATATTTAGATACCATAACCATGTTTCTTCATCAAAATTTTAAATAATTTTAAATCTGTATATCTAGAACCTGCTATATGGCTAAGAAAAAGGAATGTACCTATTGGGAATATATTTGGGGGTGTAAAATGTACTTATAATATGCTAGAATTTTCACAAATATATTTAAGATTTCTAGAAAAAATTTTTTGATGATTTGAAGATACATTGAAAAATATTGTTGGATTCAATATGGCTTTCCTTTTATCTTGTTTATTTATTTTCTTACTTAAAAATAAAATTTATTATTGACTTTTGGGCAGTCAATGTATGTGATACAAAATATCTCAGAAAGTAGCCATTTCTCCTATAAGAGTCATGAAAGTTACCTGTTCTGTTAGCCAGGCTTTGTCATGTAACAATGGGCATTTCTGAACAGCCTCCAGGGTTCTTTGTAAATCTTTGAAGTACCATTAGAGAGTCTGTGGTGAAGAATAAGGTTTCTCTGTTCCTGCTCAGGCATTAATAAAAAAGGGAAAGACATTTACTCTCATGCATGAATACCCTTCAGAGATTGTACAAAGTTGTACTGAATAAGGGAACAGACCGCTCATGGTACAATTTTAAGACAGAAGACAGCAAAGGAAAAACCAATTTAGGATTTGTATTGATGAATTAGTTGCCCCAATTATTTTGAGCTTCTTTAGGAGTATTATATTTTGTTCTAAAATTAGAATGTGAATAAATTAATCATTTGAAAAGTTAAACGGGAAAAATCAACATGTAGGCGACTTCATTCTGTCAAGAAAAATGGACTAATTTGCTAAAATGTCACTTTCATTTTTAGTTCAAAATTGTACCATTATTTTAATTATCTCTAAGTGTAATGATTTGGCATGAATAATATTCAGAGGGGAAAATATGTTTATAAATAGTTTTACCTGAGCATATATTCATTGGCATTCTCTTTAGAAAATTCAAGTGAAGCAAGTGACTACAGGATTTTACCTTGAACTGGTATTGATTTCATCACATAATGGTCATGAGTGGTTTGGCATGTGCAAAACTGACTTATGGATTGTGGCCCATTAAATATTAAAATGGGAAATAACACAAGTTCTCTAAGTTTTACTATCCATTAAAATATTTTTAATGGTGAAATGATTCAAAAAGGCAATTTAATGATATAGTAGACTTACGATAGTCTGAAATGGAAGCCTTTCCTCTCAGCTTAAATTTGCCTACTCTTTTGGAAAGACATTGACATTTCTGTAGTTGAATTAGGCCTCCAATTCAATCTCCCTCACACTCTCCTCAAAAGATTCCATCATCTTCATGTGAGTGTTAACCTGTGTGTTTTTGTAGTTTGACTACAGATGTAGGCATTTTTTTTTTAAGAGAGAGTGAGAGGAGAGAGAGAGAGAGAGAGAGAGAGAGAGAGAGAGAGAATTTTTAACATTTATTTTTTAGTTCTTGGCGGACACAACATCTTTGTTGGTATGTGGTGCTGAGGATCGAACCCGGGCCGCACGCATGCCAGGCGAGCGCGCTACCGCTGAGCCACATCTCCAGCCCCAGATGTAGGCATTAATAAAAAAATTTTTTAAAGTAAATAAAAATTTGATATAACATGACTCTTTTGCATCTTATTTTGTTGTTGTTTTTAAGACTTATATATGTTAACATGTGGGTTAGTTTACTAGAGCTGCCTTAAAAAAGTATCAGAAATTAAGTGGCGTAAATAGCAGTAATTGATTGTCTTACAGTTCTGAAAGCAAGAAATCCAAAATGAAGATATTAAGAGGGCCATGCTCCCCCGACTCTTCTCTCCTAACTTCCTCTAATTCTTTGTCTTGTGGCAGTATATCCCCAATCTTTACAGGTATTTCTCCCTACTTGATTATCTTTGTATCTACTTTTATTTTTTTAATAGAGTTTTATCGGATTATTTCTCACACTATAAACTCTTATATTTTTTTGCAAAAACCTTATTTCTAAGTGAGGTCACATTCATGAGAATTGAGGATTAGAACTTTGAAGTTTTCTGAGGGGATACAGTTCCCCCAGACCTAATTTATCCACATTATAATTGCTGTATTATTCTTCAACTCAATAACTTAATATTGTCAGCACTTTTTTCTGTTGCAAACAATCTTTCTATATAATTCCTTTTGCAAATGCCTGGAGTTTTGTTAGGTGAGACATATAGAAATAAATATCTTCTCTGACAGCAATTTTCAAATTTTCTACCAAAGTCTACAAATGTATACTCTCAAAATGTGAACAATAGTCTATTCTGAAACTTATTGATATTTGGTTGCATCAGATTTTCAAATTTGGGGTGTTAAATGTAAAATGTATACCATTTTGTTTGCATTTCCATTTTCCTGACTCTTCAAAAGAATTTAAAAAATTTAGATGTAATTTTGTGCATTTTAATTTATTCTATAAATCATCTAATAATTTTTAAACAATGTTTTATATGAAAACAATTTCTTCTTTATTTATATTCACTGTACAATAACTTGTATTTTTAAACAATGCAAGATTTTTATTAATGTCTGGTTTAAAAAAAATTAAACATTATTTTTCATTTTAACATGTTCAAAATTCCCATGATATTCTCTATAGTTTTTGTATGGTGTCATTTTAAAAAAAATCTTTCCTTTCAGAATGCTAAAAATATTCTTTTATTCTGAACTAAAATTTGTATTTTTTCACATACAAATCTTCAATTTATACCTAATTTATTTTGATATGATTTAGGGGTCATGTTAACATAAATGAGTTGTTTTCTCAATAACATATGTTAAAATCATCGATCATTACCTTATGAAATATAATGATAACCTCTGTAATGCATAGCACATTCATATATACTGGGCTCGTTTTCTGGGTTCTTTATTGTTTACTTATTTAAAATAACTATAATATAGTAACTATTATATGTCATATAACTATTATATGTTGCCGATTTTGTAGCTATTTGTTTTTTATTTCTCTGGTGAAGGGGTTATGGCTGTTCTTTTCTTTGGACATAGATTGACAATAAAGGTTTTTTTCATCCTTAGTAATGTATTTTTGGTTTTCCTCTAGATCAGCTTATGAATTGTGGTTTATTTGTAGATTGTCTTACTTTCTTTTCTAGAATTTCTTAAAATTTTCTCGTTTTGTGTGTTTCTTTTTTTTTTTTTTTTTTAGTTTTATTTTGTAGCTGTTGATAGACCCTTATTTATATGTGGTGCTGAGAATTGAACCCAGTGCCTCACACATGCCAGGCAAGTGCACTATTGCTGAGCCACAGCTCCAGCCCCATTGTTTTATGTTTTATATGGAAGTGAATAATTGAATTATTTTTTATTTATAGTCCTTGAAACACATTATGTTTCTTGAATATGAGGGTATATCATTTTCACTTATTTTTGAAATGGACACTATCTTGTCCTTTTCTGGTTCTTCCACCCTCTTGTTTTGGAAACTTTATTAAATAAATTTTATTTTATCTCATTGTATATTTCTTTCTTATTTTATGGTAGTTTCTTCAGTTCTATCTTCTAGATGTTTTTTGTTGGTCTTTTCTTTATCATGAAAAAAATATTTAACAAATACCAGAAATTCTCAATTATTTTTAGTTCACTTTTTGTCTAAAAATAATAATTAGCTTTTTATAAATGAATAGGGTTATCTGATGCAAAGAAATCAACATTTTCTGTGTTGGCAAGAAATTAATTTTGAATGTATAATGTTTATTTATGGTTTATTCCTAAGGGTAGGGGTAAATTCATTTATTAGTTCTAACAGATAATTTGACTTATTTTCCAATTTGGATGTCATTTATTTCTTAGTTTTTATTTATCTCTAAGGGTTAGTGATTGAATTAAATCTGTGAATACCTTTGGGTAGTATAGATATTTTAATAATATTGCTTCTTCCAATCCATGAACTCAAGTTTTTTTTCCATTTTCTTTTTGTATCACCTTTAATTTCTTCATCAATGACTTACAATTTGCATTATAGCAGTCTTTCAGCTCTTTAGTTAGTTTTATTCCTAGTTATTTTATATATTTATTTATTTGCAACTATTGTAAATGAAATTGCTTTCCTGATTGCTATTTCAGATAATTCACATTTGGCATATCTCAGCACTGCTGATTTTTGTATATTAATTTTGTTCTTGCAACTTTGGTATATTCGTTTATTAGTTCTAACATTTTTTAATAGAATCTTTGGAATTTTATCGATGTAAGATCATGAGACTTACAAATTGGGATAATTTAACATCTTATTTTCCAAATTTTTTATCTTTCATTTATTTTTCTTGCATGATTACTCTGGCTAGAACTTCCAATAATATGTTAAGTGAAAGTGACCAAAGTCAGTATCCTTATCTTTTTCAGATCTAAAAAAGGAAGCCTTCAGCTTTTTCCATTTTACACAAATGTGCTTGTTGTTTTATTATATGTGACCTGTATTATGTTAGATATATTCTTCTTTTATCTAATTGTTCAGCATTTTATTGTGAGGGATGTTGGATTTTATCAAGTGACCTTTGCACATCTATTGAGATGATCATGTGGCTTTTGTTTTTTATTTTATTGATGTGATGTATGAAATATATTGCCTTGTGTATGTAGAAGTATGTTTGCATTTTTGAGAAAAATCCAAGTTGTCACTGTGAATCAACTTTTTAGTGTGTTGATGGATTCAGTTTGCTCTTATTTTGATGAGGATTCTTGAATCTCTGTTCTTCAAGGATGTTGGCCTATAGTTTTCTTGTACTTGTTTGGTTTTGGTATAAAGGTAATGCTGACCTCATGGAATGTGCTTGAAAGAATTCTATGCTGTTCAATATTTTGGAATAATTTTTAAATAATTGAAATTATTTTTTACTTCTTAAATATTTAGTAGAAATCAGAAGTCGTCTGGTCCTGAACCTTTCTTCTATGGGAGAGTTTTACTACTTATGCACTTTTATTATTTGTATGGATCCATTAAGCTTTTCTCTTTCTTCGTGATTCAAACTTAGAGAAGTATATGTGTCTAGGAATTGCTTACTTCTATTAGATTGTAAGAATTGGTGTTATATAGCTGTTTGTAATAATCTCTAATGATCTTTTGTATTAATAGTGTCAGTGGTGATATCTGCCTTTTTGTCTTTAATTCTATTTGGGTCTTCTCTGTATTTAGTGTAGATAAGGCTTTGTCAGTTTTGTTTATCTTTTCAAAAATATCACTTTGTGTCATTGTTCTAAGCAAAAATATTACTCAGTAAGATTCAGAGGTCTTCTGGTAGTTTCAATTCCAACTTAAAGCAAAATCAATGAAATTTTATCACTCTCAAGTCTAAGCTTCAGAGGCGTTTAGAACATCAACTGAGTAATAAAGGAACCTTAATTTTGTTTGACATAAATTATAATGGTGTTTGCAGTATGTTGAATGCAGTAACATTAGGCTGCAGAAATATTGGGACATTTTAGTGAATGTAGTGTTCTCTACACAATAGCAAATAGTTTCATGTAAACTGTTGTCATATCCTAACTGGTTCATTTAAAATCCCCAGCACTGTTTCTAATATAAGCAACATAAGCTTTTGAAAAATGAAGATTTGTTTATATTACTCCTTAATTCCAACTATTAAGTATACCCACTTGTTCTTAGAATAATTTCAAACTCTTTAATATAGTTTACTGGATGGATATCATTGACCCTTCCCTACCTCATTAACCTTGTGTATCAGTCTCCAACTTTATAATCCGTATTCTAGCCATACCAAAATATGGTTATGTACCTCAAATATTATATGTTAGCTTTCTAAACACACACACACACACACACACACACACACACACACAAATGTTATTTCTGCCCATAAATGTTTCTTTACATTTTTAAGTGGATGTTTTAAGGCTTTTATTTTCTTGACTTACAAATCATTGACTTAGTTAAAACTTACTTGATTCTCCAAGTCCAGAAGAGGCATTCGGGTATTCTCAAGGGACGTCTGTTTTCTACTATATTCTCCTCCCACAGAGCCCTATTGTTACCAACCTCTTTTACTTACCTATATTGCTCCTTCATATAGAAGTTAAATTCTATGACATAGGTGATTGTGTTCTTCTCATTTAACCTGTATTTTGTAGTTCTAATCAATGTTCCTGGTAAAACAGGGAAAACATTTAATAAATAAGTAAATGAATGATTGAACAAATAAACAGTTGGGTTTTCTGATTGATTACAATAACATTCTATCCCAAATAGACATTTTTGACCTTACACTCGTAGATGGTATACAGTTAATCATGCTAAGAAAACAAAACATAGTAATATATTCAAAAAGAGACAGTTGATAAAATTACTTTAGCAAACATCTATATTCACTGAAGACCTTGAAGCCATGTGAAAATGTTTGTTATTTTATTCAAAATATCATGAGTGTATCAGCAGGGGGTTTATATCATCTACATTTTGTTTTACAGAGATTACTTTGACAGTTATGTAGCTAATAGTTATGTGACCAAGTTGGAAAGAGGATACTATAGGACTTAATTACAGGATCCAAGAGAGACGGTATTGACCTAGAGAGAAATGCTGGCAAAGGAGGTAGTGTATTTTGAATGTTAAAATTTCAGAATGAATTCAGTATTTGGTAGTAATTATAGACACCAAAGACTATGGTATCCTTAATTGGTAGTATTTATATACCTTGAACTACTATAGAAGATAAAGGAGAAAATTGTCAGCCTCAATCCTAAGGCTGTATTATTAGTAAATTTGAAGTAGTTGATTGAAGCACAGCTATTTCAACAGCAATAATATTTTTGCACAAGAACATTAATTCTTTTGTTGGTTTGAATAATGGGTACAATAAGTATAATCTTTCAAGAAGAAGGTCTTTGAATAAATGCATGGCCTACTAATTCATAGGAACAAAATGCTAAAATTTTAGATGGCTATTAAGTTCTTTTAAGCTTGCAAGTTAAAGCTAGAGTACATGGATAGTCTATTTAATGTGGTGAAATGAAAACTGCTTGTAATAAAAAATGATGAAACTATTTCTCATATATTAATATTTGCCTTTTATTGCTAATTATCTATAGAATAACAAAAATTTTGCTCTGCAAAGCAGCAGTTTCAGATGTAGTTACATTCTTGATGATGACTTTCCTTTAGAATTCAAAATCCTCTTGGCAACTTACTATCCAGGCAGCAATATAATCAATTAAATTTTCTTGTAAAGTAGCTATATCTGAAGGCTTCATGTTATTCATTATTTGTTTTAAAATTACTCTTAAATTTATGATTATCAGTACTCTTCCACATTGGTAATTAATCCAAGTAAACAATATTTTATATTTAAAAATATAAATATTTTTGCCTATTTATTTCTAAATTGTGTAGCCACATAGTGCATTAAAAGAGGAAATTTAAACTGTTTTCAACAATTTGTACATAAATTTAAAATGTACATATAGCACAATTTAAATCATAAAACACTGAACTCCAGAATGTTAAAAATGAAGATTGAGGTAAAGTGACCATAGTTATTGACCTCTTGAAATTCCACAAAAATATACATCCCAGACATGACAAGGAAAATTAAAACTGTGGTCAGAATGGAAAGAATTCACAAGAAGTATTTCATTTATTAGAATTGTAGAATAAATGATAAAACAAAATTCCTGTATTTAGTCTTCTAAAACCTATGACTACTATTTTGTTTTCTTACTTTTCTGTATAAGTTTAATGAAATAAACTAACTTAAATAAATAAAACAAAAACTGAGAAAAGCATCTATTTGTGTGATTCCTCAAATTCCGAAAGAACTAAGAACATAAGAATTTTAGTGTTTTAGAAAAATATACAAACATTTCTTAAAGCAACTAAGCAAAATACATGAATTACTATTTTATTTTTAAATTAACAGTATTGAGGTAGCAATATAATGTAGCAGAATCACCAAAAGACAAGGTAAATATTAACTAGAGTTTCCAGAAATTTCAAAGAAAAGGCCTTCCTGATCTGGAATGAGAAAGTGAATCTATAGGGTGTGCACTATTTAGCTATACATGTAAGAACTAAATAGGCATAATTTAGGATTGTTATTAAAACAACAGTAAGACAAACAAAAACTCAACAACAACAAAAGCTCACTAATTTGTAATGTTAACTGTGCAGAGTTGTGCCAATAAGTTCACCTGTCTCAATTTAATTTAAAGAAAATATGTATATAAAAGAGAGCATCTATATAAATCCTTCTGTCAGTGTGTTGTGATATTAAGCATTCAATAAATAGAGCTTTGATTTCCTCTTGTCTACTGAGTTTTTATGACAAATAAGATTAGAGCAATGAAAGTGCTGGTATCTACAGTATTATATGGGGCAGTACCTTAAACAGGCTTTGCTGGATTATATAAATATGATATTCTTAATCCCTGTAATGATTTAAAGATAGATATTTTTGTCATTTCATAGAAATTACTTAATGGCAAAACCAGAATTTAACCTCAAGTGTGCACTATTCTAAAGCAGAAACTCTTTTCATTGTAATAAATAATGTCATTGCTTGGTGGCAACATTAGAAAAAATAAATTTAAGTATGCAGGATAACCATGTAAGCCTTTCAAGTACTAACCAACATACTCTTCTTAATATATATTTACTGTTCCATCACAAATAAGCTTCAGAAACCCTGCAGCTGTACATGGGTATTTTTCTCCTCCCCAACACACTTACCAAAAAGGCTGGAAATATAAATTTCTTTTGAAAGGAAATAGGTTATCATAATATATAACTTTGCAAGTGGAAATTCACCCTAATATAGTTTGCCTTGTTGTACTAACGCTAGATCCAGCAAACATATTTCTGTTTTACTCTATAGCTTCCTGTCAGAGGCCAACAGACTACAATAAAGATAGTAGAGGACAGATGGAGGGAAGAAGGAAAATAATTCTTCCTATTTGCTTCTGTTATGGGCAATTTTGCTGGAGTACTTATCTTTTTCTACCCAATATCAGGCAGTTCCGGGCTTCCTTTTTTTTAGGCATTCCCAGAATCAGCCTCATTGCATGTCTTTAGGAGCCTTCCTCCAGACTCTTGAAGAACTGGCTTCAGGCAGTCTTCTTTATTCCAATATCAATCAAGTCTTTCTTTTTTTTTTAACCTATGAATGGTAGTTGCCTGTTTAATTATTAATAGTGGGTATGTCGTTTGTATGTAACTCAGTATTTATACCACCATGTAAATCACTCCCTATATTAAATACCTTTGGTTGAAATATCTAGTATGATTACTGGTTTTCTAATTGAACCCTATCTAATACAATTATAGATTTTGTGTAGATAAAATTTGTCTGTATTTTAGAGCAACTTGGACATGTTTATGTAGTTCAGATTCCACAGATTTATATGTGGATACACTTTTTAAAAGTAATGAAAAGCAGACACATTTCTGAAGTACAATGTCTCAGTCTAGACAAGTGGTAAATAACTAGGGCAAACCCCAGGATATTACAGCCAGACTTTCCCATCCACTAAACCTTACATTTCAGATTTGCTCTTCTAAAAGACAAGTCTCTGACATGTTTGAGATTTCTAGCATTGTTCTTTCAAAAGAACTGTTGGAGAATATAGTTTGTTCAAAGAGGGACTTTAAAAGGTTTCTAACTTGTGAAGTTCACTGTGTAAATGATCATGATCTGGTGAACTTAGTAGAGATCTGAGACTTGACAGTTGTCATTCTGAGTCTTAGGCAGTGACTGTGTGAGTACCAGAAAGTCACTTACCCTTCTCTGCATTCAGTTCTCACCTCACAGGGCATGGCAATGCATGATGACTTTTCTATACCAGTTCAGGCAACACAAACTGCCTACATTTTTTGTTGCTATCTTAAAACAAATATATAACAAATATATTTATTATATATAATAAAATAACACTATATATATATATAGTAACATTTTTACAGATTATGTTAAAACAGTTTATTGTATATGAATACTTAAATATTCATATGTCCAATTTCTATGAACACACAACACACACACAGGTGCATAAAGATTTATGGAATCAGTAGAGCACAAAGGTAATGAGTACATTTTTGTAGTCAGTAGCTTAGTCACCTCAGGCTGCCACAACAAAATACTCTAGACTGGCAGCATAAATGACAGAAATTTATTTTCTCACAGTTTTGTCGATTGACAAGTCCAAAATGAAGATGCTACTTGACTAGATTCTTGGTGAAGGAATCTCTTCACCTATCCTTGGCTCATGCATATGGAGAGAGAAAAAGGAATCTCTTTTCTATTTTTAAAATAAGGACACTAATCCCATCATGATCATGCCACCCTTATGACCTCATCTAACTTGTATAACCTCCCTAAGATCCCCATCTCCGAATACATTATATACAGTAAACTTTTCAATAGGATTGTAGGCTTACAAATGAATATGGGAATATTGGTTTCCATAAACCCTTAATAAAGTATGAATTTTTATGTTATTTTTAATTTTTTTCAATGAGAGAGATAATTCTTTATTTTTTACTAAATTGAGTACTTTTATATATTTATGAGTCAATTTCATTTTCTTGAATCAATTACCATTAATTTTTAATTTAGGGTGTTAAAATGTCCTTTGATAGAAATAATATGGTAACTTGATGTTATCATAAAATCAATATGCCAGTATATTGACAAGTATTGACCCATATTAAAATTGTGAGCTTTGTTCCTATCATTTATAATGTATTTAGAAATTAGAGTTTATTTTTGAGAGTTTATTTCTGGAAAAATAAGTATGAACAATGAGTTTCTCAAAGCAAGATGACATTTCAACAGTTAATACAGGACTAGGCAGAGAGAAATAACACTCCCTATTTCTGCCATGCTTGATATGTGTGTCACTTCAAGGCAGACCACATGATTTCTCTTATCATCCTTCTATCACACCCAAACTCACCCACAGGGTGATGAACTACAAAAAATGGTTTCTGAGACGAAGCATTCCCTTTTCCTATCGCTTCAACCCTTTTCTTCCTCCCATACCTCAGAGAGCCTCCTCAAGGCAGTACACTTAGATCAAAGACCACCAAAGACCACCTGGCTCTTCATCTGCCTGACCCAATGTCTTTAAGAGGCAAAGCAGCAGATCTAACAGTGGACAGGACATAGCATGAACATGTCTCAAAAAATAATTTCAAAGATACATATTAAACTGTGACAGAAAGAGCTTGCTTAATTGAAGCGTATTGTTCAAAAATTTAAACCACTGGAAAAATTGCTTTTTATCTCTTCTACCAAGAATATAGAATTACTTCTTGTGTTCTGTTTTCTTTGTGAAGAACTATTAAAACTACAACAAATTGTATAAAGCTAACATTTATACTTTCTCATCATTTTACTCTTTGTATATAATTTTTACAAAAATTGTGTAGACATAATCTAAAACTCAATATTTATCCAGAGCTCTCATTCTGCTCTATCATCTCTTTCATTGCAATTTTCCTTTCTTGGTATATTATTCATATATTTCTGAATAAACTTTTTAATTAATTAATAAAATCCAGAGAGTATGTTTATTTTGTTTGAAAATGAATATATCAATTTTTATTAAATTCAGGTTGAATTATTTTTAAATTTACAATTTGCTTTCAAATAATTTCTCAAAGAATTATTAGGAGGAGAATTATTAGGAGGCAGAGAATTCTATTTTGCTTTACATACTCATATTAATAAATATTTACAATGACATTCACATTCACCAGAGAGTATCAGAACATCTCCTGATTTAAGTGGCATATCGTATGTGCTTTAAAAACTTCAAGAGCATTTATTTTATCTGAATCAATTAAATGTAATTAATCCTAACCTTTTGAGTTTTCTTTTGGTGAATGCAAATGTGAGAGAAAATAGACTAAATATAAAAGCATATTTTATAAAAAATTATTAAAAGAAGTCAGAGTAGTTTTTGAAAGTCATCATGAATCAATAGTTTAAGCTGATAAGAAAACAAATTAAAATTAATAATTGACTCGTATTTTCTTATTAACTCAAATGCTTTTAATGTCACCATTTTGTAATTTCACTCAGATTTAGGAAGGAATTTTCAACCAGCACTTGAAAGAAATGATCTTTTGAAATACTAAGAGATTTAAAGAATGATAATTTTGGTGTTTGGTATCCCATGGTGTAGGGAGCTAGGGGTGTCTCAGTTGAATGAAGATCATGTACCCTTTATCTAAGAAATTAGGCTGAAATAGAACATGCATAATCAACCAAGTTATAAAATAATATAAGCAATACTACAGTGCAAAATATCTGAATTTCCTTACAAAATGATTTGTAGTTTTTTCATATAAAAATATATTATTACATTTCTAATTTTCCTAGGACATAACTCCTATGATATAGTATAGTAATATCAGCACATGGACTCTGAATCCAGATTCCCTAGTTCCCTGGCACTAGTTGTAGTCTCTGTCTCAATATTTCCATCTGTAATATGAAGGTGATGACATCTTTTTCATAGGATTATTTTCAGTTTTATGTAAATTGACATATGTAAACATTTAGTATATTTTAGTTTAGTGTACAGAGTTGTATAATCTGAATATGAGTTAAAGTTGTTATATCTATTTTTAAACATAAACCACCTCAGTCTTTCTTTTATTTTCCTCCTCCTCAACTGGAGTTCTTAAATCTCACTCCTTTTTTATTATTGCAGATTATAATCTCTGGTAAGAATTTACCTTTACCTTCTTACTTATGTTCTGTTTTCTTTTGAACTCAAATTTTTGATGTATTTTTTTCTCTTCCAAATAAAATCAATTAGTTAGTTGTTAACTTCATAAAGTTAATTTTCATTTCCCGGGCTTCCTGATATTCCTGAGGAATTTGTCTCTACTGTTGCTCTTCAGACTTTTTAGATGTTGTCCCAGCAGTTTTGAGTAGGCTAGTCTTGATGACTGGCTTGGAATGCCACTGGAAGTATAATGAAAGGGTTTGAGACAAGAAGACAGGCCAACAAAAGGCCAAGGTTTGTGAGTGCCATACTTAGGGGGTTGAACTTCATATGTGATGGTGATAATTTACTATTTAGAGGCCACTGATATTTTTGAGTAAGGTTGATTACACAACTCTGATCTACAGTGGCCTCTAAGAGGGAAAAAAAGACTGGGGGGAAAAAAAAAAAGAACTTATTAGAGATGAATCCCGGGGCACTGTTGATCAATTTAACTTATAATCAATTCAGTGTTAGTAGAGGGAGCATGATATTCTTGAGTTTTTCAACTGATCAAATATTCATGTTTATAATAAAAATGAGGGATACACGGGATGTTTGTAGGGTTTTAGTTTGAATAGTTATTGCTCAATTTTCTTAAAGTACACAGTTTTTTGTTTTTTTGTTTGTTTGTTTGTTTGTTTTTTTAAATGGCAAAAAAACCTGATAGGACCTCTTTTGCTTTGCTTTTTTCTTTTAAAAATCCAGTTCCATGATTGTATATCATTTACTGTTTGGTCTACCAACCCTGTCCTATGCTAGATATCCTACACACACACTGTTAGAGATGTCTTCTTACTATGCCATTTTCATGTTATGGGTTCCTTTGTGTTTGTGTTTTTCTTTTTGCCTTCAGTACAATTGAATCTATGATTTACAGAGCTCTTAGAACTTGATTCTATCATAACCATTTAGATTTATTATCAGAGTACTTGCTACTAAAAGTCCTTTAATTCAAAAAGGACAGTCTTTGTATATCCTTAAGTCTCTTGTTTCTTGTTTCAGATTTTGCACATCTGAGCCTTTGAGCATTTTCTTGTGATTTTTTTCTCTCATTTTCATTTTATTCATATCTTATCAAACAAGTCCTTACAATCTCTTATATTTACCAGGCCTTTGTGATCAATTGTTTTTACTTCTATAGAATTCCTTATTATCATTAAACAATTTTATTTTACCCTCATTAGCACCAGCGATAGCAGTGTCAGCAATAGGAATCACAAACATTAGTTGGGCACAGTAGCACTGGCTTTAATCCAAGTTATTCAATGCTGAAAAAGGAAAGTTCATGTAAAGCCTTTGCAATTTAGCTAGATCCTATCTCAAAATAAAATAAAAAGCAATGGGAATGTATCTCTGTGGTAGATTCCTGGGTTCAATCCCAGTATTGCTATCAATCAATCAATAGAAATCACAATGTTTATCAAGTAATCCCCATGTACCACTGCTTACTGCTTGCATTAGGATTTGGGGGCATAAAGTTATAGAAGGAGCACTGATTTGGAAACACAGTAGTTACATAAAAATAAAGAATAAAAAATAAAATATTAATAATAACAACAATAATACTAGCTATCCTAATTATAAAATCAGTGATATGACAATTAATCTGGTTTTCAATTTTTTTATCAAGCCTCTTTTCCTGTTTCTTCACCACATAATACCCTTATAACCCAAACATTGAAGAGTATAACTTAAAAAAACACTCTTGTTCTTTACACTTATCCCCCTGTCCCTGCCCCCTTTTTCCAGTGGACAATTTCTATTTGAAGTTTCAGCTCACATATTTTCTTACTTAAATTCTTTCTTGTCTGTCCTCAGCTCCCTGCTCTTATTTGCTATGTTTTTTTGCATTTCCAAACTTTCAGCTCATACTTTGTAAGACAAATGTGGAAGGGCATTCCAAGCAAGATGAAACACAAGAAAATATATTATATATGTATGTGTATGTATACATGTACACCTGTATGCATCTATATATTTATATTAACATATACAATGACATTAATATCCATATTTATATGTATAATTTCAAGAAGCAAACAGGATTGATTAATTGATTAATTAAATAATTGATACAGGGGATTCACACAAGGAAGAACAGATTGAAAAGATATATATGAAACTTTCATAATAATTCTAAATCCACAATGGAAAATTTTCTAGTATAGGTATGATTATTGTTAGTAGCTTCTTGATCACAAAAAAAAATGGGTTTACAGATTGACCACCTTGAATACAAACTTAAAGAAAGCATGGATCCTGCTGTATGAGTATTTTCTCAGGAATCAAAATAGTACCTGAAAGTTGGTGGACTCTCTATAAGTAATTAAATTTAAAAAATGATCCTACTATGCTGTTATATAAACAAGTTCTGTTTTCAATTCTGAAACTGGAAAATTTGAATTCTGACACATTTTTAAAAGATACTGTATTATGCCTGTAAGATTTGATATGATACCACATGACAGAAAAAGGAAATAATGCTTGCAATCAAACTTAGTAAATTCATAATGTCTGCTTTTATTTTTGTTTTTTGGGGTTTTTTTTGGCTTTAAAATTTTAACATTACATTTAATTTACATCAAATCCCAGTGACATTGTGAGTTAGGTTAAACACTATAATCTCAATTTCACAAATGACTATACTGAGGCATTTGTAGAATTTTTTTTTTATTTTACTATATTTTGGCAGAACTTAATTAGAATTCCAGATTCACTCTGAAATCTAGTAGGCAATACAATTTCATAACTGAAAATATATTTTAGAAACCCTATGAATGTCTATAGTAAGTGAGATTGGTAATTTTGCTTCTTTATCAGAAATTTTGTCTACTCCCTAAAGATTACAATTTAAAAAAAAATTATACTCCATCTTGGTGTTTTTAATTAGATATGTCCAACTGTATCTTAATATCCAATGAAAAGTATTATATTACTACTTATGAAATGTTCTGAATTTGATGTATCTTACTTAATGAACTGAAGAAATACATGCCTAACCTTGATGCTTGGTGATGACACCATAGACTTGATTGAAAAGACTTCCCAGCCCTGGTAAGAAGGATGGTCATGGTGTACAAGAAGAAATGGGTACTCATTGACAGGTGGACAGAGGTGTTTGTGAAAACTTGTAAACTCAATATGATGACTCTGTTTGCTCTCTTTGCAAGAATACTGTAAGCTGAGGTTCTATAATAAGTTTGAGAAAAATGACTCTGAAATACATGCATAAAATGGAAAAATGAAAATAAAATAAAGCAATGGTAGCACTCTGTTGTCCCAATAAGAAATTTTTATTTTATATTTTTATTTTGTTTACGTATTTAATAAAGTTTCCTTTCACTATCTTTAGGCACATTTACAAAAATTAGCACATCATTCATAAATTTCTGGCAGTGAATTCTGCAAAAAGACAATCTTTTTCACCCTTACCATGTCATTGTAATGGAAGTAAACAGACCAAAACCCTGGTCCTATTTATCCAGGAGGAGATAAAAAGAAAAGAAATAAGTACTAAATTATGGGAAAAACCAACCATTGCATTTTGTTTCTGATAAGAGAATTATTAAGCTTTCAATATCCCAGTGAGTTTGTTATGGATAAATAATCTCATGTCAAAACAGTCAGTTAATAATGGTTGTGATAATTCTTATATTCACATGATCATATGATAACTTACTATTTTAAAATACAGGCATTCCAAAATTGTGTTCTCTACTGCTAAATCTAAGAATAGTTTAATCAATGTATTGATTATTCAGAAATGTAAAAAAATAGTCAATTAAATACATGTATACTACAAATTATCTTAGATTTATTAATATCTTTAGATTGGTCCACCAATATTTCTGTCTACTTATTTGAGGATGATTTAATCATAAGGAGATAAAATCATTGGGTTCTCAAAGCAAACAGAAGTTATATAGTATAAGGGAAGGAATACAGATTTAACAGATTTAAATGTCCCAAGAGATTGTATATCACTAGAAATTAATTATATTTTTTGCCTGCTTATTTGGAGCATTAGTGGAATTTGAGAACTGTAGGTCAAAAAGCATTCAAATATTTCTTCACATGTGTAAAAATTATAATTCATTCAGTTACAATTATTTACACAGTGACTCCTGATTGTTCAAAGTTTATTTAATCAGAGCAAATCTGTCTTAAAGATGAGTCTGCCCAAACTAGCCTGCTTCATACAAATGTTGGTCAAATTAAGCAATTCTCTCATTAGCAGTTTTGTCTATTTTACCTAAAAGAACTTGATTGTGTATACACTTGTTACATTATTAATGTTTGCTATCATTTTTAATTGAGAATACTATAGTATCTTCTATCCCTGAGGAAGTTTTTAATTCAATTCTACCATTCCAAAAAATGTTTAATACCTAAGAGTAGAAAACGTGTGTTTAGAATTTTATAGAATATGTAATTTTCATTAATGCAGGTATTTAATTGGACCTATAATCAATACACAGTACCACCACCTGTCAGGCAATTGCATCCATCTATTCAGGATGGATTTTTTTTTTCTTTCCAGTGCCTCATTTCTATGCTTACAAAATGTTTTTAAGTTTCAGAGACTATAGTGAAGATAGTCTGCACTAACACCCTAATTTGATAGTGGCAGAAATAGAATACAAACTGTTCCTAATTTAAGATTTGGACTTCTCAGTTGGCAAACAGACATTTTAGGAACACTGAATGGGAAGTAGAAAAACACTGGCGAATCAGAAAAGTTTTGTTTATAAACTTTAATTTCTTTGAGGATATTTCTAGAATTTGTCAATCTAATTAGATACCCCAGCTCTCTCCTTGCAGCCATGTACATCATCAATATCAAGGCCTGTAATATTTTGATTTCTTACTATCTTTCAACACTTAAAAAGTCCTTTGAAGATGAAAAGACCATATAAATGCTATTACTACTATTTATTGTGCTTCAAGCACACTTCTTCATTTAAATGCTGCAAATATTTTCCTTAGCCAATATGTATGCTTGATCAACTAAACGGTTTCTACTCTGCACCAAGAAACCTGTATCAGTGTATACAAATCATGCACTGATTCCAGACATCCATAATACAAATTTAAATTTCTCAGTGACAGTAAGTTGGGATTTAATGTGTGGTAATAAAACATTCATGAATTTTCCCTGGTTATATATATGGTTATGAGCAAGTGATAGGATTTGGATAATATAGGTAATTTGCTCATCCTTTTATGAGGTTATTATATGTAGTATTGATGGTTAATTATAAATTCCTATATCTACATATACCATAATTTGCTTATAGGAAAAGAAATAGGGAAAGTTATAGGAACTTGCATTTTATGTTGTTTCCTTTGTGGACTTTATTTTAATCACTATACCTTAATGAAACAACGTGATTGGCTGTGTTTTTCTTTTTTCAGAGCGGCCAATGTAGTCTTTCTGAATAGAGCATGGCTTTGGTTGGGGACATTATGGTCTTATAAAAGTAGTCAGCATTTTGGTTTTGACATAATAATTTATTAGATGAGTTGCAACATTATGAGACAGTAATCTTGATTAAACTGGGACTTTTCTGCTTCCTTCATTGGAATTACAAAACAGTTGATGGCAAGTTGCATTAATTTCTGTAGAACACAAGTGATGAATGGAGAAGGATTCAGAGATAGATCAAAGGAAAGGAATGCTTAAAAATATGTAGTGATGTTTCAGAGAGGATTACATCAATGTCCAATTGCTCACAGGAAAATAGGGAAATTATGAGTTTCAAGGGGGGGGAAACTATGTATGCATACAAATACAACATTAACATGAAAACCAGGGTTGATAGCCCTACATAATATGTTTAGATATGCATACCTAAATATAATTTGATAGATGCAGGCAGCAATTTTATTGTACAGATGTTATCATAAATATAATGTCAACATAGTATCATGGGAGAAGGCAAAGTTTATAAAGTGATAGAAGTTAAACACAATAGAGAAGGTGAAAATTAGAACATGTACAATGTGGTATGCTGAAAATCCCCGCCCCCCCCCACACACACTCCAAAAAAAAGTTCACATCCTAATCCCTAATTCCAATCTCTCTGAATATTTACCTTTCATGGCAAAATGGACTTTGTTGATGTGGGTTAGTTAAGGATATTGAAATTGAGACTCTTCACTATTGTGAGACTGATGTAATCATTAGGATTCTTATGAAAGGGAGGCAGTTGAGTTAGAATTGGATGAAAAGGAGATGTGACTGCAGAAAGAGAGGTTTGAGCAAAGGGTTGGAAGCACAGAATGCCTGCAGTATCTAGAAGCTGGAAAAGATGTGTAGATTTCCTCCTAAAGCCTCCTGTGTAAAGCAACAAAGCCTTGCTAATACTGTGACTATAGACTTTAAATTCTAGAACAATAAAATCGTGTTGTTTTAATCCATGAAGTTTATAATTTGTCTAAGCATCAGTAATAAACTAATAAATTATGATATTGTATAAATGCTCTGTTGAAATGTATCTGAATGTCCAGATGAATTAAATCAAGAGTTACATGCTTATATCCTGACCCACAAAAATTTATCATCATATATTACAAGGGGAATAAAAAATATCGATTTTTAGGATTTTTAGGACTTTCACCAAAAAAGAGATGACTAATTATACTGGTTCTTAAAATATTTTGTTGTATATTTATGTATACTTTAATACTGAGCCTTTCCTAAATTTTACTTAGATTATCTTTAGATTCTATTTTTTTGAGTAATGAACATGGGTTTTTTTTATTATTTAAGTCCTTTTAAGGTTATCAAAATATATGGAGGACTAGGTTAAAAATTAAAAAATATGTAGTATTTTAATAAATTGAAAGAAAGTCTGAATCCTCAATTTTACCTATTACTTTAGATACTAAATAATCTTATTTTTTATTTTATTACTGTTTTGATATTTAATAATCTGCATACCATGCTTTTATTAATATATAAAAATTGCACCTCTCTGAATTAATGTACTCAATACTTCATTACATCATTTATAGAAGCAACAGGTGAAGTGTTTTAGAATCAAACATAGGTGGACTTTATACTCCTATTCCACTATTTATGAGTTATCAGTACTTAAAACAGAGGTGTTAAATAAGTTTGTCTATGTGCATGGAGTGCCAGCTCTCCTGCTATATGTAATTTATGAACTTATGTGGCATGTCTACTTACCTTCTTTATAAAAAAGAGGATACAACAGCCGTAATTGGAAGTAATATTTGAGGTATGAATTGCAAATTAAAAGGAAAATTATATATAGACTAGCTGAAATAAAAAGATAACATAGTAGTCTTGGGATACTTAGGTGATTCTTGGGTAAGCTTTCAGAAATATTTTGACTTTTGTCTCAGGTTTTTTGGTATAGACATTGTCTTTAAAGAGGTATTAATAAACTGTATTTCCAGTAATTTCAAATGATTTTACTAAATCAAAAGTTGTTTGAGCTTTATATCTTGTTTCAGCTTTATATCTTTGATAATTTTTTTAAAGAGAGAGAGAGAGAGAGAGAGAGAGAGAGAGAGAGAGAGAATTTTTTTTTAATATTTATTGTTAGTTTTCGGTGGACACAACATCTTTGTTTGTATGTGGTGCTGAGGATGGAACTCGGGCCTCATGCATGCCAGGCCAGCGCGCTACCGCTTGAGCCACATCACCAGCCCCCAATATCTTTGATAATTTTTTACATTTACAAATATGTTTACAAAGACATGTAGTTAATTATATATTACCATGATATTGAAAATTTCCTTAACATTATTATGCTTATTGCTTGCCCCAGGTGTTATAGTTCAGTGATAGAGTGCTTATATAGCATATACAACAGCCTGGGTCAATTACAAGCACCTAAAAAAAAGATATGTTTATCAAATATCATGCAATTTTTATTTGAACAAATTCCTTCTTGTATTCACAAAATTGCTTATTCTCTATCATTTTTAGTCATCACATGTGTAGTTAAACAGTCAACTTAAGACAGAATAAAACGTATAATGTCATGAAGTCTTTTTCTCAAGTGTATTCATGTTTGATTTTTAAGAGTTTAAATAAAAGCCCATCTGTAAATAAAAGGAAATTTGTCTGTTTTATCCAAAGAAATTAAAAGCCAAGATTTTATTATATTTTTAATGATAATATTATATTTTCACCACTTGTCAAGAATATCTTGTACCACTTTCCTGTTTCATTGGCTTCTTGATTGATTGGATCATTTTTTTTTAATTGGGCACATACCATATGCTGATTCGGTTTCTACAGAGAATACAAAGATAAATGAGACCATTTACTATATTCAAGTGTTGTGTAGTTGAGGAGGCAGATAGATAGTTTCTCAGAGGAATGGTCTAACTTTCTGTATTTCTGATATCTAATACTATTCCTGAACAATTTATTTTTAACATTTTTGGTTTCATGGTCACTGGGTAGGACATGCAGGGCTGTTGATGGTAGCAGTTCAACTCACTGGTCTGGGCCATATTCATTTTTTTCAGTAGAAGTAGGAAAGAAAAAAGGGAAGGAGGGAGAGTCGGTGATAACTCTCTTTTCCCTTCTGGGATTCTCTTAAAAGTCTACAAAATAGAGAGATGAGTTTTGGAAAAGGCATATCCGAGGACACACAGGAAAGAGATTTAAATATGAGCCCTCCAGATCCTTTCTGGGCTGCTGCACATGCATGTCCTGTTCCTACTTACAAGTTACTCTGTTATTAACCACAAAGTATTAAGGTTTTTGAGACATATATTTTAAAATATATATAACTTAGGGGATGTTTATAGCTATCTGTATGATAATATTTGCCTTCAAGTGATTTGCACTTCTGAGTAATAGAGGAGACTGAATTTGCATTTAGCATGCAGGGAATTACTAAAAATCTGTAGTCCACCTTATCTATGTTACAGCACATGGAGAGCAGTCTTAATGTGTGTACTGTTAATGGGTGTGAGGATTAAGATTTATCTTTGGGCATTTCCAGAAGGAAATTTTCAAGTTTCATCAGTAAAGAATATATAAAAATCTCTCATACATTTAAATGCTATCATATAGGTGTGCTATGATAAATAAAATAGTTGTGAACCATTGCTATAGTTGGTACAACTCAAATTAGACCCAAACCCATGTCAAATGATGTATACATTACACAAGACAATGAAGACATGCCTAACTTTTATCATAGACTGTTGCTTCTATTCTGTTTTTGGCAATTAGTTTTCTAAAATATTAAGAAAATTAGTATACTAAAATATTTAAAAGACAAATTAGATAATATGATTAATCTGTGACAATCTGATATGTAATTACATATTAAGCATAATATCTCTAAATAAGCAATTATTTTATTATCCTATGAACTAAGACTTAAGAATCAAACTGTCAAGCAAGACTGCTTAGTTGGGTCAGTTCATGGTTGGCTGAATTTGGAGACATACTTAACATTTCTCTGTTCCAAAGGTGAAGATAACAGTTCCTATTTCCTATGGATATAGGAAAGAATGAATGAGTTAATGTGTATGAAGTGATTAGACTATAAAGTGTCTGATATGTAATGTTAATTTAAATGTAGTGTTCTCTCATGAAAGATCATTACGGTAGACCCTTTAACCATCTGTTTATCCAGGCATGTATTTGTTCATTTATTCAGAAAATATTTGCTAAACAATTCTCTAAGTAAAATTTGGATTGTGTTTATTCTAACTAAACACTGACATTTTACAAAATGCATCATCTTGAACATTTTATATCCAGGATTATACATATATATTTTTTTAATTTACATTTTTTGGAAAATATGAACACAAATCACTGTTCCAGTGCAAGAAAATTATAGACCATATGCTGTTTGAAATTTTGATGACAAATACACAATGCTATATTTGGTTGCCTTTGAAAATTTCTCTACGATCCCTCTAACTAGAAAATGGCCTAATATGCAATTTAAGCACTAGCTGAGAGTGCCACAGCTTAGAAAATGTATGGTATGATTTACTGAAAGCAGTCTATGGTAAGAACTAAGGAATTAGATGTCTGAAAACATTACTAATTTGGAACAGAATGTTGTGATTTGACTTTCTTCTAGACTTTAAAATGTTGACTAGTTGTAATCATTAATCTTGTGTTTTTTCTAGATCAAGGCTGTCATGTTGCTGCTAAGAATTACATTAATTAATTAATTATTATTACTACTATTATTAATATTACTAAGGATTGACCCAAGGGGATCTTGTTGTTGAACTACATTGAGCTATATGCCTAGTCCTTTTCTTTGAGACTAGGTCTCAAGGCTGGCCTTGAGCTTGCAATCCTCCTGCCTCAGCAACCCAAGTGGCTGAGATTACACCTATCTGCAAGAGTGACACTATTTACATGCCACAGTGTTGGCTGGGCACAAGATTACGAGCCACTCACAGCTTTGTAGATTCAAACAGCAATTCTTTATTCCCGAACTCACGCCGGCCTCTACACACGTTCTGGGGAAATCCGAGTTCTGCCCACCGCAATTCACGTACTCCAGGAGGCTTTTTATCCCTATTCCCAGCAGGAATAACCTTAAACCTGGAACTGCCCTAAACCCAAATTGTCTTAAACCAGGATACTTCCTAAAACCTGCAGGATACACCCTAAACCTGGATCCACCCTCATCCTTGAGCAGGGTCACCTTTCTCAAACACACATGCAATGTCACAGCGAATTTCCAAGGCAAGTCCATTTAACATGGGGTACGCTGGCAAGGAAATTTCGATGCGTCATTCCTATTTGGCAATGGCCCTCAGCATTTACAGATTTGTGAATGGGGTGTTTCTGAGAGCAGCAGGTCTCCTGGTTGTTCTGTAGTCCTAAAGTTTAATTTTTTGTGTCTTCTGGCACAACTTCAGATTTTAAAGAAGCCTTGGCAGATGGCTTCTAAGTGAATATATTTAGGAAAAGAAGAGGTTATGTATGGTCTTGAATTTTAATAGATAATAGAAATCTACCCTGGTTCTTTAAGTAATCAATAGATAAATGGTAATTTATCATCATGAATTATGATGAATTAAACAATTCTTCTTGCTTATTTACTCATAAAAGATTAAAATAATGGGAAGTTGGAAGGGAAATAAAATAGGTTGTCTAGGCTTATGATGTGTTTGTTTTGTTTTTTACAATGCTAGATCAGACTGGTTTAGATTGTGAAAATCTTGACGTAATTAAGAATTGAATTAGAATTTGTACTTTAAGGCTTTATTACTGTTATTGGCCTATTCTGTGGTTAACAAGACATTATATAGTATGGATTTATAATGGAGATTAATTTTTCCCTATTAAAAAAGAACATGGGCTATGGGAGTTTGTTTTTTGACTTAATTAGTACTTATGCACCTATAAAATGAATTGCCATATCCCTTAATAGAGGTTTAATACTAAGAAAACAACATCAAATATTATATATGTAACTATGTTCCCTTGTAACTGAATAATACTCTGTTGATTAAAATTTTCCAACTGTGCACATTATTTGCTAGATATAGCCTCATTTTATTTTAAAAGATTACTGCAAACATTATTTAAATTCTGTTTCTCATAAAATGGGCATTGTGGTTATTAAGATTAAACAAATGTTGGCACCAAGGCCACTTTGTGTATTAGAAATTCTGTTGAAGTATAATAACATGTAATAAATGTAAAACAAACTATATGACAATTTTTTAATGCAGAATTAATGTTTACTACCCAAAAAGAGGCAGGTTGTCATTCGTTTTTTAAATTTTTTGTTTTAGTTGTTGATGGACCTTTATTTTATTCATTTATTTATAAGTGGTGCTGAGAATCGAACCCAGTGCCTCACACATGTTAGGCAAGTGCTCTACCACTGAGCCACAACCTCAACCCCTAGGTCATCATTTTATATGGTGTTACATTTGGTATCTACTTTTGTAATTTTCAGGATTGTTTTAGAGAAAGTTGACTTCAAATGCCAGTGATATTGTTCTAGATTTTTATTGTTTGGCCCTTTAATTAACATAATTGTGAATGTGACTTCAAAATCATATTTGAAGCATATGTTTTAAGTATGATCCCATCAAAAATAATTTTTTTTCCATCAAGGTACTTTTATTGTTTCCTGAAAATATTTAATTTTCCATATTTCATGATTTTAAAGTCTTTGAGAAAAACAAATGATACCTATTGGGATGATTCAGCTCTTAGGTTCTTTTTATTAAAAAGGATATCATCTCTCTGGAACTATTGACATTTTTGAAGCCAGGTTTTTGTGAAATGGTTGTTTTGAAATATCCCTGAGATCATATACCAAAACATTTGATTGCAGGCTTTTAAGATGGAGTGATTGTAGGTTTTTGTCTGAAAGAGCAGATTAAATTTTTGTTTGAAGAAGAAACCTTTAAAACGTTCTGTTTCTTTATAGAGACCATGGGTACCAGGTGTGTTGAGAATGTGCTGTAGTTTTCTTTAAGCCACTAATATCAAATGACAATATAGTAAGGATGATATATTAAGTATATAATAAATATATATGATTGATAATATGTGCAATTGGAAGTATAAATATTTCACATATATCACATATATATGCAGCTGTGCAAATATACATTTTTCCATGCTAACAATTTTATCTAGGTTGATAATTCAGCAACTGCATTTCTCATTTACTCTAAAAAATCTACTTTATTACCTTCAAATGACAGAGTGTAAAATAAATATGACAAAGTAATCATTATATGTGGCTTCATTAAGTCATCTATAAATGGTGCACACATCTGTGTGTATGAGTACATTTGAGTGTATGTTTGTAGATTAATTCTTAGTGCCCCAATTTATGACCATTTGACTTTTGATTTTTTGACTTGATGATGGTGCAAAGGCAACATGCATTCAGTAGATACTAGAGTTCTATTTCTGAATTTTGCTGTGTTCATGGGCTGTACTTTCTCAGGAAGCTGGGCAATGGCTGTGAGCTGCTACTCCTAGTCAGCCACATGATCATGAGGGGAAACAGGTAATGCTTGTGTTACTAAGATGAAAGTTCAGTGAGTGAGGTATATTGTTTGTGTTTGTGTCTTATTTTCAATTTATGAGGGTTTAATCAATATGTAAGCCATTGTAAACTGAGGATAATCTGTGTGTGTGTATGTGTGTGTGTATGTGAGTGTGCTCATTCTCAAAAGGCATTTAATTTGTTGTATGAGAAAGTAATTAGACACACTTAGGAAAATAGAGGAGACAAACATGAAGCTAACGTCAGTACTATTTCAACTTTAAAAACATAATCTAAAGATAAATGTATTACATTTGTGTCTTGCTTTTCCTGTAATTCAACATCTCTGGAATTCCTAAGGCTATACCTCAGTTTAATAGATTATCCAGAGCTTACCTGCCAATTTTTGCCATCTCCTTCTCTTTTTCCATCTCCTTCTCCACTTTTCTTTGTGAAGAAGTGAAAGAATGGAAACATTTTGATGAGGATCATCAGAAAAAATAGAACTAAAACCCATGCTTTCTCTGTTTTCATTTCAAAAGTACATTCTTGTCCTAGAGAATATATTTGAATTTCAAAATACACTCAAGTTTTCATTATTATGTAATTGACATATGTATATATAATTCAATAATATATAAAAATAAAATTTTCCATGTGTACATAAACACATTTATATATTTTTCAGCAATTTTTATTAGCTTTGATTTAATAAAATATGAGTAGTAGAGTATTAACTAAAAGTAAGCTTAATTTTCAGTTCCTTATTCTTTGGCCCTAAAATTTCTTAATTTCTTTGAAATATTTCAATAACACAGATTTTTTGTTTTAATATACACTGTCATACTCTTATTTATGTCATCTATGTATTCAATATATACCTTAAATACCTATATTTACACCTTCTGTGCCCAAAACAAGAAAGACGTGTCACTTTGATGACGTATGCACTGAATCTGAACTTTCATATAGCTAGATGGCAGATGATGGGTACCTCTCTTGAGGTAGGAGGTTACAAATAAGTAAGATAAGAAAATTAAAATGATTCATTTGCTAATTGACTTGAGTTGATAACTATAAAATAGGATCCAGTTTAATATATTCTCTATTAACTTTAAATAGCAGAGAAATAATTTATGCATTTAAGAAAAATGAGATGCTAGTCCGTTCTATGCATTTTCAAGGCATGTTAGTGAATATGCAGAGAAAGTGGTTCCTGTTACAGAGGTTATAATCTTGTAGAAAATATGGACAGGAGACAAATGACGAAATAAACATCTAATTTCAGGTAGTGCTATTATAAAGACAAATGAAGAATTATCAAATGGTAGTTTGGACAGAAAGACTACTCTGAAAATACAACTTGATTCTCAAACTCTTTAATAAAATGAAGAGCAATTGACAAACAAGTAGAAATGCAAGTGTAAAATGTCCTAAGGCAGGACAAATTTAGTGTGTTCAGGAACAAAAAACATATCATGTATCTAAAAGGGAACAAATAGTAGTAGAGAGAATGAGGTTGGAAATTTAGACAGAGGATAGAGCATACACAGCCTAGTTTTCCCTTATTCATGGACTGTCACATAACAGAAATTATTGTGTGATTAACACACTGTGTGTCCTTAGGAAAAAATCCACTAAAGGCATGAAAGGTTTGACAGAAGTTGTTCGATCTGGTTTCAGGGAGAGTGCAAGCAGGTGTATGTTTTAGGATGCTGTCATAAAGTCTTCTGAGGAATAAGGCAATAGTGTTAAAGACCTAACAGCTTTCTAATTTTATGGAGATGATAGTCTCATCAGAATAAAACAGATTATATATGAATGAACAAACAATAAATTTTCAAAAAAGATGCCAAAAAGTCAGGAAAATAACAAATATATGTAGAAGTTATTCCCAACAAGAGAAAGAAAAATACAGTAACAAAGATATTGAGAATACACAGAAACAGTGTACCAAAGGTTCAAGACAGCAGAAGTTGACAAAACCTCAATACTGATCCAACTTCCAGGCCCAGGTTGTAAATCTATGTAATTTCCTTTAAAGAAGGGTTAACTTTATTATGGTTTAGCATTAATATTTCCTGAATTTTACTGATAAAGTGATTGATTCCTTCATAATGTTAAAAATACACAATCCTAACTCACACTCTGAACTACTGTGTCTGAATTTTCTGGAAGGAAGCTTAGTTATGTGCATTTTTTTTTAAGCACTGGCCTCAGGGCTGCCTAGATAACATAAAGCACCCAAGTGTGATAAATTGTGGGTGGCAGAGAGAAATGGAGGCTTTCATCTGGCTGATATTGACAGTCCACTTGGCCAAACTTTAACCTATGCAATCATATATGAAATACATGTATTCTGAAACATGTCTAAGTGAACTAATAAATTACTAATAAGCAGAGGCTTTGGTAGAAAAGTTAAAGAAGTTCTATCTGATGAAATTTTAACACATTCATGGACAGTGACAGAACTTTTGAATTATTTTTTAGTTTTATATGCATTGTTTTCTTAATTCTAATTACTGATATTTAATTCTACTTATAATTTATCTTGGTCTACACAGATAGCATTGGCTACAGATACTGAAGGATGATATGTTCTTATTTCCATTTGACACAGTCAAGAGTTCATATGTTTACTATGTTCACTCTTTGTTTAAAATATGATGATGACATTATTCTTTTTTAAGTGAACTACTGTTCCTTTGACTCTTAAAAGTGTAGCATGTCTAGTTCATTGTATAAATTAAGGAGGTTTATTCATAACTATTTACTCATATAAAGTTATAAAATCTGGATGTGGAAAAATGAAAAATCTTATCTATATGAATACTTTTATAAATCTCATCCAGCACTTGGAACAATTCCAAGTTCAGAGAAGAGGCTGCAGATAATTTTAATAATGAAGAATGAAATATTTAAGAAATTATGGAAAATCCATTATTCATCTTATAAACATTTATTTAATATTTTTCAATGGATATTTTTACAAACAGTATTCATTTTGTTCCCACCCTGTATTTGACATTGTAAATATACAATCTGATGTCAACTTTGCATTATCATTCTATTTTAAAAATTAAAAAGTACCATCATAGAAGTTAAACAATTTAACATTCAGAAGTGGCTAGATGCCAAGATTTTTAGGCCAATTTGGACTCTAATATTACCTATTTTGCATTTGGAAGCACTATACCTTTATCTGAAAAATTGGGAGGACATTTTTTTTATGTAATTTTGATGGCAGGATTCTTATATATCATTTTTTTCAACTGATATTTCTGGATTATATTATTATAAATAAATCAAAGAGACATGGATTGACTATAACTAAACAACTAGACATACATACTGAAATTAAACAATTAAGTTTCTGAATGGCAAATGGGGGATGTCACTGTTGGAGTGGACGGTTACAGATAAGGAAGGTAATGAGACTAGGATGAACCATGTAATACTTGGTCATAGTTAACAAATCAGTACATATTCATATTTAGATTGACAGAGATATTGTTGGAGTCACATAGAAATATTTATAGGTACCCAGAAGTTGACATCCACATGTTCATATTTCTCTGTCAACCTAGATGCAATGGCATCTCAGTGGGAAAGAATCTACCTATCACCCAGATCTTAAATTCCAATATGTTTCTCTAAGACAAGATACCAATACTGCTAGGAGAAATGGCTAATTCTTGGACTGAAGCATATATAAACAAGGTGAGCCTGGAGCATCTGTCCTTTCAGTGTCAGTAAGAAAGAAAGGGAAGTAGAAAACAGACATGCCCACAATGATGAGGGAAAGACTGGATAATGTATTAACAATTGGAGTAACAAAATACAGAATCAAATTATAAAGCAGCACAAGCATGCCCATATTGATAACCATAAATACAAGATTAAATTGTAAAAATGACAAAGAATAGACAAATTTTCTATGTAGAAGGATTCACAATAATTTATGTATATATTCTATTCTCAAGGAAATGTGTCATAAATACCCACTTTTTAAGTGTTCATCGTATGTAGTATCTTCCGTGAAAAGAATATAACACAGATAGCTAGAAAAAAAAAAGATAAATACAGTGGAGAAATCTCATAAATGCTATTTCAGTTATATGGTTAAAGTTAACATACCAGTGATGTTATGATGATGGTATGTCATCTTTTTATAAAGCAAGGGAATAGCAATTTGCCTCCTTGGTCTTTACCCCAAGTACTTAAAACACTGGTCTAATATTAAGGAAATATTAAGTTAATCTCACTTCAGAGATGGTATGCAAAATTCCTCATCAGTCTTCCCCAAAAGTATCAAGATCATCAAATCCAGGAAAATCTCAAAAATTCTCAGAGCCAAGAGGAACCTAAGTAAAACTGAGGACTAATGTGGTATGTTGGGTAGGATCTTGGGACAGAAAAAAAGGATGTTTAGGAAGAGCTAAGAAAATGTGAATAATGTATTGACTTTAGTTACTATTAATATATATATATTATCAATGTTGGTTTAGTAATGGTGAGAGATGTATATTATGAATATAAAATGTTATTGACAGGGAACATTAGGTGTGAAGTATATAGTAATTCTTTACCATCTCTTTATTTTTCTACAAATATTCTAAATTTAAATGTTTATTTAAAAATTGGACCAAAATTATTCCACAGCAGAGAATGTTACTCTCCTAAAGTTTCAGTATCTCCTGTATTATTCCACATGAATATTTTCACATATGGAAAAGCTGCAACTCAGAGTTGTATAAACTATTTTGTTATTTCCACAACTTCATTTCTTTAGTAATTTTCCCAACTTCTTGCATAGGGACAGTAATAGTTTTATGATTTGACATCATTCTATAACATTTTACAAGCAGAAATGTTCTAAGTCATCATTCTCATTTGATACCAGTCTTCCTTAATAAAAGGTTGAGTGGACAGAGAATGAGCTAAAGGTATCAGTGAGGGAGGCAAATAAGATAAATTGAACATGCCCCTTGATGCTGACAAATCTGGTTACAGTTATTGTAATGTGCATGATACCTATAAAATACCTTGCAGTGGTAGAGGATTGCTGCCACTCACAATTTGTGCATCATCATTATGTCCCCAGGGGCTGTCAGTGTCCCCACTTTCATAAGCTTTACCCATGTAATGCAAAGATGTTCTTGTCACAGAGGAAATTATTCTGAACTATTCTGAGCTCAGAAGTGATGTTATTCTCCCATTCTGAACCATTATTTTAAAGGACATTTTTAGCCTCTGAGAAAACTGAATTTGAAAAACAATGGCATTTGTTAAATCAAACAGTTTTTGAAAGCTATATAATTTATTTAACATTGATGGATGCTAGTAAATATCAAAATATTTCACCTTAGGCTAGTTATGTCTGTGTTGATTTTTATTTGATAGCTTCATTTTGGAATGGTTGATTGTTTGAAAGCATTGATTCAATTTTTAAAATATGTGCATCTATAGATGAAATAAACTGAGTTTTGAGTAATACTATGTATATATATATATATGCCATTCATTCATTCATCTATCCGTTCCTTGATTATTTATTAAATATCTGTATGATAAGCAGTTTTCTACCCCAGGAAACATAACAGTGAACTAAACTAAATAATCCCTTGCCTTTGTGGATCATAATGATAAATATAATTTTCTATTTCTATTTTTTTAATTATGAATAGAAAATCGGCCATACCCTCAATTCATTAGGTGAAAACTGCTATCTTTAGGAAATGTGCTAATCTAAAATGATATTTGTATTTTAGTAAAGTGAGCAAAGAACTTTGAAGACTTAGGTTTGCTTTGTATTTACACTACTATATAATGCAATAAATATACAGTGGTAATAGGAAAATAAGATAATTCATTCTTGAACAAATCCATTAAAAAATTCATTGTTCTCCTTAGTCCTCTCTTACTACTTTAGTAAATTTACTGTTTTGTTACATATGCTACAGTGGACCAGGGGTCCAAAGCTTATTCTTAACCTTTTGCCATATTTTTTTTTTGGATGCTTTATCCTCAGTGCTAACTAGGGCATGATTATCCTCACTGGGAATCAATAGGAACTAACTTCAAACTTATACTAGAATGTTAATGTGAGAACTGCCAGTCAATTATTGTTTCCATGGAAGTAAACAAACTGCATTTCAATACTGCATATGGACTATTTGGGCTTTTTTATGCACACATTGTGTCCTATAGTATTAAAAAAAATTTGTGAACCTGACATTTTAAGAAAAGAAGACAAAGCTGAGAATGTGCATTCTCTGCACCAAAATATCACCATTCTCTGAAATTAAGAGAATAAAAATTGGTATATAAAACATTAACTACTGTACTTAAATATTGCTCTATTACATATTTTATATAGATTTGTATTTTCATTGAAAGAAATATATTTTACTCAAAATTTATTTTTTTAGTTTGTTGTCATTGATCAAAAATGATAAAAAATTATCCATTCTGCACATATTCTTTGGCATCTTCTCTGTCCTAGACATTGTTCTAGATGCTAGAGATTCAAGAGTGGACAAAATAATCAATATTTCTGCCGTTATCAAACACATTATAGTTGGAAGGATTGAAACAAACAAAAATATACTTAAGTTATGTAGTATGTCAGGTGGTGATATATAACAGCTATGGAGAAAAACAAGACTAAAGAAGCAAAAGGAATGTAGAGGTGATGGGAGATGAGAGTCACTTACTAGAGTAAGTTGAGTAGACATGAATGACCTCTCTGAGAAACTCAGTGAAGGTGAAGGAGGGAGCCATGAGAAGCTGGGGGAGAGCACTTCTGAAAGCTGGAAAGCCCTGTATACATATCTCTCAGCAGGAGTGTGGCAGGACAGCAAGTCACAGAGTATGGAGCAGAGCTGGTGAAGAACAGCAAGAGGTCAAAGCCAAGAAGATGCTGGGACCAGACAGCCATGATCCTTGTACACACTGTACAGCTGGGTTTCCCCTTTAGTTGATGCAGAATCACTGGAGGGTTTTAAGTAGAGGGTGAAATGATCTTTCTTTTGCTTTAAAATAATCAGCCTCTCCCCCATCCCAAGTTAACTGTGTTGTTTTTTGAGTCTAACATGCATTCCTTCTAAACATTGTTCTTGCAGTCTGTTGTTCTAAGTGGTACTTCTAGTCTCCTAGAGTGGTACCTCTAGATTGTTTTCTGGAAATGTCCAAAAAAATTGAATATGACAAATCACAGTGTGTTATTTTGTCTGGACAAAGCTAATAAAAAGCAAAATAGTCAGAAGTGTGTTTGTGTGTGTGTTTGTGTATGTGTGTGTGTGCATTTACGTAATTTAAACTCACCAGGTGTTCCTTACTACTTAGATGGAGCTGTTACTCTGATTATATAATACACACTGTGGCTGACATCTTTTACATTATAGAAAATACTGTCTGTCTTTCTATCCACACATGAACAAATGAAGTCAACCCACCATATCAGTAAATTCCACTTCTTTGGATTCAATCATTTTCAACTTATGACTTGAAAATATTTTGAAAAAAATGCATCTACATTGAACATGCACAGATGATTTTTGTCATTATTCCCTAAGCAATAGAATGTTTCAATAGAACGTTTACTATTTATATAATATTTACATATTAATACATGTTATAAGAAATATAGATAAGTATATGAGATATATGTATGTTATATGTAAATGTCTTGTGCTGCTAAATGAGAACTGAGAAATTCATTATTTAGTGACTTTGTAATGTGTGAACATCAAAGAGTGTATTTAACATAAACTAAGATATTTATGGCTTCACTAGTCAACACAAGGACCCAATAATCAGTCTTATGTGTGTGACAAATAACTATACTATATGCCATTTTTATGAGGATTTGATCATCAGTGCATGTTGTTGATTGCAGTCCTGAAACCAATTTTCTGTGCATGCTGAGGGATGACTGCATATAAACACACACATATGATAGTTTATGATAGTTTTTCCTGTGTCTTTTATAAAAGGTAAACCCTGCAAAAATAAAGGTAACCTACATCAGAAAAGATATTAGTCAATTCTTTACTACATCAAACCCAAAGTCTATACAAGTCTCAGCAGATTGAAAAAATGGACATTGACTCATAGATCCAGATGTTTTGTGAACTCTCATATCTTAAATGTATGTGAAATCTCATACACATTTTCTATTTTTATTAGAAAAGTAGTTATCTCAGACTCTAAGCAGATAATAATTAACATTGCAAGTGACTGTGATATTATGTAATTGGGGGGGAGTGGAAATCAAAGAAATCATTTATTCTCTTTGCTGTTGATTTCAAGATATATGGCATATTTAGTAACATTTTAAGGAAAACTTTGACTAGATTTAATATATGAATTTATTTACAACTACAGGACCCAATGTTATAATAATAAATGTTCAAGAGCTTTAACGTTGTGAAAATGTGGTAATACAGGTAATCATGCATCTGTATTATGCAGAGTCCATACATTAAAAATAATCCATAAATTTTAGAAACAGAAGATACATAAGGTCTTTTTTTCTATATAAAAGTAACTTATTTTATACGTGTTTCTGAAATGTATTGAGATAATGAAGACCTAAAATTCTATGTTCCTACAGTTTTATTATGAGACACTTCACAAGGTGGTGAGCTAGTTTATATTTGTAAAACACTTAATAATCTTATTTTGTTTTTTGGTACCAGGGATTGAACTCAGGGGCCCTTAACTACTGAGTCATATCTCCAACCCTTTTTATTTTTCAATTTGAGACAGGGTATCACTAAGTTGCTTGGGGCCTTGCTAAATTGCTAAGGCTGGCTTTGAACTTCCAATCCTCCTGCCTCAGTTTTCCAAACCTCAGGGATTACAAGTGTGTGCTACACCTGGAAATCTTTAACACCTTATATAGAGAAAGTCAAATTGTTGCCAGATTAAAAGAAAATTTAATCATTTGTGATTTTTATGATATGATATCCTAAAATGCTAATACATATAATACACAGAAGAGGTTATATTTCAGGGCTGTATTAATCATGATATTCTTTATTTGTATTCTTTTGCAGCCCCCTCTCCAGTCACCAATGTGAAAAAGGGGAAAATTGCAAAAAATAGCATTTCTTTGTCTTGGCAAGAGCCGGATCGCCCCAATGGAATCATCCTGGAGTATGAAATTAAATATTTTGAGAAGGTGGGAATAACAGAATTAAAAATGCCCTTTCCGTTGTTTTTCCATTTTAGCAACCATAATTATCCAATTTGTAGAAGTGTATGTTGCACTTTTACGTGTAAATCAATGACAATTGATTCTGCAGTCATGATGATTGAGGCTAGATGTGTACAGGGAGCACTCTATTCATGTTCTGCTGCAAGTAATTTATGCTCCTGGATACCCCCATATAGTCTAGCGTCAGCTTAACTAGTTTCACAGCCCATGAAAGATGAAGTCATAGGACATTTTGAAAGTGTTGAATGCTCTTAAGCTATTGCTTTTCAGTAGCAAATGCAGCATGCTACGAGGAATACTGTGTGTACTGACAGCCAGTAAATTGCCACAATACTATATGGTTAAGGATGGCTGGGTAGGTGAGGCATGGGTGACATAGAATTTTTTCAGTCTCCTAACATGTATCTAACACTGTCATGTAAATCTTACATTAAAATTTGAGGCTAAATTCTTAGAAATGCATTTCTTACATTCCTTATATTTTCTTGATTTCCTCTTTCCCTAAATTCTTTCCTAGGTTCACTGTTTTGTATTTCATAGTTAATTGTTGAGATCTAAGGATAGTAATCATCTTCTTCTTTTTTGAATCCACAATCAAGTAAGCTATAGATAGTGGAATCATATGGGTGAGAGCTAAAGATAAACTTTAAACTTCTAAAGCTGGACAAGAGTATGTGAACAAGATATGTAGCCACCATTAGTCTTCCACCACACCTTATTATAGTGTGAGTTTTGCACAGCCTGGAACTGAATGACGTATATTCCTTAGAACAACCTGAATTTTAACAAAGGGGAAGGAGCTAGATATATGTGCCCAAGCCAGCTTCTAAGAGGTGAACTGGAGACCTTGAACAGAAAGTGCTGTTTCAATTGAAATACAAGTGGAAAATAACACAGACATAGTGTGAACAAATAGATCCCCAAAGAGAAGCTCATTTTTTTTTTCCCCAAAAAGCACAGAGACATCACTCCTTACTTTTTAGGAAAGAACAAAGAAAATTGGAGATAGTACAAAAAGTTACTCAACAATACTCAAGGAAATTGCTCAACTTAAGATAATGAAAAAAAAGTGGGGAGAGGACAGTGGTTCTTTTCATCATCATATAGAACACTAGTGAAAACAACTTAAAAGTCTAAGATTTTAGGCATATGCATAGAAAAAGGGTTCAAGTAAATATGTCAAATTTTAATTTCTCAGAGTATTATAAAGATTTTAAAAACTGCTTCCTTTGTTCATAAATTCAGCAATTAACTAGGAAAAGACACAACAAAGTATAAAACAGTAGTAGGGGGCAGGGAGCAGGAAAGCAATCTACATGTAGTTTCTATAATTTGAATGCCTCAGCAATGTTCATATATTGATTTCATTAGTTGTTTTGTTTTGTTTTTGTACTACTGGGAATTGAAACCAGCTTGACGCATGCTAGGCAACTGCTTTGCCACTGAGCTGCATCCTCAGCCCTCATATATTTATTTTGTTAATAATTGAATTGTCAATTGCTACTTTTGAAATAATCATCTTTTTACAAATGACTTAATGATAGAATTACCTTCATTAGATCATTGGGGAGTATAAATGATGATACTTAAATTTCACAAAAATATGTTTCCCAAATGTATTATTCACTAAGAGTGCTCCAAGAAAATACTTATATAACAACCTATATTGAGATATAGTTTACAAAGCTTCTTATTGACAAAAATGGAATTAATGTAGTAGAATGTAGTAACATTAATATTCCTGACTGATTCATTTTTGTCTGTGATTGTACTCAAAAACAGCATGCAGTTTTCAGAGAATTACAATGTAAATACTTACTCTATTAAAAATAATTTGTAAAATTAATGTTACATTTATATTCCCTAATTAAGTTTTTGTAAGCCTTATTTCTCTATAAGCATGAAAATGTATGTATAATTTCACACACACACATATACATATATTTGCAAACACATGTTAAATTCAGCTGTATGTTCTCTAAAGTTAAAATTTTAATTATTATTAAAGTGGATTTTCAAGAAAGCTGAAATGCATCATGAAAATTTAAAACAATTAAATGGCAAAAACTCTGTGTTTGAATATATTCTTATGTCTTAGATGAAAGAAAATTTAACAGTAGGAAGACAAAGGTTTTGTTTGCCTCCATTTTTTTTTTTTCTAGTAAATCAACCAACTGGACTAATGAATGGCTTATTTTATGCCAAAAATAAGAAATCATCCTTTTTCCTCTTATTAGTAAACTTGTATTATTTTTGTTACCAATTCCCACCATATATATAAAATGTTCCATTGGATATTCAGAAGGAACAAGGATTTAGCCCTCTTCTTTTTCTTCAAGTTGCTGCTTCTATAAGAATGAAGAGTTAATCAACAAGTGATAAGCAGGATTCCTTTTCTATTAATATTTCTTCTAGTGTATTTAATCCATGTGGAGGAATGATTGTCTTTAGAGATCAAATTTATTTTTGGATTATATTTATTTTAAAATGATTTTGTTCTTTGATCAAGCCAGATTACTGAGCACACCCATGCACACACAAAAGATTAAAAAAAAAAAAAAAAAAAAAAAAACACTTTTAGGAAAAAGAAGAAAAAAATACAAGGATAATGAGCTTTTATAACATGTATTGAGGTGGGGGTCTTGGTAGATTTCCAGAGCTCATTTAGAACCTTCAAAATGACACCACCATTTTATTGAATGGCTTTTGGCCAGACACAGGTGGCAGAGCTTTCCAGGGCACATGCATTTGCCAGCTGGCATTTCTGCCTGTGATTGCCTTGCTCTAATAGAGGTCATTGGGCTTCTCTGCTCTGGTGTGGTAATGGGCCTATTGCCATCCTTTAATTAAAGGCAGAGGAAAGGGAAGCTGCCCCTTAGCAGGGTGTTTGCCAGCTGGCTCCTTGTGCTGAGTCCCTCCCCTCGCTACATGTGAACAGTGTTTGCTAAGCAGCTGGGGAATGTAGCTCATTTGCTCAGCTGGGGCAGGAAGGCAGCAAAAGCCAATGCCCTAACCAGGGATTTGGAAGCCTGGTAATTGTGGGTGTTGAAGAGGTATATACAGAATTTGTGAGGTGAAGAAAATTATAACATAAGAGTATTTTAAAGGAGTGAAATAGAAAGAAATTTTGGAAGATATTTAGATCATTAATAACATGTATTCATTGGTCTTGATCTCTTAGATATATGTTTTGCTCAATTCTTTTTAATAGTTGCATTCAGCTAACTCAGCAAGACAATGAATAATTATACTCTAGATAAGGAACAATTGAGATATAATGTTAATAATTAAATAATGCCAGAATGTTGTCTTTTTGTGAAATTTGAATTGCGTCTCACATTATTTCACAGAGTAGCATTTCAGTATTCTTGTAATTCTGTTTCCCTTTTTCCAAAACTAATAATTCCAAAATTTTTTTACAAAATGTACTCACTATACCTTTAATAGTAAGGATTTACAACCATGCAAGCTTTTAAAATTTGTTTTGATTTTTTTCTTTTGCAGCAGAAGAATTTACCATCGTTTTATGTGTTAAGAATACCCAAATTAAGTTAAAAATTCTATGATATTGTGGAGATTATACTTGGTGCTATGTGTTTTATTTCTATAATATCTCCTCCCAGTTATCTTGATAAATAGTTTCATCACCACTGTAAAGAAGAAAAAATGGCTCCAGAGTTGGTACCCACATTTGCAAATACACTTGTTATGACTGAATTTCTAACACTGTTATGTCTGCACTTTTAAAAATTCTTCCCATTATATGTGCTAACATTGTGTGTAAAATCCATAATTATATCAAATTTATAAAAAATCCCACATTACTTTTGGCTAGATTTTTTTCCCAAGTTAAATTCCCTTTTATCAATTGGAAATGATATCAATAACCAGATATTTAATCATTTCTTACTGAAAGCTACTATTTTAATCATAACCAAGCTGGGACGTAAATATTAAACTGAATAATATTGAGAATTAGTACACAATATTATCAGGTTTAGTGAGTCAAGAATATGAGTATTCTCAGAACAATCAGTAACTAAGATAGGTCATAAAAGCTATTTACAATATTTCAAAGGAACACATCAAGAAATCATCTGCTTTTTACTGCTCTCATCCTAGCATGTAGAAGGGACAACAGAGCTCATAAGAGAAAGAAGATCAATAAATGTTTGTTGATGAAAAAATGAAAATTCGAGGTACAGTTTTTCAGGATTTTGTAGGATTTACCTATTTGAAATTCCTTGCAAAATTGAAATAAAATTTCCTAAGCCTTTAAAAGACTAGACACTTAAATTAATCTATGCGTTAAAAAAGTAAAATTAGCCATGTGTCTAGTATGAACTCAAAAACCTATTTCAATGAGAAATTAGACCATTCTTATTTAGAGAGTAATTTGGGTATACTTAATTCTGAGATATTTAATATGCTTAAACATATTAAATAAGGAACGGTAAATTGCTTAATAATAAAAAGGTCCTAAGTCATTTACTTTAGGTAGTATTGGTGGTGGTATAGAAAGTGGCTAGAAGTCAACTTTGGCATACTGAATTATGAAAAAAAGAGAAAACATTTAAAACAATAATTATGAAAATTAAAAATGTTTTTTGGTTTATTATGTGTTTTCACACATATTATGTGTTTCGTTCTTACAACATTTATGTGAGAAAACTCGAGCAAAAATTCCTACCCCAAGTTGTACAGATAAATAAACTTGATGATAAAAGTAAAAATTAACCTGCTATATTTTAGCCAGTGATTTCAACATCTACTCTAAAGCCAATGAGTAACCTCAGAGAGCTTTGGAAGGTTAGCATAGACTTCTGTGAGTAGCCCAAATTGGGACAGTTTACTTTAAGTTTCCAAACTTGTTTTTCCAGTCATTTCTTTACTGCTCTATCTCCATTCAGTATTTTCCATACCCCTTGCATACAATAAGAATTTTTAAAAGGAAAATAAAAAGTATTTTTTTATTTGAGTGTTCTCCTTAATGCTAACTGTTTAGGCAGAGTGAATTGAAATAAAAATTCTCCGTTACAGTACTAATTTCTCCCCTAAGCTCTAAATATAATTAAAAATTTAATTCACTGACGTTTTAAAGCTTAAGACTAAACATATATGAAATACTGTCAGTTTTCCTCTATGAAGAGGCAACATGTTAGATACATTCCAATAATACATTTTGAGAAAAATCAGCATACATTAATAATAATAAAATAAAGTCTGGAAATAATCTCCTGCAAAATTGCCTTTTAAGATTTTTAAAAATTTGTTTCTGTCAAGGGCATGAGCATATATTATGGATGAGTAGAAAGCATGTTACTTTCAAAACCTCAAGTTCCAACAACATTGTAAGATCATATTTATATATATAACACAGTGAGGGTGTATGAGATTTTTCCAAAATAGGTTTGAGCTAATAGAAAGTTCATTGGTTTCTAGTTCATTTCTAATATACATTTCTAAGTTTTGTCATTAGTAATTCATATGTTGAATTTTTTATTGTATGTACATGTGCAATCCAAGGACCAAGAGACCAGCTACACAATTATCAAATCGAAAGAGACCACTATTACTGCAGAGGGCTTGAAACCAGCTTCAGTGTATGTCTTCCAAATTCGAGCACGTACAGCAGCAGGCTATGGTGTCTTCAGTCGAAGATTTGAGTTTGAAACCATCCCAGTGTGTAAGTCATTTTAATTACTGTCAACTCATGTCTCTGTAATGGTTAACAGAAAAGAGTCAGTGGATCAATACCCTCCCTGGGCACTCTGTCAGTTTCACTCTCCTTCCCTCTCTCCCAGGCGTGACCCCTTCAGGTAGGAAGCATCTGTCATGCTGTTATGGTAGGTCAGCAGGTTAACACTTGGGGTCCTGCTCCTCATTGCATTTAGTCCTTTGGGACATGGTATATCAGGAAATCCTTAAGAAATGTTTAAAGCTTGCATCTAAAGACTTTGTTTCCACTGCTGCCATACTTTATTGAATTATTGCCATTTACTTTTTACATGTTTTGTTGAACTATGCTACTTTAGTTTAAGAAAAGAAAATTCCTCAGCTTTCTTGATGTTGAATTTGGCAAGAAAATGGTGCTCTCAGTAACCTATCTGCTTTCTTAAAAATATATTTATTAAATATTTTGCAGTATCTTAGAGTGGAGAATCTGGAAATGTTTCCCAAATTCACTTTGGTATTCTTTTATTTTCCCACAAAATTGCATATTTTTTTCCTTTTAACTTCAACAAAAAATAGAGATTACTAATTTATCCTAAAGATAAAAGCAAGATTGGAAAAAATGAATAACTTTACCTTTTTATAGATGAAAGAATGAATACTATTAAAATTTCATTTTGAAGAAAATAACATACAGGAATGCTGCAAAATGTCAAGAGTGTATATATATATACTTTTTAAAGCCAAATTATGTAAAAATTAGTGATTTTAAAATGAAGAAGATAAAAATGAGAATTTAGTTATTGGTTTGCTTTTATAATTATTAAATGATTATTAAAGTAAATATTCATAACATTTAGAAAATCAAGATATACTTCTAATAAATATGTTTAACTAAATTATGAAGAAAGAATTTTTTCAATAGTGTAAATGGAAGAGAATAATGTCATGAAAAAATTATCAATGAGGCAGGTATATTGGTGCATGTCTGTAATCCTAGTGGCTGGGGAGGCTGAGGCAGGAGGATTGCAAGTTCAAAGCCAGCCTCAGCAACTTAGCAAAGTGCTAAGTGACTTAGCAAGACCCCATCTCAAATTAAATGAAATAAATAAAAGAGCTGGGGTTATGGCTCAGTGGTTAAGTATCCCTGGGTTTACTTCCCCAGTTCCAATAAATAAATGAACAAATAAATAAAATAAAAATTATAAACTATTTTTTTCTATGCAAAAGAATATTCCATGACTGATATCTAGTTAAAATCACTGAAATTTGAATCTCCAGTGCTTAACTTCCAGAAAAGTTTCTCAATAGACTTTGTAATAATATTACCTTCAATGTAAAATAGATTTTTGATGAAAAAAAGACATGCTATATAAGATGGCCATCCTAATAAGCCTTCATTTTTTTAAGGTATCAATACTAATGCACACTTGCTTATGTAGTCTCCCAATTCTGGGTACAAAACTATATATAATATCAAAACATGCTTGAATGCTTTGATAACTATACACATGAAAAATTCATTTTATATTAAATTCTACTCAGTTGTAGATGTCGCCATGTTCATGAAGTAGTTTTTCTTCTGACTTTTCAATTTTCTACCCTGTACTTTTTTTTTTATTAAATACTCATTTCCAGGCATGCCAACATTGATCAATCAGAGCACTAAGAGAACTAATATACATTCAGGTCAGTTATACTTTTACAGAGTCTCACCTGAGGTCATAGGCTTTTCAAATTTTTTCTAAATCCTCTCTAGAGAAAAAGAAATATCATGCAAATATTTTTCCCACAAAAGTAGAATTTAATGTTATTGTTAATAAATAATGACAATGTTTTAGGGCTGACTGCCTCACAGCTTGTAGTATAAATTCTAACTTTTACTTGAGTTTGTGTTCATATATGTAAGCATTTGGAGGCATTTCTATTTTGTAGAAAGTATGTATTATGTATCATTCTCATTTGATCTTTACATGAGAATTCTTTCTATATAATTCAACACAACTGTATAAGCGTCTATTACATAATAAGATCTCTTGGGTTCCAGAGAAATCAACATGAGTAATACACAGGAACTACCCCTGAAAGTACAAAAATATAGTCTGTTTAAGAGAAAAAATATTTGCTTCAAACCCCATTTTAGAATAATTTTGTTTATTGGTTAAAATTATTTTCACGGCTTCCTATATATCAAAATTCTTTTTGCTCAAAGTATTGAGAGTGATTCAAATACTTGTAAGGTACATGGCCCCTTCTTTCTCACAGTTTGTAGTTTGTTGATAATCAGAGAAAATGCATGATAATTAAAACAATAATTCCATTTAGAATTTCTATAACATTTGTGTTATATGCCTTTCACTTCACAATAATTATTGTAGTCTTTTGTGAAATTGTGATAATTATTTTATTGTGCATCATTTACTTAATATCATAAATTAATTTTAACATATTATTTTCCCTCCCCCAAAAGTTCTCCAAATCTCCAAAGCAAGGATTATAATTTCTTAAATGCTCTTATATTTTTCCCCTTAAGTTTATCAGTGATTTTCACTTGGTGTTGAAATTTAAGAATACTGGCTTTAAAGAGTTATTATTAATAAAGAAAATCTATTTCAAAATCTTTCAAATAAGGACAGAATATTATTTCAAAATTACTTTAAAAAGAATTTTTAATTAACTAATTCATAATAAAATGCTGACATGTTATTCATTTGGTTATATTTAAAAATTTACTACAGGTCTTTATAAAACTTGACTTCTTTATTTACTACAGGTGAAACTGTTATGAAGACTTTTCTCTTTTATCCATTTATCTTCTAAGTAAAAAATATGGGTCTAAACCCAAGTGTAAATAGTGGTAAAAACAAGACTGCAAATATATTTATTTTATATGAGAATTTGGGATAGGAAATCTCCACTCATTTTTTTTCTTTCCCAAACTTTAGTTATTATCCATATGCTTAACAGTAGTGACCAAGAGAACACACACCTATCCCCACTTACACACCAACAAATAAACTTTCTATGAATGATACCAGTCAGCTAAAATAGTTAATTCATTTTTTCAGTTTTTTTTTAACTTGTCTTAAAACTTTGAAATTCTCACTAAATCTTAATCTCTACTTGCCCAAGATTTACTAATCTCATTTTTGTTTGTTGTGTAGTTTTAATGTAACACTTTCTTCTATCTGTTTTTTATCTATTGAACTCAAATCCGTTTAATCCAAATGCCGAAACAATGCTATTATGATTTTATTTGAAATTTTCTTGAGGTAAGTGTAGATTCAAATTCAATTGCATGCAATCATACTTAGAACTTATTAAGCACGTTGTTATTTTCTCCCCATGGTAACTTCTTGCAAAACTATAATGTAGAATCAATACCAAGAGATTCGCATTGATACTATCCACAGATATCAATCACATTATTTTGTTTTTTTTTTCACTCACATTATTTTGGACTTCTTTGTATAGAAGTGTTTGTGGACATGTGTATTTTCAGTTCTATGCAATGTGGTCCTTTGTGTGAGTTCATGAATCTATCAAAATACTGAACCAATGCACACATGTTGGAAATCCTTCTTGTTGACCTTTTAAAACCATATCCACTTCTTTCAGGAACAACTCTATTCCATTAAAACAAACAAACAAACAAACATGGAATCCATTAATCTGTCCTCCATTTCTAACATTTTTGCTATTTTAAAAAATTTTTTTGAATGGAATTATACAGCATGTGACTTTTAGTTTGGAATCTTTTTTCCCCCACTCAGAATAATTCTCTAGCAATAAATACAGGTTGATGTATGCTTTCAATTTGTTAATTTTGATTGCATAGTGATATTCTGTGGTATATATGCACCATCTCTTGAAGAACATCTGACTGATTCCTGTATTTGCTTTTGCAATCAACATTTGTGAACAACTATGAGCATTTGTGTATATATTTTGGTGTAGAAATAAATTTTCATTCTCCTGGGCTAAATCCCAAAAGTATAATCACTGGTTCTATTATGATAATTATATGTTTAGTTTTACAAGAAATTGCTGAACTCTTTTCCAGAGTAACTATATTATTGTGTATTCCTATGAGCTACAGAAGTCATTCAGTTCCTCCACATCTTCATCAGCATTTGATGTATTCATTTTTATATATATATTTATTTTTTAGTTGTGGTTGAATAAAATACTTCTATTTTATTTGTTTACTTTTATGTGGTGTTGAGGATCGAACCCAGGGCCTCTTACATGCTAGGCAAGTGCTCTACCATGGAGCCCCAGCCCCAGCCCCCGCCTCCATGTATTCTTTTGCTAGTCATTTTGAATAGGTAGATGGTGTATCTTATTGTGATTTTCATTTGAATTTTTCTGATAGCTAATGCTATTCAACATCTTTTCATGTGCTTATTTACCTGTCATACTGTTTTAAAGTTTTCCACTGACTCCAGAACTCATACTATTTGTCAAAATCATAATTTTGTTCAGTTTTTTCTGATGAAGAAAGTGAGTAGATAATAATGCTGTGAGAAAAAATACTCAAATTCTCAGCTCAGTCTTCAAAAGCATTTATAATCTGGCTCTCAAAAGTTTGTTCAGTTTTAATGATTAATTGTTCCAATATGTACATTAGGCATTATATAAGTTTACAACCAGGAACTAGGAAGCAATGCAAAGTAAAAAATGTGATTTCTCAACATACTACACCTGAAAGTTCCTAGGAATAATGAGAGTAAATAATGATTTAAAAAGTGACATTTACTAAAATATATTAATTTTTATAACTGATAGACATTTTAGTATAGTATGTTGCATTACTTCAAACTTTGCTTCTCGGTGTTTTCAAAATATTCCTCAGCTCTTTTTTCAATATTACATCAGCAACTGACTAATTTTTAACAAATATACATAAGTAAATGGGAAACAAGAATGCCTAAATATTCATATTTTTAAAGAATATAAATTTAACAATATGTTAAAATGGAAATCATGGCTCATATTAGACCTAATTTTTTCCCAGCACCAAATAAGTGTAAAGAAATTGACAGCCCTGTAAATTCTATCTTTTCATCTTAGTTAAATTAAGAATGGTAATATTAATGCCCTCAGAGCAAACAAAATCCTGATGAATTTTTTTCTATTAGAAAGCTCATAACTTAATCATTACAAGTGAAATTTTCAATAATTAAGAATTACCAAAGAACTTAGAAAATTATTAATTAAAAAATTAACAAATTAAAATGTATTTTTAAAATTATTCATCTTTTTAATTGCATATTATACAAAAAATCTGATTTCAGTGTAAATTAGATAAAAACATAGAAATACTTATAAAATTAAGCATTAATTAGAATTACTCAATACTTTCACAAAATGTATTGATTTAAACATTTGAAAATTTTGGCATAATATTAGTTATTATAATGTATGACATTTTCACATACATAAGTGTATTTTAACCCATTGTTAAATTAGCTCTTATTTAATAATTAGCTCTTGAATAATGACATTTATTAAAAATAAATCATTTGACACTACCAGGAACCTTGTTTGCAAATTTAATACTTTTCTTAGTTTCAGGTTTCCCCATTTTCATCTCTACTTCTGATTAATCATGCCTTCTTCTTTTAGAACCATATCTGTGAGGGTTACCAAATTGTCACATTGAGGCCAGAAATATTTCTTGTCATCAGGTTAGAAGGGCTTTTGAATGCTAGACTGAATTTTGGAATGTGCTTCCATAGGTACTAGGAATCTGAAAATATCTTGGTCAGGGAAACATAATCAAAGTTATGTTTTTTGATATTTAATATACATACAGAGGAGAGAAAAAATACTACAAACACTCTTACAAGATTTTAAACATATAGATTTGAATCAAAGAAATTAATAATTAGATAAAATAAAGTGATACATGAGGTACATCGAAAGGAATGTAAAAAAGTTTGGTTATTAAAGGACAAGTAAAGGTTAAGAAAGAATTAATATAGTTAAACTAGAAAGAGATCAAATCAGTTGGTTTATTGTTTTGATTCATGTCTTATTTGTTGATGTGTTTTTGTTAATGCCTGTGGGGCTGGACTTAGTATACGCCTTAATATTAAACATTATTCTTATGTGGCAGTAAATACAAATGAGGGGGAAAGGTGAAAAGTAGAGCAATGCTTTAGAGAGAAATAAGCATTGGAGTTACGAATTTTTCATGTCACCTGATACCTGGAGCAAAGAAGTATCTATGAAAGGGAGTGAGAAAGAGAAGCAGGGAGAGAAAAAGATAGAGGTGAGAAGGATCAGGAATGAGTCTTCAGCAAGTTCACTCACTTGGAAGATGGGAGTGAGAATGTAGAATCAACAAAAATTACAAAGCAGTGCTTCAAAGGGGCAAAACCAACCATCTTGTCAAATGCCATAGGCAGCAAGAAGAATACTGATTCTACAATGAAATATATATGTTACATAGAGTAAAATTTCTTATTACAATACTGTGTAAGGTAAAATGAGCACTAATTGAGTTTAGCAACTATCATGTAAAAAACAATAAATAAACCTCAAAGGCAGAAGAAAAGTTGCACAGAGAATTTAATAACTTGACTTTCACAAGATCAGGCTTATTCCATATAACCCAGTTAAGATGCTGACAAATAGGAAATAATAAGAATGGTAAATAAAGCAGGAGATAATAAATGGAAATCACATTCACTGTGTATTTAAGGCTGTCAGTAAAGCATTATGCTAAGTGTTTTCTATTATTATTTCTAATCTTAGCGGAAAGATAATGATCCAGAAAAAAATATTTTTATTTGAAGATTAAGGAATGAAGCTTTAGAAGATAAAATAACTTCCTTGGCCTATATGTCCATTAAATGTTGGACATTTTTTTTTCAAATTCAGGTTGAGCATCAAAATATTTACATAAAATAATTTACTTTTTCCTTTTAAATGGAGATAATTCTCAGGCTAGTAAGTTGTAAAGAAATAGTCTATAATGGAAAAAATAGCCTCACCTGAAGGAAAGTCTTTAAAGAACCAAGATCTTTGGAGAGAAAGAAGTAGTTAGGTAAAGCAGAACAAGATGACAGACACATTGATGGTTAATGCTAGATGACCGGAACACTCTATTGTATAAAGTGTGGCCTTTAAAAATGCACAAAGTGGGAATGGATTAACACACTGAGAAAATAAGAAATACTATCATTGTGGAGGTGATTTTATTTGGAAATTAAAGAATGAATAAAGGGCATTCAAGCAGCAGTTTCAACCCATTCAAAGTAATATTGAACTTATATAACATTGAACCAAGTCTGCATGGTTTTCTTTAGATTGGTGTCCTCTATGGGGGTGGAGGGAGAAGGTGGTGAGTGAAGAAATAGGTAACTGAGAATAGCAATTGTAGAAATAATCCAATGTTAGAAATTAATAGAGTAAATCCTGGGTGATGGGATAATTTTTCCTTACCCTGTTTATACTACACCACAATAACCAAGTTATTTATTAGAAATCTCAGCATCAGAGAACAGGAGAAATCCAGGTAAAGAGATATAGAATTGAAACTATTATCACCAGAAGAAAAGAGAAAGTAAAGACATAGACTTATTTTCTAAATAGCAGATATAACAACTAGCAGTTGATAATATTTGGCTCTGAAGATTGGTCCAAAATGGTGTCTATATAGATCAGGACAAAAAAAGAGATAAGAATGTGAATGTCAAATAAAAATTATTTTTTTATATCCATTCTTTTTCAAAAAGTGATGTAAATGATATAATGAATAGTATAGGTTTCTTAAAGTTTAAAATTTCTGCCTTCATAATTTTCAAAAAATAACCCTACTCATAAAATATACTTCATGATTATATTCTGGTTGAAATTATGTTGTTAAAATTATATTTTTAATATTGGTGTTTTATTTAACTTTGATGAGGTTATAGTCACATTATTTGGATTTTCAGAGAAAAAAAGAATAATCTAATCAGATTTTTTTTTCTAGAGAACAGTGGCATCAAACTCTAGAAATGTCAAATTGCATATATTAATACCGTCCTATTTAGATTAAGGTGTTAAAAGTTATTGAAGATGTTCCATTTTATCTTGTAAATTTTAGGTCCCTCAATGAATTCTATGCAAACAATATACATTCATTTTTTATGATGACAAGGAAATAGTCAGTGGCTTAGTAATGCTTTTGAATTTCTATTTGGAGAGTAAATATTTTCTCCTGAAGATGCCTTTTCAATTACAGATTTTTGAGAAGGGACATTATGGGGAAATCTTGGCCAAGGGTGTGTGAATTGCTTAAGCCATGAATTGATCACTGACTATTAAGTAGGTCTTACTTTGAATACATATGATCACTTTAACCACAAGCTTCCTTTTCTGTGTCTCCTATCAGCAGTTGCAGCCTCCAGTGATCAAAGCCAGATTCCTATAATTGCTGTGTCTGTGACAGTGGGAGTCATTTTGTTGGCAGTGGTTATCGGCTTCCTTCTCAGTGGAAGGTAAGATAGGAAGCTGTGATTCTGAACTTTTGCAGCTGATCTCTTCCTTACCTTGATCTGACCATTTGGCTGTTAGGCACATCCCAACACAAATCAGGCAGCAGTACATAGGTAAATAACTTCAATGTATGATGTATTTCTTAGGCCTTGTCTTGTCCATATTAGTGCTAATTTTTAAGCACACAATTTCTCTTTTTTAGGTATATTGTCTTCATAGGAGTAGTATTATCTTGTTATTGCTTCTTCCAGTATTAATGAATCTCTATCTGTTCTTCAAATATAGATTTTTTTTTTAATTCTGAAATTTTTTTCCCTTTCAAAAGTGTATGTCTTTGCCTGTTTCAATTAGGGTTTCGGAAGATCTATGACTGTTCCTCAGAGATTTTTGAGGAATAGGGTTACTAATTCTATAAAGCAGATATTCTGGCAAATAAGCATTTGGCAAAATTTCTGAACATTTTCAGCGACTACTTTTCTTTTCAGCTTCTGCAGGATTTCAACTTGTGTACGTCAATCGTGTTATATACTGACTTGGAGTGAATTGCATTGAGTGTTGTATTAAGAGATACATGAAATACATTTTTCATTTTGAAATAAAAGAGGTAGATTCCAACAGGAAGTTTTCTAGAGGTACTTCCTGATTTTGGACTAAGTATAATCAACCTTCCTTAAAAATAAAATATAAATAAGTAAATAAATAATAAGTAGGCTCTATTCCTATAACAAACATTTTTATTTTTCCATCTTTTTCATGCAGGCTATTTTTTTAGGAAAAGATACTCAGTAGTGAGAGCTGTCCATTTGAAAATTTATTTTGGTATTGTATTTGATCATTTTAGAAAAGTTGTTGAAAGTCTTTATGGAAATATTTAAACCTTACAAAAATGTGCAAACCTAGTAATACTAGAAGGTCAACAAAAAAAGTCAGAAAATCAGCTTTTCATATTGATTTTGTTACTGTTCTCCTCATATACCATTTATTCTCTATAAGCTGTTCAACTCACAAAAATACAGAATTAAGCATTTTTCAATATACTGTAACCTGTGTCCTAAAAAGATTTATGACTATATTCTTAAAACCAGGGAAAACACTTTGTCTTCATAATATTGCTAGTCCCCTTGAACTTGCTTTTTCTTTGTATCTGAAAATTCTATTTTTTTTCTAGTCTTTGTTCATTTAAGTGTTCAAAGTTTTCTAAAGACTATATGTTGTAATCCATTACTTACTTTTAATGTTAGAAAAGTAATTTATGCATTTTCAGAACTTCTAAGAGGGAGTCAACTTGTGTTCTGTTAAGAACAGATAAGCCCAGCCAAGCCCAACCCTGGGCTCTCTTTTGTCCCTCTTATCCTCCCTCTGAAGATACCTGAGGAGAATTCCTAACTAGTGTCCTTCATTTCTGGAAAATAAGCAGAGTTACCCTTTTTTTTGAATGGGTAATTATTTTTTAAACTATTTTTTTGAAAGGATAACAAGTTTCACCAAAACAAAAACAAAAACATAATCAAATAAATCAAATGCACTTGTTTTACATAGAATATTTTGCATGAAATTTCCAGTACTTAATCTTAGATGCATAGGAGACTAAGGCAAGAGGATCACAAGCTAAGGTTCAATCTGGGCAACTTGGCTGGATCATCTCAAAATAAAAATAAAAAAGTGCTGGGAATACGGCTCAGTGACAGAGTGTTTCCCTAGCATGAATGAGGCTCTGGGTTTGATCCTCAATAACAAAGAAAAAAAATTACTGTGTTGTATTGTATGTACATTTTTGGATTTTAAGGAGAAGTTGTGGTATGATAGACATGTCTGTGCTATTGTAGTTACTTTTCATGGAAAATTGTATTATATACATACACTTATTCCAAACCTCAATGATATGGTTCTTTGAGGACTTTCCCAGTTTCACTTAAGGTAATGAACTGGAATTTTTGTCTGGACATACTCGTAGCCACCTTGTACTACCTAGATTTTTCTCAATTAACTCAGTTAACATTTATCAAATAAAAGGATTTCTCAATTAATTCAGTTAACATTTATCAAATAAAAGGAAAACTAAATGAAAATATGTCCAAAACCTAATACAAATTTGGGAAACCTGAGTTCTAGCAAATTATTGACAACTTCCTTCCCTATTGAAGGTATAAGGTTGTGGAATTATTTATGTTTCTTCCTCTCTCTCCTAAATCATGACTGATAAACATACATACGTATAAAAATAATGACATGAAGACTATCTTCTTTGTTTGAAATATCCACTTTTAGTCTCTCGAATAAGATAACATAATCAGGTATTTGCCTCTAAGTAATATATTTTTAATTAAAAATAATCTGATTTTTCATTTGTAATATAAATAACTTATTTTCATTGTAATATATAGAAAAAACTGATATCACTTTTATGTTACATTCATTGACAATTTATAGCACCATTTGAGCCCACAGAAGATATTTCTTGAAAATGCATATTCACTGACAACTTGTATCTTTATTCAGACCAAAGAAATAATAATTGTAGGCTATTATAGCTTGAATAATGTAGAACTAATCTATTTCAAAGAAAAAAATCAACTTTATAAAATTCTAAAATATACTCAAGGATGAAAAATAAATAAAATTTAGAGATTTTTCTAATCTTTTTTAGGCTTAAGATGATTGTGTTTAAGTGCTTAGGGAATCTTCCTACCTAGATGCAGTTCAATACAACATAGACAAGTATTAATCTTGATAAAGAATGTCTAATTTTGAAAAATAGCAAAGTGATCATCCCTTTTAAAGTTTTAAGTCTTGCTTAAACTCACTTTTGGTAGAGTTCAAAATTTTCTTTTCACAACTTTCTTTCCCATTAATTTTTAATTTTTTTTCATGAGATTGCAAAATTATTTGACAAAGCCTCAACAAACTATGTCTAATCACCCTAGGATGATTACAAATTAAACCTCTTGATACGTTCAGCATGTTGTAATTGTTCTTTGATCTTTCTCTTTTATTGGTATTGACCTTGAACATTGGTAAGTTTCTTATATCCTAATTTGGTGGGTTTTTGTCCTTTTAGACACACTATTATATATATATATACATATGCATATCTGTATATATGTATATAATTTGTTTAGTCAACCAGTTTTTTTTAGATTCTCATCTCCTCAGTCTTCTAATTAAATTTTTGAAAGAGGGTTTTGCTGTATCTTCCCCTTTCTTTTTATTTCCTTCAATTAGATTTACTTTTTTTCTTTGTGTTTGTATATCAAGCTGAAGGTTTACATTCTGAATATTGATTACTAGATGTTCCTTATTCTAACATAAAACTCATATTAAAAGGAATTAGAAAATACAAAAATTAAAACACCTTCTAGTGTAGGGAAGAGCTTTCTTCCTTGAAACTTACTTGATATAGACTTTATGGGATTAAACATTTTCTAATATTGTGTTTCTGATCCCTTATTTATCCTGTTTGTGAATTTCATTATACCCTAAGAAAATTTCAAAGTTTGATCTTTGTTTTCAATTAATTTCACAGATATACTCAGAGGCAAAATACACACAGATTACACACATGTACTCCCACCTATGTTTGTCTATGCTCTTGCACATAAACAGCAAACACTTCAAGATTTTTCTAATCTTCAAATTGGAAACAACAACAATAAAACAAACAAACAAACAAGAAACAGCTTATGAAGTGGAGAAAGAAGGATTTCTTTTTATTGGTTGTCCTTAGACATGATTTTAAGACTTCTGTTGTGTGATTTTTATGCTATGATATTTCCAACACAATAACTTTAGCCTGGAAGGTGGCTTAGTGCCTATAAAAATATTATTCTGTAGGCAAATAATTTTCCCTTGTTTGTCCTAGTCATGTTCAGATCCTGTACTTGGACTTAAACTGCTAACTCCTATCTCCCTCTGTTTCCCATTCAATAATAGAAAATCATTCCATTGAAATATCTCATAGTTTCCTGGGGCAAAAATTCATCAGAAGCCCACAGACATTGTATTTGGAGATTATGTCAACCATGTCAGAAATTGTTTTAAACAAGTAGTTTTATACAAAACATTGATTCCTTTTTTTATTACTTGAATATAATGTTAACATTTTGTCTTTTAAAATTATTTCAAGTCCATTGAATTAAAACATCTTGTTATTTCAAGTTCTTTCAATTAAAATAGATGTAAGTGGCATGTTCTTCACAATCATCCATTACCCAGATTTATTGAGCACCTATTATATATGAACACCTAAATAAAACTTGTGCACTGAGAATAAAAAAGTAATGTCCTTTCCTCAAAATGGAATTTTATTGTATTGTAATTTTATTGTAGTAGCTTTATGTGTTGAAGGAATTTCAAAGAACACAATTAAATGGGGCTAATGAAAAGAATTTTTCAATAAAATTGGAGTAATTCTCTTTATGGTAACATTTTTTCAATTTTGTCCAAAATTATGGTCTGCTCTACTTTGAGAAATATTTGATTTCTGATTATATACCTTGAAGAGCTTGCATTTTAAAGAAAAAAAACAATGGTTTGAGAGTAAAATTTCTTGGCCAAGGAAATATTTTTTAAGTTCATTTGAACCTGAATAAAATAATTATTCAGGTGTTTTGAATGCTTAATTAGGCAAATACCAGAGCTCTGCCTCCATCTGATAGTAAAGTATCACACTTTCTTAAGCAAGTGCTTTTTAAAGGGAATAAATTATTCCTAAACCTTCAGAGAATCTCCTTTAATGCAAGTGGCAGGGTAATAATGTTAACAATAATAAGTATAGTCTAACATCAATTATGCATGACCTACTACAAGGTACTGTTCTAAGGGTTTTACATATATTTCACAACTATGCCATGGCTCAGTACTCTATTTCTGTCTCCGATTTATAGCTGACAAAATTATCTTTTTGCTCTTCCTTGATTATTTTAAGTAAGGTCCTAATTTACCATCCCCGCCTTAGCTATTCCTGCTGCCTAACTCCTTTGCCCAAGAGAACCACAGGACTCCCTCCTTGTTTTGTTCCTCTGCTCAGTCTCATCCTGTCCGTTGCACTCACTAAAATTATTATTCATGATTCCCTCCTTTGCACACCACAATTTTTTTTTCATATCTTTTGCTAGTTTTTGGTCTGAATCCTCACTAGAATATAAGATACAATATGTCAAGGCAGAAGCTTGTATCTCTGCTTCTGCCCCCATCTCTCCCACCTTGAGAAAGTATGTAGAACTTACAGGTAGTTGTTGGGGGTCTGGGACTTGGATCAAGCTCTGACTTTAGGGACTTTGCTCTTTACTATTATATTTTCACTGACTTGTAATCTACTTGTGAATTCAAACTTTCCATGTAAAATATCTGATTCTCTACTGCTAAATAAAAGAGTATTCACCTTTAAAAAACTTTTAGACTGGTAAGAAATGAATAAATTATAACTTAAAATTAATGTCAAGTGGTATTTTGACACTATAAGAAATGAAAACTACATTTGGTCTTGGTGAATCTCCCTTCACATTTTACGAGAAGAGGATACATGGTAAATTGTATTCTAAGTCACACATATTAGATGTCACCAACTCCATAACACTTGTGATTTTCTAGAGGCTGGTTAATTTCACTTCTGCATACGCCTGAAACTCCATCCCCTGCACCCCCCATCCCATCCACCTACTCCCTCCTGCCACCACCACACACACACACTCAGCCCTACCACAGGGATGATAGGTGTGAGTTCCAGTAAGTGTCCAGTGGCAGCATGGCTGGAGGAGTGAAGCTGGGCACAAGCCTCTGGATGATGTGCTTCTCACTGCTTCTCCAGCATTATCACTGTGTTTTTAACTTAGGTTTATTTTTTTGCAAATGACAGAAGACAAATTCAAAATGGCTCAATCTGAAAGAGAATGATAGAACAAGTAGCTGAATAGTTCGAGAGATTAAAAAAAAATTAAAAGTACAGTCACTGATAGATCTAGGTGCCAATCACTGATAGATCTAGGTGCCTGCTGTGTAATTGGAACTAGCTTCCTGGCATTTCTCAGTACTTAAACCTTGCCCACATGTCAAGACCCATAAAACTATTACTTCTAACCTAAAGCCTTCCTCAATACCTTTAGTCAAAGCATTTTCTCCTTCCACTAAAGTCTTAGAACAATATCAGTATTCCTCATAGAATTTTTAACATTTTCAACCACAAATTACTGGGCTTTTCATAAATATCTTCTTCCTTCTGTCCACCAGTAAGTACTTAGAGGATAAAAACTTCTGTGGCTCTCCTACAAAACCTAATTGAATGAATATTTCATATTACCAAATTAAAGATGAACTGTGCATCAATTTCCATTTGACATGATTTGTTCATTTTTTCTTATTAATCTTTTTTCTATTAATGTAAAATTGAAAAACTTTGGAATTGTTAACATAAGCATACTAGGTTCTCCCACCCCAATATATGTATTCTTCCTAAATAGTAATACATCATGTAGTCACAAAATAAATTTCTTGATTTCAATAAGTATAGGAGTTTAGAAATCTTCCTTAGCTTATGATGTTCTTTGTTTGACATGTAGACATTCTAAAACATGTTTCACCTAATGTTACCAAACAGCAGTGGCTTTTATAAATACTGATGTAAGTAGAAATATTTGTGTTTTTTTTACTGATTCTCTTCATTTGAAAAGTACCATAAATACACTGATGTATTTAACTTCAGTAACTCAGCAAGAATTATGTAGTTTCTGAACTTGATAAGTTTTAGTAAGAAAATATGTTCTATGAAAAGATTTTATGGTAGTATTTTATTTTAAAATAATAATAAATATTGATAATCACACAGCAAATCACTGGGTTTAGAAAAGAGCTCATTAAAAATAAATCTCAGTGGTTTATGAATTAGCAATAGATGTGACTTTAGAAAACTGTAATAAATCCAGACGTGTGTATTGATTTGAAATTTGAGAGTTGTTATCCCGTCTATTTTCTCATGATTACATGCTTTTTTCTTCAAAGGCTCGGAATCAAAAATAATTAGAGAGCAGATCATAATTTATTAATGACTGGCAAGTGGGGATCAGGGCAAAGTAATGCCAGGAAGGCTAGGAGCATAGCAACAACTAATTGCCCACTGTGGGAAGCAAACCATCCTAGGAAACAGAACCTAAGAGGGTTACTGGCTCAATTGCTCAAGACTATTGAATATCCCACCTGCAATTTCTCACAGATCAAACATATATCATCTCTGTAACTCTCAGGAATTATATTGAGGCCAACATTTCACAGGAAAAATTTGTATGGTACAGGAGACAATAGGCAATCAATATCATTGATGTGCAAAGATGCAAATTATTTTAGTAAAAATATCTAGAGACTCATAGATTTCAACTAGTACAAAACAAACTGCAAGTGAAAAGCCTAAACCACAAGAACAAAATACACTTTTTATCTAAACCTCTATTTGCCCAAAGCTCCTTTTCTAAAAGAATGTGATCCCCATCTGAAATAGAGAGCAGGCAAGCATGCCAGAAGATGCTGGGCTCTGGCAAAAGACCTGCCAGGTTTCTGGGAATTTCATTACATCTCTTGGAGGCCACAATTTCACAGTCTCTCACAGGAACCTGATACCCAGCTCCACAGTGAAAATCAATATCACTGCCCTATGCCAAAAGGTAGTACATCTATTCAACAAAAGAGAGTAGTTGATTTCCTGAGCCATGTCTTGTATACTCATTACTGAGAAATAGTGAAGTGTTCCAAATGATTTTGAACACCAGCTAAAAGCCACAAGTGTTCAAAATCTGTTCTCAAAAGACCTCACATGAACCAAAAAGCAAATGAATGTTTCTAATAGATTAGCAACTCAGTTTCCAGTAGCTGAATTCTTTATTATGTAATGCAGGAGGACTGACTTCAGATGCAACTGGTGGCTGTGATAGTTACAATGCTACTAAACCTGTTAGATCCCAATGATGTTGCTTAGCAAAATCCATTACTGTCTCTCATTACTGTTTCTTACTCTTCAGACATATTACTCTCTCAGAAAAGAATGGCACACTTTCACTCATTTGATCTTCAACATGTATTTGCTCTCAATAGTCTCTATATATTGTCCCAATCTCTTGCAACCACAAGTATCACAGATCACAATTAGTTGGTTTTCATTATTATTTAGTGCCTCCTTCACTCCTATTTTTTAAAATGATCTGTTATATATTTATTTATTTATTCCTGTTTGTAAGGTCTAGCATTGGAATCCACATATCCATAATAGTGATTGTTGAGTCCTTGTCCTGGGGTCTTTCATGTGATGTCAATCAAATGTGGTCAGAAGAGGAAACACAAATGAAGCTCAAGAAAACAAAGTAAATGAAGGCTCACAGATCCTTGAAACAGAAGGCACAGCATGGCTTGGAGGACCACAAGAAACACTAGACTGTGACCATAAGGCAGAACATAGAAGTGAGGGGAAAGTGTTGGCCAGAGACTTTACTAGATTTTCAGTAGGAAAGTCAAGGCAAAAGCAGGGTAAATAGTTTACGATTGGCTAATTTGAATAATTTTGGCAGACTTTGGCTCAGAATGATGTCTCTAATTGCTTCTAATTGCCTTGAACCTGAACCCAGAATGCTTAAGGGGGAGGAATATAGGATCCCATACAGACAAAGGGAAGTGTAGGTCCAGACTGATAGATTTACATATCAAAAGCATGCTCCTGACTAAGCTTTTTGCTACCTCTGAGATTGGCTACCCTGGGAGGGGTAGTCTTTCCCTGCTGAGGAAAGTTTTTAAAGATTGTTTTTAATATCACAATGTACAGAAAGTACAAAAATAAATAAATAAACAATGCAGTTCTCTTGGGCCAGTATAAATTGAAAGGCAAGAAATTTAAGAAATACAGTTGGGAGGATTTTGTAGTTTTGGCTGTTGATGTTTGTTTATCTTAACTACTTCCTGTACCCTGTTTCCATTCTGGAAGGCAAGATATTATCAGGTTGACAAGTTGGGATTGCCCAAAGTCAGAAAAAGGCCTGTTTCTTACATCTTCTTTAGCTGTCTTAAGAACACTGCTGTATCTATTTTTTTCTGATGTAATCCTATTCTACCTATTTCAAATGTGCACATAGTTATCTATAAAATTCACCTCCTTTCTAGTAATTTGGAAAGTAGTGGTCCAGGATAGAACAGACCATTCCCAGAGTCTAAACAATTTATAATTAATTCTCCCAAGTCTGCACTATTGTATAATATTCTCTAGTCTCAATAAAGACATGTTGATGTTGATTCTAAGTAGAATTCTGCTTTACTGCCCAATTTATTTCTGCCCAAGTCTTGTACCTTTTTAATTTTAGTCTAAAAAATTAATATGGAGAGGAGTTCTTTCTTTCTACTGAAATTTCTAGATTGAGACTTCCAGGCTTAGATCATTTGTTCTATCTAATCAGTTTGCCAAATCCAGGATCATTGGATCCTGCTCCAGCATCTTCAAGCTTAAAACTCTATCAGGGGATGATCTCAGTATGCCATGTACACCAAGTGAAAATCACTGTCAGTTCTGCTTCTGTGCACCCACTCATTGCATTGTATCTCCTATAACTCCCAATATGGTATCAGATTGTACCTTGATTGCTTCCTTTGAGTTACAATATATCTTTAAAGGTATGATGAATGGCCACCTCCTTAAATGAATCTCCAGGTTTTCTGATATTATGAAGTCATCCTGCTGCTCCCATTTTCTCTAAGATTTTACTTCCTGTAACTTTCAATGTTTTTAGCATTGCATTTTATAAAGTTGACATGATTAAGCTGATTATCTAATTTCTTTCTGGTTCTTATTTTATTTTAGATATTTTCTCATTAAAAATCATAAAACAATACAAGAGAAAATGTAGAAAGAAAATCAATCATACACATACCTCCAGAAGCAATCAACATAAATATTTTCTCACATATAATTAAGATATCATGTATAGTTTTGTTTTCTAGTTTTAACTTAACATTGTGAAAAAATTACCCGAGTAACTGAAATGTTTTAAAAGCAAAAATTTAATGCCTCCTTGATAACTAGCATTTCTCATTTTCTCACATCTTTGTTATTTTAGAGGGCTCATTTGTATTTTATTACTTCTTTCTTTAATATCCTCAGAACAGATTCATATAATTCAAAGAAAGGGTCAGTGTACATGTATATTTTTAAAATCATTGACATATACTGACAAATGACCTTTCTAAGTCATTATTTCAATTAACATTCAACAGGGCATGACATTAACTGGTAGTTCACAACCTAGTCAGTCTTCACTAATTTAATAAGTGAAAAATGGTTCTGCATTTTTAATTGCTTGTCTTTTTATTTTTGAGATTTAATAGGTTCATTAATATATAAGCAAAAAAAGTATTGTCATTTGTTATTTTATTGCCTGTTTTGTCAATTGCATGTATTGATCTTTCCCCAGTAAATCTGATGGGATCTTAGCACTTCATGTAGTGAAGATATATCATTAGAAGGGTCCAGTTTTATTTGCATTTTAGTGATACTTTTTTTTTGTATGACATAAAAAAATGTTAATTTTTTATTGTTGAGGATTCACACTGATATTTTCCACAGACTTATGTCATTACCTGTTTATCACTGTTCGGGAACTCTTCCTGGATCTGACCAGTAGCATAAACTAAAGTAGTATGTATAGAGATATTGATCAATGTATGGGCTCTGGGGTGTCAAAGTTACTTTGCTAATCTATCTGATTGTTCCAATTTCATACGAGCCTAAATATGATGTATAAATATTCTTCAATGTACAATCAGATGAATTCCTATTGGGGATTTTATAGTTAAAACTATAAATATTTTATATAGGTACATTTTATGACTACTTATACATACATCATTTATGCACAATTACATGTATAAAACAATTGTATTCATAATTAATCACCATTAGGTTATATATATTAATATAATACTAAAATTGTTTAAATTTAATACCATCATAATATTTAATTTTAAACACCTATGGCCATTACCAGAATTTGTTATTTTAATATTCCTAACCAGTATTAATAAACAAAATATACTTATATGAAATTTAATAGATTAGTATGAAAATGTAACATTTAGCTTTCTTTTAAATCATTCTCCTAATATATTCAATTCTCTTATGATTATCAAAAGTACAACATTTTGTATTTTTATCATTTTATTGTACATCCACAATTATTTTTTTATTATTTGGGAGTTAAATAGTTAAATTAAAACCTTAGTCCATGCAATTTCTCCACCTTAAAAAAGTTTACTGCTGATAAACATAATTCAAATATAGGAAAATATTGCATGATCATAATGAAAGAAGTGAGAAACATTAGAAATTACACAATTGGCTTATTTCTTTGATATATGTGGTTTTCTTCTCTTTTAGGATCCACTCAAACCTTTAATTGACAAGTGAATTAAACAAAAAAATTTATCATTGCTATGTTTATAAATAGTCTCTTTTTTTAAGATATGAAAAAAAACAAGCATCACATTTTTGCACCTTTGCCTTCACTTTTTCTTTTTACTTTTCTTAAAATAAATTAAAAACTAAAATAGCTGAGCCCAAACAGGTTCATCACGCTAGTCACATGCTTTCCTCCAAGAGGCATCAGTGACAGTCTGACAGACTACATTCAGCTATCACATGCTTAGGAGAGAAAAAGTTTCATGGAAGAAGCTTATAGTCATTTTAGGCTCCTAGAAATGGAGATACTTGGTGTTTGCTCATTGTGGGCATTAACCTATTGAGAAAACAGAACAAAATACCTGAATCAGTGTGCGCTTTTTCAGTACTATTATTTGACTAGAAAAAAAACTAAGATGGTTGGCTGTAAAGGTGAATCCATGCATTTTTTCTTTTATGTAGCTAGTAAAGATTATCTCTTCTGTAGAAACAAACTGCAACTATTCAAATGAAAAGAAACACAAGCAATTTTTTCAGAGCTGGCTGTAGAAGGATCTCAGCCAGCATCATTTATATTTGGCAGACACTCAGAACAGCCAGAACAGTGGAAAGGCTTTAAAATAGAAAAAAGGGAAGGCTTTAAGCATGCCCCAATAGGAGGTTTTTAGAATGGGAAAGGTGAAAGTGGGCTGGCTAGAAAGAGGACTTCCTGAGTGATTTGGCTTCTTTTGGTTAGTCCTAAATTTGGATGTAAGAGACAAAAAGTAAGGAAACTGCAGTTATTAATTAAGTCTCCACCATTTGATTTTATTGCTGCAAAGGTTGGGCTTCCTGATCTAGGTTCTACTAAATACTCTGAGTATTTAGAACAAATTAAAAAAAAACAGATTAAGAATATGAGATGTGATATCTCTGCCTGAACAAATACAAAAGTATTGTGATAGAAAAAGTAAATATGAGCTGTACCTTGAGGATGAAGAGAAAATTTAAGAGTTGGTTGAGAGGATCTGATGGTGAAGGCATATAGACAGGGATGCATATGGTATATGTGGTTTTCTGAGTCCTCAGTCCAGCCTGCAAGGCCTTCCACAGCATCTCCTGTGACACTCCCCAACCTCATAACCCATTCCTTTGTACTTCATTAATGGCATGAACTTTCTCATATATGAACTGATTTTTTAAAAATAAGGATACACGATAGAGTATAAAAGAGCATTCTAAAATAGTGTAGGTATTCTACCATCTCTCAAAACTTCAGAGGGAGCTCTCCCGTCATCACTAAGTTCCATACTATAGATTTTTCTCTATACTACTCCTGCCTAATATAAAAAATATAAGATTTTAAAAATATGTTTCAGATTTTAAAATTTGCTTTGGTTATAGTGGAAGTGGTAGTAGTATTTGTGGTGGTGATTTTGTTTTTCTAGAGCTAATGGTAAAGATTCTTCTGAGTAGATGTATCTCTTTTTCAACCTATTGTTGAATAGCCAATTATATAATTTCCAGGAATTCTATAATTTTGAAAGGTATTTATGGGGAGATCAGAGAAGAAAATACACCTTTCTAATTAGAATTGGCTCTTGTAGGGCTGGGAATGTAACTTAATGATAAGGTGTCTCCTACCATGAATGAGACCATGGGTTTCAAATAGGTCCCGGTTTATGTTATATGTAAAGATGTGTAATTATATACATATATGATATAAAATAAATTTAAAAAATTAAAACTGAAACATCTTAGCACAAACAGGTTTATCACGATATTCATGAGGCATATATGTAATATGTAAATATATATATGAGAAATATCTTTCATACAAAATATTCACCACTTCTTGAAGGTTTCTTCCTGATAACTCAGTGGAGAAAATTAAGTATGCCTTCAAATAATTTTGCTGAAGTCAGTGGTTAAATAGGTAAGAAAGGCAAAATGATAATGCTGAATATAGATAATTTTGCACATTTTTCTTATTTTGTGAGTTATTATGACTCCTAGAAAATCCAAGTAGCTAATATTGAAATACTAAAGTAAAAAAAAAAAGGTCTTGAAACACACAAAGCCTACAATTAAGAGAAACCTGTAAAAATAATATTTGGGGAAATTTGTTTAAATTGCTAGAAATCAGGGCACAATTTTCATTTACTTAGAAAAACCAGTCTTCATTTGTAGATAATGTAAATTAACCCTGCAAACAAATTGCAAGATAATTATTTAAAATGTTTACCTGAAAACCAATTTTTTGTAAGCACCTCCAGTTACTTTATAATTTCTTTTACTAAGTAGACCATTAATAGGTTAATTATAAATCTTTCCCTTTTTATTCATTAAATAAATTCTCCCAAGATGATTATAAGACATCATTCAATAAAAGTATTCATTGAGTATCTATTGAGATATGAAATATGAGAAAAATTTAGAATCAACTAAAAGCCATTAAACAATGATGTTTTAGTCCCATGATCAAGATGTTCTGATTTAATTGTTCTAACATAATGCTTGGATATTATTTTGCTTTGTTTGGTTTTGGTTTTTTGTTTGATCTTTAAACATGTCTCCTTTTGGTTCTAATCTGTAGCCAGGTCTAGAAATAGCATATTATGTGTGGGTAGAACATTTTTGTTGTATAATTTCTCTATTCTTAAAAAGTATTACAAATATTCTCAGTACATATTTGCTAATAATGAAAATTATTATGTCTGTTACTCCTGCAAAAATTTACAAAAGGCAGATAATATTGAATGAATCTATTTTGAGGTGAAATATAAACTTGATTAAGCAAATTTTACCTAGCATGTTCAGTAACATGTTCTAGTTATATCAATATCTTTACCTGGTGGAATGATTAAATGAAATAAATGCAGAGAATCATCATTTAAGTATTGCTTGGAAAAAAGCAATTAAAGTGTGATATAAATATATCTCACCTAAAATGGATTTGGGTTTTTGGCTTTCATTTAGTTTGATATTTTAGAATAAGAAATAAGGAGAGTTTCTGATCCCAGAGTTAAAACGCATTAGTTTCTTCTTTATGATTGCCAATTTGTCTTTATGACAAAGGTATGGTTGCCCATCGAACACATAGGTTTGTAGTTTTTTTTTTCCTTGAAATATATATAATTTATTTCAATTTTATCTCAATCATTTATATGATTTAGTCTCTATTTTACACATCTATTTGAATAATAACATACTTTTGGTCATTGAATAATTTTAAGGCTCCCTTTTAATGATTTAAAACAAAATTAGATATGTTTTGCTATATTAAAGGCTGGACTGGTATGAAGGTGTTTGAGTCTGTGCAATTAATTGTAAAATAATTAATCAGAATTTTTTAAACAGTACAGACCAGTGAGTAAAGAAAGATAGGTCCATTATAGGGTTGTGCCTGAAAACTTGTCACACTTTCAGTGGGGAAGGGATCAGGAGGAAGCAAAAATAAGAGAAAAGATGAAATGAAAGGTACTTAGGATGAGAAAGGACAAAACAAAACAAATGTGTACCCAGTACTATAAGGCAGTGATTGGTTCCCACATCTTACTTAGACAACTTGTTCTCTGAAGCCTCCTGGAAAAGGTGTTTTGTTTCCTCTCTTTGAACCCCAGAATTCTCAGCTCTGTCACGAATCATGTCATAGAACATTTCAGGACTGAAACAAGAAACACAACTAGAAAGCAAGACATATGATTGCCAGACTTCCAACTTCATAAGGTAAAACTAAGATATCTGTTAACCTCTTAAATCCCATATAAGAGGACTGGTACTCAGGTTTTGGTAGAAGGTTCTTCAAATTAATGTAGGGTTTCTCATAACCATGGGTTAGAAGTAATATGCAATATAGTAAGATGAAGGTGGACAACTGAGAAAGAAGGTAAAAACTGTTATTTACTATCACAATTTGCCTAGACTGGGGCTTGGATATTGCATATATAAATGGATATAATCTTTTGGATTTTAGGAGTAAATCCTTGCTCATGTTATAGAAGTGACACTATCTTGAGGTACTCAAAAACACATTCATAAAAAAAAAAAAAAACAGAGAAGAGGAAAGAGAAGAAAAATTTTTCTCTTTCTTTTTTTCTCTTTCTTTCTTTCTTTTTTTTTTTTAACCAGTTAGCATTACTTTCTCTCATAAGGTAGAACAATTTTACTCTTTGGAGTGAAAGTTTGGTGAAAGAGTTGAGTTTGTGCCCCTCATATATTATCATTACATCTTTTATTCATTTTTCAGTCTTAACAAAATAGCTGTGGAGTATTACCCTGGCATCATTAGGAAAGTTGTTCTATTTCTTAGGTCTGAGAGTCAAGGAATTAATTTAAATATTAATAAAGTGTTAGTCTATTCAGGCTACTATAACAAAATACCAGAAACTGGATTACTTATAACCAACAGAAATTCATTTTTTTCATAGTTCTGGAGGCTGGGAAATCTAACATAAAGATTTTGGTTTATCTGTTTCATAGTAGGGGCTCTTTCAAGTTTGCTGATGCTTGCCTCCTTGCTATGTGTTCTTAAGGAAGAACAGGAAAGGGGCCTCTCTCAATGGGCCCTGGTCCAATTTAGGAGAACCCTAGCCTCATAATCTAATCATCTCCCAAAGTTTACAACTCCTAATTTTACCAGGAAGTGATATCAACATATGAATGGACATCAACATATGAATGGAGTGAGGGCTTAGACATTCAGCACTTTGCAGCCTTGCATCAAAAGACATTTTAAGAAATGTACGAATTACTTCACATTATCAGTAGGATCACAATTGAAAAACATTCCCAGTTTTTTCGTTGTAAATATTATTTACACATTTAAAATCTTTGTCATTTTAGAATCAGTAGGGCACAGAGAAATATAGCAAGCATCATAATTGGAATTATTTAAATTCTTTGTTCAATTTTCTTTGAATTGTGAAGTAAAATAACACAAAAATTGAAATCTGAGAAATTTAAAATCTTGCCATAATGATAATTAATGTGCTTCAACAAAAATAGCTCACAGAGGTTGGATACATTTTAGTTTCTTCAACTGCTTTTTACCTTAATGAAAACTGATATAATAGCATTTTTCTTTTCATTGCTTCATAGACTCCATAAAATAATTTTTATTGAAAAAATATTTTGTTGATCATTCAGTTCCTTTAAAATCTATGCCTAGCCTCATGTATGTAGTTTGCACCCTATAATAATTTCCTAGTGTGATATTATTATAATATATCAGTGAAAAACTTACACAGTGCTGACTGTGAACCCTGGACAGAACAGAGAGATTTACATATATTATGAAGTCATTCTTCAAAACAACCCTATCTGGTACAGTTTATAATATTATATTATCTTTTGTCAATAATTAGTTTACTCAAAGGTGTACATTAATAAATGGAGATATCCAGGAGTGCACTGTTTGACTACAAACACCATGGTCTTTATTTTGCAACATAATAATGTCAAAGTATGAGAACATTTTTATTACTCTTTGATAGATTTTGAAGTACAGATGTTCCTCTGCTTGCAGTGAGGTGACTTTTCTACAAGCCTATTATAAGTAGAAAATATCATAAGTTCAAAATGCATTTAACACAGCTAACCTACTGAGCATCATCATAGGTAGTAGCACCAAAGTGCACTATAGAGTACTGGTTGTTTACCCTCAAGGTCACTGAGCTGACTGGAAACTGGCTTGTGTTCTTGCCCAGTGTTTTGAGAGAGTATCATATAGTATACCACTACCTGGGAAAAAAATAAATAAAACTTTAAACTACAATTTCTATTGAGCATGTATTGCTTTTGAACCACCTTATAGTCGAAAAATTGAAGGTGGAACTATTGTTAGGTTGAGGACCCTCCATATGATTTTCTAAAAGTTTCATGATATGTTTTAGTATCTTTGGTCACTTACAAGTGTGGCACAATCTACATTGATTTCTTCAGTACTGAGTCTATCATTTATTGTTGCTTTATTTTAAAATGTGTAAATGATACAGTCTTAGTTTTCCTCTTTTTAACAATTACAGTGAAAATATTTTCTGCCTAATCAAAGTATTTTTGTGAACTTACTCTTCCTGTCTTTCTGTCATTTATCTAGTGGCATCTTACTGCTTTACTTACCCACTATATGATCACTTGTTTAAGAAATTAAATCATCATTTATCCACAGCTTGCAGTCTTGCTTCTCTGATGTAGTATGTTTGAGAATCTCTTCCCTAGAGGTATAATCACCTTGCTTCCACGGGAGGGAGGTTATCTTACTTACATTAGCACACTTCATACATATATTGATCAAGGTTTGGCTAAACAATTTCATTCGAATCTTCCTGGGTCCAGAAAACTTCTGTTATCATATTTTAATCTTCTGAAGGATAAATCGAAGTATCTTGTTAATAACAAAGACCAACTGTTTTTTTATGATAATTTTGAGGGCTAAACTATTTTAAACTTGGATAATAATGATCTTGTTATAACTGTATGCAGTTACTTACAGAGTTCCAGGTGCTAAAAACTAAATGGAATGCAGATGTACCTGTGTTGAACCATAGCTCACAGAAATTAGATTGGCTGCTATTTCTAGCACATTTCGGTTTCTATTTCTGTTATCTCTGATGCTTGTAAGCATTTTCAAGTGCATATCTGAATATTTATTGATAAAGGAAAGCATATTTTTATACCATCTGGTGCTGAGGTATTATAATAATAGCATCCTCAAAATTTGTCCCAAAATGCTTATTTGGGCAGTTATTATTCTACTTTACATTTTCACAGAAAAGGAATGTAAGTTTTAATTTTCTTAAAAAATGTTAATGCTTTGACCACTGAATCCTTAGAAAATGTAAAGAAATGATTTATTTTTAAGATACTTTGGTCATTTTGTATTTATATGAATTGATCTATTTTTAATTGCTGAGTTATATTCTAAATGGGAATATTAAGCATGGTAATATCATATGGATCATGAAAAAATCATTTCCTCTAAGATCTATTCTACTACATTGATTATATTATTAAGAGTATATTATTGGGCTGGGGATGTGGCTCAAACCGAAGCATGCTTGCCTGGCATGTGCAGGGCGCTGGGTTCGATCCTAAACACCACATATAAATAAATAAAGATGTTGTGTCCACAGAAAACTAAAAAATAAATATTAAAAAATTATCTCTCTTTCTCTTTTATCTCTCTCTCTCTCTCTAAAAAAATAGTATATTATTAAGAGTAATAACTAATATTTTTATTCAAAAATATATGATGGGTTGGAAACTGATCGAAGTACACTATAAGTAATTTCTCATTCTTTTTTTCACAAAACCGATAAGATCCATTTTTATCACTATTTTATAGATTCAACTAAACATAGTCTAGTTACATTCTAGTTACTTAAGTTACTCCCAGTGATTTATCCAGAGCCTCTTAAAGCAATCCAAAGAAAGCATCATTGGAAAACCTAAATCAATGTTTGGTAAAATAAAAGTGATTTTGCATGGCTTCAAGTCTTTTGATTAAATTTTATCAAAACAATAAAGTAGAATTCTATTTATAGGTAAGATGATTTAGATTCTTTAGGACTAAAATATGTAAATTTGTTGTTCTAGTGAATTGCATGGCAATGAATGTGTGTGATGTGTGTATGTACTAATTTGAAGACAGAATGCTTATAATTTTTCAAGTTAAGAGAATTTAATAGAATGCTCTTATTATTTTTAAAATCATTGAAGTTTTAATTGAATATTGGGATGATGAGCAATATGAAACCAATCCTATTAGATAATGTCCAATCACAATGCAGTTATTTTTCTAAGCACAGATCTGTATGAGTTTATAAACTGCAAATTCTCAGGAAGAGGCAAATTTGTCCTTTATGACAAATTTCTTACTTAAAACCCATCAATACACTTGTCAATAATTAGTAATAATTTATTGAGTTGGAATTCATGGATATAATTAACAGAAGTGTGCAAACTTGTATGTGTTAGTAGATATGAGTAAATTGAGATGATTGTGTTGTTATTAACAATTATGGTAAAACGTGGTTATTCATTACATTTCAACTATGAAAAAAACCTAAAAGATCAAGGAATCATCTTCATTCCAAGAAACTAACACTCTAAGAAATAGGGTCAAACTTTTTTTAAAGGGCCAAGTGGTAAATGTTTTAGCTTTGCAGGCCATGTGCACACCTATTTTACTCTGCTATAGCAGCACTGAAGAATCCATAACCATCTTCTAATGAGACTGGCGAACTTCCAGTAAAACTATATTTACCAAAACACATGGTGGCCTGGATTGGGCCCATGGGCCATAGCTTGTCTGCCTCTAATCTGAGTGCTAAGACAAGGCAGAAGCTATATATAGTTAACTTAAATACAATTTTAGTAATTGTTTAATACATCAATGAAATAGGTGTAAATATAAAAAAATTGTTATATATCTTATAAAAGTTTTACCTATTCATATAGTATCTTAATATTTTAATATGGTATGATTCTGGTTTTAATATATCTGCAATGCAAATTATTATTTGACATATTCTTTAAATTATCATAAGTATTAAAATTGAAAATAATGTCATAGTATCCCTATTGCTTATAAGGATTCCATTTTAGTGACAGACAAACCCACAGATACTTAGTCAGACTTAAAATTAGAATGTCACAAATGCTGGGGGAATAAGGTATGAAACATTGTCTACTTTTCCTCTGAAAATGATCCATTGGAATTTGATTTGGAATTAGTAGTCTGGCTTCATTAACATTTGCAAATTCATTGGGTATTTATATGTTATTTTCTTCTCTTTTATATAAAATAAAGTCGATATAATTCAAGTAAAGTTAAAAACAAATTTTTATCAAAAGCCTAGACCTGCTGGTATATCATTACTGAGATGATATCATTACTGAGTTCACATTACAGTTCTCTTGAAATCAGTTTAAATGCTATTCATAAAAGTAAATCAAACTGAATGCATTGAAGCACTAAATAACTTCTGCCATAAGTTTTCATGGTTTCTATCAATAAAGTTCACTTTATTGGAGAACTTCGCACTTACTGGAGTTTTTAACATGAATATATGGAAAATTAAAAATAACCTTGTACTTTACAATATCCAGAAAAGTGAATGGATTATATACAACTTGCTTTTTTAATACAGCTATTGCTCTACAAATGTATAAATATACATATTTAGAGTTGCATTTTTAAAACCTGAAATGTAAATTTAAATTGGAAGCCTTCTATAAGTGATTGAAGAAGTCACATAAGCATAAAATTTTCAATATGCTGTGATAAGTAATACCACTGGCAATAAGAAATCAGTGGGTCAAATTAATAAGACCTATTACTGGAAACTTGCATGCTATATGAAACACATGTATTTAAAAGGTTATTTAGAATGACTTTCAAATGTAAATTTTGGAGAAATTTCTTAAGGAAAGAGATGTTTAAATGGGCTTACATCTTTATTTATATATCTATATATTTAATTGCATACAATTGATTAAAGTATGTTGGCTCATTATATTTCCTATTGAATAATCATTTTAAGTAAGATAAAAATAACTAATGTCACTCTGTATTTCTTAAATCCATAAGTGCTTCTTAAACTGAAAGCCATGGTGGAAAAACTTACTATATGTATTTAGAGTATTTTTATTTTGATGAGCAGACAGACACTTGAGTAAATCCAGTGTCTTTATCTATATTTGAGGGAGTGGGATCTCTTCCTTATCCTGGGCTCTCTTGTTTGCTTTTCAGTTGCTGCGAATGTGGCTGTGGGAGGGCTTCTTCCCTGTGCGCTGTTGCCCATCCAAGCCTAATATGGTTAGTGTTCCCTCCCGCTTTCACTCCCACATGATGTCCACCTCTATGTATGACTGTCAGCATTCCTTTTCTTTCTCCATCTGTGTACATTTTGACACTTGGTGCACCAGTTACACTTTAACAGTGAAAAAAGTAGATGAAACTGGTTCCCAAAGGTAAATCCTAAAAAATGATTTCACAACAAATTATTTTAACTAAAGTATTATACATATAGCACATCATCCCTATGTCAAGCATTCATAGTTCTCTTCTGCAGCTTTTACTGAGATTCTGATTTTAAATAGGAAGTTGTAAAATTATAGCATCTGTTCCACATTTAACATGTCACTGTTTTTGTTGTTCCATTCAGTATAATCCATATCACATGTGGAAGTACAGTACTACTTCTGTCAAGGTAAAATCATCTTTTCTGTCTCCCAGAAACATGGAATGACCATAATGTAATTGGGATCTTCAATTGTCATACTCATTGTGGATACATGTGGCATTGATATACAAAACCACATATAACTTTAAATGGTTTATTTTTATTAAGCTTGAATTATTTCAGATATTTGAAGTGATATTCCTATTTTGATACCACTGAACAAAAATATGTACATTTGTGGAATCAGTGTCTAAATGGTATAGTCTCAATTATTTATGAGTTAAAATTTTTAAGAAATACCTGGGTTATAACAATAACACAGTAGACTGGAAAAATAGGACCTGAGAACTCTCATCCTTGGTTTTGGGAAATTCCTACATATTACTGAGCCACTTTATAAAAATTGAAGTACTCCAGGTAATTCCTTTATAAAGAGTCTAAAGCATTGAATTATTTTATTGAGTTCTCATTTGTTATCAAAATTTATCAAGAAACAATTTTTAAAATGCCTTTAAAAGAATTAGAGTTTCTTTCATAACATCATTTAAATTTGTTTCTTATATTCCCTAAGTTTTATTAATTTTTTGTTGAATTAAAAAAGCTTTGTAAATGAGTGTGCACACACGTGCACAGATGAGATATGGTGGAATGGATACCAGAAATATTTGGATCAAAGAAGAGTAAAAAAACACAGGCTGATGCAAATCAAAGATCTTTCTCTCATTCTCTTGAAAGCTTTGTATTTTTAAAAAAAAGTTTTGAAGTTAATATGAAAGCACAGATTTTTGTGTATCATTTACTTCACACAGGAATATCTTCTGGGCATGAGGCTTCAGTGACAAAACAGATAAATACTGCAATCTGACAATAGCAAAACTATAAAATGTAAATGACTTTACATTGTGATTTTTCTACTGTGCTATGAAAAAATACAACATAGTTGTTAAATTGCCTATTCTACCTCAGTCTAAAGTACAGTGTTATAAGAGATAACTTATCACTAAATTAGAATAGATAGAATTTACATTTTAGAAAGAAAGAAGACTGATATCCATGCCTATGTTGAAGTAAATGTCAAAGAAACTTAACTGGGAACATGAACATTAATGAGCCCATGATTTAGTAAGTATTGGCAAAGATGAACGTCAACTAGATTGAATTAATGAATTTTTAAAAAGTTTTACATTGTGATTTTACATTGTTTTTACATTGTGATTTTTCTACTGTGTCTTTGAAAGAAGGAAAGTGGGAAGACAACTTCTTTGCAAGGAATACACCAGAAAAACCAACCATAAAAACTTTTGCTTAATATCTTTTGTGAAACGGTGTTAGGAATTGTGGAGGCAAATAATGGTTTGTCTGTGTGCATGTGAACTTGTCTGTGTGTATACAGAAAAAACTTATTTAGTCACAGATGCTCTTAGGTACTTTTCAGGGGAAGCTGGAAAATCTGAAATCTGTCACTGAATTTTGTGTGTATCGTCATACCAGCCTTTGTTAATTATCATATAAATAATTTTCAAGAAACTCTATCATCATCATCATTTATGAACAGGCACATTTTCAAATACTTTTAGACATTTTGGATCTTGAAATCTCTTTTTTCATTTCTTGAAATAAATAGATGTGTGGTTGGTTTTGACCTTATTATAACATAATGCTTTTATTACAATTGTCCATTGTATAGTCCTTGACCTTTAGAAATACCTTGAGATACTTTATGGAAATATATTGAGCTACCTTGAGACACTTTGAAATACTTGTGGAATAAACTTTGTGGAAGTAAAACTTTCAGCACCAGCAATCTACATCCTTGTTTCTGTAGTTCAGCCTTATCAAAGCTTCTACAAGGTGCTGATCTTGAGTTTTGATTTCTGTCCTATTTCCCTCCAGAAAGGCACAATCCACTATTTTTCCCATGGCATGTTTTACTATTTAAAATGTGAGATCTGTTTTTACATGTTTCCATCTTTCATCCTTGGTCTTAAATTATTTTTATGACTTGTAACTGTTTGCTTTGTTATGACATCCATAAACATCATGTTAATATTCCAGATATTGTCCCTGCTTCGACTGAAATCTACTGTGATACTGTGGATATTTCTATAGTTATTTCTGTAATATTTCTGATTGCTAGTCATATGTCTAGAATTAAAATGCCCTTTCCCCACGACTGCCAACATTTTAAGCAAAGGTACTCTTTTCAATGGCCTGTGCCTTTAAGCCATCATATCTGGCTCAGAGTCTAGTCATTGTCTCACATCTTAAAATATATTTTTTTAACAAATAAGGAATGTTGAATTGATTGTTATCAATTTAATCATATATGACATAAAATAGATATTTAATTTCAAAAATAATGTTACCATTTATTCCTGAAGTCTCTCGTGTTTGTGCTCATGGAAACCAATATCAATCTGTAGTATATTATTTTTATGTCAATCTGAAATATCCTAGAGTCTCCAAAATAGCCATTTCTTGATTTCTTAAATTCAAATACACCAGTTTATTTCCCTTGTTCATTATTTTTCATATTTTACAGTGTTTACATGTCCTATAGTATTTCTTCAGAAGGGTTTAAGTGTCAAAGGAAAAAACTTTTAAGTATTTTGAAATTAGAGATGTTGAATTGTTATTTTGTGCACTTGCCTATTCTGTTTGGAAAATCATTCATTTTTTAAAAGAAACCAATTTTCTTATTTAAACATATTTTTAATCAGTAATGAGATAAATTCTACTTCCTCTTAAGATGCAAATATTAAAATATTTTGTAATGCAATTGTTAAAAACAAACATCTCCAGCCAAAGGTGAATTTTTGAAGCATTATTGTCTAATTTTTTCAACAAACTATTTTCTTTTTATATTAAGTACATAAGTTTATAATAATTTGAAGTAGGAAGATTTTTACCTTCACATATACATTTCAGAGACTATTTATTCATTCTTACAAGATGTCAGTCACGGAAATGTACATAAGTACTCTTCCCTTTTATACAGCATAAAAATAGCATAAAAATTTAAAAAAATATTTTGTTATAATTATGGACCTCCATTTAGAGTTTTTTTGTGCTTGAAATATGTGCTGAACAAATTAAATTCCAATTGAAGGCTTGATTGTAAAATGTAACTAAGAATTTCTCCAACGTCCCCTTTAAAAAAAAAACACTGTAGAACTTCAGATTGTAAGAGATAATAAATGAGTCTACTCTAAGATTTCCAAAGAACATCTATGAAATAGTTAAAAGTTAATAGGAAATTACCGAAATTACCTACTCTAACATTAGAACAAAACTTGTTGGAAAAAGGGAAATTAAATCCCATATGTCATATTTTGTGAAATGTTATATAACAATTCTAAGTGAATTAAAATTTAATTTAATTTTGAAAATAGTCTAAGTATTTGAAAAATTTCAGGTCTTCCTACGAGGTTCTAAAAGGATTTTGAGAATTCAAAAATGGAAGATTTACAAATTTATGTGTACTGTACACTTTTGAAGGTGTTACTTGACTTTCTTATTTTTTTTTAGAATGTACAGATAACAATAACATCCAAGTCATAAAATAAGATAAATTAGCTTCCCATATGCTACTAATCACAGGATGGTTAGTGACCTTGATCAAATGGGAGATGGTGACTCAATTGCATCATTCCTTGGTTCAAGGAGTCTATGTTTTCAGGATGAGTATATTTCTATTGAAGAGTATACTTAAGAATTTTCAATAAGTAGTGACAGATTAGTTGCACGTTTTGTCTTTGCAGATCTATCTATAGAGAATCCAAACTCTAGTGTCCAGGTATTGCAAATGAAGGAAATATGGATGAGAGTCATGAGGTTGTGCTGGCAAGCTATCCTAAATGTCTGTCCCATTCTTGTGGAAGAATGCTCCAACATAAATAAAATTTCACCTATTTCCAATGTGAATTAGATATATTAAAAGCAATGTTCGTGTGCTTCTCTATCTTATGAGACTGAGTTAGCTGAACTTTTATTAAAATTACCTTTAATTGGAGAGAATTCTGAAATGAAAACTTCAAAGTCTTTTCCCAAAAGTTATAACCTATTATCTTCAAGATTCCCCAAATAAAAATCTTTAAATACAACATTATGCAGTGGTTGAAATCATTATTATGTCAGAAAAAGTATGGCAGATTAAGAAATGTAGTTTTAAAAGAGACTAAATTAAATGATTTTATTTTTCTATGAGAAAAACACCTAGAAGTGAATGTTTGTTATAATTTGGAGTTTTCTTTTTGGAACATTTTTACTTTAAAGTGTAGAAAGAACATTTCTTAAATATTCTGGAAATTAGAGAAGCAATACAGGAGTACCTAATTCATAGTCAAGCACTGTATGTTCTTATTCTTTTAAAGAAATCAAAATTCAAAACCATTCCTCCTTCTACCACTGTAGCCCACCTATTCTTATTGAGATTAATTTGAAAACAATTATTCAGTATTTGTTTCTTTTGGCTAAAGCATTAAAAACTAAATATGATTGTGTGGAGGCTGTTGTTGAGTAAGGATTCATACTCTTTTTGGCTATTCTATTCACTTGTTTTATCTCATTGGCCACAAAGGTGCCATTTAGTAAATTAGTGATCCTGTGCACTGCTTGGTACTCTGGAGTGTTTGACATTAATATTTTAAATTTATTATCATATCCTAAATTTATACCCAGCACTAAATTATTAATTGGCACCTCCATTTATACACAAAACTATTGTTTTCTGTTTCATGTATTATGGAAATTTCAAATATACAAGTTAAATATAGTGGCTTTGACCAGGTTTTTAAGATCCACATTAATATTATCAGGTATGTGTTGCCAAACTCCTTAGGATAGGTATGGGAGAAAATGGAACAATGTATAAATTTACCCTTAAAGTCATTGCTATATTTTTTATATCAAGCACCTCTCTCTAGGACTGTAATAAATATTAATGAATAAATATTGGTTGAATATTATATCTCTTTTATCAAACCCATCTATAAAAGCACCTTGTTTTTTAGAACATGAATGTAATTGATTAGAAGATGATTCCTTTAAATATAAATACTACATATATTTTAGTACACTAATTTCAAGGCTCATTAAAATTGGTATATAAAGCAGGATGAAGAAACTGTTTCTTTTTCATTCAGAAAAAAAGTAACTCAGAAAATAGGAGGCTTATTTTATGTACAGAATGACATGTTTATTGACTTTGTTTGATTGGTTAAAATTATGCATCTGGAGCAAGAACAGAAGATGACTTAGAATGAGCCCGCTTCCTTGCTGTGCTTTGTTAATGAGGCTGAACCACTGCTTGAGTGCCAATCTTCACCAGCTGTACTTTTACTTTCTGTACCTTGTTGAGGCTTGTTTTAATGATGCTTTGGAGGGTTCCAGAACTTAATTTTATATGTTAATGTGACATGCAGCCGTATATGTTACAGAGCTCTAGAGATGCCCATAGTCGAAAATAGCTCCTTTCTATTGCCTTCCTGACTCTTACCCTAGGTAATAAAATTTTAACTGCTTCACACCAAGGTATTTCCAAATCATTTTTTAGAGGAGATACAATGTTTTATTTCCATTTCCATATGAGAAATTTGCATACAATTTAAATACCTGGAGGCTATTTAATGGTAAAGGCTATTGGAAATTACCATTTTGAAAGCTTATTATTTATTTATTCTTTGGACATGAGAGTTTAAGGTAGAATGGATGTTTGTAAACTGAAAGAATATGTGTTCTTTTTGGTTTTCTTAGAATTTTTCTAACAAAGTCTTTTGTCAGTATTTAAATAACATGAATCTCAGGGTGATTTCACACAATTGTATTTAAAGTATTGTAAAAAGAAATATCAATAAATGTTCTCTCTAGAGGTGCATGCATTAAAAACCAAAAGAAAAATGGAATAACTAAAAATTATGAAAAATGTACTAAAGTAACATAAATCTTAGTTTGAATAGACCAAATATAATTTCATGTATTTGTTTTTTCTCTCCATTTCACTGTGATGAGGTGACTCAAAATGTCTTAAGGTCTCTTGAAGGACAAATGCATCTAAGTATGAGGAATAGAATTTGAAAAGTCACCAGATCTCTGTAGTATATTTTCCTCACCCAAGAATACTATATGTATTAAGTATATTATTTCAAGTTTATTCAAAAATTTTCTAGCTGTATTTTTCTAATAAGTTACCAGTTTCTTAATACAATAAAGACAACTGTATTTTTTCAAAATGTGGCATAAGGATTGGAGGTTTTGACCAATTCCTAATATATATGTAAATTATGGAAATGACAGAACAAAAATGTGTCATATTTTTAGATCAAAATATAGATTTTTTTTAAATACCACAGAATATGGAATATTCTGTTGGTAAATGTCTATTGTACACTTCACCTTACGTCACACAGTAGTTTTCAACCAACCTTGTAATGAAAATAATTCATCAATCTACCATTTTGACTGTATTTTCTTAAATGAACTAATAAATGAAAAATTTATTTGCAATGAACTCAGTTTTGTGGTGGAATCTTATGAATAGTAAAATCACTTCCTTTGAGTTTCACCAAAAATAATTTAAATATTCTCATTTTAGTTAGTTGTTTAATGTTATATGGTCAATCATGTACCACATTAACTCAGTATTCATCAGCATAGTTCTTTTCTAAACACCTGTCATTGTGTAGACACAAAGTATCATTCACTCATTCCATCTGTTCATTCATCAACATGATCAAACTGTTTAATGCTCACTCAGAATCAGGATCTAGCTCACTCCAGGAGTTTATAGATGAATACTAGTTACTGCCATTCAAGAAGCAGAAAAGTACTAGGAAAGCTAAAAATCTTACTCCAATGCCTCTATTGTGCTATAGAGTGTAAGTTGTATCAGAAGAGGAGTAGATAAAGCTGTTTGTTCAGAGGGAAATTACATTAAATTGGTGTTTCAAGGGAAATGTGAAGGGAAAAACCAAAGGAGACTATGATAGTCGAACATTGTTAGAATTAAAATCCTTGGTGAAGGAACCAATAGGAACAAATGTTTGAAAGCAATGGAGGAAGATAATGCAGAAAATGTGAATTAAAGTTATACTTAGGAATATTTACATTCTTATTTTTTTTGAAAAAAATGTAGTAAGAATCTTATTTAATAGAAAAAATATTCAGTACTTTGGTTATAGCCATGTCTACCATAGTCAAAGAAAAGCATTGTAAAGTGGAGGAACATTATTTTGAAAGCACTTATAATAACCCAAATGAAAAATAACAGAGCCTTTATTGAGGAAGTGGTAGAGTTAATTGAGAAAAAAGAAGAGTTGGATTGTAAACTATTTACATTGCATAATATTTGGGATTTGGTAACTAATTTGTTGTGAAGGTTAGAATCAGGATCTAGCTCACTCCAGGAGTTTGTCCCTTAAGGTTAACATGGCCTTAAGGTGCCAAGGCTATGTTAGTGTTAATAACAGGAAAATAAAATGGATCATAACTGAAGGAGGGTAAAGAGATATAATGATTTCTTTTTCAGGACTATTGAGTTTAAATGACAGTGGAATACAGAGAAGTAAATAAAATAAATCTAGCAGAAATAAGAATAAATTCTCAAAATAAATTATATAAGAGAGATATTGATTTAAATACATTGATGGAAATGAATGGATTAAAAGGAGAGCAAAAGAGAAGTTCATTCTGAGGACCTTTGGATATGTCCATGTATAAATATAGAGAGGAACAGGAGTGTTGGAGAATATTTCCGGATTTTAGTGCATCTAGAATGATCAAAAACTAAGAGGAAGGCTTTGGGTTGGAGTTTAAGTTGTTATTAGTGAACCTCTGAACAGATTTTTATTAGAAAGGAGAGCAGATTGCAAGGAGTTCACAATTAAGGAATAGTTGATAAAATCAGGAGAGATTAAGATTTAGGGAATAGAGCTGATAGGTATAGGTTGTGTAAATTTTCATAGTGATGTGAGTAGATAAGAATGGAAAGCAGCTGGTGGAGCAACTAAAGACTCTATAACAAAAAGGGAAAACCAAAATTACAGGTGCTGAAGGTTGAAGACAGTTAGCTCAGAGGCACATGTTGGGCAACTCATTCTCAAAGAGGTAATGGCCTGGGAGCTGGTTAAAAAAGTAAGAGGAACAGAACAGAAAAAAATGTCTGGTGTATGGTATGTGGTAAAGTGAACTTAAAACATAGGTTTGTATGGCTTCAGACCTCTTAACGAAATCTAGACAAGATTATTTGCTGAGAGTGAGGAATACTGGCTGGAAAAAAAAAAGAGGTTTCATTCAAAAGGAATTTGAATGGCATTTCTTATTAGGAGTCTGAACATCAGTTCAGGGGTGTGGTAATTTCAGTTGTGTTTCATGCTTTGGGTTTGATGTGGTTGACTCACCACTTCAGATGTGGTTAATTACAGCTTACTTTGTTCCAGGCGATGTGGCTACAGCAAAGCAAAGCAAGATCCAGAAGAGGAAAAGATGCATTTTCATAATGGGCACAGTAAGCAGATTGTGAAAAAAAGGGGGTGGGGGAGGAATTTTATTGTTATTTAGAATTCTTTTTAGGTTAGAGGATTTATAATCACTGGTGGAAAATATTGTTATAAAAGCAAGTCTCTCACATTCTTACAAAGAATATGGGCTTGAGCTTTACTGACTGGCTTTAGGCATTAACTGGATGATTTCTTCAATTCTTTAAAGAATGTTCTCATTATAATTATTAAAATAAAAATTTTGGCCTAATATAAAAAAAAAGCTATTACATTTCAAATCAAATTCCCAGGCTACTTCTAATTCTGCAACACACTGTATAGAAATCTATCATTACATAACCACCAGGTTAAACGAATAAAATTTCTCAATTCCTTCTAGCATTATATAGTACAAATTTCTGTGAATAGATCCGATGGCAGCAGCCTTGGTTCAAATTGAAAAGCATTAACTACATTTTTAAAAGAGCATAAAATCAAGTTTTTATAATGAGCTTATAAAATTAATCTAAATGAATTTTAATTATAGTATTTTAATATGTCCATTTTCCTCTAAATAGTACAGCATAAGGTGATTTGCCAGATAAATGGAAAAAACTTTTTTCTTTGTTTTTGCCACTCTACCATGACTGTTACCTGTGGAAAGCATGAGTCCATCTCATAGTCCTATCTCATTTAATATTGTTTATCTTCAAAATGCACTATTTGGGTGGTATCAGTAGCCTTTAAAAGAGATAAACTGAAACTCAAAGAACATAAAGGTTGGGGTAAAGTCATGCAGTGACAGAGGCAGAAGGAGAAGTAGAGCTCTTTTTCTTTTGACTTCTCTACTAAGCTCCTTGTACCATACCACCAGAAGGTTCTTTTAAAATGTGTTTTGAGGGACAGAGGTTGTAGCTCAGTGGTAGAGCATTTGCCTTGCATATGCAAGGCACTGGGTCCGAGCCTCAGCACCACATAAAAATAAATAAATAAAATGAAGGTATTGTGTCCATCTACAACTAAAATGTCTTTTGAGGGCTGGGGTTGTAGCTCAGTGGTAGAGCATTTGCCTAGCATGTGTGAAGGTTAGATTCTCAGCACTGCATATGAATAAAAAAAGAAAATAAAGATCCATAGAACTAAAAAATATTTTTTAAAAGTGTATTTTGAAAAATACAAATTAATAATGTCTGATGATGTTTTTAAGTGAAACATAGAATAAGCAACCAACAAATAAACTACTAATATTTTGCTGTCCAGATTAATAAACAAATGTTTTTGATATGCCTCCAACCCAACTGTCTGAATATTATCATTGAAAGCTGTATTTATCATCATGTATGCATTTCTTGTGTATGTCAACAATCCAGATGTTAAAAATAGTTTACGAAGTAACATAGCTATACAAAGGACTCTCATAACTCAGAAGAGGACTTATCCTTGCAGCTCAGCTACTTCAAATTTAAGCCACGTTAGGGTATTAATAAAATATATACTTTTGCTTATCCATCACAGCTTGTATTTTAATACACATTTTTTTACAGTTAAACTGCCAGGTGTAAGAACCTATATTGATCCACATACCTATGAGGATCCCAATCAAGCTGTCCATGAGTTTGCCAAGGAAATTGAAGCTTCATGTATCACCATTGAAAGAGTTATTGGAGCAGGTATGACAGTGTATAACTCTTACATTTTGCTTGTATTATGGAATGTAATACATCACTGTCCTGCTCTAACACGTAATGTTTTTAATCTTACATAATTGACTTGCTTTCAAAGTGGCATGTAATTTATCTCATGGTAATGTCACTTTCTGTGTTCTTCATGCTTAACAATCACATCTGGTTTATTAAAGAAAAAAAACGCAAAAATATATCTTCAAGTAGATAATGTTTTTCAGTCTATTTTTTGTGTACATATAGTAAATTTGTAATATAGAAAAGTATTCACATAGTTCAGTTTATCTTTTTCCAGCAATTGTTTTCTTTTTATCCAGCTATAAACTTTTATTTTTTTATCTTCTCATTAATATTAAGTTTCACTAGAGTAGACAGGAGAGGAAATAGTAAGTGCTTTTTATGCTGTTGCTTTTAATTTCTTTTTTAACATTTCCATTAAGATTTTTATAGTGAGACAGATAAAGCTAATAAATCTTAACATGTTTTATGATCATCTGTGGATGAATTTTCCTAATATACCAATTCTTTCTGTTAATATTCACAATGAAATTTGAACTCCCCTTTTAAAATTTTTTTTCTGGTCTATGTCTTGTCTTAAAACTCTGAGTTATTAGAGTGTTAATAGAATAAGAATTTCAAACAAGCTTTCAAAATTTCTTTGCCATCTTTATCACCAGGTGAATTTGGTGAAGTTTGTAGTGGACGTTTGAAACTACCAGGAAAAAGAGAGCTACCTGTGGCTATCAAAACCCTTAAAGTTGGCTACACAGAAAAACAACGTAGAGATTTCCTGGGTGAAGCAAGTATCATGGGGCAGTTTGACCATCCTAACATCATCCATTTAGAAGGTGTTGTGACCAAAAGTAAGTACAACACAAGCAAATATGCAAGTGCAGGTGTATACCACAAATATGTCCAGATGATGATTAAGTTTAGGTTAGAAAGAAACTGACCACAGTAATGCATTAATTTCTGTAATATTAATATTATTGGTTCCATATTTTGTTAGATTTTTATCAGTTAATCACCAATGAAATTAATATTCAATTATTTTTTTCAAATGTATGCTTTAACCCATTCAATGTCAGAGTAAATATATTCAAATAAAAGAAGCAGTTAAAAAAAAAACATATTTTTTCTACTGGCTTTTTCACTCTTTATACTAATTAAATATTGAAAATTGAAGTTTAATGTTTAACAGGAATCCTCTAACCATAGGTATACTGCCACTCATAAGCAGTTTTGTATAGCCAGATGCATTCTTTCATTCGATTTTTCAAAATTAACATATTATTAAAGTTCTAGAGAAAGCAATGGCCTCAGAAGATTGGAAAAGTTTCTTAAGACTTAATTTTCTCTTTTTCTTAAAGAAAATAGAATTTCACATTTATTTTATATGTGTGTTAGTATATTGCAAATGAATGTGTTTGTGTAGAATGTCTCCCAGCAAAAGATTTCAAATAATTTTTAGTCACTCAATAAAGCATTTATGTGGCCTTATTTTCTTTTAGTCTATTCATTGTTTAACCTTCCTACATATTGTGGTTCCTTCCTTCACCCCTATCACTCTAAGGACTACTTACTAAAATCATCAAAAAATTGTGGCAGGCATCATTCTCTAGATTTTTCTTTCAAGAATTTGTTCAACCTCCAGCTTCTATTAATCTATAGTTTCAGATTATATTTGTCAAATACATGTAAAAATAAAGTGTATTTAATAATGTTTTTAACAAAAGTAATTTCAATTGGGTTAATATTCATTTACATCATTTTGATTTCAATATGATAAATTCTTCAAAGCTTAAATTTGTTTCTTCCTCCAGTTGAATACCTGCCCAAACATTCTTCTTCCCTTAATGGAAACCCAGAAAGTGTACTGATAGTACAAAAAGGGGATTCTAAGATTTTACTCAAAAAAAAAAAAAAATTAGCTGCTAAACAAAGGTAGGAGGCTGGGACAAGAAAGAAACAGGCAGAAGACAAGAAGAAAACACTGTTTTTGAAATTAATAAAAAAAGATATTTGATAATGGTTATATCGTGCAATGAATGTGTGAGATTATTCAAAGTAAGATATAGTGTGAAAACTATGGTCATAAGTACAATAAAATAAAATCAGACATTGAGTATGATTATATTCTATTTGAGAGGAAATATCTCAAAAGGATAATAGTGTATCAGTGACAGCATGTGGAGCTAAATACTATAAAAACAAGAGTCATACTAAAAAAGCCAGTACCCTGGTGTACACCTGTATTCCTGCATACTAAGGAAACTGAAACAGGTGGATTGCCTGAGCCCAGGAGATTGAGGGCAGCCCAGAAAACACAGTAAAGCCCTGTCAAAGGGAGAGATAGAAAGAAAAGACTGAGAGAGAATCATATTAAGAAGTCTCAGTAAATTTCTTTCTTATGCAAGAGTCATATTATTTAATATAAAATAGTTTTTAATGATGGTAGTAGTAATAATGGTAAGCAAGTATTTGGCAAATTGTTCATCTTCATCTCCTCCTTCATGGTCATCAAATTTAACTTCCTAAAAATAATTCTCATTAGGATTTCACAGCACCCAGGGTAAACATAAAGCTCTGTGGGCAGTTGATCCTCCCTCTATAATAAGTTAAGATGGAATGTCTAGAAGAATGCCAGATGATTGTTACTATAATGTGCTTTAGTTACCTTAGTGTTGCTGTGACCAAAATACCTGTCAAGAACAACTTAAAGAAGGAAACTTTTATTTTGGCTCATGGTTTCAGAGGTTCAGTCCGTGGTCCAACAAATCTGTGGCTCTGGGCCTGAGGTGATGCAGAGCATCATGGAGGAAGGGTATAGTGAAGGAAAGTAGCTCAGAACATAGCAAGAAGAAGCAGAGAGAGAGCTCATCTTAATGACAGACAAAATATAAACTCCAAAAGTTCACCCTCAGGGACCTATTTCTTCCAACCAAACCCTGCCTGCCTATAGTTACCACCCAGTTAAACCATATCAGTAGTTTAATCCAATGATTATGTTAAAGCTCTCATAACATTATTGTGAAGATGACATGAATTAATACAGATAAAGTTTGTAGTGGACATGTCACAGAGTAAGTACTCAATAAGTATGAAGTTTTTACATATCCATTTATCGATTTTCTTATGCTCTGAACTCCTCTATATTCATATTTCTCATTGCCTCCTTCTCTGAGACTTGTACCATCATGTTTACTGTCATTTTGATTTCTTGAAAATTCTATTCAAACTCTATTAGCTCCATAAGAAAATCACTCATCATGTAGTCCTGAAGTAATCTTTTATTTTTTTGAATATTGTGCTTATATAAGATTTTTTTTTCAGCAGTCTATAATGTTCTCTAATTCGCTACAGAATTCTTATCAAAATTTTCATTTCATTTCATCTCTTTTGCAAATATTTTTTAGTCTCCTTTTAACAATGTATGCTCTGTGAAGAGGCAGATAATGACCTAAATATTCATATAAACCTATTTTTCTGAATTTATGCCATTCCTTGATGTCACTCAAACATTTTAGATATCAATGTCACATAAAATGGAGAAAATAATATTTGTATTAAAGGATTATTATAGATATTAAATTAAAATATGTATATATGTGTGTATATAAAAGCATATGTGTGTGTGAACAAAATTATATTTAATTATATAGTCTAAAATTATATATTTTAATATATATGTAAATGAATATTTTTATATTAGTGGATGATGTCAAAAAGCTATTAGAAGTAATATTTATCAGGTACAGTGGTGTAGGCCTGCAATCACAGTGGCTCTGGAGGTTGGGTTAGGAGAATCTCAAGTTCAAAGCCAGCCTTAGCAATGGCAAGACACTAAGCAACTCAGTGAGACCCTGTCAGTAAATAAAATACAAAATAGGACTGGGGATGTGGCTCAATGGTTGAGTGCCCCTGAGTTCAATCCTTGGTACCAAAAATAATAAATACATTAATAAATAAATAATAAATATTATTCATCTACCTTTTTAACCCCTAATATATTACAGGTCTTTGTTTTTTGTAAGCAAGTACTCACTGAGCAAAACTCTGAAAACCGCTTATAGTAATATAACCAAAATTTTAATATATGCTGTAAAAACCTTTATCTTTAGAAACAAATATCAATATCAAGAAAAGATTACCTCCAAATTCTGTGAATTCTATCATAAAAAAAAATTGTACTGTGGTTGGGTTTCAATTTTCAACCTTTTAGTCAAATATTCTGTTTGATGTTGCAACCCAACATAAGTCTATACATATAAGGAAAGCAAAATATAAATACTTAAAATATGTCTTTGTTTTTAATTTTCTGACCTACAGGAATTGAAACTTTTTAAATGTAGTTCTAAATGTCCAACTTAGGAAGTCTTCAACTTGTTTCTAATTTACTATGTTGCAACTCACTTTATTTGTGTCCTTAATTTCATGCTCTCTGATCTGATGCTAATTTATTCAGCAATTATTCTCAACCTGCAGCACACAGATAATGAGACATAAGTGCAACTAAATCTTGTGATTTTTCTGATTGAAGCTGAGGTGGGGAGTCTAAAGTAACATTCCTTTGGGTGGTGTCATTGAGAGACTCCAGCTTTCCTCTGTTATTGCCTTACCTGCTGGAACAGGGAGACCCCATTCGGATTCTTCCTGTGATTTATTGGTACACAGCATACATTATACACACACACACACACACACACACACACACACACACACAAATGCTTATTATATACATACATTTATTTATTATTTATTTATTCATTCATTCATTCACTCATTCATTCTCAGGGGTTTTGTGACAAATGACATTAAGAACCCAAAGGTCCTGGCTTAATTGAATCATTTGTAATGCAAGACACTGTAGTGTAATATACACAGTGCCAGTTTTTTTACTATTTAATGAGATTCAAGAAAAAAAAATAAAAAGGAGAAAAATTTATAATTTTCCCATTGCAGCATGTTTAGCTGCTTAAGATTTCTTTTCCCACCAGTGGAAAATTATCCTCTGACTAAAGGAATATTTATATTAAGTCTTGGAATTATCCATAGTTTTATTTCTTAATTCAGAAGCATGTACCATTCCCTTATAAAAATAAATTTAAACAAAATATTAGAGGAACCATAAGGTAATCACACTCTTTGTATGACCTAAGGAAATAATACAGCCAATGACAACTGGTTACTTATATTTCCAAAAAGTTCACTTATTACACACATTGATAATTATATTTCAAATATATTAATTTATCATATCTTACAAGGTCATATTCTTTTTAAAGTCCCTTTTTTATATTAACTGGTGCTATTCCAACAATCTTCAAGCTAATCTTCCATTTTGGCATTGCCCTACTTTAGTGTACTCCACACATATTGTCTTTAGATAAATTTAACTAAATCCCTGATCTTCTGTTCTGTTCATTACCAAAAACTTACCAAAATGTGTATACTTTGATACTTAATCTGACATAATTTGTTCACATTTCCATATTCCATTATTTCCTTTTTCATCATGCTCTACTGAGTTCTTGTTATGCTTCTTTGAGACACCCTTACTCAGCTTTAGAATGTCCTCTCCTCTTTCTTACTTGACCTTTAGGTTTAATTCCAATATGACCTTCTCCATGAGATCAATGTCATCTGTCTCTAGTTTTCTTTCAAGCCCGAGTGTCTGCATGGCAAAGAGTAGACACTCCCCAATGTTGAAGAGCTAAGTGAAGGAAAGCATCTTAATTCTACACAAAGTACATGCTTAGTAATGCAAGCTACAGAGGCCAGAGGTTCCTAGGTCCTGAAACCAGTGCCCAACATGTGCAGAGGCTTCATATACTTGTTGAATAAATGCATTCTTGGCCAGAGGCAATCTTAACAATGCCAGCAGCGTTTCTCTGCACTTTGTCACACTGTACATTATATTGAAGTTCTATCTGTACATTTTATCACCCTTAATATACAATGAGTTCCTTGAAACTGACAGGTTTATAGTCCACTTTGTATCTGTCACAGGGATAAACACAATAGGTAATTTAAAAAAAAAGATATAAATGAGGGAGTTTCACCTTTATGTATAAGTAAAAAGAACCAATAAAATATAAATAGACAAGTGAACAGAAATGTAGCAGAATAGAAAAAGGAGAATGATGGAAGGGAGGGAAAATGGGAGGGAAAAGAAATAATTGTGAAAGGAAATCAAATTCCAGTCATGTATCATTTTGTAGGGATGAACACGATTACTATGTATAACTATAAAGCTCTAATTTTAAAAATTTTTAAAAAGACCAATGAAATAAATTGAGTGAACGTATAAATTACAGTTAAACATTTAAAACTACATTAGATGTTATGATTTATATTCTAGTTTTAAAGCCTTTATTCTATAAAGCCAGGGGCTTTAAGAAATAAGTAAAAATTCATAGGAAGAAATTTCTCTGGGAATCTTTTCACAGGATCTTGTATTTAATACAATTAGTCATTAACATTGCTTTAAGAATTGTCTAAGCTTTGTGATCTTGATATGTTATCTCTTTTAATTTGTACCACAATGCTATGTGATAAACACTATTTATTCTCATTTTATTCATTATAAAAATAGTTTAATACTTTATCCAATATTACAACACTAGCAAGGGATAATGCCAGATTTTAAAATAGCTCTATATAGCTCCAAAACACAAACTCTTAAACAGTGTATAAAACCAAAGTAATATTTCATCATTCTGTGTACACTAGATAAGAAACATGCATTTATTCAAAAATACTAATTAATCACTTAATGTATGTCTATCCCTACTAAACAGTAGGGATCCATCAGAGATTATACATCTGTATTCCTGCTTTTATAGAGCTTAATTTGGGTAACTGAAACAGAAACTTGGTAAACAAATGCACTTAAAATATATGTGCAAATGGAGAAAGTCCAGCTGGGTAAGAATTAAAGCTCTCAAAACCCAATCATTTTACCTTAAGCCTTCTTGCACTGTCTCACACATGAGCTTTTGTGAGATACCTAATATCTAAACCGTAGCAGAACTTCCAAGAAAGAAGTTGTCATTTAGGGGGATGTTTAATGAAGCAAGGTTATAACTGATAATGGGTAGTTCAGTTTATGGACATACTAATTCTGAGGTACCTATTATCATGTAACTATAGATATTGTATAGGAAGTTGGATTTCCTTTTAGTTCTGATAATATAACTGAAAATGTTTAAAATACAAGTATATTTGAATTTTACATTGCACAAAATCAGATTTTATGAGTCTGTGATACATTGATGATGGGAATAAGTTTAAAATCAAGTGCAAACAGAAGCCAGCTCATTAATTGGTATTGGGTTTTCTTTGTTATGGCATATACAGGGGCTTAATAAGTACACATAAAATAATAGGAGAGATTTGTGATATTTCTTTCTGATGAATCTAAATCTATAGGAATAAAAATTTGATGACTCATAGGTCATCTATAAATCATAAATAATTAGTAAATGAAATCTTATATTTCAAAGACATTTTCATTATTAATAAGATAAAATCTTCAGATTTCATAGTCTCTAGATTCTCTACTTCATTGGAAAAAATAACTTAAAATAATGATGAAACCCATATTTACTCTACAATTATTATCTATCTCCACAAATGTCAGGAAAATTCTAATTCCCTTTTAATGTGAAAAAAATCAATTGAGAAAGTTTGTGTCAATGTAAATAATCTGAAATGAAAGGAAGTTTTCAAAAGCTTGGAATTTATACTTAAAGAGACATTTTGCATTTTTCTGCTCCTTCCCCAGATAGGGTTTGATTTTACTGTGTTTCCCCAAATTACAATTATATAAACGTATAAATGATTTGCTTTAACATGTTAACCACCCAAATCAGGACCACAGTATATTAACATATCTAAGTACATTTCTAAGTTCCCAGTAGCCCTTGGGTTTTCATTGTTGCTTATTATTTTGTTTGTTTCTTATTTACTCAGTATGATCATAAACTTTCACAAGTACATGACCCTATTTTATGGTTGACTATTAATAATTGGTTCATCCTATATGGGTTATTCCAAGGAATTTCACTTAAGGAAAAAAATGAAAATAATTCCAAAAAGTAGCAAGTGTTAGTATACCAAATGGAATACAGCTCGAATAGGATGGTAGAAGGAAATAAAACTATAGGCATACAATTTTAGTCACAGGCTTACATTTAATCCTTTACAAGTCTTATAAAGTATTTCTAAGAGAAACCCAGTGACAGTTGTTTTCTAGGAATTAGGATGCTCCTACATGAAATGTTCTCTGGTAGCCTAAGTGTTTAATGATGGACTAATGGTTTCAGAAAAAGCAGATAGTATAAATGCAAATAAAATAAGTCATGATTTAACTCTAACTCTTGTGATGTAGTCTTGGTTAGTGTTTCTAAAAACTGAATATGCCTCTGGGGATATTGTTAAATTGCAGAGTCTATTTCAATTGATCCCATCGGTGATGGAGATTTTACATTTCTAACAAGCTCCCAGGCCGTGCCTCTGCTGTTTGTCAGGAGCAAGAGTTAGATCAACGTTTCCCAAAGTTTACTTGGCATAATCTTTAGGTATCAGATGAAAAAGAGTTACTTCACCAGGAGTGGCATATTCTCTCCTTTCTTAGAAATTTGTAATAGATGTTAGCACCAAAATAGTAAACAGTAAGGAAACAAATTCATTTTTTTTTTTATTGTGGGAAGAAAACACACAACATGAGATCTATCCTCTTAAGAAAAAATTAAGTTTAGAATACAGTATTGATAATTTTAAGCACAGTGTTATACAGCATACCTCTATAACTTTTATCTTGCAGATCTGTAACTTTATAGTCGTTGATAGCAACTCCCTACTTCCCTGACCCCCCTGCCCCAAACCTTTCTACTCTCTGCTTCTATGGATTTAACTACTTTAGATAGATAAAAATGAAATCCAAAATCATTTCACAATAACCTGCTTGCAGCATATGTATGTAAAGATCATATGTAATAATAGAACACTGAGAGAAGCTGCTGGCAGTGGTTAAATAGCTTGGTATGGCATAGTTATAATTACCAAGTTTGAATTAACACAACAAGTATTGGTGAGATTTTAAAATGAAATTTAAAACTTGAATAAAATATTTCAAAAGGACATCATAGCACGGAAGAAAGGAGAATAGCCATATATTCCCAGTTTGCTTTTTATATGACTTGTTCTAGTCAAGTAATATATTGAACCTTTCTGAGACTCACTCACTTTCTCTGAAAAATGTCTGTTGTAATATCGTGGTTTTAGAATTTTAATAACAATTAATAATATCATAGTGCCTTGCAGATAGGAACTCAATAAATTGATAAATAGGAGTTCTTTTATGATTACCAACATAAAAGGTGAATTCCACAAATAATGTGTTTCTGCTTCATAGACTCCACCTGGGTTGGGTCCTCACTAAATAATATAAAGTAATATAAAACCTCTACTCTGTGATTAAAATCATGTTTTGACATGCTTTATGAGCTCTTTTCATATGGATTTTTGATAATATGCTTTCAAAATTATTGGCAGATCTACTCTTTGTCTGTACTTCAAGCTGGATAATGGAAAATGATTTATACAGTTTTATTGAATTTACAAGGGTTAGAGTAGCCACGTTAATTATTGCTATGTCATTCTCGAAGGCTAGCAGGAACTGAAACAAAACATAAGCCAAACTAAATGTAATTAGCATTAAAATGACTCAAGCATGAAAAATAATCGAATGGGTCCTGGAGTGTTATTCTCAACAACAAAAAAAGATCCTACTTGTTTGCAAACATTCATTTTAATTCCCTTTCCCTCATCATTTGAAATTAGAGAGATATTTTAGGTCCCTCTCATATTTCTCAATAACATTTTCTTAACATTATGATGTATAGTGTCATATATAATTAATCTAACTTTAAAAACTAGATGATAGCAGCTGAAAATTCTCACAGGATGAGTACAAGGTATCCACCTCACTAAAACATAATCATTTGTTCTTTCTCACTGTATGTTATTCAGTGTTACTTTTTTCTGATTAGAACAGTCTCTTTTTAGAGTACAAATTCTATCTTCCAAATTCAGTGAATTCTATGTTGAATTGAAAATACAATGCTACGCGAGAAAAGTACTTTTACATAGAATTTCTATCCAAATCCTTCTTCCTAGACCAAGGTTAGCAGCAGTAAATATAGTCAGCCTTCTGCATGTTGCGCATCCACAGATTCAACAAATTACAGATAAAATATATTCAAGAAAAAACCCATTTCTGCAGTGAACATGTGCAGACTTTTCTTTCTTACCTTTATTCCCTAAACAATACAACAATGATTTACTTATTATTTGCATTGCATTAGGTACTATAAGTAATCTAGAGATTATTTAAAGCATAAAGGGGATGTTCATAGACTTTATGTAAATACTATGTAATTTTATATAATGAGTATTTGCAGATTTGGGGATCCATGGGAGTCCTGAGGAATAGTTTTCTTTACTATGGACCCATAACTGTCAGAAGATAGTGTAAAATATGAGAAGATAGAAAGAAAGAAGAAATTCTAAGAAAAGAGAGATAAAAGAAACTATTGTAAGTAGATATATAGGGAAAGTCATGCGTGGGGTAAAGCAGATAACGATAGACATAGGTTAGAGTTTTGACTTTATAGTCAAGAAAGTTGCTAGGAGGTGACAAGGAAGGAAAGCTAGGACTGTATTCTCGGGAAACAAGGGTCTCCTCAATATATTTCTGTAATGAGGAGAGAGATCTAGCAGTGTGAGAGTGAAGGACCCATGCAGGGCTTCCTGGAAACACAGGCTGATTCCACAAAATGTATGCCTCCTTCTAGTTAGATCAGAGCTGATGTGTAGCAGAACCACACTTTTTTTTTTAGCTCTGTTAGCTCTGAATTTTTTTGGAATACTTCCACACTGTTGGTAAGAAGCTCTTGTCAGAGGCAGTATGTGTTCCTTTTCTGTGAATACTCAGATACATTCTGGGTATATCTGAATTTCTGAATTAAAGAAGGACTCTCAGGAATAGCAATGGCAGGGTGTTCCAGGACACTCCAGCTTATATGGCTGGTGTAAATTTTGGTAGGCACCTGTGTCAAAACTGTGTGTCTATTACCTCTAAGAGGAGCATATGAATTGGGGACACTTAAAAAGGCTTGAGGTTAAGTCTCAAATTGGCTCTGAGATACAATGATAGGACCAAAAGGACCCAAGGTATAATTTTGACTTTGTTAGATATGCCTGAGATCCTATTAAATGGGCGTAGCAATATCATTAAAAACAAACATTAATGGGAAACATTTCTCTCTTCATGATCATAGATTAGAATTATACAATTATAATTATTTTTTGTCATCTGATTTGTAAATACAGTATAAATCATTCATGTCTTTTTTTTCCTACTGTAGTATTGCATTTCAATCTAGTTTTAAAATCAATATACTTTACCTTATTTCCTGTCACCTCCTGCTTTAAGAAAAGAAAAAGCCCAGGGCTCTGGCCATGTTTGAACTTGATGAGCTCTCTTATACTGAGATGCCTGGGCACATGATGCCTCTGTAATTGGATCTCAACAGTTATTAATAGCTGTCTTTTTCCCTCTTCAGGGTCAGATCCAGTGGCAGATCCCATGAACATACGATGAACATACGCAATGTGCTACCTAACATAGGCATCTGCAGACTTGTCCAATGGACTATTTTAGACAAACTTTTATATAAGTTTTATAAACTTTAAAGGGTATGAAGGAAATAAGTCTACCTTTGAAATAAACTGTAAAAATCCATTAAAAGAACATTGCCTTTAAAGTATTTTAAAAACAGATAATTATCTAAGTGAGAAATTACAGTGTCCTATCTTATTATTCTAAACCATGGGTTTTAAGTGATCTTGAAATGAAAAAATTTTTTTTCTTCCTAGATATTACTTTTTCATATGTAATTCTCAAACTTTTTATATCTTTATTTGCTCTTTTGAATAACTTCAGTATGTATAAATATGCAAGCTCTAATTCTATGTCTTGAATAGTCAGTTTTCAAGTAAAATACAGATACCTATCTGGAGATTGTCATTAAGTTAATTGTAATGCATTTTATAATTGTATAGAATGTGTTTCCTTTCATAATATAAAAAGGAAAATAATGACCTTCCAAGTTAGTAATTTTGTTGTCTTGAAATTTCTTTTCCTTAACTCTGAATTGTTTAAGTTAATGGTTAAATTTTATGTGGTGTGTTTTTATTATAGAACAAAGGGGTCTATATTAAAATATACTGAGATTAATGTGAAATGTTAAAACTTACAACCTTTTTAAAGGTATTTTCTCATATAGTAAGTATTTTTGTCTTGTATTTTTCATCTTGTATTTCAGACATATTATGCACAAAGTGTCACAATTTTATAGAGGATAAAATAAGATTTCTTCTTCCTTTTTATATCTAACAAGGACATTAACCCACAGATATGAAGTTGATAAAATTTATAACATTACAATATTACTACTTATATAGCAAATTTTTAGTGATATGATCTATTCTAATGTCCTGGATAACCATAAGACTCAGTAAATACTTACTACAACCCTTTGAGGTAGATGCCATTTTGTTCTCATTTTGTAGAGGAAAAAACTGAAGCATGAAGATTATTGGTTTTCCCAATATCACAGGATAATGAGTGTATTAGTTAGATTTGGTCAGAGAGAAAAGAATCAATAGCATATGTGTATAGTTATATGAGGGGGTATCTATGAGAAAAATTGGTTCTTGCAATTCTAGTTACTGAGGAGGCTTATGACAGGGTGTCTACAAGGTGAAGACCCTAAGAAACTGATAGCTTGACTCAGTTTAAGTCAGAAGGCCTTAGAACCAAGAAAGCAGGTGACATACTTCCTACTCTGATGCCGAATGCCTGAGAAACTCAAGGGAAGGAGGAGCTGTTGGCAATAAGTCCTGGAGTCCAACAGCTGTTGAGCTTCAAGAAGAAAAAAGGTCCAGCCCCATTATTTGAGAAAAGACCAATTTATCTTTTGCATGTGTTCTCTTTGGGATTGTTAACCAGTTGGTTGACACCGCACAGAATGATCCTTTTCACAGATTAGATTCACGCACTAATTTTCTCTAGGAACCCCCTAATAGACATTCCAAAAATAATGTTTTATCAGGTTGCTAGGTATTCCTTAAATGAGTCCAGTTGAGAACTAAAATTAACTATCATTGTGAGTGATTGTTCTGAAAGGAAAAAAACAAGTAGTATGGCTCTGGAGTGTATAGCTAACCTCTAGGCTACTTTTCTATATCAGACACCAAAGAAGGAAAACCAGTTCCATCAAAAATGATGATTTCTAAGGAAATATTCACTTAGCAAGACTAGCATTGTGAAGAATGAAAACACTGGGGTTGATAGAAATAGTAAGTGTGGTGGAGAGGGGAAAGGGAAGTAGCTATAAAAAAGGAGTTGCAAGAACATAGAATTGGGAAAAGTACAACATATATTCAAGGCATCATAAAGAGGGCAGTTTTTGACAAGATAAGAGGGTTTTTTTTGATAATTCTTAGAAAGATGAATATGTTCAAGGTGCTTGCTGGATATTATTTGATATATCATTACTAACATTAAAATAAACTCATTTTCTACACAAATAGGTTTTGATATTTGCAATTGTGTGTTTATCTTAAATGTCAATCTGTTACTAACATTATGACCCTTTTTTTCATTCACCCAACTGACTGACTAAGCTATTATCCTGTCAAGCATTCACTTGTGACTCAAAGTGGAACATTTTTAAAATGAATGTGTGTGTGTGTGTGTGTGTGTGTGTGTGTGTATAAATAAAATTTGGACACTAATGAAAACTTCAGATAGACTTTTCCTACTTAAGAATTCAAAATCAAAGTGAAGGATTCCTGATCACAGTGCATATCACTGTCTTTTTCAGGTAAACCAGTGATGATAGTGACAGAGTATATGGAGAATGGTTCTTTAGATACATTTTTAAAGGTAAGATCTGGAACTAAGTTAGTTATTCACAGTGTTATTTATATATCAATCATGTCATTGAAGCCGAAACTGAGAAAACTTACATTTAAAAAGTTTTACATGGATAGAAATATGTGGAGCCAGGATAACTATACTAGCCAGAATCACAGAATTAACTGTGGTTTGAAAAATGTGCTTTTGAGAAAATAAGTCCAAATTACATCTTTGTAGTTTTCTTTAGGCATATGTTGATTCGAACAACAACAACAACAAAAAAAAGGAAACTGGGATTGAAAAAAAAAAAAGAGAAGAAAAGAAGGGATATAGGAAATGAAGGGAAGGGAAGAAAAAAACAAAGGAAAAAATAAACTTTACAAATACTCAACTTTTGAAAGTGCATAATGTCAAGGAGAGCAAGGAGAAATGTCTGAAGTGTCCCTGCAGTCCTTAAGGAAGGCATCTGTGGGAGTCTATAAGTGTTCATAACCCACATGAGCACCAGTCACTGAGTCATTGTTTTCACTAGCAGAAAAGTCATGTGGTAAGAGAGAACAGTTGATATTGTCAGATCTTCAGATCCGGTTTCAGGAAAATATTTTTATGTGTACTTCCCCAAATTTTAAATACTGACAATTCATTTTTATCAGTAAATAAAATATGCTTGTGTCTAACAATGAAACACACTTAGAGGTCTGATTAAACCTATAGTCTAGCAGTAAGTCACACTATTTCTTATTTCAAAATCACCATCAGTTGGGCCTTATGAATCTGTGCAACTGCATTAAATTCAGTGCCTTTAACAAAAACAACAAATTTCCAAGAATTGCTAACATTTTATGTTAGCAGTCATCCTTCTCCCTATCTGCTAAGATACTCCCTTATCTACTCTGACCACTTTATCTTTACCTCAGTATCTCTATACAGCTAGTTTCTTTTACATTGCCTAAAATATATCTGTTGTTATCTAAGGCAAATACTAGATTGGAGTAATGAACAAACTCCTTGAATAATTGATAATAAAGGAATTACAATTCAGAAAAGGTCAACAAAATTAGATTTTGACAAGAGCTTTCAAAGCCTTTATCTTTTTTGACCAGATCAACATTAAAAGTTAACCAAATATTTTCTATTCTCCTTCAGATAAGTATTGCATATAAATTTTGATGGATGGTAATATTAATTGGAAGATTGAAGGAAGACCCTTTCAGTTTTCCTCCTTTAAAGGGTATTGCTTCACTAATATTTCTACACTGTCTTTACAGAAAAACGACGGGCAGTTCACTGTGATTCAGCTTGTTGGCATGCTAAGAGGCATCGCTGCAGGAATGAAGTACCTTTCTGACATGGGCTACGTGCACAGAGACCTTGCTGCTAGAAACATCTTAATCAACAGTAACCTTGTGTGCAAAGTGTCTGACTTTGGACTTTCCAGGGTACTGGAAGATGATCCTGAGGCAGCCTATACCACAAGGGTAAGATCTAACAGAATGCATTTCTGACACACTAGACTAGAGATATTTAATTTTTAAAGATTTTAAAGGAAATAGCAAAAAGGGCATTCCTCTAACAAAGTCATGAGAAGTCAGAGATATCATGAGAGAAAGAGAGAGAGAGAGGGTGAGAGAATCGAAAGCTCAGATCTCCTTTTATATATCACCAAATTCAAATATTAAATACTGGTAAGGAAAACATTCACCTTCTGAATCTTAATTATTTTTTTTGTGACTATACTAAAATAGAACACCTGAATTAAGAATGGAAGTAACAACATAAAATCATATAAATTTTTAAATCCAAGGCAGTTAAAAGTAGAATCTCCTATATTAAAAGAAACGGTAAAAGAAAGTATATATGTATACACACATAATGATGATGTAAACATGTATAGCATCACAGAGTGTCCTCAATTGCAAAATAAGTACAGAAATATCTGGACCTTACCTTTTCAGAATTTATGTTATTGGGGAAAAAAGTTATTCTTTCGGGAAGTTTTGAGTTACTGGAGTTATTGCAGTGCCTCATTACTTTTTTTACATACTCATGGCAAGCTTTCATCTATAGGAAATTGGTCACCAACACATATTTTCATACTTAGCAAAATTCACCACTCTTTTCAGGAGCAAAAGTAATTGCTTTGTGAACTGATACGGCATACCATTGACAATTTTTCCTATGTAAAACTGTTGACATTGCTGCAAAGAAATTTTTTGGGTCATCTATGATATTGGATTTATTAAGTCTGAAATTCTTATAATAAATAATATTTGTGTAATTTGAAATCTTTTCAGTGTTTTTGAGTTAGATATTCTCAATGTCTAAACTCCTTATGAAGACAGGGATTTATTATACATCTTTTCACCATCCAATTTGGTTAGCTTTTGTTTGAATGTAGAGTAACAATTTTGCCATCTCTCATTCTCAAATCCATTTAAAGGTGCTACATATGTTCTTAAACATCATAAATTTATAACTATAGTCTAAATGTAAGTTCTTTATTACATTATAGGGTTGTTTTGTTTTGTTTTTATATTGTTGTATGGTGACTTATGGTTATTTGGGGATTTGTACTGTGCTAAAGGGCAAGAGTAATTTATCTAAGCAAATGAAGGTTTCCAAAGTTCAGCTTAATAAATCAATAAATTAATTGAAGAGTTATCCCTGTTCTTCTAGACCTAAGTAGCATTGTCACTATTTGCATTAAATGAAGCTTCAATTAAGAATCCTCCTGGGATTATAGTTACACTTAATAAACTTGACCTGAGCAAGATTGAAGTTATAGAAAAGTCTTGTGATTGTTGTGTTAGTTAAGTGCAAAAAGTGGATTTTTCAAGTTCTGTGTCAGTATGTTATGCTGCAGAGTTGGGAGTGAGAGACAGAAATCATGAAATTCTAAAGACTTACTCTTCTGAAATGGAGTGTGGTAGCATTTTATGGAAAATCTATATACTGAGAGATAAGTAGATAAGGGACTGTTAGAAAATATGCTGACCTCTATCATGGTAAAAGGATCAGAAGAAAAATTATGGGCTGAAATTCAACATAATTAACATATTTCAATTCTAAGAGTCACTTTAATCACACAGTGTAGAATACCACATCTCTATGAGTAGATAGGTTTCATGGTATGAGCTTGCCTTTATACTTAATTAACAAGAAGTTTAAAGTAAGTTTTTTTAAAATGGAGAGATAAAGAAAGAGCAAGATTATTACATATTATATAGAGTTTGCATATAAATATCTAGAGTTTATATATAATGGTTAGATAAATTATATGTATGTGTATATATATATAAATATATACTCTATAAATATATACACATTTAATTGTATATTAACTATATAATCTATGGTTATATAGGTTTGCCTGCTTTTAAGGAGAAAAAAATTCACGATGAAGGAGGCAGGATATAAAATTATTTTTTTCTACTATCTAAAAACCCAAATTCTTATTGTGGTGAGATTTTTCCCAATATTCTAAGTTTAACAACTTTTTAATTTGGTAATTAAACAAGATACCCATTTCTGTGGTTAGATAGTTACCCAATAAAATATAAAAATGTGTCATCAAAAAAAGAAGGGAAATATATTAAGTCTAAAAAACATAAAATGATGTTGAAGTAAAGTATAACCTAAGTTTTTAACACATGGAATTTTCCAGCTTCTCTTATGAAACTTCTCAGGGTTGCATTTGGCAGCCTAGACTTTATACTCTAAATTTGTGTATTTTTTTTTTTAAAAAAAAAGCATGCAGAGAATTTGAGTCCACTGCTCTATGTTAGAAGTCCTGAGAGTGTACCTTATTGATTTGCTAGACTGCCTGCTTTCCCCTACTTAGAACTGCCATCCTGAGGACTGTAATTGAGATGTGGGTCCTGTGTGTGTTCAAGGAGTCAAACAGAATTTAAACTAGAAACCTTCCGGACAGCCAATTAGTAGTTATTCTACAAATGCTTATGGACTGGGAGATGGGAAAAGAGACTGCGTGCTGTCAAACAGATTCACTTAAAAATGCTACATCTCTTTCTAGATCTTTTCAGTGAGGCAGCAATATCCCTAGACACATTTGAGGTATGTGAGGATTTTAAAAATTCTTTTTTAATTTTAGGGAGGCAAAATTCCAATCAGATGGACTGCCCCAGAAGCAATAGCTTTTCGAAAGTTCACCTCTGCCAGTGATGTCTGGAGTTATGGAATCGTAATGTGGGAAGTTGTCTCTTATGGAGAGAGACCCTACTGGGAGATGACCAATCAGGATGTGAGTATGGAACTACTACTCTTTCTCACTCAAGTTGAGAATGAAATGCTTTGTTCTCTGAGTCCGGACACTTACATTGTTTTTCATTTCTGGAAATGACAGTTGCTTGAAATATATGAAATTCTTTGCTTACCCCGTGATCTATTTTGTTGTTGTTGAAATAGCCTTTATGCAGAAGCTGAAAATATGTTATTACAAAGGAACATATGTTACAGTTATATAAAACTCGGTGTGTTGCCAGATTGTCTTAGCTGCGTTATAGTGATGTGTCTTTCAGATTATGTCAAAATCATTCTCAAAGATGAAGAAAGAGCCATCAACAAATGAACACTGACAAGCAAATTTTTATGATTTGCATTTGATAAAGGAGGCTAATAATCTAAACCAAAAGTATGAATGATATAGATTTAATAGTGAATGTTCTTAGAGGATAAAAAGAAATGGTGTACATTTCTTTACATTACAAAATGTAAAGAGACTTGTATTATGTATTTAATTTGATGAAAAAAAACCAGATTCTTTCCCCACAATGGAATAACTATCCATGCATATAATAACAGAATCCTAATAGTAAAGAAACTATGAAAGAATCTTCTATTCATTTCAGAATGTTTATTATATGATGCCTGGAACATAACTCATTGCTCTTTGCTTTTAAATTTTTCTATTGTTACTGTTCAAAATATTCATTTTCATTTTGGATCATATTGAAAATTTATATTTTTCCCTGAAAATTGACATATTTCTCTATAACAATAGTTTTATATTCAGTTAGCTAGAATAGATCAAGCCCTTACTATGTGTCATACATTGTCTTAAGTGCTTTATCAACAAATCGTTGATTGTATCTTTCTAAAACCTGGATATTGAACTATCCTCAACCTAATATTTGAAACATTCATATTTTTCTTCCAAATATTTCTTTCATTCATACTCTGTAACATCTCCCTTTCCCATGTATGCCCTCAGGAATTGAGAGAAGATAATGTAGCTCTCCTGCTGAATTTTATTGAAATAAAAGTAGATGCCCTTCAATAGATGAATGGATAAAAAAAATGTTGCATTTATACACAATGGAGTACTACTCAGCACTAAAAAATGACAAAATCATGGCATTTGCAGGGAATGGATGGCACTAGAGCAGATTATGCTAAGTGAAGCTAGCCAATCCCTAAAAAACAAATGCCAAATGTCCTCTTTGATATAAGGAGAGCAACTAAGAACAGAGCAGGGAAGAAGAGCATGAGAAGAAGATTAACATTAAACAGGGATGAGAGGTGGGAGGGAAAGGGAGAGAGAAGGGAAATTGCATGGAAATGGAAGGAGACCCTCATCTTTATACAAAATTACATATAAGAGGAGGTGAAGGGAAAGGGGGAAAAAAACAAGGGAGAGAAATGAATTACAGTAGATGGGATAGAGAGAGAAGATGGGAGGGGAGGGGAGGGGGGTTAGTAGAGGATAGGAAAATAAATAAATAAATAAATAAATAAATAAATAAATAAATAAATAGAAATAAAAGTGTCTTGCCAGTAATTAGCTTTCACTTTTCAAAATAAAAATTCAACTACTGTCTAAATTTTAAAGTCAATCTCATATTCATTTCAAAGTGTTTCCCACAGTTTCAGGGCCAGCCTGACCAAGTTATGTAAAGTGGGGATGAATGATCAAATCTTTGCTCCTTTGTTTCTTTGTTTCCAAAGACTATAGCTGGATTCTTCAGGATTGGTCTGAGTGGAGTGGTAGGAAAGAAGGGACAAAATTATGTCATAAGTTGGGGCTGTTGAGGCTTCTTGTGGAGAAAACATTAAGTCATGAGATCTCAAGTGAGCTACTTGTCTGAGCTTTTCCAGGACTCTTGATTGAAGGCCCCTGCTAGCCCCTAGAAGAGGAGCGTGTGCTCCAACCCACTTCCTAGATCTTTTTGTGCTTGCTCCCAGTTCCACACCTCATATTGTCTTATGGCACCAATCACCTATTAGTTACTAGCAAGGGACATACTTTCACATATTTACATATTCAGTTGGATGCTCTCCTTATGATCCTTCTTTGGGTATTGGTATCACAGACTATTCCAACCATTTTGCCTTCTCCAAAATTCCCCAGTGAAATGTCTAGGTCATACACCCGTTTTCCCAAAAATTATTTCATAGCATTCTTCTCTGGTAGCAGCAATAAATCAGGTTGATGGATTTCTGACTTTCAGCACACATACAGCAAGAGAGCTAATCTCCACTTCAACTAGGATGGTATAGCTGTTTTCCTTTGTGACCCATTCGCTTGGCTTGGGAAGGGCAGTGCGTAGTTGTGTTTCTCTACATCTGAGAGGACATATCAGTGTTATGATTTAAGGGACAGGACTGTGGTCAAAATTATTATTTGGTTATCATTATATTTATTTATATTTATCCTTATAATGCCCCTTAAAGTTTAGAGAAGTTAAATGACTTTCAGAAGGTCACAAAAAATAATAAAAGTTATACTAGAAATTTCAACCTAGTACTGTATTAAAAACAAAAATCTAACCACCAAGTCTCATTTCAATACTATTATTGCCTTTAATTTTTATGGAAGTTTTTCATTTTTGTTCAGCTAGTAAGCCTTCATATGGTGGTCCCACCCATGTGTCTATTTCACTCAAAGGAAACATTTATCCCTTGTTTCCCTAGTTAATTCCTACTCACACTTGAAATGCTTTGAGTTCTTATTCTGCCACTCAGAAACATTGGTCATTCCCAACCATGCAGTAGATCATCCCCATTTTTGGCAATTATATCTAATATAGTTATATCAGTCACAGATAAAATTATAGACAAAAGTAGATTACGTTGTTTGGTGAATATTCTTTCATGCTTTTGCTGGTATTGTCCAAGTTTCCTTATGCTTTTTTACTGCGAGTTGATAGGTAGTCATACACTTTCACTATCCTCCAGCTATCTCATCTTCCTCCTGAGACCAGCACATAGCCCCTCATTTGCCAAATGGCCAAAGTACTAGAAGGAGTTCAATTTCACTTCAGCTAGTAATGTGTCTTTTAAAATCCCCTTGGCCATTCCCATAAACAGAGTCTGGGTCAATGACACTGCTCATTGTGGAGCACTATTGCTGCATGGAGAAGGACATAGGAACAGGGAGATTGTGTAGGGTGATGAGGAATTTGTCTTCAATCCTTCACACCTCCCTTCATTTCATAGGTTTCCTGTTGGAATCTATATCTTGTGTAATAATTCTCAGTTTTTCTATCCTATGTCTATTTTTCAAAATTTATTTATTTAATGCTCAATAGCATTTTGGGCATGGAGTTATCATCGAATCTACTCTCTTAAATTCTTTTCTTTGGCTTTTATTGTTCCTTTTAAATTTTTCCCCTGATTCAACCATTTGAGTGCCTTGATACTTTTTAATAACACACAATTTCAACATATTCAGAAAAATGAGAGGGAATGGTGTTGTAAGATTTTTAGGAAATTACAAGAATAAAAACTAATATTTTAGTTTTGACCAGGTTTTCCATGAATTAGATGAAATTTTCAAAAGATGATCCTATAAATATAGGTCATTCTAAAATAGTTTTGTTTAATATAAAATATAGTAAATGGCTGGCTATTTTCTCAGCAAACTCATAGTCATCTGTAGCACTTGATTTCTAGATACAATACTAAGTGTGACATGCCCCAAGTTCTATCCAAATTTATATCCAAGAAACATGAGGGATCAACTGTATTTGAAAATCATGATTACTGACTATTTTTCTTGGGAAAAATTCTCAAAGAGCAAAGTTGAAGTGCTGATCTGACAGTTTCAAATGATATATCCCATGATGTATACATTGTAAATACTACCTGATCTAAAAAGGGCTTTGCCACCATGAAAATTTACATTACCAAGTCATACAGTATAATCTAAATCCTAAATCTCCAGGGGAGACCTTCCTCTGTGCCAGGGGAACAAAACACAGCAGTAGGTTGCTTTTGATTTAGGATTGCTGCTACCATTGCAGAGAAAAACTGTAACCAAAAAAAAAAAAAAAAAAAAAAAAACTTGAATGACTAGGATGATTTTAGGTAAATACCAGATCATGAACACTGATTCAATCTCAGGAAGCTAAGTTAACTTCCCGTAGGCAGTATAAGCCTATTTATTAATATCAAACAGCCTAAAGGTCAGTGTTTTTCAGAATCAGAAATAAAAACCAAGTTAAATATTTTATTGCATTGCATTTTTACATTTAGAGACAGTGTCTTTCATTTTTATTTATTGAGGAATGTATCAATCCATAAATTCAACTAAAAATAAATTCCAAATGTTCTCAAACTTATTTACGTAATCATTTTCAGTCTTCCTGTTTAAATTATTTTTTCCATTTTTAAAGGAAATTAGTTTTCTGTATTTTCATTTTCCTACAAATTTTAATCCAGCATTTTTCTGAACTTTTGTTGGTATAGATTTTACTTATAAGTTAGTGAGAATATTTGACTCCAAAAGTTATAAATCGACTTAAATACTTTGCATGGTGTATGCTTTTCTATGTGTGTATATTTATATGTCAAATCAGAAAACATACATATTACATATGAAAGATCTAAATATGTTCCTACAGTGCCATATATGTGTGTATACGTACACATATGGTATAGAATATAAGAAATATATTGTTTATTATAGATATATCACGTATACTTATTAAATTACCGGAATAGTTTGTAGTAAAATAGACAGCATGTTATAATTAAATTAGGAATATGTGAATTTAATTTCTATCCACATTATGTAATTTACTTGACAGCAAGCAAATTTTTACTTCTTAGCCTCAGTCTAGTTTGTTCCTATGAGAATGATGGATCAAAGAATATTGATTTTCCTAGATAATATTGGCCTTCTAAGTATAGTACTGTCTTTAACTGTAAATATTTTGGAAACTGGTAACCTCCTGATAGTTCTAACCCCTTTACAAAAAATGATACATAAAAAATACCAATGCTTTATCTGAAAGATCTTGTCAAACAAACAAACAAAAATCTTCAATTTAATTCCATTCATCTTAGATTCTACAACTATTGGTCAGTTTCATTAATTAAAAGGTGAAAGGACTTGAACAGAAGATGTCTAAGATCTCTTTAATTTCTGGAATTCTACTGATTTAAAATTGTTTTACTAAGAAAAATATACTCTCTATATTTTTGTAAGCTTTTGTTAAAAGAGTCAAGATATCCTAAAACAAAGCTGATATACTTGAAACTGTTTCTGCATTATCAAAAGTTATTTCCAGAAATATACTCTAGTCAATTCTGAGGAGCTTTGTGTCTCAAATAACAGCTCTTTTATATGTAAGATTTTGAGCAAATACCCAGCAGTATTGATGCTGAAGCAGTATTCCTAGTTAGAACTTAGTTCTGAAATGCACATTTGACACTCAAATCTCCCTACAATCTTTTGCCATTCAGGCATCAAACCTACATTTTCATGTCTCCTGTAATCAAGAATACATTTTCTCACAAAATGACTATTTTGATTGTGGATGGATGGATAGATGGATAGATAGATAGATAGAGAGATAGATAGATAGATTATGTATACACATACACACAAACATATATAAATTCTTTGTATTATATGTTATGAAAAACAGATATGATTTTATGGTATAATGTTCACACTGTTCTCAGATTGCTTTTTTGGAATTATTTAAATTAAACTTCTGGAACCTCTGATGTTTCATGTAATGTGTGTAAAACAATTCTTATCTTGAAGATCTATAGTTGAGATGAATATGGATAGTATATGTAAAGTCTAAATCATTGTGCCTATGATATAATTTACAAGATAGTTTTAATTCCTTTAAGCAGCCTATCCCAGGAGGGAATTAGATGTACATGAGGGTATTAAGAGGAAATCTTTGAAAGAAAACTCATGGAAGGATAAAGGGAAGCATGGAACAGTGTTAGACTGTGGCACAGTTCTTTCCCCATGTACATTATAGGTTGAAGGAAGGATGATTGTCTATAACCATTTGAGACAGAATTGTACTAAGAGAGGAGAAAAATTCCAGAGGACCTCAAGCCAACATTGTCTTTCATAGGATTTCCATACTTCATAGGCCTGAGCCTTTCTTATTATCTTTGCCATGCTCAATAATTGACTCTGGGTAACTTGTGGAAATCATGGCTTTGTTGCTCACATGATGAAAGGATTTGGGCAACATAGCAGCTGCTGGTTTTGGTTAATTATCATCCCTGCAAGTGAAGATCTGCAAGACAATTTTTATGGTTCCTATAATTCTTGACCTTTTTCAGTATAGACCTACTTCTGTGCACAGGAACAGGCTTCTATTATCATGTTGGCTTCTCTCCTTGAAAATTCAGCAGATGCAGGTTCCTGGATGAACTGTAGTCCTAGTAGCTTCTTTAGATCTCAACACCTCATATGGTCCTTGTCCTTTCTTCTCCACTATTCATTCCAAATTTTCCTCACCCATAAAACTGGGAGATGATGGTTTTGTCCTGCTTGGTGATTTGAATAAATACCTTATTCTTGGTAGTTTTACACATATCTACCTATCTCATTGCCTTCTGCTGCTCAGTAGCAATTACCCTTACCATCATGGTGACTCTTCCTCTCTAGTAATCCATAACAGTAATCTATAACTGTTAGCTCAGTGGAATTTTTCTTGAAAAGGGGAATAGAGTACAACACAGATTTAACACATTATTGCAAAGTGAAGAATGACTACACACATTTTAGAGCGTTGCCTCCAACTTTAGCTGTGCCTTAAAAGATCTTTCCAGCCCTCTGCAGTTCTCATTATTTCTGGATGATGACCTTTATGTAGTGGTGTACTGGAATCAACCTGTACAAGATAACAACATTTTAGAACATTTCTAACTGGATAAGATTCTATTGGTAGCTTCTGTTGGCATGGAAAAGATGTGTATACCACATAAATGTGTAAATATTACAAATGTATCTCCAATGAGAGTCAGTTGTTAAATATTTACCAGCACATCATGAAGTGTGTGATACTCTCACACATCCGAGACTGTGAACAGAATAGTCTGGTTGAGTGATAAGCTGTATTGGATATCATGTTTGTGGATCAAGACTTCCAGAGCTCCCAGTGATGGCTGAAGCTCTATTGGTGTAATAAGCAAGCAAACATCATATTCTGGGAAAAAATATATCTGAGAAGATGAACCCATTAATGTTTACGTGATTGAAGGAATCCAACATAGCTAACTTGCCACCAAGATAATATTGCCATGTTGGTGGCTCAGTGTTAGGATTTGAGGTTTGAAAGAAGACACAGCCTTCTTTAAATTGTATTCAGACAATTGCTTTACATTTTAGTGTCAAGAAAAGTTGATATTAGTATTGCAGATATAGTACATCTGAACTTGATTAAAAATTATAGTTGCCTTTTTCTTTTTCCCTTCTTTTCTTTGTTGATCTCAACAACATATATTAGCAAAGATGATAGTAATCACTGAGGTTATGATTCATTTGGGTACATACTATAAATTGTATGTTAAAATAAATAGCCTAAAAATTATACATTAGTATATTTTCAACATTTCCTAAACTACCAGAATACTGATGTCTTTCATTTCTCTCCAAAACAATAAAACAAAAATAAAATGAAAAGAAAAATTATTAAGAAATTTTTAATATAAGATTTTAAGTTATAGTTCTAAATTTATTTTAAAAATCAGTTCTGAAGGTTAATCAATTTATATTTATATATATACTGAGGTCAAGTTCTAAGTTAACTTGGAGACAAGATATTTATATTTCTAAATCTAAATTTACCTGAAAACAGAATTGATTAAGTAATAGATTTTGGAAATAACTTCATAAATCATATAATTTATGTCCATTTTATACCTAAAATGTCCAGAATACCTAAGTGGTTAGCATGTAAAGGAAAGATATTTATATAGCCCAAGATTCTAGAGGCTAAAAAATCCAAACAATATGGTGCCAAGTCCTCTGGTGATGGGCCCCCAGGTGCAACACAACATAATAGAGAAGAGGAAAGAGAAATGCTTACATGCAGAGGAAGCCACGCACAAGGAATGGCTTTGCTTTATAACAATCTTCTCTAGAGAAAACTAACCCAGTCGTGTTGGAACTGTGTTAATCACATTTAAAGGTCAAGCCATCATGAAATAATCATCTTCCACTAGGTCCAACCTCTTAAGGATTCACCACCTTTTTCTATTCAGCAGATGATCTTTATTCAAACCATAGAACTTACTAAGTTATTTTAAAACTAATGAATTTAATTTGATTAATTCATGTAAAGACTAGTTGCTCCAGAGAGGAAAGACAATTTTCTTTTTTATTTTAAGAGGGGAATTTGGTAATTTGCCAAGGTGTTCTTAAATTTGCAATCCTCCTGCATATAGTTTCCCAGTAGTTGGGATTATAGGTATGTGCTACTGTGCCCTAGTAGAGCTAAAGAAAAACATAGAAGTAATTAATAGCAGCTTTGGGAAAATACCATAATATGAAAAAAATTATATTTTAAATAAATTTTCACTGAAGAAAAATATTTAATAATCAAAACTGTAATAAGACTTATTATATTGGTACATATATGCTATTGAAGAGAATAACTATTCTATCTGCAATGGGGAGTCTTATAATAAGCAAACTAATGAATAAGTGAACTTCCATTAATATGTGAGGGCAAATGGCCATTTTATTCTTTTAATATTTATTTTATCACAATTGAGAATAAATGTTTTCTTTATATATAAATGTTTTCTTTATATATAAATAAATGTTTTCTTTCTCTCTCTCTCTATATATATATATATAAATGTTTTCTTTATATATAAAATGCTAATATATTTACAAAATATATATATTTTGTAAATGTTTAATCAGTATCTCACTTTTCTTTATTATTTGATCTCCCAATATGCATCAGCTTTAGTGTACTACATATATTATAGTAGTAGTTGAAATAATTTTTTCTGTGGTTTGCTTTTTAATTGATTATATTGTTTTTGAGTTAAGTAAGTTAACTAAGGTGGTAAGTAGTTTCTTTTGGTCATTTGTCTGTATTTATCCATCTATTTCTGTGAATATTTATTTTCAAAGTACTTTTATTTCTCAGTCTACACTTAACTATTGGTACTTCTTAGGAAGCTTTTCCTAGGGAGATGTAAACTACACCAAATTCAAGCTGTGACCAAGTGCTGATGACCCTCACATTTATATTATCGGCCCAAATGTCTCCTGTGCTCTAGCCAGATTCCTGTAAATTGCCATCTGGGTGTTCCCCATTCACTTCCGATCAAAGAAATCTCAAATTATACTTGACAACATTTTCTCTCTCCATAAATTTGCTCACCTCAAGTCAACAGAAATAACGGTTCCATGTGATGGGCTTGAACTGTGTGATCTCTGCTATCCTCTCCCCTCTACTCTTGGGTCATTAGTGTCTCTTAAATCTACCATTTCATCTTCTTTCCATCTGCCACTGTCTTTGTTCAAATGTCAATTTCTCTCATAGAGAAACTTATTTCTTTCCAATCCTTGAAATTGATCTTTCTAAAGTTCCTGTGCTAATACTTCTATTTTCATTTATCAAATCTAATCTAAATTTTTTTGTGTGTGGAAAAATATAGTTAAACTTGTTAATGATATATTCTTAATAGGATTTTGAGAATTATATCCATTAATATTGATTTTTGGTATCATTCAAATATTATCATTTTCATAATTGAATAAAAATTGTGCAGCAGCACGAATAAAACTCTTCTAGAGTTAAGATATGTTGATGGCAGCAGGAACATTACAAATGTTTTTGGTAAAAACAGTCTCACAATTAGACTGCTAATGATACCTCTGGTAGCATTGAAAACCAGTGATGTTTATAACACCTGTGCTACTAGACAGCTTTCCAAACTCCTGACAGAAACAAGTAGATGAAAATAAACAGTCAGACCTTGACATTATTAAATGATACATGAGACAGTTATGCTAATTTAACCTTTGACTTATCCATCATGTACTACCCCAAATCTCTTTTGAAGTAAAATTTTAATTCCATTACTTGAAAAATGTGAGTCTGCACATATTTTTTCATTAAAAAGACATTAATTTTTCTGAGAAATCACTAGAAAATTGACTCTATTTGATTTCAGAAGGCAAAACTAAATAAAACATACATATATTTTTATGTCAATTAATTTTACAAATCAACCTTCACCAATATTTTAGGTTAAAATGATAACTGCTTGTTTTATTTATAATAAGTGAAGAAAGACTATCTTTTTTATACTATGATGTCGTTTTATTTTGCAGCAAATGAAAATAATTGTGGATTTATAAAATAAAATAGTGATGGTTTGTTATTACTGAAGTTGAAAGAATGAATGAGAATGAAAGTAGGAATTTTCTCAATTTATTCTGTTCTATTATGCTGTTGAAGACTGGTTCTGTTTTGCTTTATACAGGTGATTAAAGCAGTAGAGGAAGGCTACCGTTTGCCAAGCCCCATGGATTGTCCTGCTGCTCTCTATCAATTAATGCTGGATTGCTGGCAGAAAGACCGGAATAGCAGGCCCAAGTTTGATGAAATAGTCAACATGTTGGACAAGCTGATTCGCAACCCAAGTAGTCTGAAAACTCTGGTTAATGCTTCAAGCAGGTAAAAACCAGACCTGAGCAATTTCTCTGAATGTATCTCATTCAGAAAGATGCCACAAATATTTCATCAATTAAATCATTCTTACATACATGTTAATCTATGAATTTGTAAGACACTGATATATTTGAATATGGCTTTTTGTCTTATAATGAAGGAAATATGTGATAATACTTAAAAGCATTGTTACCCTATATGATAATTAATGTGCCTGTTGCAGGAAAAAAAAATTAGCTACATTCAGGTAGCAATAAAAAGATAACACTCAAGTGGTGTGTTTTTATATGTTTTTGGAGGATAGGTGTAGATTGAGGAATAAAGAAAGGCCATTTAAAACCTTATATATTTTATATTTTAAACCAGAAATGTCTAACCAAAATTACACTTTTATTTCTTTAGAATACATTTTAGCATCTGTAATTAAATATAAATAGGTTTAGTGTTTTTATTTTATGAGTACTGAAAACTTAGATACCCATTTTGCTCATATTCAGTTACATAAGATTATTTGGTTAATCATTTAGTGGGCAGTTTGAGGAAGATTTAAAGCTGACAAATAAGTAATCTTGTGAAGAAAATTTGTGTGAGCAAATATTCTTGTTTCTACTTTTCTGAATGGCAGCATAAATGCATTTAATAGTGTTGCACACTTGTAAATTATGTTTTTTTCATTATCTAAAAAACTGCCATTTTATTCTAATATATATCAGTTTGATTATAAACTAGAAAATTTACCAGGTTGTTGTTTTAACTGTGATTGAAGCAGTTGTCTATTTTGACAAGAAATAATATTATGCAGATAACTGAATTGTTTGCCTGTTAGTGTGAACTAAATGAGAAACAATTTGTGGATCAAGTTACATAAGTTCTATGATTCTGACATAGCATTTGCTTACTAGACTAAAGGTCATTTTAAATATAAATGAGGAAGAATTGTCAAAATCTGTTAAGGCATCATTGACTTCCTGAGGTAACAAATGCAGAATGAATCTTCATAGAAATTTTTTTTTCTGTGTGTTGCTCTCTAATGTCTAATCTTAAATCGCCTATTGTCATGTAAATTATTAAGCCTTTTCTGCTTATTTGAATTATGTTGTCACATATGGACATAGGAGAAGAAATAATAAAAGAAATTCTTAATGTTCTAAATTATATTAAATTGCGTGGCCATCATCATTGAGCTTGAGAATAGTTTAAAATTTTTAAGAATTTACACATTTTCTTCTTAATACATGGAATTTGGCTTGCTAGGTTTTGTTTGAGTAGGTTTAGCTTTCACACTATACTGTCCTTTGTGCAGTCATCTGCAAATCCTAAGTCTTAAAGTCATTAATTCCTGGTTCACTATTGTTTTTTCCTTCCCTACTCATGTCACAAGATTTGGTGGTTTCAATAAGATGATTTTCCAACATCTTTTAGTTTCTTGGAATTATTTCTTTCAATTATTTTGTGTTCTAACTTACTAAGACTCTCTTTTCTATTATCATATTGTAGGTCTTGATTTTACCAGAAATTGAAACTCTTGCATTTCATCTTCAAAGTCATACTTTCCAACTATTTTCTCCTAAATTTCTATCTCAAACAATATTTGGAACCCATTGCATAATATTTAATAATTACTGAAACTTATTCATTTAATTATTCAACAAATACACACCATTCTGTCAGTGTCATACTGTAAGCTAAGTGCTGATTATACAGCATTAGGTAAATAGACCTAGATATGTACTTTTATGCTACCAACACACAGTTGGAGGAGAGAGATATTGAACAAAATAAAAGTTGCAAAAACAGTTGTGTTCAGTTTTGGAGTAGAGAGTGAGAGTAGAAGTCAAAAAGATAACTTGGAGGCATTAGTGACTGTGCAAGTGAGACATGTGTGTTGTGTTTGTCAGTTTTTCATGACTGTGATACAAATACATAATAAGAACAACTTATAGAAGAGATTTATTTTGGCTCATAGTTTCAGAAGTTTCAATCCAAAAGAAGAAACATCCTGGTGGAAGGGAACGGCAGAGGAAAATAGCTCAGCTCATTGTCACTATGAAGAAAAGAAAAGGAAGGGGTTAGGGGACAAGATGGTTCTCTTGGGCATGCTCCCCACCACAGTGATCTATTACTTCCAACTAGAAGCCACCTTTTCTACAGTTGCTACCTCCTACCAGTAGTCCACCAAATTATTAATCTATCAAATGCATTAATCCACTGAAGACATTAGAGCCCTCATCATTGAATCCCTTCCCAAAAGTCCCACCTCTGGACATTGCTGCATTGGAGACTAAGTCTTCAACACAAAAGTTTTTTTGGGGACAAAACTATAATAGGTATCATAAGGTAGTGAGGAAAGAGAAGTGGTCAGATATCAGTGTATTCAAGGTAGAATGGAGAGTTGTGTGCATATTCTGTGGATTTATTGCAAGGAGAGTGAAGACAAGGTACACTATTGTATTATTATATTGAGGATCATGAGTGTAGGAGATGTGTGTGGAACGATGAGGACTGCAGTATCAGACATGCTGGCATGATGTTCCTATGAGAAATGTGAAACCTAGTCTGGAGATAAAAACAAACAAACAGAAAAACAGATGACATTTGAAGCCATGACAGTGAGTAAAATTGACTAGAGTACAGTGAAGTTATAACTCAATTAGTGAAGACATAGGGATAAGTTCGGACTCCCTCCAAATTTTAAAGTCAACCAAAGAGAAAGTCAAAGTCAAAGGAGATTGAGGAGTAGGTAGGAACACAAAATCGTCCCCCCCACAAAAAAAGGAGAGAATATTAATTCAAAACAATGTTGGTATAGAGTGGATTTCAGGAGAACTATGGTAATGGTGATGGTTGTTTATTTCATACAGGTCAGTCATTTTATAGATTAAAAGTGTTCATTCCTTTTGACAAAATAGAGATTATTGCTCACCTTAACTCAATCAAGAATTGGGTTTTGTAGAAACCACACTCAAGTGGATTGAAATGTAAATTGAATGTGAGATAAATGCAAATACTATGAGTACAAAGACAGATATTTGTGTTCTGTATCCTATGGTTGCAGTATAATTAGGTAATCTCCAATTTATGAGCATGTAAATTATTTTTTACTTTCAGGTACCTTTTGGATGCATTTCTAGAAATCATCATTGATATCTCATTTTTATTATTACCAAAGTTTGCAGATTTGTTTACCTTAAAGCAAATAATGTTTGGGTTGGTTATTTTCAATTTTTATATGTTTTTGAATTAATTTATTTTCTAAGTTCTGATACTTACTCTAGGTGAAATAACAATCACCCTAATATAAGAACAGAAAATAAAGAATAAATGGCTTCAGAACTTCCTGAAATATTAACTTAAATAAGCATGGGTTTTTTAAGTACTCAGTGGACTGAGTTTATGTTGTCATGTACTTTGAACCATTTGCTTTCATGTTAGCATTTGTATATTTTCCCTGTAACTATATTTATAGTCTCAGTAAATTTTGTTTAAAAAAGCATTAAAGTGTTCTTTTAATATTTATGTTTTATGTGTTTTAGAGTATCTAATTTGTTGGCAGAACATGGCCCTCTAGGATCTGGGGCCTATAGATCAGTAGGTGAATGGCTAGAAGCAATCAAGATGGGCCGGTATACAGAGATTTTCATGGAAAATGGATACAGTTCAATGGACGCTGTGGCTCAGGTGACCTTGGAGTGAGTAATTTTTTTCTGATAATTTTTATGTAATTTCTGGGGCAAGAAAAATTGTTCAGAAACCAATCTGGATGAGAACAAGGGAAATCAGTTAACCTCTGTCCATGTGTGGCAGTTTTCAAAGAAGCCTCATCTTTTTTAGCCTGTATTGTTAACAACTGCATGGTTAATGCTTTTTGTGACCAGTATCTTTGTGGGGTTTTTTTGTTGTTTTTTTTTTTTTGCTTCAAACAAATAGCATTTGAATATTTGAATAATTGGAATAAGAGCTCCATTGCAAAGTACTGGTATTTTGTGTTGTGGAAAAAGATGTTTTCTTGAGAAGTTTTTATACTGGTACCTATGTTATATGAATGTAAATACAAAACAAAACAAACTGTAAGCACAATTGGTGTGGCTAATCCTACATAACAACAAAACATATTCCTAAATTTCAGTTCTCTACGATGAATATCCAGGTAACAACAGCTTAATCAAAGCCTCCTTGGCAGGAATCTCATTTAAAGTCTAAGTGGTGCATCGTATATTCTTACAATCCAAGAATATCCTAGATCCTGCCTTCAATTTGTTATTTGGTACAATCTCAGTGGAACCAATTGTGCCCTTTTCTGTTTGCACGTTTAAGATAAAGCTTATCAAATCTTATTAAATAAAAATCACTAGAGTTAAATATAAAATCATTTAAGGTTGTAAGTTGTTTGTATTTTATTATATACTCTGTATGTGTAATTATTTTAGCCTACTTGTTATTTGTGAAAATTAACTGTCCTTATGGTGGTTCCATCTAGACTACATTACCATTAATGATAGCTTACATCAAATTACCTGCAAACTCAAAGGTTAAAATATTGTTGTAAGGATTAGAAAATGTTAAAATACTCTAAACCACTAAATCACTGTCTTGATATCATTACTTCCCAAAATAGGACCATTGAAGAGTTCTCTTCCCATCTATGTTGTTCTGCCACTCTTTAATTCATTAAATTCACTGCTCATCCCCGCAAAAGGTAACAGGGTACCATCATTTATCACTAATTAATGTCACATTCTCAGCATTCTCTAACTTCATACCGAGAACTAAACTGACCTAAATTGCAACCACTCAGCACTCAGCTTGCTTTCCTGACTCATTTAGTCCCATCCTCACTGTCACCGCCAGACCATGCCTACTTGATGACATGTATGCTTTGCCCATTATTCCTTTGGACATGTGTGCTATATTTAAAATAGTATACAGAAAAAATTATTGATTATTTAAAACTATTTTTACATGATTGCTATTTAATTTTTCAGTAAAAATGGTCATTTTAATTTATTAAAGTCATTTGTCATTTTATATTAAAATGATACTGTAGGTATTTCTTCTACCCAATGTCGGATTACTTGTAAATATATAATAAAATTATTTGCATTAAACAATGTCTCTTTTTTATTAAGATAGCATATATTCTTATATGTATACACACACACACACACACATATATATATGTACATATATATAATTTAATCTACTTAGTTTTTATTTCTTTATTGACTGAACTGTTGTAATCAGAATGGTTTTGCACTAATTATTTGTGTTGTATTTCTTTGGGGCCTCCAAATACTATAAATATGCTGAGTATGTATGCATTATAGTTTCACTTTTCTTACTCTTTGCTATTTACTTTCCTGTGTGCTCTTCATATCACCAAAACTCTCTTCATTGTGTATGTCTTCTTTCTCAAGTTTTAACAACCACTTCTATCTTCTTATAATGGTTCTTCTCTAGCTTGTTGCTTCTTGCTATACAGCCTCATTCAGATACTTTTGCCTTTTAATTTATTTACTCTGACCAAAAGGGGAAGGTAAAACTAGGAGACTTAGTATATTTCCAGTCCAGCCAATGTTGGTCTTCTGATGTCCACTGCTTTAAATTCCCAGGGCCCATAATCATTAACATATTACTTACTAGGAATTAGGGCTACAAATCCTAATGCCAGTAAAAATGACTTCTTAGAGAATCCAGCAACACTAAATATATATTCTCTTCTTTACTGTGCTTTTGAATCCACAGTTTTCCTAATAAGTAAGAAAATATTTATCAAGACACTATGTTAAATAACATACAAAATGAGGAGTAATCAGTTATTTATTCAGTTAAAAATTTATAAAACTAAAAAGATAATCTGTGTATTTCTCTTGCTCTTCAACAAAAAAATAAAAATAAAAAACCTAGTTAAAAAAACTAATTATTAATAGCAAAGGAAAAAAGTATTATCAACAAAAATGCAGGACAGCCTGATAATGATTTTTCATACCTTCTCCACCAAATATGTAAATATTAATTTTATGAAGCCCATATAATGCTATAATAAAATAATAAAATATTATATCTAGAGTTATTGTTGTGGCCTGTTAGATGCAAGAATACATCCATAGCTCTTGTCAATGTTTAGAAAAATTTTTAAATCAACTTTAAATAAAGCAAATGCTCAAACTGCCATGTATAAAACATTTGTTGCAATTGTTGACATCAAATTTGTTTTCATAGTTGATTTAGAACAAGAAGAGTTAAAACACAGTTTTTCAGAACCATAATGCTTTGGTAAAAATGTACTTCATGAAGTTTTAGTTTTATTTCTTTATGGACTGTTTGCCAGTACATGCATATATGTATGAATGCAGAAACATGAAGAATTTGAAGATTTGGGAGTCATTGCATATTCCATGAAATAACTTTCAACCTTAGTTGTTTCTGTGTGTTGGTCTCTCTGCCTATACCATGTTAATCAGTGTACAGTTTTCATATTTGAATAACTGTTGTGCGGTAATGACAAAAGGTGTACTATCATATATAAGTGCACTGAGTTGTTGTTGACAGGGAATTGTAAGCCTGAGGCGTGTTTCAAATTGATTCCAAAGATCTGAATTAAAGACAAAGTCACAGCTGCTTTTTTGACTTCTTGTCAGGCCCGTACTGTCAACTTTTGGTTATTCAGAAAATGAGCAAAACCCAATGAATTCAAATATTATACCAATTGTATACAAGCTAAAGGCATCCATGTTAGTACCAGTTCATAAAATTGAGTCTTAAAATATTAAAATAGGCATTTTCCAAATTTAGAGCCAAAATGTGTGCAGATTAATTCAATTAGATTTATTAAATTATCAATAAAGTCAAGATGCATAAGTTAGTATGTAAAATATGTGTAGGAGAATTCCATATCTTTGGTGTTCTATGTAGTTAAGGCAAAAATCCAAGTCTAGCCCTTACCATGTATTACCTAATGAAAATGTTAATAGGCCATGATTAAATTTCCTTTTGCCAAATATAAATATACCAACCTTGTATAGTAGCTATACAAATGATTATAAGGATTATTTTTTTAAATATACCCAAAAAATGGAACTGTATGACAAAACCACAAAAGAGCTAAAAACACTGAATTTTAGTGAATGTTCATTAATCTCTCTTCCCTCTTCTCCTATCAAGCCAATGTTGATGAGTTTAAATTCTAGTAATATAGCTACCAGGTATGTATGTATAGCAGAAAGGAGAAGAATGAGCAAAGAAAGGAAACATCCACAAATGGATTAATTTTACCCTGAATAATCAAGAATTCGCTTAAATATCAGCTAGACACCTCTTATAATAATTTATTTTTTCTTCTACTAATTTGTAGTCATGATATGATAAAACAGTGTTTTTGCATTGTTTAAAGTCATGAAAAAAATGTTTAAAAAGATGATGAATTGTAATCCTAACAGTGGAATTTTATTTTACTTGCAGCTCTTCTAAAATGAATCATGTGTTGGCAATAAAATATAAACTATTTTATATAAAAATACTATTCTTAACATGTAAATAGGATTATCATCATTGGAATTGACATTAGATATTACTTAAGATTATGTATGGTCATTATGAAATTAATAGAATATATTTATATCTTTATTGATTTTTATGTTGTGCTGAGGATCAAACCCATTTAAAAGGGAGACATACTAAAAATTACCTAACTAAAAATATCTTACATAGAAAAACAAAATGAGAAAAATGGTGTATCATGCACCATTTCCAAATATTTCTTTCAAAAACCATTGTATATATGGCAGGAACATAATCACTATATATAAATATTTTTCTCAAATTTCTGTCATTATTACTGCTAATCTGATCATTTAATACATGCATTAGATATAAAATGGAAATTGTTGGAAGTAATAAAGAGTGTGAGACAAACCACTTACAATACTTCAATAATGCATTTATCAGAATTAGAATAAGGGCATTTAACTTGTGCTGTAGACAGTTTCTAATGTCATTTCAATTCTCAAAGGAAGTACCATTAAAAACATGATTGAAGGGGTTTCTAAAGAAACTACTTAGAATAACTTATTGAGAATAAGTAAACTTGAATAAAAAAATCTTATATTTCCCTAACGTTTCACTGAAAATCACATTATATGGATATATATATATATATATATATATATATATATATATACACATTACCTCAAAATCATGCTATTTTTGTCCTTTAATTTGATATTTTAAATGACAAGTCTACTGGGCAAGGTGACACATGCCTGTAATCCTGGCAGCTAGAGCAACTGAGGCAGGAGGATCACCAGTTCAAAGCTGGCTCAGCAAAAGTGAGGTGGTAAGCAATTCAGTGAGACCCTATCTCTAGATACAGTACAAAATACGGCTGGGGATGTGGCTCAGTGGTCAAATATCCCTGAGATCAATACCAGGTACCCCCTCCAAATGACATGATTTAAAGAAAAACAATAACATCGCATTAAAGACACACATTATTTAAGGCAATATGCAAAATGCAGTTTGATATTTTCATAACTCCACTTCTCCTTTGAGGAGAGGAGAATGAAAGGAAGTGCAAAGGAGGGAGAAAGAGGCAAAGTGAAGGTAGAGAATGAATTTTAGTGGTCTGACCATCCATATGCAACTGAGAGAAGCATCAAACAATAAATTGATCTGAAAATAAACTTTTATGCTTGGTTCACTGGAAAGATAGAAATGATTTTAACTTAAAACCTACATATCTAAAATAAGCAAACTTTACTTTCCCTTAAACACAAATTCTATACCATATTTATTAATCAAATTCCATTCCTCAAAACATTTACTCTTTAGCATTATTTCATGGAAAAATGTATAGTCTTTGTGTGGTCAAGTCATTTCCAGAGAAAGAAGTCATATTTACAAGTTAAAGCAGTGGATACAAAAATAAGTCAAACTACAGATTTGATGTTATTCCGACCAAACAACCAGGAGTTGGAATATGGAACATATACAGACAAACTCCTTTCAAATTAAAGTTTTTTTATTGTATATGAAATTTCCATGATGTTTGAGTTGGAAAAAATCTATGAATTACTTTTTCAAGTCACTAAGAACTGTAATTGTTATTCTCAAAAATATTATTTCTAATAATTAGTATAACAATTATGAATTATATAATTTAATGATATGCATATGTGTATTTAAATATATATTTATATTTCCCAGATTGTATTCAGAAATATAATTTAGTATGTGATAGAACATATATTTTAAAATATCAATTCTAGTCCTAATTAAATTTTTTTGCAGAACTTGATGGTTTTTAGGTTATGAAATTTAAATTTTGTTCTTTTATCCTGACTTTGATCTGCACTGTACTAGTGAACACCTATGAATACCTACATCTATACAATTTTTCATGATTCATGAAACATGTGGAGACATATTATTAATTAGCCCATAATGGAAACTGTCATGAAATACAGATCCACTTACTATAGTCTCATCAAAAAAGTTTGTGCTTGGTTTCCTTCTTTAGATATCTTCTTTCTTATGGAATTTTCAATATTTGATGATATATGTACAAATTTCTGGTTTTACAAATGAGTAAACTGGTGCATTTTAGTTTGACATGGCTTTGCTCAAAATCATATTTAAGAACAATGAAAAATTAAGAGTATGGATTTTGTGATCAGGTAACTGGTTTTGGTTCTATTCTTGCTACTTACTGACTGTGCCATGTAGCCAAATGACTTAAATTCTCTAAGAATGTGTTAACTAATCTATAAATGGAAATTTTAAAAATAATCTATATCTTAGGTTTTAATATTTTACTAGCAAAGAAGGAGATGTGTATTAAGTGCTACCTATTATATTTATGTTTAGTGATACAATTCTCAACCTGGGGAGATTTTGCCACTCAGAACTTTTGTCAATGTCTGAAGGCATTTTCTTTCTTTTAACAACAAGGAAGGATTGGTGGTGGTACAGTGCTGCTTTTATCTAATGGGTTGAGCTGGGGTGCTGCTGAATATCCCATGACATACAGAACAGCCCCCAAGAACACAGAAGTGTCCAGCTCATGATGTTAATAGGAGCAAACATGAGAAATTCTGTTAAGTTGAAAAGAGACAAGATTAAATTCAAGTGTTTTTTTATTCTTAGTTTATCATTACCTATTATAGTCAATTTCATCACTATACTAACAATAGTTATTTTGCTTCAAAGTAATATTTATTGGCTTCTAAGTTTTGCTGATGATTCTCTTCCATGACACATCTATCATTATTACATAATATTGTGATTTAGCATCTTGTAACTGTAATAATATCTAAATTTAATATGCATATTTTAATAATAAATATATCTTCATCATAAGTATCAATAGCATTTAAAAATATTTTTTTGGTTACTTGTCATTTCCTAAAACCTTCACAGGAAATCAAGAAACTATAAAGGGAAAAAAGAAAAGATATTGTTTCAGTAAGCAATTCTTTGCAATATCAATATAGATGGAGTAAATTTAATTTTTATTCTCTGATAATTAAGAAAATCTTTTTTTAATTTTTATTCTCTGATAATTAAGAAAATCTTTTCAGTTCATTTGAAACAATTTAATTTTGCCTATAATAATCCTAATGTCATTGTCTTCTACATTCTAAAAAAAGTCTGAAATGAATACAAAGATTTACTGAATGCAAAGATACTTCATTATTAGCCTAATCTTTTCAAAAAAGCAATTTTATAACATGCCAAACAACTTTTTTCATTTAGCATTTTAAATTATTGTTGCTCATTTTTCCTATACCTAATGCATATTATTTTCTAACTATACCTGAATCATTACATTTGTCAAATACACACTTTATGGGGAGAGCATTCTTAAGTTTCGATGAAATAACATTGAAAAATCATAGGTGCATGGGTGCAGGAAGCTTCATAATATGCCTGGCTAGTTTAGAAATCTAAACATTTGTAATCTTCTTTGAATAATGTGCTTGTTTTAAAAAAAACATAAGAAAAGTATCTTGTTTGAAGGACTTTTTGAAAGTGTGTAATCTTCAGCTCTAAATTTCAGTAAAGTTTAAATGTTATTTGATAAAGGAGAAAAGCTCTGGTATTTTGAGTTCAAAGCAAAAATTAACATAAAATATTGTTATAAGAGCAATGTATTGATGTTTATTCCCTAAGGATATCTGTTATACATAATTATTTTATAGAATGATTCATTTAAACTGTTCAGTCTCAACCACTTGACTGTAAAATTTTAAATAAATATTTTGTGCTCCATGAAAAAAAAATGCACATGTTATAGGTTCACAATTTTAAAACTGTTCAATGAAATAGAACCTTTCAAGTTCAATACTTATTGGTAAGATGTGAAAATGTGTGTATTCACCACTCTGTGTCATTAAAATCATTCTGTTTACCAAGAGGGGCGAATATGTTTTGTATAATTGCCTGTTATAGATACTTCATTGTCTGCAAAAATGTTTTTTAGAGGTACAATTTCAGAGACTACCTTTGATATTTGGACCCTGAATGTCTAAATTGGGACTGAAATTTACTAGTTTCTGCAAGAAGTTTGCCCCAGCGTGAAATTTTGAGGTGTGCTACAAATTGAACCAATACATACATCCAATGTGTGCTTTCTTCATGCAGGGATTTGAGACGGCTTGGAGTGACTCTTGTCGGTCACCAGAAGAAGATCATGAACAGCCTTCAAGAAATGAAGGTGCAGCTGGTGAACGGAATGGTGCCATTGTAACTTCTGCTAATGTCACTTCTTCCAGTGAATGATTCTGCACTTTGTAAACAGCCCTGAGATTTATTTTAACAAAAAAAGGGGAAAAAGGGAAAACAGTGATTTCTAAACCTTAGGAGAGCTATGTCTCATCCACAGAATTTGTAATCAGTGTTTTACTAAAATCTCCATATCTTCCTCTCAGTTTCTTCATTTTTCATGAAGCAACAATGACCTTCAGAAAATAAGAACAAAAATACTATCTTATGTTACATAAAAATCCTCACTACTACTTCTACAAAATTTTTACACGAAAATACAAATATATAGCACCTTCACAGACTAAATTAAGGCAGCCCCTTTCAAAACTTCCAGGGATCTACTTGAAAGGAAAAGTCTTATAGCCATTTGTGGGCTAAGAAAAGCTGCAGTTTACTGAAGTTTACTTCAAGTCTTAATTGTCTACATAAGTGTATTGAAGAGCAATATGATTAGATTATTTCTTAATACATATCTTCTTTTGTAATTTTAAAATGCTATTTACATGGTGTTAAGTTATAGAAACTAGTTTATAAACACATTGCTTGATTAAGGAAAAGTACAATGCAGGGTGTGTATTTATTTTTCTGTGTTATAAAATTTACTTTTAGTTGCTCTTCTAGAGACTATTAGTAATAAATGTGTATATATTGTATATTTTGCAATATATCTGAGAACTGATTTAAGTTGGAATTGTGTGAGTATGCTTGCATATGTGTGCATTATCATTCTGCTTGCATTTTAATAGTGTCTCAATTTTAGCAACATATAAGGACAAGTGTTCCAGAGTGTACTACAAATAAGAAAAATAGGGAAGCAGTAAAACAAAATTTAACACAAGCTGGTGTCTCTTTTTCCCTCATGTGTCCGAAAGCTACTAATCTCTTTATTCACTAACAGGAAATGTCTATAAGATTAAATCCCCTTTGGCTTTTTAAAAACACTTTGTGATATCTGTGACAATGCTGCTCTTCTCGCCATTAATCTTGCACCCCTGTAAGAAATTTCACCTTTCTGATTCCCAGAAAATATCTTGTCAAGCAAAGTTGACACCAAAGGGCAAATTTTCAGCAGGATGTAGAAGGATTTAACTGTGCTGGCTTCTGTTAATGTTGTTAAATCCAGGCACATAGCACTAAGCATCACCCTTAAGTGTTAATCCTTTGCAACCATTTCCATTGTGCTTCATCTCTAGACATTTTGATACTAACAAAGTAATGAAATGATGATTAAAAATACATATTTTTCCTTCAGAATTTTCTTTATTTCAAGTTTTTTTTTATTGATGGATGTTTATTAATTTGGTAATTTCACTTTGCATTCAGTTACTTGACATTGAAATTATTTTGAGGAACCAACCTGAAGTATTATTTAATTGGACTTAATAGGGAATATAAGTCATATCTTCTGAAGGTTTCATAAATATACCTGGTGAAGAAGGATAAATAAACCATGGTAAAAATTACATAATTTATCAGAAAGCATACAAAACTGAGCTCCTTATGTGAACAAAAGTTCTGTATTATTGCACATTATTAAAATCATGTAATGGCATGTGATCATTCAAGGAGCAGAGTATTTGAATTAGATATCACTTACTCATGATTCTCAATGGTAATAGTAAGTATGTCAGAGTATCCTTGGAATGGTGGAATCTATAGGACATGTACTTGTGTTACATTAATTGTACTCTCTTTTTCCTAAGTACCTGTTTTACTTGAATGTTGATTTATATAAGAATAAACTTGTGGGGAATAACTTCTTTCTATCCTGCCCACCCTTTACTTAAGCTGTAATGTAACATTTTGTCAAAGCACAAGAAAAAGCCAAAACAGCAACAAAAAAGAAGGGAGAGAGAAATGGTCTAAATACTTTTCAAATTATGCATTGAGTTCCATCTCTGTAGAGTACCACGGCTCTATATAAACTATGCTGTGAGTGTGCTCTATTAGGTTAGTGAAATTTCCAGAGAAAGTTGAGAAAATTAATATTGTTTTGATAAAGTCACAAGTAAATAGACATTACTGTTACTAAAGATGCATTTGTTCAATACAGGGAAATGTTGAAACTAAATCCTTTTTTACAAAATAATTGGAGATTGTGTTTCAGTACACTGAATTTTGTAAAGTATGAAAATTTAAGTGATAAAGTATCAATTGAGAAACTTCAAAGTAGGAAAAGACTTAAGAATTGAAAAAGAAAGCTGTTATACGTTTGTAGAACAGGTAGACAAGCCAATATTGTTTGGACATAAAATTGTTTCCAAAATTGTTTTCCAACTTTGTATTTTCAGAGCCAATTGGGATTTTTGGGGTGGTGAATATTTAAGTGACTAGAAGTTACAATGAACATTTACACATTTTCACAAAGAAAGAATATATATTAATTTGGATTGAGTTGATTTTCCTCCTTTGCAATATTGGTGTTCATTTCAGAAAAGGATTCTAATTGAAAATTATATAGCCCCATATAGCTTTCATCCATATCTCAAGTTGGTTGAGAATTTTTTTAATGTTGATAAGATTTTTAGAACAGATGAAGAGATTTTCAAATAAGATGTACTCTGCCCTCCAAAATAGGAAAGAATACTTTTCTAAAATATTTGTTCACCACTGGGTATGTCACCAATTGGAAAGAGCCAATCTCATCTATACCTGTGAGAAATAGAATGAGGAGAACATGACAATTTTCTGAAATACAGTGAGGCTGTAACTCAGGGCAAGACTTGAAAATCTCAATTGTATAATTTTTATTCTATTGAGTATTCATTTTGTCACCCATCAGTTTACCAAAAATAAAGCATAGATTAGATAATTTTAGCATATACAATAGATTTGCCAAATAATATGCAATTTTACTGTAGCAATATCTTTAGGGCATCGTCTTTCTCAGTGTTAGACTTTGAAAAACAGGTATGTCCAGAGAGTTATTTTCACTTTATTGATACCTGTTGAAGTCACTCAATTACTACTTTTATCAATCATAATTTGTTGCTAATCTTGCCATTTGCTCACATGTAATATAATACATAATCAGTTCCTCTTTTTGAAATGTATTAATTGTACATAAAAATGTACATTGAAATGTACATTCATTGTCCCATTTTTAAAAATGTTAATGTGCATGACTTTTTATTTCATATATTTTATTCACCAACTCAGTGTTCTGAAATTTTAGGATCACTGTAAAATTATATCCCAGGTTAGGAGTGTAGCTCAGTCGTAGAGTGCTTTGCCTAGCATGTGCAAGGTCCTGGGTTTTATTCCCAATACTAAAAAAAAAAAAATTGTACCCCAATATTTCATGTAAACCTATGTGTAACCAGCATCATTTTAGAGCTGCCTAAACAACACAAAACATTTGTAATTCTGTTTTAGAAAGAGTTTTAACCAGTGTGCAATGATGAAGGCACCATTTCATATCTCAAGTTTAAAATACAACATTGAGCACTAATGCATTTGCATGACCTGCATTTAATCTCTATGTGAAAGTAAAATATTTTGAAACACGGTACTTTCTCCCATTTGAAGTGGGTTCTCAGAAGCACAAGTATAGATATTTACCTTTGGAAGCTTTTGTGGCTGTAATGGATAGCAAACACTATTGAGTCAGGTGTTAGAAATTTACCAGATGTATAATGTTGCATAGTAAAATAAGGTTCTTTTCTCATTTTGTTTGTTCCTAAAAATAAGAAAAAAGAAGAAAGCTAATTGTGATAGTAAACTGTCTTTGTTTATGTCCTTCCAGATGTTTAAATCAAAGTAAATACAAAGTAGGTACAATATGGTGGTGATGACAGCAGTGACGATGATGATGAATAAACAGAATCAAATGCTAGCTTTATTTGAAACTGAATAACTAGAATAAGTCATCATTATTTTCAACTCTAACACAGCTGGTTACATTGAATATTTTCTCTCTATTATGCTGTTAATTATATAGTAATGTATCAAAAAAGAAATAGATAAGAATTTTTTTCATTTCTTGTTCATTTATGAAAAAGTCTTTTCACATATAAATGACTGAACGTTCTTGTTTAGAATGACCATGTTATTATTGCTTTGAAGACACCAATTCATTTTTTAAAAATCAGTTTATAATAATCAGAAACAAATGTTGCTTTTTCTTCGAAATGTTACTAGAAATAATTGAAGGTGGCCAAAATATATCATGTTATTCCTGCTGGGGGCTTTATTATCTGAAGTTTGAGTGGTCAACATATTTGTGAATTTTTAGACTGCTGTAGTTTTACAATTAATTATGTAAAAGTGTATAAATTCCACTTATAATAGTCTGAGAATAAACTTAGACTCAGTCATTTGTTGATATGTTATCTTAGTTTCAGGCAGGTGAGAGCAGTTGCATAGCATATTTTATCCTATGATAGGCATCAAGATATCTGAAGTCCCTGTCTCAGAGTTAATTCAAAGAAGGATTAGCATTTCTGTATTTCTTTTCCCATTTGAAGCTCTATGTGCTTTTGGTTTGTGTACATGTTTTTGTAGTGTAAGATATGAAATTTTATATTTTTTCAGAAAATAAAAAAACCCTTTGAATACAGTTAAATCCGACTGTCATGCTTGACCCTCTCCCAATACTTTAAATTTACAATCTTTGTATAATGATTTCAGTTAGTTCTAATAAAAATGTTTGAATTTCCTATGCTATATATATTTAAAAGGCTACCAGGATTTGTTTTTTACGAAGAGATTTTCACAAACGTTTGCATTTGAATGATTTTTTGAACGTAGAAATTGAGATTATGGAACATGAACTTTCTATGTCAACTCCCAATTAAAAGTTATTTGTGACAGTACAGTACAATATTAACTTGGAAGAAAAACAGCTGTGTGCAGTATCTACAAAGAAGAGCTTTTATTGACCAGTGTCAGCCTCTGTCCTTCTCTTCACTATGCAGCTGCTTTGTTATAGAAAGAGGAGTTGCTTACCCAAGGAAGAGGTATTATTAAGTACAAACCCTCCTTGCTTCTTGTAAGTATTATATCATACAAGTCTCTTTTTATAAAAGGCATAGCAAAAAAATCTGCTGCACTCAAGGAAATGAATCACACTTTCAGTCTTTGTATCTGCATCATAATAAAGTGATATCACTGTGCCCATGAAAATAATCCATAATTCCTTTGCCTGTGCATAAAACTCAGCGTAGTAGGAATAGTATTTAATCTTTTAGTGAATAGTCTGATACAAATATTTCAGAGTACTTTATTACCAAGTAGAATATTCTTGCTTCCGTTTTGCTACAGCAGTAAAGATTGTATAAAAAAAGAAAATTTTCCCCAATCCTGTATTTACTCTTGACCAGATAGGAGAATAGGGTGGCAAAGAAAAATTAAAATTTAATGAAAATGCACCATTCTGTATTCAAATTTTTCATTCTTACCTTTGAAAATATGAATATTATTGCTTCCTTTTACTGATGATGAAACAGGAGCTCAAAGATGTTAAGAAGTTGCCCAAGACCTGACTACTCTTCAAAGGTAGAATGAAACCCATGTTTATTTCATACCAAACACATGAAAATTATACCACATTACTCAGACTCCACATTGTTAATCATGCTATTGAGACAACAGAATAATTTATAGCACCTTTTAAATTAAATGACACAAAAACTAAGAAGCATTGAGAAAAAATAGCTACACATTTTCATGAAGCAAAGTGAAAATCTTGCGTTGAAAAACTGAATCTGACTGATCACAGTCTAACATGTTTAGTTTTGAGGATAAGTCAGACTTTGGTAATCAAAAACAATTTATCTGATTTGTTATTCTACCACTGAGTAGCATCCCAAAGTAATTCATTTTTTCTAGGATAGGTCATGGTTTTTTGCAACAACTACAAAATGATTGCATAGACTTACAATTTTCTACAAGCTCAGGAAATGGAAAAAAAAAAGGTTACTTATTTCTAGCTATAGTATCAGAACGTCAAGTGTCTGGGCAATTTGCTACCTAGTTGTTGTTAAACCCAAAGTAAAATAAGTAAGTTATTAGCAGATTAAAAATAATAAACTATATAAAGCTGTCAGAAATGCTGAATTATAGATTTATTTCAGAGCAAGAGTTATTCTTTAATCTTCCCTATTAAAAAAAAAACTGTTTAGGAAAAAAATCAAATTTACTAATATGATACTCAATTTGAAGTTTCTATCTCTTTCCAAGTTACAGACAGTAAGAATTAATTGAGAATTGCACGAAATTTTATGATATTGGATTTCTAAACAAAACTAATTTTTTTTATTTATTAGCTTTTTGTTACTATTTTATTATAATAAAAATTTACACCAAATCCCAAGTAAAAGATGTCACTCTATAATAAGTGAAGATATTTTTAATTAATTATTTTTATATATGTGACAAATTTCTTTCATGAAATAAAATTCATTCATTGTGAATAAATTATTTTAATTATCAATCATTACTAAGTCAAAGATGTTTTAACAAGAGGTTCAAGTTTAGCCTAGTCCTAATGCTTTTCTCAGTTATCTGACAATTAGAAATATAGCTGTGATTTTTACGCATCATGGTGTCTTTTACTCTAACTTTACTGCAGAATTATTCAATATTTTATATTGCTTTATATTTTGATTTTTTAAAAAATATGTTATAGCCGGGTGTGGTGGTACATACCTGTAATCCCAGTGACTCCAGAGGCTGAGGCAGGAGAATTGCAATTTCAAAGCCAGACTCGGCTACTTAGGTGAGATCCTCATCAATGTAGCCAGACCTAGTCTCAAAATAAAAATTAAAAGAACTGGGAATGTGGCTCCGTGGATAAGCAATCCTAGGTTTAATCTCCAGTAGAGGAAGAGAGTACCAACTCTAAAGAAAACAGTTGCAACTCAGAAAAACATGTTAGAGGCCATTTTTATGTCTTTGCTTAAAATGTCCTGTCAGATCCCTCTCATTGGACTGATGGCTTTCCTGGCTACAAAATTCTAAGTTATTTTTTTTTCCTTCACAACTTTGAGGGCATTGCTGGGTTTTTGTTGGTTTTGTTTTTTTTGGGGGGGGGTTATGTTGTTGTTGTTATCCATTGTCTCTTGACACTTTTTTTTCCCTTTCTACCTCAGTGAACTTTTTCCTCTTACTGGAAACTTACAGGAACTTCACTTCTAACACCTGCCCCCATCTTGTTTTACCTGCTGCTTACTTGGTATATCCCCAATTTAAATTTAATTTTAAGTCCGGGAAAATTTTATATATTTTTTTCTTTTATTATCTTCTTTTATAGCTCTTTTCTTTCTCTTGGGAGCTTCTAATGTCTAGATGATGGATCTTCTAAATTTATATCTTCCATATCTTTATCTCTGAACTTTTTCCTGTAACCTTAACCTTAACTGAAGAAGGTCAGGCTCCATCTATCCACTTTCAGATAGTAAGATTTTACCTTCTTCAGGGACATTTGCTTTCCTGGAAGAGCCACGTGATTTCTACCTCTTGCTATGTTTGCTGAAATACTTATAATTTCTTTGGGGCTCTACTTATATTTCTTCCAGATTATAAACTTGCACTTTGTCATTCTTTTTGCCACTCTTTCTTGTAATAAACAAAATGAAAATACTTTGTTAAATTAATGCAGAAAGTTAAAACAGAAGGAAAGTATGCTATTACCTATTCTTCCTCTGCCATTGAGCCCATTGTGGAGACTCTAGTTTCCAAATGTATTTTCTCTAAATAAAAATCTGATAAATACAAATTAAGATTTTTATATGTAGCAAAAAGACCATAAGCAATTACCAATAACAGTTCTGTTTGTGAATGCACTTTTCTGTATAGAGTGAGCATTGTCTATGCAAAAGAAAACAAAAAACTTATGTTGTTTGTCCATTGTTTTTTTTTTATGACAGATCCAAAACCATTTTTTTAATTTCATTTTAAGTGGCATGAACTTAGAAATAATTCTTTTTTTGCCTAGAAGTTATAGTTTCTCTCTTACACCATCATCTCCATTAATTTTCTCTTAAGCTCCAGAGAAAAATAAATGAAAAATCTGATTCCAATTAAAATGAAATTCAAGATAAAACCATCATCACTGTTTCTAAGCAAATTTGCACATTAAGATTCCCTCAGAAATATTCTAAACTGCCACTGTAGGACCAAGATTGGTGGATATTGCAGAATACACATGAGAAAAATATATTCATACTTTAATATTTGCTCTTGTATTATTTGTCAGGAATAAATTAGGATAAAGTTTTGAGGGTTCTTGATATTCTGAGCCACTGGCCATTCTTATTACCATGAAGCAAATGGTACCCAAACTCTATTTCATAGTAGATAACCTATAGAACATTATGTTGTGAACTTGCCAAGAGTTTCCATGTTATAACATACACAGAAATCTTTTATCATGTCTTTGATGCTAGAGATGAAATGATTTTTTTGACAAGAAAGCATAATGTGCTTGGAAAAGACAAAATTTTATATAGAAATAAATTTATCAAGAATTACATGAAAGAAGCTTATTCTCTTTTAAATAACAACAACAACAACAATAATAATAATAATAATAAAAGACTTTAGACTGCTAGAGACCTACTGTCCATCTCAGTTCTGATTATTTCTATATATGGTATTTGAAAGAATTCTACAATACTTCCTTATATTTCTTCAAAGATTTTCTGGTTTGATTCTCAAAGGGATTCTGTTAATCAGAATGGGAGCTCTTCTTTTTGTGGATCAGGAAACTAAATTTCAGTGGTATGGACAATGAAAATCATGGATCTGTTCAGCTGAAAGTCTAAAAAAAGTTCCAAGGCTCATAAGAGTCTTCCTTTAATCTAGTGACTAAGGCTAATGGCAAATAGCAATAATACAAGCATTTGTTAAATGCCAACATCTTCCTAATTCAGCAGTGATTTCACTCATCTACATTTTCTTCCCATCTTAAAACATTACTTTTACTGATATATTAATTCTGGTTTTCTTTTCAACAAAGACAGAAACAGATACACTTCAGAGAGAAAGTGACTTTCTTCAGATCACATAGCTCATGAATATATCTCATCTTTCCAAATTAACCCTTCTTCCCCTGAGTTCCAAATAATGTTCTCCTTCCTGATTTAGAAATTGTTCCATTTGTATTGTCTTGTCTTACCCCTCCTTTCCTCTTATATGTCATTTTGTATAACCCTGAGGATCGCCTTCCATTTCCATGCGATTTCCCTTCTCACTTCCTTACAGTAGAAGGGGTAGAGATAGAAAAGGGGAGGGGAGGGGAGGGGAGAGGAGGGGGGATAGTAGAGAATAGGACAGACAGCAGAATACATCAGACACTAGAAAGGCATTATGTCAATAAATGGAAGGGTAACTGATGTGATACAGCAATCTGTATACGGGGTAAAATTGGGAGTTCATAACCCACTTGAATCAAACTGTGAAATACGATGTATTAAGAACTATGTAATGTTTTGAACGACCAACAATAATAAAAAAAAAAGATGAGGTATAGATATAAACCCTAAAAAAAAAAAAAGAAAAAAAGAAATTGTTCCATCAGTTGTCCCTGTTTGAGAATGTCCTCAGCCATCAGTCTTCATGGCTCCCTTCTCTTTGTCTTCTGCATCTACCTAAGGAAGTAAAGCTTCATGGTTCTTGGTTCTTTTGATCCAGTTTGTCATATGCTACTCTGTCTCTTACTAGTGGGTGTGTGAACTCAGGCAAGACATTTAACCACTCTGCATTCAGGTACTTTATCTCTAAAATGCTGAAAAAAACTGTTTTAAGAACATATACCTAGGAAATGTGAATATAGTACTGGGGCATAATAATTTTCTAGTAAATATTACTTATTTTGACACCATACTGTACATTTCTTTAGTGTAAAATATATTAAAGAGTTACCTTCACTTTTTATCTTTTTTTCTCACTTATTTTACTGCACCTTTTCTCTCCTTACATTATTATAACCTAACACCATCAATAATTTCAAACATAAGATTTAATAAGCTTAGCAAACTCCTTAGTATATGTAATCTAGCTGTCAGTCCATTAGTGTTAATATAACAAAATACTGAATGTTGGGTGATTGATAAGCACTGGATAGTTTGTAAAAGAAAAAAAAATAGACCTTTATTTGGCTCAGAGTTGTGGAGGCCCAAGTATCTGAGATCAAGAGGCCACATGTGCTGAGGGCTTTCCTGCTGTGTCTTAAGGTGATGCAAGCAAAAGGGCAAAGAACAAGTGTAAAATAAAGGGAAACAAAACCAGAGTGCACCCTTTTATTAGGAGGTCATATCTGTAATAACTAATCTTTTCCCAGGATAATTAATCAATTTGTGATGGTAGAGCCCTGGTGACCAAATCACCTCTTAAAGGCCCACCTCACATTACTATTGTATTAAGGATAAAGTTTCTGGGTTGGGAATGTAGCTCAGTGGGTACAGTGCTTGCCTCACATGCAAAAGACTCTGAGTTCAATCACTAGCACCACACACACACACACACACACACACACACACACACAAAGATTAAATTCCTAACACAGGGACCTTGACCAATTTTTTTTGTACACCACTCTGTCTCACTCTCTGCTCTTAGTTAAAAGCAACAACACAAATATATTTGCTTTAAATAAATAATTTCTATCTCTAAAATAGGAGGTTATTTTAAAACTATAATTATAGTTTTGTTAGACTATTTGAAAATCCACAATCTTTATAAGTATCTCCAATTAGTATTCACCTGCTTTTCCACATATTTTTTCTTGTGAATTAGTATCCAAATAAAGACTATTAATTTAGTCTCTCTTCCTTCTCACTGTTTTTCTTTCTCTTTCTCCTCCTCTTTTCTCTCCCTGTGCAACTTGTTTTTTGAAAATATCAATATTTTGTTGAGTAATTAATTATGTTGTTCTTGAGCACATTTCTATATTCAGATTATTTCTGGAAAATTAGAAAATAGATTCAGGGATTGAATTGAATTTAGGTTTGATTTTTTTTAAAGAATACTTCATCGATCCTTTTTGTATACTTCCATCAGGGTACATAGCCTGGCTTAATCCCTCTACTATTGATTGTCTATCACTGACAAATCATCATTCATTAAAAATTTCAAAGGGATGATTTTTCATCATTCTTTCCTCATCTAATTGTCACACTATTTTTATAAAAATCTAATTTGCTTATCAACTGTTTAGTTACATGATGATAGAGTTTACTTTAAAAAACTCAAGTTTATAGGCAGTCTACTTTCTATCATTATTAAGAGTAGCCAAATGCTCAAATTCCTTTATCTGTAGCTCCTTGGCTTACTCCCATATTATATTGAACTTCTTCCCTCAATTCCTCTACTCTCATTTTGACTAATCCCTTAACATTTAATTAGGTCCTTTAGACATTATATCCCCCATAAGTAGCCCTCTACCCCCATTTTCTGATTTGCCTATTTTTCTGGCCATTTATTATCATTCTCTCCACTATGTTTTACTTTTCTGCCTTTCTCTTAAATGCTTATATTATGAGGATATATGCTCCCATATTTAATTTCCAGTGCTGGTCTGTTTATTTTTTAAATATTGTTCCATTTGTATAATTTTTTACTGAACATCTCTGTTTGGCTGTACTAAGCATTTTTTGAATCAGCATACACAAAACTGTCTTTCTTATCTTGGATACAATGTATGTCTCCGCCCCTATTTCTTGTAAAATTAATATTAATGTTCAATTAAACAAAATAAGTATCCAAAGTTATATCTTAAATTATCTTTGCCTTCACCTCTGTTAAATATCATCACAAAATTTCACTAATTTCAAATTGAATGTGTTTCTCAGATATATTACTGACAAATGTTCAAAAGAAAGAAAAAGTCAAAAGTAACACTGGATAGGAAAGATGGCCTAAAAAAATAAATTTATTGTCTGAAACCAAATAAACCTACTCGTATGATAATATTTTATTTCATGCATTTCTAGAGTGGAAATTTAATAAAAACATGAGAATGTTGGGAATTCAATTATACACAGTAAGCAACATATTTTTTTCAAATATTTTTTAAGAAGTCTTTATCATGAAAGCAGAAATTAGAAAGCATGTGGTTGACTGATCCTTTGTTCAAATAAATACATATACCCCATAGAGAAGTTTCTCTGAGCCATGTCTGCAAATAAATTGCATTAGATTATGCTGAAAATCTTTTTCTACAAAGATAGAATTTTAGTCACAGTCATTTTATAGTTTAAGACCTGAAGGGTTTCCACTCCGATATAAGGATAGAAGAAAGCGATTCATTACATGCTTGGCAGAGTGGTAACAGCACTAATCATATCAGGTAAGGAGAGCAGATCACATAACAACAAATAACTTGGCTTTAATCATACTTTTATCTTCTATACATAAATGAAATGCAATTATGATGAATATTAATCTCAAGGAAAATGTATTCAAAATGCAGTGTCTGTGTTTTCTTTGGGACAAGTGGGTTGCAAACTCCTCAGTCCTTTGCTCAGCTAGTGCTAAGAAAAAGATGAGGGATTATGTTCTAATTTTGCAATGAAACCCTGGTCTTTATCAGGATTTGCTGAATATCCCTCATGATTAATCATGAACTTCGCTTTCACGGCCTGTCAAAACACATGGTATGGATTTTCCATAATGTAAAGTAAGTTTAAAGAAAAGTACAGTATCTTGCTCTTTAGCGAAGATTTTTAGAAAATGTTTTTTGTTCTTTCAAAGGGTAATCCTAAAGTCAAAGTCAAATAGGTTTTGAAATCCTGTCTATTTAATGCATACTTAAAATTTCACAAAACTTCCTAAAAATACAAAGTCTTAACTAAATTTAGTGCAATGATTCCTCCAATGTTGACTATAGGACCCTGTTAGCTTGTAGGAATTATTACTATTGCCACAAGGTTGATTCTGAGTGGAATTGCCATCCATGTGAGCATTTCTCTAGTTAACACTAAGGATGATTTGTTTTCGCAACCAGTGTCACTCAGGGAAATATTGTTAAAAAGAAGCTTATTTTTAGTTTTATCAGTGTCAGTGAAATATACTTGCATAATGATTCATTCCTTCTTATGCCTAATTTTATTTAAGACCTGTGCAAGAACACAATTATGGGGATATGGATGGGATGGGATGGGATGGATGCCCTAAAACCATAAATATTAATTACTCAAATTTATCCTCATTGGAACATGTATTTTATGAATTTCTAATATCTAGAACTTGGCCTTAAGTGAATAAGGCCAAATACTGAATACATTCTTACTGAATAAAATGCTAAAAGAACAATGGAACCATGAACTTGGACTTATTAATCTCAGAAATAATATATCTAAAATTTGATGTGAATTTCATAAACACACACAAATATGTAAAGTCAATAGACTTTAGAAAAGGAAGAAGAGGATAAGAAAATTTGAGGGAAAACAAATGTGTAACAAGCAGCTGTGGATAGAATAAGTATCTCAGTTGAAATGTATACAGACATATGCAGTTATATACACATATGCACATACATTTTCTTAGATTTTAAGGATATTACATATTATGTGAAAAAAAGCATTAAAAATAGGACCACAAGTATATAGGACCCAGAGAAATGGAAAATAAATGAAGTTTTTAAAGGAAACTGTGGCAATTTTAAATAGATATTCTCTAATGTTCCAGAAACCAGAGTCTTAAAGTAGGCATTATTAAGATATTCAGCATTATTTAACATTAGAGATGACAGCCTGAGGGAACTGGGGATCTCCTGCAGTACTTCAAAAGTTGTTTACATATATTTTGAAATAAAAGAAATCATTAAATTCCCACAGGACCATCTGAAAACAAAACGTTAGAAATCATTGACTTAAAGTATTCTATGGAAAGCCAGTGACTTCTTGTATCCCTAAGCAAACAGTTTGCAATAGGACTGTTCTACTATTTCAAATGTTTTCCCCACAGTTTAATCTGAGTCCTAGGGAATCATCCTAAGGTATTATTCTTAAGACATAAACTCCATTGCAGCTCTTGTCTAGTAGATTGTGATGATAATAATTCTTAATAATAAATTGGCATCTACACATAATCTGATTTCTACTTTTTATCAACTCAACAGAAAAGTTTTAAACACTAAAAAAAAATCTTCTATGTAGCTAAGACAATAATATCATAGTAAACAACTTTAAAAAATATTAAGAAGTCACTTAACTCTTGGACAATATGCATATCAAAATTTAATGATGTAAAATTTATAGGGCCTCAAGGCTTATCCCCTTTATTACTTCAGTGGCTGAAATTAATAAGGGTTTTATCTTAAGTAAAATTACTATTACTAATTTTGATGCTTTCACTCATCAGACCAGTGTTAATGGTTTATATAGATTTCCAACACCCATCTATTTATCTTCTCACTCCTTTAAGTGCACGTTGTGTGAGGTATTCAAAAACGTAGATCATGTGCTCTGGAGTCCTTTGGATATGGTTCAAATTCCAGCTGGGGCACTTACTAGCTTTGTGACTCAGGTCAGTATACATCTCTATGCCTCAGCTTCATCATCTGCAATCATCTGCAATGTGGACAATATTAAATTTAAGAATGTTACTTATGACATAATCTCTGTTATTGTCTGTGGACCTTTAAGCTACTTTATAACCTAGTACCGTTGCATTGCTGTTCCCTATATTGAGGAATATTATTCCCCAGATTACTATGTGGCTTATATTTCCTGTCTGTATAGCCTCTGATTGAAGATGGATGTCTTGGTTATCAACCTTTGAGGCAAAGTAACTCCATATAATAGTACATACAACGTGGCACAATGAATATTAAGCTTTCTGCAATCAGATTTCATATATTCCCTTTATAAAGAAGCACAAATATATGGCAGAATAATGAAAACTTTTCTTCTTCCAATTCATTTTCCAAAAAGGCAGAATTGTTGGATACGTTTCCAAGATTATGACAGAAATGTAGTGATAAGAGTCAAATACAGTTCTTTGCACTTACTGTTGTTGAGGTTATTATTGTCTGATTTTCTAGGATGAGATCTCTGTCCTCTATAAAGCTACAGTCTAGCTGAGTCAGGTATACAGTGAAGAAATTAAGCACAGTAAAGCAAGATGATTTAGGAGCAAGTAAAATGGAATTAGTAATCCCTGGCGGCTAAGAAAAGGCTTCTTCGTGGATATTACATTCTAGAGTTATAATGTTCTATGTGGTAATCCTTTTGCTGCATGTTTCTATTTAAGTTTAAACAATTAGAATCAAATGATTTTAAAGTTCAATTCTTCCCTCTCACCAGCCACATTCCAAGTGCTAAGTAGTCACTTGTATCTGTATCTATTCTATTGTGTATCACCAATACAGAATATGCCAGAATGGCAGACAGTTCTACCAGGAAGCACTCATCTAGAAGACAGATTTTCTTACATGGTACTCTGTGTAAGGGATGTCTTAGCGCAAGAATAGGGACAAGAAAACCAACTAGGATAGAGGTATAGTAAGTAAGGTAGATGAGAATTGCTTAAACCAAGAAAATAGTGGGGTTAATATGGGGTGGTAAGTAACAGAGTTCTATTTTAAAAACTAAAGAAGCCTAATGTTAATATCTATGGGATGTGAATGAGTTCATGACACTTGGTCAGGAGAAAAGAAAGATGAGTTCAAAATTTCTGGCTTGAGTGACTTAAGAAGCCATTTACAGTGGTCAGAAAATAAAGAGGTTGTCTTGTTGAAGGTGAGCTTCAGCAAAACTCGGCTGGTTCTTTTCATGTTTAGTTTTCTGCGTGAAGGCAAAGACCAAGCCTCATATCTTGTCTGGAGCTGCTAGATTTCAGCTGTTTCCAGTGACTATTCAAATAAGAAACATCTGCCCACCCTAATAAACCTGAGTATGTAGCTCAGTGTAGTTGCAGTCTATATCTGGAAAATAAACGCTTCTCTCAAAAAGCACAATACAACTTTTATTGGCAAAACTCTGACTCAAAAGGCATGGACATCAATCTGCATTATAAGAAACAAACAAACAAACAAAAAACCCCACTGAGCTTAGAAGTATAAAACTCTAGGGCTGGGGCTCGGACTCAGGGGTAGAGCGCTCACCTAGCATGTGCAGGGCCCTGGGTTCGATCTTCAGCACCAAATAAAAGTAAATAAATAAAATAAAAGTATTGTGTCCAACTACAACTAAAAAATAATAAAAAGAAGTATAAAACTCTATTACTACTTCAAAGATTTCATTTCAAATATTTCTTTTTTTATTTGCTGAATAAATCTGAAATTAAAGGGACAATTCTTCAGACTTTTCCCATGTACTAGAATAAAACAGAAAAAAAAATCTCAAAAATAAAGGAGAAAGGAGATTTAAGATCTCTACATCTTACAGGGAATGGTTTACAGCACTGAAATGATCCCCCACACCCCCCATTTCTAGAAGTCTTATTATCAAAGTTGTGGGAGTTTCATTCATAACACTACAATTAACATAACCAAATCACTAAGAATTCTTGTTAAAGCACTGGAGAATGAGTGAAGGCATACAGAACAAAATAACAAGTACCATTGGCACTAACCAATCACTTTCCCCCACCCACATCTTAATTGGTATTCCCTGAAATCAGTATATGATGCAAGAGGTTTATTTGGGAGGTAACCTCAGAAAGAAAGAGCCGGGAAAGAGAAAGGAAAAAAAAAAAAAGAAAGCATGGTAATTCTCTGTAAACCAAGGATTCTATTTTACCAGGATCTCTCAGAGGTTTTGAGGGTGCCATTCAGAAATGAGAATCATTAGGTGAAAAAACTGTTTATTTGTCCACTAGTTTCCAGACCACATTGATTGAAAATTAACCTCAGGGGCTTTTCAACAAATTTTCACGCTGTCCTTAAACAGGGTTTCCATGTCCTGCAGGAGAAAAGTAAAGATACATGGCAGTAAAGGTGTGTTCTGAAGTTAGACCTATCCACCAAGGCTATACATAAAACCAGAGTCAGGTCAAAGAAGTGTGACCCAGGACTCCACAAATGCTTGTTGCAGTCCAATTCTTGTACTATTCAAATCTTCTCAGGCTTTATATTAAGTCCATCCTTCAAGGCAGAGGCAGCCTCACTAACCTATAACCTGTGAAGTATTTTAGAAGCCATACTCAGTAAGGCTTGATGCTTGGGTTTTAATGCTCAGAAGTTGCCATCTTGAAATTTTAAAACATTTTATGTCTGAATTTGTATTTTGTAAGTGGAATCTTAAATAATAATGAAGCATATGTCAGTTGGGGTACCAGAGGGGAGGAGGGTGCTACTAGTCTTGGCTCTTACACAATTTCACCTTCCCACCTCCTCCCTGGGAATGGTTCTAGACTGTTCCCTGTGCACAAGCACTGAAGGTGGCTGGTTCCCCCTAACCGTATGGCCTATAGAACAGTGCTGCTAACTTGCACTTCCCAGAAGTAAACAGGTTGCCTTAATGTGGGGAGGCCTGTGTACTATCATCTGGTTTGCCACCAGCAATAGCTTAAAGACAGGTGCAGGGAGAGTTGTCATTGGGTCACATGGTCTGCAGAGTCTTGCAGTGGGGCGTGACAGTGGTAGTCCTGGTCTTGGTTTGAAGTATCATGGCAAGTAACTTGTCAGGAACTAGCCTCTTTCTCAACCCCAACCAGGTACCAAGTACTTTCTAGTGTGGGAGTTGAAATCCCTTGGGGATCACCCATTAACTACAATCTGGGGCTGCCAATTTTTGAAAAAGGAAAATTGACTCCCTCCAAACTCCTCCTGTCCTACATGGTGTGTTGGTTCTGCAGGGGGCAGAAAGGCAAACTTGATATCCTGTAGGCCACTCACAAATATTATGAGTCAAGGGGGAAATCTTGGGCACTAATGAAGGTCTGCACTTGTCCTGTAATATCTCTTTACCAGGACAACACCTTGAACAATCAAGAGAAAGACCAGGAGGAAAATGGAAAAAAATATTTTATATGGAATTTTAGTATCTGTGCTGGCATTTGATTTCTGCCTTTTAAGCAGAGGGCCTCACATTTTCATTTTTCTTTGGGGTCCACACATCACATAGCCATCTCTGTTACAAGGAACTAGCCAGCCATTGACTCTCATAATCTCAAAGGTAAAAGCAATCTTAATTCTGCATAATAATAATTAATCCTGTACATGCAATAATTCATTTGCTGTTGGATCAGTAGTCAAAATACAGATTCAGTAGAGAAAGCATTTTCCTCTAATTCAAAACCAATACATTCAATACAGCATTGCCCAAAATTCGAACCTAAAAAAATAACAACATTTGCATGTTGGTCGCTGTATTAGTTTCCCAGGGCTGTCACAACACAGAATCATTATTAGGTGGTTTAAACCTGTGAAACATTTGTTCTTATAATTCTAAAGTCTGGATGTCAAGATCAAGTTCTGCATATTTATTTCTTTTCAGACTCTCTCTTAGATTTGCAGGTGGCCATCATACCTTTGTGTCTACAGATATTCTTTCTGTGGATCATATATCCTAATCTCTTTCTGTAAAGATGCCAGATTATATTGGACTAGAGCACATATTAACGATTTTATTTTAGCTTTACCTCTTTAAAACTCTATCTGCAAATATACTTATATGGACATTGAGGCCTCAGCATATGAATTAGAGGGGAAAACAATTTAGTTCATAATAGTCACCAAGTCTGACATGGCCAATTATTATTTTCAACCTTTGTTTTTTGGACCCAAGTATTCTGACTCTCAAGGACAGAGCAGTATAAATTAGTGCTTGTGTTGTGAGAAATATTATATAATAGAGTATATCACCATAATTTTTGGTGAGTTGTTTCCTATCTGATGCCTTAGATAAGCCTTTAATAGACCGTTCTAGTGTTCTATTTGTTTGAGGACTTCAGTGTGATGTGTGTCTGGCAGAATCAGTAGATTTTGTAGTCACACACTCATAGTCAGTCACAAATTTTCCACCATCAAATGACCTTTTATCTAAGTTTCTGTTATTTGGCAACCCATATCAGAAAATCAGGTATACTATAAGCTCTCCTATAATGGTATTGGCAGAGACACTGTCATCAGGGAATGCAAATCCACATGGGACACAGGCCTATAAGGGTAGAAGATATGTGATGCAATTAAACTATCATCCAAATTATTTTTTCTGATATCAAGTGCTCACTGCCAGTAATGCAATGGCTCAATTAGCCTTATAAGGGTAAAATGCTTTTGGATGCTGCATAACTTTCATCCCTGCCATTATGACTATTCTACTCACAAACACTGAGAAGCCTAAGACTCACTGACACCCACCAGGTAAATCATCACATACACCTGGTCTGTGTACCTTCTCTGCACTGTGTGGTTTGTAGTCAGCATCATTGTAAAACAAAAATTGTTTCACTTGTGCTCATTCTTGCACATCCCCTTAGCATTTTCACTTCTTCAGAAACCATCCTTTCTAATTATCCATTTTGCCTTTCCAGGTCCTTCAGCCAACATGTAAAGGTATTTGCCAGATCCCAGGCTCTGTGTGTATTATCACTTCAGGCCACTTCTCCCTCCTTCGAAATATACATCCAAGTGTATGACTTACAAGTCTGCTCAATGCAGAAGCACTCAATTTTTAACTAACATCAACATAATGAGCTAAACAATTTGTGAAATAGAACTCCAATTTTCCTTGATTATTGGATATTCATAGGAATGCTGCCATCTTGAATCATTTAGGTGTACATTGAAGAGATATCAAAGCAATAAAAATGGGTAACATGGGGTATTGCGCCATGACTTCATAAAACTGATTTAGGTCCACTGAATATGCTGGCGCTTATTCCAAAATGGGCTTTTTTGTATGATGGATTGCTGCAGCACCCACTGGACCCTAAGAATCAGAACTGGAAATAGCAAAAGCTTCATTATATCATGAAATCACTTATCATCAGTTCCAAATACTGTTCTGTAATATATTGTATCCATTCCACAATTGAATGCTAAAACTACAGCATTATATACTGTTTCCATTTCATCTGTTTCTTATTCCAAATCAGCTCAGATGAGAATCTCATTAACAATGATGTTACAAGATACTACTTACCATCTATAATGGAATATATTTTATGTTCCAATGATGAAATTATGTTCTGCAATGATTACACAGGTCAGATAACTAAAAGAACTCACTAATCTCAACAGAAGATACTTATATAAGGTTTCAGTGAAGCTAAAATATTTTGTATGGAGCAGTAGAAAATAAACACAGAGAAGTATATGGGGCCCAAGAAGCTTCTAGGCACACTTTTCCAAAACTTATGTAAGATATCCTGATTTCAGGTGAGTTAGGGCACAAATTTCCAGATGGCCCTTTTATGCTCCATTGGACAGGTATCCAAGTCAGTTGTTAATAGATTTCACCAGGTGCAGATGCCAATCTACACATCCTTAAGTAACATAAAAAGGTGGATCAGGGTACTGCCAGTAATTATAAATTACTAGCTAGCCTATCTCATAGCTATCTTGGTTAAGAATCAGTAACAGACTTCTACAAATCCTCATAGATAGCAGATAAGCAGGTCAGCTTTAAGATAACTTTATCTTACACAGTGACCTAGTTTCACAATCTCATCCTGAATCATTGCTTACCTGTGCTTTTAACTTCTTAGACTTTTGGGTGTTCCCCAAAGGAGAACCCGAGTCAAGGACATAGTTAGAAGTGATTTATTTAAAACACTCCTAGCACACAGGTCTTGGGAGATTGCTAGGGAAAAGTAAGAAGGAAAAAAAAAAATAGAGTGCACGGAAATCTTATCTGAAATAACTAAGAGGTGTAAACAATTGCTTTCCATAAATGGCCATTTGAGGCTCAGAATTCTGGGGCACTCATTTTGTAGTTTTTGTCCCTTTGGTTAGAGTGCTGTTCTTGAGGTGTTAACTCCTCCATTCTTGCAAGCCTCATTGAGATGTAAATTGAGCTGTCTGTTATGGTTTTAGAGAAGGTCATTTCTGTGAAGATGGTCCTATGATAGAAAACTTTCAGGCATTTCAAAAACTATCTGTAAAACACAGCATCAAAAAATCAAATTACACAAATTTATAATTAAACAAATTGTATGCAAAATAAGGGTAATGAGTATTTAAAACCTATCAGGTTGACCATCACTAATTTCAATATCCAAAATTACATGCTCTAAATTTGGAAATTTTAGGCTCTAGTATGATATTACAAAGAAAAAAATTCCACACCTGACCTCATAAGATGGTTTATGGTCCAATGCATCTGCAGAAAAAGTATTGCTTAAAACTACCTTCAGCCTACATGTATAAGATGTACTATATAAAATGTAAATGAATTTCATATTTAGTCTTGGGTTCCATCCATCAGATAACTCTTGGTACATATACAAATGTTACAAAATCCCCAAAATCCAACTTCAAAACACTTCTACTTGCAAGCATTTCAAATAAGGATACTCAAAATGTACTTTTTATTATCTATCCTCTTTATGCTATTTAAATCTATTGTGTCTGCATGACTGCATATGCATTTATTCTATCAAAACTGCATTCAAATACATCATGCTATAGCTTGAACTTGGCCACAGTAGGAATACTTAAACCATAAAATTCAACTAACAGTGTAAATCAGAACTTGATTCCGGTCTCTTGCTCCAGCTCCATCAACTTGTTCCTTACTAGTACATTACTGCAAACAAACAAAAAAAAAAGTAAAGAGAAACCTGATAGATCCTTGAGATGGAATACTAACAGAGTAATTGGGAACTGCCAACCCATGTGAGAGATGGACGAAGGAGATATGACATTGGTAATTAATATGTGTAATATAATCCGCAGTCCCTGATTTTATTCCAAAGCAGTAGTAAAGAAGGAAAGTTTGCTTTTCTTCTAGTTCCCATCTGTCCCTCAACCTGCACTTTAGACACATTATTATAAATGAACATACTTTTGTCTTAATGATTTTGAAGGGTGAAAGCTACAGGAATGAAAGGTCAAGGAATTGAGAGTGAGGTATTGACAGGGATACCATCCTACACCATTTAAATTAGGAATGATAAACACATAGGTTGACATAAAATAAGACAAGGGTAAAAATCTTCAAAAACTAAGAGGTCTTTTTAAAAAGTAAAAAAAATCTGAATAAGCAGTGAATAATGTATTTGAATAATACATTCATAAAAAGGGAGGTGTGTTATATGTGAAGGGTATAAGAATGATGAGCAATCTATAAATGGCACATCTCAGTTTAGAGTTCTCATAGTAAGACTATCCCTACCCACCCTGTGATGCACAATAGTCTTCTCTTTTTCACAGATACCCATTTCACCTCCAGCAACATACTAAGGACCACTTAAAAAAGAATGATAACAACTCATATGTGAGTGTTTACTGTGTGCTAGGACATGCTTATGTCTGACACATATGTGTTATCCTTTAGATCCTCATGGTAATCTATCAGTTTAGACAGTATTGTCCTTCCCACATTAAAGATGAAAAAATTGGGGCACAAAGAATGTAAGTAACTAGAAAACACCGTGCATTACACAGTAAAGCCAGAGGCATGGTGGTACAAGCCTATAATCCCAGCAGCCTGGGAGGCTGAGGCAGGAGGATAAGAAGTTCAAAGCTAGACTCAGCAATTTAGCAAAACTCTGTCTCAAGAAAAAAGAAAAAAGAAAAAGAAAGAAAGGGTTGTGGGTGTGGCTCAAGGGTTTAACACTCCTGCATTCAATCCCTGATTTGAAAAAAAAAAAAAATATATATATATATAGTAAAATCAGGATATAAGCTCTTATATTTATTCTAATTCAAATCTGCCTTTACCTCCAGACACTGCTTACCTGACAGCTCTCTAAAATAGTGGAAGATTTTATAGCCACAGGACCTGTAAACAGAAGGGTCTTTGCTTCTTATAAAGTTTCCAGGTAAAGTTTTCCCCTCATATTTCTAAAATCTTAAAACCTCTGAAAAAGAGATCAGCGATCAGCAGAGCACACTAATTTTCTGTTGTGATCAGGTACAAACTTTTCTTTCACTCCTCATTCACTGAACATTTTTACACTGTCTTTACTACAGGTTTTGTGATTAAGAAAGAAGCTACAGAACTAAAAAAATACAATTAATAATTTAGACTTAAAGGACCTATATAGAATATTTCATCCATCAATGACTGAATACACTTTCTTCTCAGCAGCACGTGGATCATTTTCTAAACCCAACTGTATCTTACGTCACAAAGCTATATACATGGTAATATGTGTATATGTGTTTACATGTAATATATCTCCTTCTAATCACATCAACCTGATCCTACTGTTGTACCTCAAGCACATTAAGCTCCTTTTACTTCTGTTCTGTCTTCTAGAAGTACTCTTCCCCCAGGTACTTCTATAATTTTTCTAATTTAATTGAATTTCAGTTGAAATATCATTTTATCTCCCTCTGTGTGACTCTGTTTTTTTTTTTTTAAATTAGGCTTTGCTTATCAGAATAGAAATTATTACTATTTGAGTTCATTTTATGTATTTGTTTTTGAGCTTATTGTCTCTTTCTACTACGAGAATATAATCTATCCAAGAAAGAAGATTGTATCTGCCTTCCTTGCTGCTGTTATTTCAATGTCAAGATCAATAGCTGACACACAGGTGTTTGCTCAATGAGAGAACCACTTGATTAATAAGTAAGTCATTTGAGAAGATGGAGAATAATTTAGGTGGTTCTGAATTACACATAAAAATGAAACAGATTGAATCTTTATTAAATAATGAGATGGTAATTTGGAAAAAGGAATTATAGTATTGCCAACATTTGTCACACTTTACTGTAATCACATAGTTTATATCTTTCTTGGGGGATTTTTAAAGTCCAGAAGGTATCAAATGATATTTGTAAGTGCCATTGTGTCTCAATCGCATGACAACTATATCTGAAGGAAAAATCAGCTGCTGTGTAAAGACTTGTTGAAAGAAGAAAATAAAAGTGTCCCTGGGACGCACCTGGTTTGGGAGACAAGGTTAGTCATCAAGATACATGCCAGGGAACAATTCAATATAGTCTAACTATATAGTAGTCATATTTAAACCATTTGTTTTGTATGAGGAAAATAAATGCTTCTGGGGAAAAAAATCCTTTTTGTTTGGGAAATGTTCTGTAATTTTCCACAAATTATTACTATAATGATGAAAATATTTGTGAGACTATCACAGAACTAAGGAAAAAATGCATGAGGTGGTTGGTGTAGGAATTTTGAGTTAATTTGATAAACATCACCAACATACTTCTAAATACTTTCATTGCAACATCACTGATAGTGACAAAAGTCTAAAATCTGTTTCAGAATCTATGTATATTTACATAGTAAGATAAATGATTTGTAAATTACTTAATACTTCATGTACACAAGTAGCACAGCAGGAAACCCTGGTAAGTTTGCGCTAGATGTACGTCTGTAAGCAACTTAAACATTTTTATTAGAAACAACATTTTGTAGAAATTGTCAGAATTTTGACATTAAGAATGCAGTCGCATGTCCACCATTGAAAGGAAAATGGACCAGAAAAGAAATCAAACAAGAAATTTACCAATTATAAAATTCTTCATCGGCTTTGTTTGCCTTACACCCATCTACACAAATGATCATGTCTCCAACTCCAGGGCTCCAGTGCCCGACTCAAATCCAGGAAAACCTGTCATTTTGTCAGTCAGTGAATATTTAAATGAAGCTGAACCTTTTAATCATTTATTACTTAGATCCCTGCATTTGAAAAAGAATATTCAACATTTATATCATCTCTTTATTGTCCTGTGCTCTCCAGCATTGGCTATTTGTATCTTCTTCTTCCCTAGTCCTTTTCCTTTAGGTTCCATTGCATTATGTGTCTCTTTTTTCCCTTTCTCTTATCTCCTCTATTTTTCTTTGGTGTAAAAGAGCTATCGGATACCATACAATTATTAATAGGTAATACAGACTGAAGAAAGATTTGTATGATGAAATGATGATTGCTGTTTTATTGGCATTTTTAAAAACAAGAAAATCTGCTATGCTATATTCCACATAGAAAATAGATATTAATTTTTAAAATGTTCTCTAGCTTTCAGAGTAAAAGTCAGTGCAAAAGCAGTTACTCACATTAAGTTTATTAAGGCTGGCTTTATTATATTAGAACTACTCCATTATCAATAGACTGCTTGACTTAAGTAAATGTCACTAGACAAATATAGTGTTTTGCACTATTCTGTACTTCTATAAAGAGAGTGGTGGTTTTGGGCTAGGGTTGTTTCTCAGTGGTAGGGCGCTCACCTTGCATATGTGTAGCTATGGGTTCGATCCTCAGCACCTCATACAAATAAAATAAAATAATATAAAATAAATAAAGGTATCATGTCCATCTACAACTAAAAAAAATATTAAAAAAGAGAGTGATGGTTTTGTAGAAAAGTACTATTTATCATATAAGATAAATGGCCTTTAAAATATCTTCTCTTTATTTAAAAAAATTAAAGAAAAATCTAAAATTGTACCTTTTAAAATAATATTTTCTAACCAATTTTATACTCTCATAATTACCAGGGTCCTAAACTGAAAAGAAAAATGAAGAATTTTGCTAATTCCTTTTCTACATCTTCATATACAGAATGACAATATTGAAATAAATGTTGTAACATAAATATGGAATGGAAATGTTGCTATCATAAAAAACTTCCTTATAATTATGTTTTCAAAGTAGACAGTTCTGGATTCTTCCTGTACTACAGAGAAGAAACAGATGTTTTGAAGTCAGAGAAATGTAAACCTGAGTGAGCAAAACAGAACAGAAAAAAGGCAAAAAACATAGCATAAGAAATTCATCTGCATAGGTCAGGTACTGAGGACCACACTTGGAGTCCCAGGGACTGAGGCAAGAGGCGCTCAAGTTTTAGTTCATCCTCAACAACCTTAGCAAGATCCTGTCTCAAAAGCAAAATAAAGAAGACTGAGATGAAGCTTAATGGTTGGTATAATGCTATGTGTTCAATATCCAATAAAAAAAAATTCTAATTTCTCTGTGACTTAGTGACAGTTATCTTTTTGGTGTACCATGTAAAGCTCATAATTTGTGCATAAAATTGAGCACATTATATAGGACTTTGGACACTAAAACTACAATTTGTTGCTAAAAGTTACAATTACAGATTTTTATAATTTTATTTTACTTGGAGACATTAATTAGTTTAATATAGGAACATTCAGAGGGTGTTCTGCAAAGCACTTAAAATTAATATTGTTTTAATTATAAAACTTTCTAAGAAATGCTATTTGGCAATATTGGGGATTGAATCTAGGAATGCTTTTACAGTGAATTAAATATCGTGTCCCTTTTACTTTTTATTTTGAGACAGTGTCTTGCAAAGTTGCTGAAGGTAGTTTTGAACTTGAATCCTCCTTCCTCAGTTGCCAGAGTACCTGGAATTACAGGCATATGCCATGGTTGTGGAAATGACATGTTAATTGTAATTTTCCTAATTGTTGATAAAAATTATGAGATACTTAAGCTGGATGTATAATAGACAATAATTATTTTTTACAATTAGTTCTGTCTTTTAAAGTACGAAAGGGTAAGAATAATAATAATAAAATTTGTTGTGGTCATTATTCAGTACCAGGTGTTCTCTAAGCAATTATATTTGATTTTATAACATCTGTGAATCAGTTATTTTTGTATGTATGATCAAAGGCACAGACAAGTGATTTGTTCACAATCACATAGGTGTGGAATATTTGAATCTAGTCAAATTGCTCTTACTCCTCTAATGAATTCAAATCTGCTTTCTTACTTGATGCCCCCTCCCCCAACTTATTTTACTTCCTTGATTGAACCTTTTTTCTTCCTGTCACATCTTCCTTTTCTTCACCCAAATTCTATGGAAGAAATGAATGACCATGCAAATGAATTGGAGTAAGAATGAGAGTCACACTAAAGGCTGCTACTTTTTTTTATCCTCCTATTTATTTTTATCTATGGTCTTGAGTTTCTTAGTTTGATTGTTTCCCTTATATTTTGAAAAAATTATTCTGGGCATTTTAATTAAATCACATAGAACCCAATATATATTCAAAGCCTTTCTAGATACTATGTGGTGAATATGAAATAATTGCTGAGATTTATTTCATTAATCATAAAAATGGCATTAAATTAAATTTTCAAGAGGAAAGTATAGTTTATTACTAATAGACCATAACTATATTCTTGTTTTTAAATTCTTAATTTAAGCAAATTCTTTATTTATTTCTATGTAGTGCTGAGGATCAAACCCAGTGCCTCAGACATGCTAGGCAAGTGCTCTGCCACTGACCTACAACCACAGCCCCTATATTCAATTTTTAAAAATAAATATTGCATTCAATTTAAGAGCTCCAAAGTTAATGAACTTGAAGAAGAGCAACCTATTAAAAATATAAAATTTAGTCTGGTCCTACCTGTGGGGAGCCACTCTGAATGATTCCTGTCTTCCATCTCCATCTTAGAGCTGAGAGGCTTTGACTCTCACTACATCTCATAGTGACTTGGACATTGCCCTAGTCCTGGAAGTTGGAGGATTCAGACATAGGCGTGGACCTACAGCCCTTGGGTGGAATTACACTCACATGTGCCTTGTAACTCTGCCCCTTCTTACCTTTTGTGGATGGAACTCCCAAACATGCTTGTTCTCTCTCTCTCACCAGCCTCTCGTGACTATCCTTCACTCTCCCATTTGGGGAGTTTGAGGCCAAGAGCAGAGGAGCCACCCTGAAGCTTGTTTAAAGGTAAAGTGCTTATCTGTGTTTTATTTAGTGTCCCTGGAAATTCACACAAGCGACCTTAAATTCAGCTGACCCCGCTGGCCAGGGATGGCACCTACCTTCAATGACTTGGAGCCTAAGATTTTTTAAAAGGCAACTGAATAAGCAGTAATTCCAACAGACTCCAGTCATAACCTTACAGAGATAATAATTCTGATACATACATGTACACCAAGAAAAATCATAATAACCAAAAATATACATATTCTTTGGTGAAATTTCATCTTCTACTTCAATGTCAGGTCATTGAAGGAACTTGCATGCTCACCTGCCTCTTGTCCCACACTTAAAGAAAACCTCCAAACAGAAAGTTAAGCCATATTGTAAAATGCTCATCTGGATGTGACTTCTTTATTTTTTTTTTTAAAGAGAGAGTGAGAGAGGGAGGGGAGAGAGAGAGAGAGAGAGAGAGAGAGAGAGAGAGAGAGAGAGAGAGAATTTTAATATTCACAACATCTTTGTTTGTATGTGGTGCTAAGGATCGAACCCAGACCGCAGGCATGCCAGAGGAGCCCGCTACCGCTTGAGCCACATCCCCAGCCCTGGATGTGACTTCTAATGCATGCATTTGGGAGATATATTTCTGATTATTATTTAGGGAATATTGTCACTTTGAGGAAATGCAGAAAAGGGCAAATATTGGTAAAGATTCAATAAAACTGTGACTGAATGTTACTTTTCATTAAAAACTACAATACATTCAAATGTATGAAGAATTAACCATTTGTTTTTATTGATGAGTACTCAATTTATTTTAGATGGCTAAAGAATCAAAGCAACAAAGTTATAAAAACAGAAAACTTTTTCTTCTGGATGCTTGGAAATGGTTTGCTTTGTTTATTTTGTATTTTTCTTAATTCCAAAGCATCATTAGGAAAATGGCAGCACTCTGGTAAAGCATTTCTTGGGAGTAATTTACTTTTATGTGGCTCTCAGACATATCACCAGATTTATTTAGGGTTAAACATAGATAATTATTCATTCATTTATTTGTTTTCAAAGATAATTAAAATATCACATATAAAAAGAAAACATTGAATGTTTAATTTTTAACTCACCATTAGATATATTTAGTTGGGTCCAATTTTAGAAAGTTTTCACTATTTATTACTTATTTTTGGTACCAGAGATTGAACCCCAGGGCACTAAACCACTAAGTCACATCTCCAGCCCTTTTGAGACAGTTCTCACTAGGTGGCTTAATAGCCTAAGTTGCTGAGGCTGGTTTTGAATCTGTGATCCTCCTGCTTCAGTCTCCTGAGTTCCTGGAATTACAGGTTTGTGCCTCCACGCCCAACAGTTTTCACTGTTCATTATAACAATTCTAATATCTATTAGATGTTCTTTCACATCTTCCAGTATCACATACATATTTTTATATAATGCAAAATATGAGATGGGATAGTATATGCCCATCTCAAATACAATAAGGTTACGTTGTGACATAATTATAATTTAGTGCATATCATTTATTAATTCAACTTTCTTGCATTCAAACTTCCAATGATACAATGCAGACAAAGTTGTAGTCTCATGATATGTCAAAAGTACATAAGAAACAGTTCTTACTAGAAAAAAAAATAAAATTTTTCTATCCATAAATCCAAAGCTATTTTTAGTTAACATTTTATTGATCGTCCAGCATTTGGACAATTCATATATTCCCTCTCTCTTGAAATAGCTCCTATTATACTGTGTTAGTTTTTCTCTTTCAGATATTTTTCTTGCCCCTTTGGGGATTGATTCTCTATATTTCAGCTAAGAAATGTTGAAATTTCCAAAACTTGATCTGAAGACATGAGACAGAGATAGAGATAGAGATAGAAATGGAAGAGGGAAGAGAGATTCTGTTCTACTTCTGTTGAGAATGTTGAATAATATACTACTTCAATGTGGCCTAAGGTATAGCAGCATTAATATCATTGAAGAGCTTCATAAAAATGTAGAATTGGGGCCACATTCTGAATCCACTAACATAGAATGTATATTTTAATGAGTTTTGTGGTAATTTATTTACACATCACAATTTCAGAAAGAGTACACTTTCCTTAGTTTAAAAGTACACATTTCTTAGTGTGACTTTTTTATGTTAATAGCCATCTCTTACTGGGCTATAATTTCTTTGACATAAAATTCTGTCTTCGATAACTAGTGTAGGTACTACTCCAAATTAATTGAACTCTCCAGCCATTAAATCATTAAATGTCACTATGAAGACAATCACAAGTAATCTATAACACCAGATATTGAGTTATTCAAATTCCTATTATTTATATTTCACCACAGTTGTGTAATACTTACCATCCTTACTTATGCTTCTTATAAGAAGTTAAATTTCTTTTTATAAGAAGTTAAATTTTACTGACCTGGAAACTAAATTTTGATCATTAAAATAATAAAAAATGTGATGAAGACAAAGCAAAATGAAACTACCATTTGAAGGAATTTTATGTGCTTGACCATCTCTATTTACACATAATATTGAAAATAGCCATTTGTGTTTGCTAATTCTAAGATAAAAATATAACCCCAAGAAAGCACATTGCTCTGTCTCTCAATTCCAATCTGTCCAAAATATTCTGTATAAGTTTATATTATTCCTATAATTTTGCTCTATTTTGCTCTAACTTATTTTTGTTTTATAATGAACAGCACATTTACCAGATTTTCTTTGATGTATTAACCATGATGCTTTTATAATTTGTTAAATGGAGTATGTTCTTTTTTAATGGAGTAGTTAATCTTGGTTTCATGGGCCCCCAAGAAGACTGTAAATGCATTCGGACCAGTGATTAATCTTCTTTCTGTGGTCCTGTTCTATTCTCATATTTCTTTTTTGAATTGATATAGCAAGACAAACACGTGTTCTTTTTTCTTAACATTTTATAACCTCCTGCAACAACATAATAAGAGATCCAGAAACAGATTATATGATTTCTGGATAATATGGCATCATGTATATTTTAATAATTGGGCTTTTCAGACAAGCATGAATCTACAGCTCAGGAATGATACAATCAAATTGCTTTAGTGCTTTCACTATTATGCTAAGATTTTCTATTATAGACAAAAGCAAAACATAAAGAACTGATATAATTAAATTTTTTTTGGTTAGATCTCTCCATATTCCTCTAATTGTCATATTTTTGTCTAACAATACTAAAAAGAAAACTCAATCAAAAACAGCAATCTCTGCAGGGTGATCCATAATAAAATCTAAGTCTCTATCTTTACAATAAAAATAGAGGAAAAAAAAAAAGGCAGACACAGAAGAAGAGATGATCCTTGATCTCCTCACTTACTGGAACGCAGTAATAGAATAAGCATGAAAACCAGATTTAAAAAGCTTTTAAAACTCTACTCATTTTTCTCCATCATTTTTTAATGTAATACTAAGAAATATATTTCATTTTCACATGGTGAATGATTGAAACCAAAGAAGTTAAAGTTTTCTTCTTCCTAATGGAATGGATGTCTTATCTTTTCAAAAAGCAAAGTGAGTCAGTCTGTGTTGCAATTTGTTTGGCTAACACAGCAGTCTGGAGAAAGAGAATGGTTGGCTTAGGGATTGCCACTACTCTCTTCCCCCTCCCCCCCCCCCTCTGTCAGGCATCTCCTGTTTTATTTAATGTTTGTTTTTGGTCTCTGTGACATAGTCAGGGATTTTTATGAAAAAAAAAAAAAGATGCTATGAAAAAAAAAGATATACTTTCAAACAATTACTCTAAAATGTGATGATGATTTTTAAGTAAGTAATGAAAAGGGTTTCAAATAAACAGAAGAGATGTTAAGACTAAAAGCTATTAAGGACTAAGGACATTAAGCAATCAAGGAAGTAGATATCCAACAAAACACATGCTTAATGGAAATTCAACTGGTGGCATCATACAAAGTATTCTCTAAGTTTACATAAAAATAAAGAATAAAAGGGCCAAAAACCTTGCTCCATTTACCAACTAGAGAAAAACATGTAATTAGCAAAAGAAAAATTACTGCACACCCAGATAATGGAGGACAGGAGCCAGTAGATAGGTTCCCAGGCATTCAAGGCACTATATTCTTCACCCTTGCACTCCTCCAGAATCTTACAGCAATTATTTGAGAAATTGCTGGCATGCTGTCTTCAAATTTGTTTATGGTACTATTCTTGTGGATGGATGAAATTAACCTGTTGGCTCTTTGTTTTCATTGACTAGATGTGACTTCCTTACAAGATAATTACTTTTAAATTCTTACAAAAGTATACAGCTCCATTCTTTTTCTTATTTATATCCAACATGGCTTTTTTCTTGACTTTTAATGCAAGATTAAAAAAACAAATCCTGGAAACACATTTTTTTATAAGAAGGCAATAATGTGAAATTTTAAGATAGTTATAAATATGATTTTCAAACAAACCTGAATTAACCTTAGATAATTGCAGTTCAGAAGTCTATTTTAAATATCTGTAGAGTGAGTAAAAGTGTCAGTTACATATATGTCTCCCTCATCCTCACAATGGTGGACTCCTGCAGGGCTGTCACATGGCCAATAAAAGAGTGACCTCAGGGAAATGAAAGTGAAGACACTTCAAGGTTTCTTCAAAGAATTGGTTTCAGAACAATTGAATTGGCTCATGTAAGCAGACACATCACAGCACTTTGGAAAAATAACTCCAGGGAGGGCTATATACTGATAGAGTCAAGTTTTTCGTTATACATCAATGCAGCAAAGCAGCCCTTGAGAACAAACCATAAACCCTGATGTGGGTGATTTCCTTTTTTAAAATTATGAATCTCAGAAGCTTCCAAGTGAAAAATAAAAATGACTGTTAAAACAAGAATAACAACTTTGTTACTCTGAATAAACTTGAACAAGTTTCTATACATTTCCTTTAGTTTTTAATTTTTTTTGTTTCACATTTCTTATGTATAATAGAGATGAGGATGCTAAGGTGTTTACCAGCTAAAGTGTATGATTTTGTGATTTGTAAATGTTAAATGCAGCATAGCAGAGTTTGGCTATGTATTATTTATGTTGACTTTATCATTTTTTTAAACTCATGCTTACAGAAAGTATAATGTCTTTCTAGAAAAAAACCTTCATTAAGCATATGCTTATTGAATGTATTGGAAACACTGCAATAAAATATGGGGATCAAGTAGCATTAATGAAATTATATCCTAGCAATAAACCTACAGTAAGAAAGAACAGAAGCTCTTTTCATTTACTATACTGTAGGTGATAACTTCATCTACAGTATGTATTTCTTTGGATAAATTATGAAACAGGTTTTATCTTTCTTTTGAGGCTTCTAAAGAGCATTCCTCAATTTCTGTGAAACTTAATGTTCTTCTTCTCATCTTTCTTTTTCTACTGATATAATGTTAATTCAGCCTTTGATGGACTGGAACGTGGACTTTATAAATGCTTCTTAACAAATTTATTTAGCTTTAAACTCTTTCATTTCCAATTTTATTTCATTCACTCAATGTCTGAATCATTAAATATAGCTCTCACAACGTCAACTGACATCAAAAAGTTTACTTATAAATAAATTCCTTAGGAATTTATTGCCAACTGGTTTCAGATAATCAATAATTCCTCTTCCCTCATACTTTCAATGTATATATTTTAGTGTTCAGTCACAGTAGACAATTCACACATATTGAAAAATTTTGCATATATTTTCATCTATCTATATAATTCCTCTGTTTCTGAGTATCACAATCAGGTTTCTAAAGCTGTGATAACAAAATCTCAGTTGCATCTGATGCTGTTACCTCCTACTTCAGACAAAAAGTAGATGCACTTGTTTAAGAACAACCCACTATTATTTTTTGCCAGTCTTTATTTTCTTTATTTTAATTTAGTACAGTGAATATGATATTTGTGTTCCCATATAAATCCAACATTTGTGTCTCACTGTAGAGACCACTTCTCTTGACTTTCTCAAGTTCTTTGTATTGGAATTATGCTTTTTATAGTTAGAATAAAAAATTTCTCATTTTGTACTGGGTCATGACATCAGCATTAAAAATGTAACCCATTTATAGCACATAGGTTGCAAAGGTCTGCATCTAGTCTGGCATATGAATCTAAGTTTCTGTATCATATCACATAATAAGCTTTCAAATCTTTCAGTTTGCATAAATGATACATAGGATGATTCCTGTTAATTTCAAAGGAAACCAAAGAGGCATATAGCTATTTTAAAACTAGAGCTTTCCATCACACAAAACAAATGGATAATTATACATCATGGTAAGCAAAAACAAATTCTAACATATAATTAAAAGACAAATGCTGACAGAATTTTTGGAACTTAAAAATACTGGAGCCAGGCGTGGTGGTGCACGCGTGTAATCCCAGCAGCTCAAGAGGCTGAGGGAAGAGGATGGAGAGTTCAAAGCCAGCCTCAGCAAAAGCGAGGCCCCAAGAAACTCAGTGAGACCCTGTATCTGAATAAAATATGAAATAGGGCTGGAGTTGTGGCTCTGTGGCTGAGTGACCCTGAGTTCAATCCCCGGTCCCCCTCCCCCAATTTTTTTTAATTTAAAAAATGGAAATAGCACATGGTTTGTAGTATGGATATTATGATTATTGTAATTGATCAAATTGACTTTCCCCATATAATTTAACAATGATTTGACTTAATATTCAATGATTTTATAGCAAAGCATTTTCTTCATTTCTATGAAGTTCTCATTTCAACTTGAATATACAAATTGTTGTTCTCAATACTCTATGAAGTATGGAACTTTCTCATCTAGTTGCCCATATACTAAACATCTGGATTTTAAATCATGTGTAAAGTTTAGATATTTTAAATTTATATAAAAATATCGAAGGATATAATTTTTAAAAAGGTAATAAATGACATATATATGAATATATACAAAATAATCAAGTGTCAAGATTTTAGTAAGTAATAAGAAATCCAGTAAGTTGTTAAAACTGGTTCAAGAGACACCTATTCTTGATGTCCAGATAACTCTATACTTCATGACAGGCAATGAGAAAAGCTGAAATAAATTTGCAAATACATGTAAAACTGATAAATATTAAAAGCATAACCATATATAATTTTTTAAAATTATCACTTCCATATTAGTTGGGTGGGATGGGAAAAATCAGTTGCCTTCCCATCAGACACAGTCAAGTTTCATTTCTGTGAACAAAAACAGTTTGTATCACCAAGAGAAATTGACTTTTCATAGGTTAATTTCTATCTATATGCAGTTTCATAATAGAGCAGTGAACACCAAGAAAGTTATGCTTTCTCTATAATCAGATAGTCTCAGCTGTCTGCCAAGCAACACAACATTCTGTGGGAAAGATACCTAATAATTAGTTACAGATTATTTCGCAATTTTTTTTCTTTTCTTTTTTTGGGGGGAGTGGGTACAGTATTATCTCCACGTTCTATACAGGTGATAATATATAGAAAATCACTTATGGAAGATGACAAGGAATTTTTTTTAAAGTTTGAAGTTTCCTGATTCTTAACATTCAGATACATAATTATCAAACTACAATTATAGCAAACCTACTCCAAATTTGCTATAAACAGAAACAAACTGCAAATGTCTTTGAAGGTTTCAATTTTCATCTCTGTTTGTATACAAACTAAAAGGAAAACATATTCTTACTGATATTATAATTTAAATATAAGTTATAAATAATTTTGTTAGTAATTTTCTATATAAAACATAAATATTTTATTTCTTAAATTAACACTGTTTAAAGACATATTGAAAAAACCATTCTCCTTCCTGTCTTTGTATATCCCCCAATTTTAAAAACAATGTCACAATTAAACAATTAGTATGTGCAGAGAATAAAATAAGACTTAATATACAAATAAGATTATATTTAATTATTCTCAGTTTTGTCTGGTCAGAATCTGCCAAGGAAAATCTGAAAAGATCTGATAATGAAAATAAAACAAAACAATTCGAAAGGGGATTTGTTTTGTTTATTTTATTTTTCTTTTTCATTATATTTGAGTTCCAACATCCAGATAGGTCTCAAGAGAAAAATCTATATTGTTTTCCATTGATATGTTTATTCTGCTTCCCTTTTTGCCTTTTCTAGTGATGTGTACCCTTTCAGTGGGCATTAACCTTCTCAAACCATTAAGCCCTTTGTATTAATTCACAGAGCTGGAAAAGTCTACACAGTTCACTGGTGGAAAGTTCCATATCTGTGTTCTATTCTTTTCTCCATCAGGATTATTAATACTATAAGAAAATTGCTCACAAAGGTATTCTCTTCTTTATTGCATTTTAATAAGCTGCTTATGCTAAGCAGGTGTCTGCATTTGAGAGGGGTGCACACATCTATCCAAGGGATAAACAGGTGAATCTGCTTTAACTGAGTCATTTACATGACTCTATAAAATATGTATGGCCAATTTACATATCAATGCAAATAGCAATATTTAGATGTTCCTTTTGACTTGTTTTGAGAGATAAAAGTAAGAAAGATACGAGGGATTTAGAAAGATTATCCTGAAATTCTCATTAAAGATATACACTATAGGTGATAAAGTAAAAGGCATACAGATTCAAATATATTCTAAATATTTTTGAACTATAAAACCACTGAGAACTTTTATTAATAGAAGGCATTCATTTTGTTTGAATTCTAGGCCATCATGTAGAAAAATTTAGGTATAAATCATCTTGATAATTTTATAAGATTTACATAAAATTGGTAATAGCAGTATTAGGTGGTTTTCTATGAGATTCAGGTTTTTTGTTTGGTTGGTTGGTTGGTTTTTGGTGTTTTCTTTTTGTCTCTTGTTTATTTTCATTTTCATTACCTGGGATATCTACTTTGCTTCAGTAGAAATGCCAAAAATTCTTTAAACAATTAGAGAACAATAATTGTATCCAGTGACAGAAATTTTTCTCTGGGTAATACATAAGAGCAATATACTTTTACTTAGTACTTCCAGCTGGATATTGTAAAGAATGCACCAAAAGGTCATAGTTTATATTTATCAAGATGTCCAGGTGATTCTGAAAAACATTAAAGTTTGAGAAGCATTGCTGTACATGGGTTCAATCCTTCAGCCCAATTCTGAAATATTGGAATATAATCACAATATATTTTAATATGAAAAAGAGTCTCATACAAAAATAATATAAAACATGGCTCAATACTACTTCCATATTGGTTTTAATCAAATTTGGATGATTTTGCCATTTGTATTAGTATTTACACTATCTTTTGAAATAAAGTCCAAATGATTAGCATGCAAATATGTCATGACTTGGGCAGAGCACAATCATGTCATGATTATATAAAAATTAACTAGATATATTAAACACTTTAAATTTTTAAAACTCCTATATGTACTTTAATATGCTCATTCTTCTGACTTGAGTGAAATAATGTTCTATGACTCTCCTTTTCAATTTGATGAACATGCCATCAAGTGTATCTATTGTGATTCCCTGTCTGATTTTTTTTAATGGGGCACTCAACCCCTGAGCCACATCCCCAACCCTATTTTGTATTTTGTTTAGAGACAGAGTCTCACTAAGTTGCTTAGTGCCTCACTTTTGCTGAGGTTAGCTTTGAACTTTTGATTCTCCTGCCTCAACCTCCTGAACTGCTGGGATTACAGGCAGGTGCCACTGCACCCTGCCTTGCCTGGTATTTAAACACTTCTTATTGTAATATTTTACTTGTATTTCTATATTTCTATATGATACCCATTGGAATAATAATGGGGTGAGCTAAAAAAAGTAGGTTGAATCTGGAGCACAAATTTTATATAGGTCAAAGTGAGAGCAGGTCCTGGAGAAAGAGGTTGATAGTAGATAACAATTTACAATATACAAACAAGTATACAATATATATTCAAACTTATTTACACTCTAGACCTTTAGAAGTTGGAGAATGCTAAGCTGTAACATTTGTCTTTATATCTCTATGGGCTAGACATATTAGATTCTGAGAACATTTGAAAGAATGGATAAAAGATTATTGGTGTATTCAAAATGATTTTCATTTTTTACATTTATATGAGATCTTAGCATGTCAGTACACTTAGATTTTGTGTAATATTTATCACATTGATAGAGAATCAGAATATGTCTTTGAAAGAATAAATTATATCTCTTTCTTTACTCTTCGAATGTTACAATGTATAAGAAAGAGAGAGAGGAAGATGAATCTTGTTTATGTTATCAAATGAATGTGGAAGTATATCATGACAGAATGATGGAAAATCTAGTCCTACCTCATTTCTGGATTCTGTTATGCATAAAAAACATAATACCCTCAGAAACAATATGCAGGTATCAAAAGGGTAAACTATTTTCTGATGAATAGAAAAAAATGGGTGGTCAAAACACTTTCAAATATTATTTTAACCTTGGTATTATATCAGTCTACACTAAAATTTAAATAAATGATTTGCTTTGCAAAAAGGTAGAACGAATACAGAATGAACAAAGATGAGAAAAATACTTAGGACTCAATGAAAACCACTACTTTCTGCAGTATTGCAGAAATAGTTGCATATTTTGGAACACTGCAGTAAGTCTAGTTTTAGTGTTTTATGAAAAATTACATAATTATAATTGGGATATATCTCTGTATAATATTATCAGTTCAATCTGGCATGCTTATGCATAATTTAGAATGTGAGATGAGCCAATGAGGTTTTTACTATTTCTTGGAATGCTTAAGTCCACATCCTCATTTCATTCCTAAAATACCTTCTATTCCCTAAACAGGCTTACCAACTATTACAATTATTCCTTCTGTCTGATATTTATTCATGCATGTATTATTTATTGATTACTTACAGTCAGTTGAGGACTACAAAAGAATTATTATAAAGAGGATAATAATGGGGTGAGCTAAAGAAAGTAGGTTGAATCTGGAGCACAAAATTTATATAGGTCAAAGTGAGAACAGGTCCTGGAGAAAGAGGTTGATAGTAGATAATAATTTTTGAAATTAATATTCTATGAAGGGTTACCCCCATTTGCACCCCTCCATAAATAAAGGAATGATGCCTGATGGGTTGTGCTTTATCTACCTCTATAGCCTTTGCATTAAGCATGGTTCTGAATAGTGAATCTGTGCATTATTTTTCTTTATCAATCTAAAGAAGCTGTTACTTCTTCCAACATTACTTTTCTCCATTATCTATTTTTTCCTATAAAGTTTCCTTTTAGTTGCATCTTGAAATTTCTCAGTGTATTTTTCATATCTTTTATTTTTATTTATTTTTATTTTGGGTGGGCTACTGGGAATTGAACTCAGGGACACTTAACCACTGAGCCCTATTTTGTATTTTATTTAGAGACAGGGTCTCACTGAGTTGCTTAGTGGCTTGCAGTTGCTGAGGCTGGTTTTAAACTCAAAAACTTCTTATCTCAGCCTCCTAAACTGCTGGGATTACAGGGGTGTGCCACCAATTCTGGTTGATTTTTATTTTTAACTTGTCTTATGTAGAATAATTTTATTGTGGTAACTTTTATTTAAAGGAATAATTCTTCCATTGGTCTTCTATCATCTTCATTTGTTCTTCATGTTCCTATCTTTTAATAGAAATAACAAATTGGGGAGGATTCAAGATGGCAGATTAAAGGAAGGCTGCATTCCTAGTTGCTCTATGGTTTAGGATTCAAGCAGCAGGAGTATTTCTCAGCAAGATGGATGTATTAGTCAGGATTCTCTAGAGAAACAAAATCATCAGGAAATGTGATTATAAAAAGGGGATTTATTATATTGGCTTACAAAACCAAAAGCTGGACAGTCCACAATGGACATCTGCAGACTGGAGAGCTGGAGAAACCAGTAGCTACATAGTCCAAGATGCTGACACCTCTGAACAAGAAGGATCAAGAGGACTAGGGATATAGCTTGGTTGGTAGAGTGCTTGTCTGGCATACATGTGGCCCTGGATTCAATCCCCAGCACCACCATGAAAAAAAGAAAAAGAGGAGTCAATAATGCTACTGCAGTCAGGGATTCAGAGATGGAAGTCTTCTAAAAACTCCCTAGAAAATTATAGACAGAATCTGCTTTGGAGGAGTGAAGGAGTGAGATTCTGATATCTGCAGGTGATCACATTTACAATCAATAACCTATTCAAGAACTATGGAGCTTACATCTGTTGCTGCTTCCACTTTTATTGCATCCAAGCCATTACCCCATAGGATAGTGATGTTCACACCAAGAGGGTCTCTACTTCAGTAGGCTATGCCACATACCAATCATTCCTGGACACACCCTCATTAACACACCCAGAAGCCTTTTAGCCTTTTAGTCTTCCATATCTCATAATCCCATCAAGTTGACAATTCAAATTAACCAATACAGTGGATAAAAGGGATTTCACTAAAATTCAACATTGGACAATCAGACTGTGTTAGAAACTCATAAATTTGGGTACATTGAACAAAGAAAAAAGAATACATTGGAGCCAAGCCAGTTGTAGCAGTGGCAGCAGTGCTGGTTCACCACAGAAGGGAGGGACAACACACAGAAAAAACAACAGACAAATGTGGTGAGGAAAAACTTGAGATCAGAAAAGCAGCGTGAATTCGATGATAAAAAGGCTACATTGTGAACTAGACATACTGAAGCTCATGCTACTGAGCTGGGAGATCATACTGCCCCAGCTAGTACCTGCCATGTGGCCTAGGGTGTACCTAGCAGAATGTGAGCGAAACAGGCATAGAGAAGATTGCACCCAGGGTAATTTAAGTCAGAAAAATGAAGGGGAACTAAGCTTGCCTTTCATTTGAGTCTGGCAGCTTACATGACTAGCTAAAGCCAACTGGGAATCTGAATAGGCAGGTGTGAATGCACTCAGGGACTAAGCCTGGGAAGCCTGGGAGGACTGTGTTCATGGGCAGCACAGTCTGTGGTTGATTGGCTCCCTGTCAATGGGTAGAATTCTTGGGAGGCTCCTGAGATACACATTCCCAACAGAGTTTGGCAACTCCCAGGCACTAAGGAGTGTGTTGATCTAGTCTCTCCAGAGCAGATATCACCCAACAAAACCCCTAAATCCTGATTAAATTCTAGTCACTGAAACATATAGAACTGTGCAGGAAGCCCACTGGTAGTGCATTGATATGATCTGTGCAGAAAAAAAACTCCAACTGTCAATGTTTCCCATTCTACCCTACCTCAAACTGGTGAGAAAGGAAGCTGAGAGCTATTTCAACCATTTTCAATCTTGGAGCACTCCAAATTTCAGCTTGGTGAGCAAAAAACAAATGTCCCTGTGTACTGCACAAGGAGGGATCAGATAACTGCACAGAGGTGAGCCGGCTGACAAATGAAAAGCCTGAAGTAATTAATAAGAAATAAAAGACTAAAGACACAGGACAGGAGTTTCACAGCAGGGGCCTTGTGCTAGGATTGGATCAGATGGGTCTGATCTCTAACAATGGAAAAAGGCCCATGAATACTTTATTTAATGGTAAGCACATCACAGGGATTTATTGTCAAGATGGGTTCTTCAAGGTAAACGAAGTCAGCAGGAACAAGCTAATTGGAGCTTGTCTATTTCCACAATATCTTCTCCTTGCTCAGGACAGCTGGCACCTCAAAGCTGTTGAGTGTGGCCATATTTCTTTCACTCCTGGGCAGCAGGCATCTAAATTTAAAGGTATCAAGCCAATAAATTCCATGCCAGGCATAGAATCTACCCATTAACAGTAGTCATTTGCAAATAGGCATGTCTTTCAGAACTATTGTACTGAGAGAAATCCAAAAGGGCAGTCTAGCTCTCCTAGGCTATGGAATTCAAAGCAATGATTGGGTTTGGGGATATAGCTCAGTTGGCAGAGTTCTTGCTTCCCATGCACAAGGCCCTGGGTTCAATCCGCAGCACCACACACACACACACACACACACAAAAAAAAAAAAAAAAAAAAGCAATGATTTATTTGCCACTCTTGGCACAAATTGAGAAAGGGGATAACAACCCCCAGACACTTACATGATATCTCTCTCTCTCTCTCTCTCTCTCTCTCTCTCTCTTTTTCTCTCTATTTATCTCAGTATTCAGCCCAAGAAGAAATGGGAAGGACAGTTGGGCAGAGATAGTAACCATCCATTCATGTCAATTATTTGGACTCTACCAGTTAAGTGATTCCTTCATTTTTCATTAATAATCTGCATGAGTGTGTGTGTGTGTGTGTGTGTGTGTGTGTGTGTTTTGCTGTGCTGATTGGTTGATAGACATATATGCATGCATATTTGTTTACTTTTTTTTCTCATTTTAGCATTTTAAAAATGTACTTACTTCTTCCTTGCTTTGTCTTTTAGAGGATTAGGATTTTTGGTTCATTTTGTTTTTGTTTGTTTCTCTTGTTTCTTTCTTATTCTCCTGCTACAATCAGATTATCTTGTTCTTTCTTTCTCCCTTTACTTTGTTTTTCCTCTTTCCTTATTTTCTCAGTTTTTCCTCTTTCCTTGTAACCACCACCTGCTACAGCTCTTCTACATTATCTCTGTTTTCTTTCTGAAATTGTTAATTCTCTTTTGCCTTCCTATCATATTTGCTTTTCTCTTAATGAACTGTATTTTTACCATATTTTAAAATGAAGTGGTTTATATAACTCCTGACTCCATCATTTATGCTGTTTTAACTATGATTGACGTGGATAATGCATTTTGAAACCTGATGTTTGCCTTAATGCCAGACCTATTGTGTTTGCTGTTGGCAATTGCTGGCCCCATCATTCCTGTTTTTGTGATAATAAACATTGTAGATGTCATAGTAGGAACCAGATATTTTTTTTAATGCTACATGTTATTTGCATCAGTTGTTGAAACTGTTTTCCCCTCTTCTGTGAGATGCTGGGGCACTACAATTTCTTAAGATAGAGACTGCTGATGAACTAAAACTAACAAAAAGCAAGTGCACCTTGCTGTATACACAAATTAATGACAGTTAAACTTCAGCTTTACTTTAATAAAAGTAAAAAAAAAATTCCAAGAGAATACAGAAAGATATCTGAATGAATTTTAAAAGCCAGTACAGGATATGAATGATAAATTCAACAAGAAGATAGATATTGAAAAAGAAGCAGATAGATATATTAATAAGAAGCAAATAGAAATATTTGAATGAAAGACACAGTAAATTGAATAAAATGTTCAGTTGAAAATCTCTCTAATAGGGTAGACTTACCAAGAAAAATCTTGGGGCTGGAAGAAAAAGTGATCATTCTTGAATATTTAGACAGTATTAAAGAAAAGAAAATAAGTAATCATGATCAGAATATACAAGAACTCTGGGATACCAAATTTAATGTCATTGGAATTGAGGAGGGTTGTGAGATTCAGGCTAATGGAATGGGTAACCTCTTCAGGGAAACAATAACAGAAAAATTTTCCAAACCTTGACAATAAGATGGACATACAGAAGCAAGAACATTCAGAACCCCAATTAGACAAGATCAAAAAAGAATCTCTTCATGACACATTATAATTCCTAACATATATTCCAAGGATAGAATTTTGAAAACCTCAAGAGAAATATGCCAGTCCCTTTTAGAGACAACCCACTCAGAATTCTCAGCACAAACTCAGGATGGAGGGCTTGGAGATATATGTTCCAAGTCCGAAAAGAAAATGACTGAAATAAAATAACCGTATGCTCAGCAACTATTCTTCAAAATAGAAGAGGAAAATAAAAAACAAAGATAAGCAGAAACCAAATGAATGGATAGCAACTAAACTAGTACTATATAACTTACTTGAAGAAATACTATACACTAAAAAAATAGAAAAACAAATCCCAGATTTCACAAAAGAACAAATCTCAGTTGAAGAGTAGCTAAGTAAATAAAAACTATGACCAAATTAAACCTTATGAATAAATAAAAATGGCAGTAAACATTTCTTTATAATAACATTGAATGTAAATGATATCAACTCTCAAATTAAAACATATAAGCTGGAAAAAATGGATTAAAATATAAAATCCTATATCTTTTTTGTAAAAGACTCACAGGCAAAGATAACCACAGCCTAACAATGAAAGGACAGAAATTGATATATGATGAAAATGGAGCCTGAAAACAAGCAACAGTAGCTACTCTCATATCTAATAAAGCAGATTTCAAACCAAAGTTAATCAGAAGAGATAAAGAATGACACTTTATAGTAATAATATAAATATTTATGCCTCAAATGTTGGTGCAACGATTACATAAAAGATACACTACTCAAGTTGAAGCCCCAGATAGATCCCTGTACAATAATTGTGGGTGATTTTAACACACATCTCTCATCATTAAATAAGTCATCCAGACAAAAAGTTAGTAAAGGATATTTGAACGTGAAAATATTATAAATCAAATGTATTTAATAGACATCAAAACAGATGAATATACTTATTTCTCATTGGCTCATGGAACTTTCTCCAAATTACACCATATTGTAGGTCAAAAAGCAACTCTTAGCATATACAAAGCAATTGATATAATTCTTAGCATCTTATCAAGTTATCATGAAATAAAATTAGAAATCAACGTATCAAAACCCTACAGAATATGTAAAAACACATGGAGATTGAACAACACACTTTTTTTTTTAAAAAATACTTGTAGCTAGACACATTTACAATCCCATCCCTGAACAATATACTTTTCAATGATGAATGGGTAATGGAAGAAATCAGAGAATACATTTTAAAAAATTTAGACTCAAGTTATAATAATGATACAACATACCAAAACTTTTGGGACACTATGCAGATAGTTATAAGAGGAAAGATGATAGAAATGAATGCCTGCATAAGAAATGCAGAAAAACTGCCAAATAAACAAGCTAACTATGACTGTCAATGACCTTAAAAAAGAGGAATAAAACTTTCCAAAACCAATGAATAGAAGGAAATAATTAAGACTGAACCTGAAATCAATTGATAATTTAAAAAATTATTTAATTTAGTGCCAGATTATCTAGACAGAGCCCTCAGGCAGAAGAAGAAAATAAAAAGAATAAAAATTGGATGGAAGAAATCAAAATTTCATTCTTTGCAGATTATATGAATCAAAGAGCCAAAAACCTATACCAAAAGACTGCCATAGTTAATAAACCAATTCAACAAAATGACAGATAATGAAATCAACAAACATAAATTAAGATCTATCTCTCCTATATATCAATAATGAATTTGCTGAGAAAGAAATCAGGAAAACAATTCCATTCACAGTGGCATAAAAAAAATAAAATTTGGGGGAGTCAATTATCAAAAGAGGTGGAGGATCTCTACAATGAAAACTATAGAACTTTGAAGAAATAAATCAAAGAAGGCATAAGATGATGGAAAGACCTCCCATATTCATAGGCAGACAAAACTAATATGGTTAAAATGGCCATACTACCAAAAGCCATATACAGATTAAATGCAATTCCCATCAAAATACCAAAGACATACTTTGCAGAACTATAAAAAAAAGTCATAAAATTCATTCAGAAGAATAAAAGACCCAGAATAGCCAAAATGTTTCCAAGCCAAAAATGTAATGATGGAGGCACCACAATATCCAACTTCAAATTATACTACATAGCTAAAAATAACAAAGACTGCATGATAATGGCATAAAACAGACACATAAACCAATGATACAGAAGACACAGGGACAAACCCACACACATATGATCTCATCTGGTCTGATATAGGCTGCCCAAAACATACATTGGAAAAAAGACAGCCTTTTTAATAAATGGTGCTGGGGAAAAGTTCATCCATATGTAAAAGAATGAAACTATGGGTTGGGGATGTGGCTCAAGTGGTAACGCGCTCGCCTGGCATGCGCTGGGTGCTGGGTTCAATCCTCAGCACCACATAAAATATAAAATAAATAATGTTGTGTCCACCGAAAACTGAAAAATAAATATTAAAAAAAAAAGAATGAAACTACGCTCTTGTCTCTCACCTGCACAAAAATAAACTGAACATGGATCAATGATCTAACAATAAGAGCAGAAGTTGTGAAAGTCCTAGAACAAAATATAGGGGCAACATTCCAGCATACACGCACAGGCAAAGACTTTCTCAATAGGACCACTAAAGCTCACGAAATAAAGACAAGAGTTAATAAATTGATGAAATCAAATTATTCCTTTCTGCCCCTGAAAGGAAATGATTAGGAATGTGAAGAGAGAATGCAAGGAATGGGAGGAAATCTTTGCTAACTACTTTTCTGACAGACATTTAATATGGGGATACATAAAGAACCAAAAATCTTCACTCAAAAAAAAAAAATCAATTAATGAAAAGGCAAATGGCACGTCTCAAAAGAAGAAATAAAAATGGCTAACAAATATATTTTTTAAAATGCTCAAAATTTTTAGCAATTAGGGAAATGGTAATCAAAACTACACTGAGATTTCATCTCACACCAGTCAGAATGGCAGTCTTCAAGAATACAAACAATAAGAAAAGCTAAAGTGGATGAGGAGAAAAAGTAACACTTTCACATTGTTGTCGGGATAGTTCATTATTACAACTACTGTAGAAATCAGTATGAAGCTGTTGCAAAACACTAGGCATGGAACCATAATAGAGTGGCACAATTTACATTAGTCAAACTATGAAAGTAGCCTACATTTCCATCAATGGATGAATAGATAAAGAAAATGTGGTATATATACACAAAGGGTTGTATTCTCCCATAAGCAAAAAATGAAATTTTTATCATTTGTGAGGTGGAACTTGATACTATCATGTTAAGAGAAATAGAAAGGAATGGAACACTTTAAAATTTATTCGAACTCAGAAGGTCAAGTGTCTTATGTCTTCTTTCATATGCAGAGCTAAAGAGGAAAAAGAAAAAGAAAGATGTTGGGAGCTGAATCTTATGAATATCAAAGTGTGATCAGTAAAGGAAAGGGACCAAAAGTGGGAGGAGAGGAGCCTGGGGAGAAATGCTAGGGAGTCATATTGGCCAAATTATATTATTGTATTGTGTGCATGGACAAATATCTAGGGACAAATCCCATCATGATGTTGAATTTTGATGCGCTATTGCAAAAACAATGTGGAAAGAGAGAAACAAATAAAAAAGAACAAAATCCACAACCCACAACATAAATTCAGAAAATAAAATAAATAAAAATGATCCCTTTTCCTTTTCTGTAACAATGTATTTTTTGTTGCAAACTCTTCTTGTTTTTCCCCATAGATTGAATTCCTTTCATTACCTTTTAGACTCTCCTGTATTTTTTTCCTATAGAAAATTTATTGTTAGAGAAGTTTTAAGCTCACACAAAATTAAGATAAGGGTACAGATTTCCCAGACATTCATTGCAAACCACATGTTTCCCCTATCATCAGTTTTTGTCCACAGGATGGATTTATTTGCTTCAGTTGAAGAATCTACAAATTATTATGCAATGAATTGATGACTCACTTCCTCCTGAACTTACATGTTAAATTTTCACCCCCATGGAGATGATTTCAGGATTTAGAGCCTTTGGAAGGTGATTGGTTATAAGGGCAGTACTCTCAGGACTGGGCATATTTGCTTTTATGAAAGAAACTCCAGAGGTCTAACTCTCTCCCTTTCACCACATAAGGACACAGTGAAGAGAAGGCATCATACATAAACTAGAAAGACCATACACTGAATCTGCTAATATTTTGATTTTGAACTTCTCAGATTCCCTAATTACAAGAAATAAATTTATTTATAATCAAACACTTCATAGTATTTTATTATAGTAGCTGAAATGAACAAAGGTAATATCAACGAAAATTCCACAGTTTACACACAATTTTACTCTTCATGTCACACATTCTAAGGATTAAACCAATGTAGTATGAAGTTATTTTACCGTTATAATACATGCATAGAAGTTTTATTGTCCTAAGTCCTTTCTACTCTACCAATTTCTGTCTCCCCCTAACCACTGATTTTTTTACTCTATCTACGATTTTGCATTTTACAGGATGCTCTATAGATGGAATCATTTAGTATGAGCATTTTTAAATTGCGTCCTTCTACTTAATAGGCATTTATGTTTACTTCATGTTTTCAAGGATTAGTAGCTCACTTCTTTCTAATGGTGAAAATGATTCAATTGTCTGGAGGTAACAATTCATTCAACCCAGAAGGTGCCTTACTGAAGAACATCATGGTTGTTTCCAAATTTTGGCCATTATAAAAAAGATGCTATAAACATCAGTATTCATGTTTTTTTTGTGTGTGTATAAAAATTTCAGCTCTTTTGGTAAATATCAAGGAACAAACTTGCTGGATTTCATGGTAAGAGTATAGTTGGTTTCTTAAGAATCCTCCAAACTATCTTTCAAAGTAGCCATACTAATTTGCATTCCCACCAGCAATGGGCAAAAGTTGTTCACATCCTCAAGAGCATCTGGTGTTGTTAATGGCCTGGATTTTAACCTTTGTAATAGATGTGTAGTGGTATCTCATTGTTATTTAGTTTGAATTTCCTTAATGACATATGATGGAGAGTACTTTAATGTGCTTATTTGCCACTCTTATATCTTCTTCAGTGAGCTGTCTTTTTAATGTCTTTGTCCTATTTTTAAAAAAAGCTATCTTTCTTCATGTTGTTGAGTTTTAAGTGTTCTTTGAGTATTTTGAATAACAACCCTTTATAAGAAATATGTTTTGTAAGTACTTTTTCCCAGTCAGGTGTTTTTCACTTAAGAAATATTTTTCTTATGTTATTGTTTAAGAGTTATTTATTTGTTTATTTTGCAATTTACATTTAAGTTTGTAATCTAGTTCGAGTTGATTTTTGCAAAACATAAGATCTTTAAATCTGTGCCTAGATTCTTCCATTCTTCCTTTCTCTTCCTTTTATTTTTTTTATGTTGATGTCTAATAACTCCAACATTAATTTTTGAAAAGACTATTTTTTCCATTGTATTACATCATTTATAGAAGCAAGCCATTCAGTTGGGGCTGTTGGAGGTGATAGAGGAGGTTTTCAGAACTGGTAAGCAATATAATTTCTTCTATGCTTCTTCCTCTGGACCTGTTTTTGATTCACAGGTAATTCTCTTTCCTTTTTTGAGCTATGTTCTGAGCTTATTTGAAAAACTGTTCTATTTTTTTTTTCTGGGTTTCTCTAATAAGAAATACAGTTTCAAGTACACAGTTTTGCAGCCTGAATTTAACTTGAAACCTGAAATACATAGTTTTTTAAGATTAACCATGAAAAATAAATTCATGTTTCATATGCTAGGATGAAGTAGAAAGAGACAAAATTTAGTTGGAGACTTTCTCTTTAACAATGTATGGAAGTAAAAGAAAAATATATTGAAAGTAATGGTAATATACTGACTGCATAATATAACTCAGGATACAAACTAGAAATGAAAATAAGATGTGGCATTTTTTTCATATTATGGAAAGCATTCATTATCTGGCTGTAGGCATATGTTACAAATATGGAGACTGCTACGTTTTTTTAACTTTTAAGGTGACGCATTAGTCAGAATTGTCTAGAGAAATAGAACCAACAAGATGTTACTTATTTGGTTTAAGGAATTGGCTCACATAATTTTTGAGGCTTGGCAACTCTAAAGCCTGATGGTGTAGGCTCCAGGCTGGAAATCCTAAGAGAATATGAAGTCTGAATCCAAAGGCATTCCTTTTTGCTTGGCAGAAATCAGTCTTTGTACTATAGTAAGGCCTTCAACTGATTGGATAAAGTTTATCAATATTATGTAAGATAATATACTTGATGCAAAATCTACTGATTTAGACATTTAGCCATCCAAAAACACCTTCAAGGAAACACTTAGAATAATGTTTGACAGATGCCTGGGCCCTATGACTCAGCCAAGTGAACACCTAAGATTACCAATCACAAATCCACCCCTTGTCGACTAATCACCCAATATACAGCTTCTTAAATAATACTGTATCTACAAATTTCAAGCACATCTGACATATAAAATATACTATCACTAATGACATAATCATTACATTTAATAAAAAAAACTTGTAATGATCATCGGAACAGATTTAAAAGTCAAGGGAAAGTTAAGCATGGTAACACACACACCTGTAATCTCAGCAATTTAAGAGGCTGAGGCAGGAGCATTGAAAGGATTGTAATTTTGAGGCCAGCTTCAGCAGCTTAACACAGCCCTAAGCAACTTAGTGAGACTCTATTACAAAAACAAACAGAAAGTCTATTGGTTACTCAGTGGTAAAACACCCCTGGGTTAAAATGCCAGTATCAAAAAGAGAAAAAAATAAAAGCCAGGAATGGGGGGTGGGGAGGTGCGGGGGATGATTTTGAAGGATGTGGCATTCTTGAAATAGTTGAATAATTGGTTAACAGGATCTAGAGTGCAGTCAGAACTCAGGATGTAAAGTAGAAAGACTGGACCCAGACACAATTACAAAAAATGTGATAATATAATTATGTACCAAAGTAAAAATATTTATTAAATATTTGAAATTAAGAAACTCAAACAGAGATGGCTAAGAAATGCAAATTGATTAACTATTCATAAAAAAATCAGAATTAAACTTTTAGTTATTATTTAAAGCCTTGAATAGCACACAAATTCTTTGAATGGTTTATTTAATTTATTTAATTTCCAAAATATTAAAACAAAAAACAATGTCATGATGACTGTCACAATTATTTAATATTCTAAATAAAACTCAAGGAGAAACTTTGTATTTTGGTTTCTCTAACAAACTATTCCAAATGTTTCTGGATATCATCAGAAAGTTGGTGTTAAATATAATGAATGATTTCAATTTAGGTTAATATTATTGCCTTATATGTAGATTTAGAGTTCTATATTTTCTACAGTAAATACCATATAATATAGTTTAACCTAAAGCAGTTTTATGGCCTTGTTTTGAATCATCAATGAAAAAATCTCATTTTATAATAAAAAATCTTAAATTCAATAAACACAAAAGGCAGTGGTTCACTTTATACAGCACTTGAATCAACTCAACTCTCTGTGCACAAATGATTCATAATCATAAGCCTACAAAGAATTCCAGGTGATCTTGTCTATTTTTATACTTCCTTCAGGTATATTGTCTATAAGTAACCATATAAAAATATAGCTGCCCTTTAAACCTGATAAGTGAACTACGTTTTTTACAATGTATGGACTCTTATTTTTAGTTGTCTTTTATTTTGAATTATACATGCTAGCTTTCATTATATGTTTAATGACTTAGAAACATTTTTAACTCTTTACAAACACAGGTTTTCTAATTTAAAAGTTTTTGTGTCTTAATTTCCACCTTACATCCACAGGACTTTACATTTTTCATATTTCTTAAAATGCATTATAATTTTTATTTGTTTCTTTTTTAAAGAATGCTAACAATTTGTTCAATTTGCCTCTTTTTACAAAATTCCCTGTAATTTTGCCCTTAAAATTAAACTTCTAGTTTTATATTAACATGTTTAAACATAGTACAAATAGAAAATAAGATGACTCATTTTTTTCTCAACAATGGAAGTAATAGATCTAAAGTCCAATTACATTGTTTTCTGTTTTTCAACACAATTCCTTGATTTATGTGGTTTTTGAGATTGTAAAGAATTGTTCTTAAATATTTTACCATAAGACTTAATATAGCAAGTGGAAAGAGCTTGACTTTAAGTTAGTTTAAAAGGAAAAAAAATAAAAGTCAAAAGAGGAGGAAAAAATAATAATAGCTGACCATGCCAGGGAAAACAAGGCTGGTTTGGTAATGTGGGTGCTGAACAACATTTATTTAAAACCAGGCCATCTTTTTTCCATTATTAGTTTTTCTAGAAACTTAAAATCACATTACCTTCAAAACTGCCTTCAGATAAAAATAATAGGAGATAAATGAACTCATAAGCTGCAAGTTTGGAAGTTGAGGTTTTAAAGGCTAAGAAGAAAAATGCCAGAAAGTATTCATTTTTTTACATACAAATAACATTGGTGTTAATTATTTAACCAGGTCTGTTGAATAGTTTCTTACAAATGCACACATTTAACATTAAAATAGTTCCAGACTAATACATTACCAATCAGTGGTACTGTTACTTAATAGTAGATACATACTTCAATATTTGAGCTGGAGCCTACTTATAATATTTTATTTATTTATGTAATGTTTGAAATTTTTTGGAACCAATTATTTTAAATTAATAATTTTATTAATTATTACATGCCTGTAGTTTTTTAAAAATAAGATACTACATAAAGCTTCATAAAAGCAGTCAGCTTCTGATCTATTCCTTTGCATATTCTGCACCGCACAGGTAACTGTTTTCAGTCCCTTTAGGTGTATCTTGTTATATTTACTTTATATGTCTACAGATTACGATCTATTGATTTACCTCTTTCCTACCTCAACACTCTTACTTCCTTTTGGTCATCATCCCATTATAATTATCTTGCCACTTAATTTAAATGAGAAATTAAGGATTTTCTTATGATCTATAAAAAATGTTCACAGAAAAAACAAGTAGTGTATTGTATGTATTATTGGTTGTTTTAGTTTTTCAGTTGTTTGGTTGTCTGTATACTTGCCTTTACTATTTTCAGATATGTATTAGTTTTTCAAAGGAAAACTTTCTGCTCATCTATCATTCCAGTTTTTTCTCCTTGACATCCCCCTTCCATTGGCTCCATTCGGAGTGGCTGCTCCCTAGGTCTGCAGCACCTCTATATTCTTAGAATATCCCATCACCATTTTTCTCTCTTGAGTCTTCTGTTTCAAACTCCATTCTCCTAATTCTTTTACTCCTTTATTTGTAGATACCCACATTCACTACAGTCTTTCTTTTTCTTCCCCTCTGTTGTACAGATAGTTTATGTCTGCATGCAACTCATAAAATATGGTTGCTTTAATAATTTCTTAAATATATCAATACAGTACAGTTTTTAACAGAAGTGAAAGTACAGCTCTAAAACTTTAACATCTTTGTATAGTACAAAGAATAATCACTTTATTTTTCAACAATTTTTTTCTCCTCTTCGTAATTGACATATAGTTGTATATATTTATGGAGTATGGTATGTTATTTCCATTTATGTATACAATGTATAATGATCAGATCAGGATAACCTGCATGTCCATCATCTCAGATACTTATTGTTTCTTTGTGTTTAAAACAATGAAAATCCTTTCTAGTAGTTATTTTGAAATATACAATTAAGTGTTACCAACAATATTTATCCTACTGTTCTACAAAACATTGGAAGTTATTTCACTAGTCCAACTCCTTGTACCTTTAGACCATTCTTTCTCCAGTCTTCCCACTCCCACTTACAGTTCTACTCCCTACTGTTGGTAACCATTATTTCAATTCTGTGAGATCTTTACCTTTTGCATAAAAGAATGTGAAGCATTTATCTTTCTGTGCATGACTTATTTCACTTAAGGTTAATGTCATCCAGTTCTATCCATGCTGGTGCTAATGACAACATCATTCTTTTTAAGAGATGATTAATATATCAAATTTTCTTATCAGGTACAGTGGTGCATGCCTCTAATCTCAGTGGCTCCGGAGGCTGAGGCATGAGGCTCAAGAATTCAAAGCCAGCATCAGCAAAAGTGAGGCTCTAAGCAACTCAGGGAGACACTGCCTCTAAATAAAATACAAATTAGGGCTGGGGATGTGGCTCAATGATCAAGTAAGTGCCCCTGATTTCAATGCCTGAAAACCACCCCCCCCAATTTTCTCTATCCATTCATCTGTCAATAATTACAGGTTTTCTAAGAAACAATACACATGAAAATTATTTTTGAGTTTTAGGTCATCTAAAAGTGTTTTTAATCTATGTTCACAGTTGATTGACAATACTTATATATCTACCTTATTATGAATTATTCCATAAAATTACTGTTAATTTTCTTAGTTGTAATGAGAAATAGAAGAATGACATGAATTTCCTTAAATTATATTATTATGAATAACCAGAACGATATGATCTTCTGGCTTTATTTGTTCTTCCATGGTCAAGATTTGCTTGAATATTATTTATTAAAAATCAGAAATTTCCATTTCTGGGGAAATATTCATATTTCTCTATTCAGTTCCTTTAGAATTTACATTTAGGATTTTTTTTCAAATGTTTTTTACATGTAAATTTAAAATAATGGCTATTATGAATAAAAAATCTTATCCTTAGATCATAGCATTCACTTATCTTACACATAGGAAATATTTTATCTGTTTTCAGTTTAAATCATTGAAAGTTTAGTATTAATACAATAATAATCTCAGAGTTTACATGTTAATACAATAATAATCTTACAGTTGTTTTAATCATCTTTTTTTTTTAAGGGAGACAATTTTCTAGGATATCACAAAACATTCTTCAGAAGCAAAGGATTAATAATTTCCAGTAGATACTGGAAAAATGTCCAAAAAATAAAATGGCCTGTCAAAAAAATACAAAAGTTACTGATGAAATATATGCAGCTTGGAATTTGTACTCATGACCAAAATATTGAGGGAATGGAAAGAAGAGGAAAAGGGAATTTTGGACGGTAAAAGAGGTTTACAATCCCAGGAGCTGAATGGTAAAGAAACTAAAGGACATTGTTTTACTGTTGTAAATATTCTCTTTAATTTTAGAAGGTAGTATCTGAAAACACAAGGCTAAGTTTTCATTTTGAATATAATAAAAAGTAATAAATAAAATAAGAGAAGTATTTACTCTATGGAAGCAATGGTGAATATATTCCCTTGTACTTAGTTATTTGGAAAGTATGCTAAATGAAGTAAGCCAATCCCCCAAAACCAAAGGCTGAATGTTTTCTCTCATAAGTGGATGCTAATCCATAATGCGGGGTAGAGATGGAGGAATGGATGGATTTTTGGATAGAGCAAAGGAGAGGGAGGAGAAGGAGGGAGGATGGGGGTAGGAAAGATGGTGGAATGAGATGGACATAATTACCCTAGTTACATTTATGAAGACACAAATGGTGTGACTCTACTCTGTGTACAACCAGAGAAATGAAAACTTGTGCTCCATTTGTGCTCTATGAACTGAAATGCATTTGCTGTCATGTATAACAAATTAGAACAAATAAATATATAAATTTTGAAAAAAGAATTTTAAAAATGTAAAACTCCATTTTAAACAATAATGACACCTATTTCTATGAACAATATTTAAAAAAAAACAAAGAAAAATTTGCAACATACATGACAAATGTATTTTTTATAAAAGTCTTGTAAAGCTATAGTGTATGTATGAAAAGATGGTTATAAACATCATTTATTTTTTTAAGCCAAATTAAACAAAGTCATACCATTTCTATTGATTGGCATGTTAGCTCACATTAATTAGTAAGGCCATGTGGAAATAAACAGTATCATATCATATTGACCAGTGTGGAAATTTGTTTGACCTTTCTGAAAGGCAATATGCATAAAAATTAAAAATGTGCATGCACTCTGACCTAGCAATTCCATCTCTAATAATTTATTCAAAGAAAAATCATTGGAAATATACAAAGACTCAAAAAAAAAGCACTTTTTCATGGTATTATTGTGGCGTCAAAATAGCAATATCAACTAAACTGTCAGTTTAAAAGGCTGATTAAAAAACTATGATATTTATTTATGATTCTATGAAATAGTCACCATATAATGTTAATTTAAAGCAATTAGATTATAAAATATTACTTAAGTTTGGTTCAAATTTTGAAGGAGAAATATAAACTATAAACTATGTATAAATCAATATGTAAAATATCTAAAAAAAATTTAAAAATAGTTTTGTTTGGGTGATTGGTTTGTGTGCAACTAACTTTTCCTTAAAATTTATGCTTCTACATCTTTTTTCAGTTTGAGTATATGCTATATATTTATTGGGAAAAATACTTTATATATTCAAAACTGCCATACACATACATTCAAATGTAAAATTGATTATAGTGAATTAAAATATCTATTCATACATATCTGTTTATTTCATAAAAAGAGTTGGAAAAAATGCTTTAAACACCCACTTAAATAGTTCATAAATTGTTATTAATATAACATTAGTAATTTTAAAAGTAGTTTACTCAACCTAAATCTTTAATAATATCATAGACATTTTTTCTCAATAAAACAAGACATAATCTATAAATGGTAAAGAATCCCAATCTTTTAAAATATAGGAATAAGCAGATTAATATATGATTTTTTTCTGTGTGAGGCTAAAAATGAATAAAAATTGGATTTTAAAATATTTTTTAAAATAGAAATAAAATTAAAGTCAACTGGGAACAGAAATTTCTCAAGAATGATATTATAAAAGTTGTTTCTTCAATTTTCATTATCAAAATTATTGAGGCTGGGGATGTGGCTCAAGCAGTAGTGCGCTCGCCTGGCATGTGCAGGGTCCTGGGTTCAATCCTCAACACCACATTAAAAAAAATAAAAAATAAAGATATTGTGTCCACTTAAAACTAAAAAATAAATATTTTAAAAAATTATTGATGAATATGAAGATTAAGCCTTCTACATAGGAACAACAATTGGCTAAATTCTCCTGCATATACACATTTGTATTGATAGGTCGTATTTTAAATTTATATTTATATTAGATATATTGAAGTCAGAATCTTCCATTTCATTTTAGTAATACTTGATTATGTTATTTGCTAAGCATCTTTGGTGTCATTTAATAAGTGGGTAGAGTTCAGTAAAAGACTAACACCAAAATTAAAGCAACAACAAGAAGTGGAAAAACTTGGTCCTCTTGAATGCTGTTCTATACTGTTCCTGCAAAGCCTCTGAATGCTTCTAATTAGTAAATACATGTGCTTCCAAGTGTGCATTTTTAATAACACATTTAGTGCCAGAGGTCAGCCATTATTTACATAAAAATGGGAATTGAGATGGCAATGCAAAATCAGATGTTAATACAAAAAGCAAAATGTTAATAAGAAAAGCTCCTGAAACAAAAGACATTATCCTAGTTCATTGAGTTCCTTTGATTACTCATTCTGTACACTTGTAAGTAGACTCAAATCACAATTAAAATAAAAAGCTATCAGGCTCTTGAAACATCAGGGAACAATGATGCTCAAGCTTTGACAATATTTACCACTGGAGAAATGAATTTAGAGAAACAAGGCCCACTGGGCATCAAACCTGTGATATAGATGTACAGAAAATGGCCCAATCACAGATCCTTGATGCTGAGTAACATGATTGTGTTAAAGGGTAATGTCAGGAATAAGTTGGAAGCAAATAATAAAGAGTTCATGATATCTATCAACTGAAAATTTCACACATGATTTCCTATTAAGTAGTTTTCATAAAATTGACATTCTGCTATTCAATGTTAACTTCAGTTGTAATAGTTTCTTGGCAATTTTACTGGTACAGAACATGATTATTTTTCTGCCTAAGGCTCTGGCGTGGAAAAAAAAATATAGTTGGTCTAAATCATGTTTTATATGAAGTAGTTATCTTTTTGTCTTTAAGTGACTGGGATGATATTTTATGACAATAGCTTTGTAAAACTGCAACCCTCCCTCCCCCAAAAGATCATGATCTAATTCAGTTATTTTGATAACTTAAAATGATCATATGCATGAGAGTATCATTAACAGAGACCCCACTAATTCAGATTATAGTATGTTTGGTATTCAATACAATTGTGTTTGACTCTAAATGCAAATCTATCTTCTACAACGGATGGTTGTAGCATGTACTTATTAAGGTGAGAGAATACTTGTGATATTATTTTTTAAGGGTTCCCCTCAATATTTGAAAGTATGAGCTCCTGAATGTTATTTTCTCCAATACTTTCTCATCCAAATTTATTATGGTTTTGCATAACAATTATAACATATATTGAACAATTACTATGGTACACATAGTATATTTAGAGTAAAACATTTCTCATTTATCCCTCATAGCAATTCTATGGTTTGGCACTATTAGTATTTCTATGTCACAGAAGCGAAGTATGAAACATAGAAAGGCTTGTCCAAAGTCTCAGTGGCAAAGATTCCAAGAAATCCTATTCTGTATCATAGACACATAACCACATTACTCTATTAATTTTACATATAGATTTAGTTTTTTTAATGAATTTACTCTGTAAATTACCATGTTTTATACCACAAATATATTTAATAGAGTGTAAATTTTGAAACTAAATTTAAATTATTTTATAATTCAGATTTTTTCTCTATTAATATTATTCTCATATTTATGTATTAATATGATTGCATAATATTTTCTTGCATATTAGTTAGATTAATCATAGTGGATACAAGGTGATTTTACATTCTGCCTTTATATTACCTGCTTGTGTAATCTCTTTTTGCATCTACTTCTTTACCTAGAAAACAGGAGTGGTAACACTGAATATTATATAGGACTTTTTGTGAAGTATAAAATAAATAATTCATAAAGTGTGCCTGGTATATAACACAGCTCATAAGTGCTAAATGTGGATTTTTTTCTTAAGGTTTTAAAAATATTAAAGATAATCTTTGCTATGAAATTTTTCAAATAATTATGGAACTAAATATATGAAAATTATACACAAAGCATAAAAAATTGGAGAAGGCCCCAGAGCTCCATATGCTTCATGAAGAATTTGAATTTTCTAGTCTTTCTCCACTGTAACATTGTTACCCCATTGAAAATCCAAAAGAAGACCCAGTAGAGATATTCTCCCCAAATACCCTTTTCTAATTTATTTAGGTCATACAATACAAAATGCCAGGATTCCTGCATCATCCTTTATAATCTCTTCCTTTTAGAGGTTACCATTGTTTGGTCCCATAACTTCTCACAGAGAACCGTGTGTTAAAGGATTGGTCAGCAGCCCATGATACTATTGAGATGCATTGGTACATTTAAGAGGAGGAAGTCTTCAAATCATTGTGGGCATATCTTTCAAGGGCATTTTGTGAACTTAGCCCCATCTTTTTCCTTTCTCTCTTTTATATCCCTTCCATAAGGTAAATAGGCTTATTTTGCCATGAAATCCTGTCACGATGTACTGTCTCATTACAAATTAAAAAGATATATGGCTAACTGATGGTGGACTGAAACCTCCAATGCTGTGAACCAAAATAAATGTTTTCTCTTTTAAGTTTATTATATGGCTATTTATTTATTTATTCAATATTAGAAAGCTCTCTATTCTAGATGTACATTGATTCTATGGTCTGACTATCTCCCAAAACTTCTGATTCACTCTTTAGACTTCCCCACCCTGTGCTGTGTCCCAGAAGGATGACAAACATGGGCAATATCAACGTTTTCTTTGTACCATCTTCTGATTAGATTCAGCCAATTGACAGTACTTACAAAGATCTGAGAGGAAGAAAAATATGGTTTGTATACTTACTTGTCCAGTTCTCTCCCTGTGGTGTCCCTATGGGTTAGCATTTTCTGGATCAAATATCTTAACTTCTGTCAGTTGGCTTCATATTGTAATTCTTTATTATTACTATTATTACTATTACTATTATTATTATTTATATATAACAGCAGAATGCATTATAATTCTTGTTACGTATATGGAGCACAATTTTTCATATCTCTGGTTGTATACATAGTATATTCAAACCAATCCATGTCTTCCTACATGTACGTTGGATAATAATGATCATCACATTCATATGTCATTAATTACCCCATTCCCCCTCCCTTCCCCTCCCACCCTGCTCTCCTATCTAGAGATCCTCTATTCTTCCCATGCTCCCTCTCCCTATTCCACTATATATCAGACTCCTTAAATCAAAGAAAACATTTGCATTTGTTTTTTTGGTATTGGCTAATAATAATAATCTTCTTTAACTCCATCCATTTACCTGCAAATGTCATGATTCCATTATCTTTTATTGCTGAGTAATATTCCATTGTGTAGATATACCACATTTTTTAATCCATTTATCTATTGTGAATTTTGCTTCTATAAACATTGATGTGGCTGTGTCCCTGTAGTATGCTTTTTTTTAAGTCCTTTGGGTACAGACCGAGGAGAGGGATAGCTGGGTCAAATGGTGGTTCCATTCCCAATTTTCTAAGAAATCTTGATACTGCTTTCCATATTGGCTGCACAAATTTGCAGTCCTACCTGCAGTGTGTGAGTGTACCTTTTCCCCCATATCCTCACCAACACTTATTGTTGTTTGTACGCATAATAGATGCCATTCTGACTAGAGTGAGATGAAATCTTAGAGCGGTTTTGATTTGCATTTCTCTAATGGCTAGCAATTGTTGAGAGCCACAACCAAGTCAGGAAGGTGCCTGGCATTTTGCCAGAAGGAGTGGTTGAGAAGTAATGCCAGTGAGCCATTAAGATGATGATAATTAAGTTAAGCTGTGTATAATTATTGGGATGATGACTGGATGATGCTGGATTGGGGCAAACTGTGTGTTCAGTTGTGTGTGTAGACCTCTGCTGTATGGCAATAGGGTGGCTCCTGCTACCTCAGGTGCCCGCTACTTTTGAGTTCTCGAGGAGTTCTCATTGAGTTCCTGTTGGTTCTCTCGGAGTTTCCGGGGAGATCTGGAGAGTTCCCGTTGGGTTCTGGCAATAGAGTAGTTCCTGTTTGAACCTACAAGTGGCTCCTGACTTCCCGGTTATTTTGTGCCCAGCCAGACTGCGGCAAGCAATGTTGAACACTTTTCATGTGTTTGTTGATTGATTGTATATCATCTTCTGAGAAGTGTCTTTTCAGGTTCTTGGCCCATTTGTTGATTGGGTTATTTGTTTTTTTGGTGTCTAATAGAGATGAACCCACAAATCTATGATTATCTTGTATTAGACAAAGGTGCCAAGAACATGCATTGGAAAAAAGATAGCCTCTTCAACAAATGGTGCTGGGAAAATTGGAAATCCATATGCAACAAAATAAAATTAAACCCCTATCTCTCACCATGCACAAAACTCAACTCAAAATGGATCAAGAATTTAAGAATACAACCAGAGATCCTGTGTCTAATAGAAGAAAAAGTAGGCCCTAATCTCCATCATGTGGGATTAAGTTCCAACTTCTTTAATAAGACTCTGTGGAACAAGAATTAAAATCAAGAATCAATAATGGGATGGACTCAAACTAAAAAGTTTCTTCTCAGCAAAAGAAAAAATCTGTAGGGTGAATAGAGAGCATACATCTTGGGAGCAAATCTTTACCCCTTACACATCAGATAGAGCACTAATCACTAGGGTATATAAAGAACTCATACTGTAATTCTTTATCATTCTTGTAACTCCTCTTACTTCTACAGAAATGGTACCATTATTCCTCTCATGTGTGATTCCCTCCACACTCCCCAAACGTTTATGAATAGTTATTTCATTAAATTCTCTTCTCAAATCCACTGTCCAATATCAGTGTATATCTGTTTCTGGTTGATGATGAGAGGATATATACTTCAAATTTCAAAATTTTTCTATTATTCCCTCTGATATTTATAGTCCAATCTCAGAAAAAAATCCTATATTTTTATGTTCTAAATTTTTTCTTCACATTTTTCCTTCACCTAAAAGTAGATTCTCCATGGAGGGTGCTGCCATGCCTATGGTTGTCTCATAGAAGAGAGGCAGTTATATCAAACATTTATGCTATAAGGTTTGGTATTTATTGCTCCATTAGGGTTATTGTTCCTTCCTGCATGCCAAACATTCCAGTTTTAAGGATATACCACAGGTTAAAGTATATTATATTCCACCATGTTGCTATCTTATCATTTACAACACACCCCCTCTTCAGGCTCCAAGATTGGTTAAGCCCAACCCTTAAAGCTAGCTTGGGAAGGGAAAAGTTAAAGAGGCATGATGCCTGATCATAGTGTTTGGATTATCAACATTGAACCTATAAATATTCTCAATAACCTGAGCATGTTTTCTAACTCATTATCTTTCTTTACTTATAGATTTTCTCTGCTTTTCAAACTCCAGTTTTATCTTCCATTCCAGCACTTGGAAAACAGAAATAACTCCTATCAATTCCTACCTCCACCTTGGCCAACCCACCTTGATCTATATTTCTTCTACCATTTGTTGTGTTACCATAGATCAGTGATTGTCAACAATGATTAGATTTCCTCCTGAGTTTATTTTAATATGTTTTAATTTGTTGTGAAAGTAGTGACACTGACTTTTGGACAGTAGAATCAAGGCTGCTGTAAAACTGCAACAAATGCAATAGTATGCCTGCTTAAAAATGTTTTCTGGGCCAGGGGTATAGCTCAGTGGTAGTTGCCTAGCATGAACAGGAACCTAGGTTTGATCCACAAAACTGAAAATAAATATTTTCCTATATGGCTTTCCATGAATACCTTTTGAATGTCTTGTCATTTATTCATGTTTATAAAATATCTGTTCATAATTACTTGTGTCTGGAACATAATTTTGCTTAGAAGATAAATGTAAAGAAATTTTTACTTATCGCACAGCAAATTTACAGTGAATTTCTCTAAACATATCCTTAAGGGAAGATTTTATCTTATTTGTTCAGAAATCTACGAATAGCTATTGAACATTTTTTGAAAAAAATTTACCTCCAACAATTATTTCATTATGTTTGAGATATTTAAGTTTAAATACAATACAGGATTTAAACTTTATTGGCAGTTTTGTTTACTGTGTGTTCAGATTTTTGAGGGAAACTACAACCCCAAATTATTAAATGATAAATTTCAGAATTAAATAATACATGTTATAAATTGCACACCTTTGTGAAAGAACAGTGAAATCCCAATCTGTGCCTTCTCATTCCTTCATGCCTAATACATGAACCATTCTTTTGTCCAGCATGCTGTATATACTCACACCTCACCCAATTGGCACTGAGTAGCCGTTTTGGTTGTCCGACTTTTGGTCATGTTATCACAGTGCTTGTGTTCAAGTAACCCTAACTTTAATTAATAATGGCCCCCAAATACAAGTATTTTGATCCAGGCAATTTGAATATGTAAAAAAGAAACTTTAGTGCTTCCTATAAATGAAAAGGGGAAAGTTCTCAACTGAATAAGGGGAAAAAAGAAGTCACATAATTCAGTTGTTAAGATTTAAAATGAGCATGAATTCTCAAACAATGAAATTGTAAAGATGGAAGAGAAGCGCTTGCTAGTTCTGTTGTCTCCAGCCATAAAAATTGTGGCCACGATGTGACATAAGTATTTATTTAAGATAGAAAAAGGATTAAATTTAGCTATGTATGTAGAGGACATATATAGGATTATAGAGTTTGGTACTACATGCAGCTTAATATTTTGGAAAATATCTCTCAGAGGATAAGTAGGGACTACTGTAAAACATGAGCCAGTACATATCTATGAATATTATATTAATGTGGATTCTCCATGTCAGTTTAATCATTTAAGTACCTCATTAAATTTTCTGCTGTAATAATGTTTGAAAAATTAAGATAAAATATCATTTCATGTAGAAAAGACAGTAGAATAAATTGGATATTATTAGCCTATGTATATATATGATTACACGACCAACATGATTCTATATCATGTACAACAAGAAGATGGAGAAGTTGTACTCAATTCATGTACGATGTGTCAAAATGCACTGTATTGTCATGTATAACTAATTAGAACAAATTTTTGAAGTTTTTAAAGAAAGGCTGGGTATGTGGCTCTGTGGCTAAACACCCTTGGGTTCAATCTCCAGTACCCCCCCAAAAAAATCTAGAAAAAAATAAAGTCATGCTATTCTGTAAACATACTTTACACACAGAGTTACAAAAATTGTGCTGTGAATAGAAAATTATGAATGTAATGCACTCCACTATTGTTATGTATGTAAGAAATAAATTTTAAAAGAAAGAAAAAATAAAAATAAAGTCAGTGGTTGTATGGAGAAAAAAAATGAAAGAATTGTTTTGTTATAAATTATTTTATTTTAGTTCTTAATTTAATTAGGACATTATATTGATATTTTTAATTAAATATAAAGATTTAATATTTTATAGATATATAACTTTTGGAGAGTAAAGAGTAAGTTACCAAATATTTGATAAAAACAGGTAGTGGACCTTTTAGTATTGAATATCATCTAATTGGTTCAGGGATAGCATATCTTTCTAGTCCAAACCTATACTCTATGGACTGAATCCCATGTTTCCTTTTCCTTCCAAAGACAATACTCAAACAATTGGCCTCAGCTCTTTTGCACTATTAATTTATTTACATATTGGCTGGTCATTTTGTAAACATAAATACATGCTACGATATCTTCCTTAAAAAATAAAAGTTTTCCTTGAGCATGTCTGATTGCATCACATTTCTTTGATCTACTTTCCTGTAAGATTTCAAAACAGTTTTATATTTTTTACCATTGCATAATCTTTTGGTGAGTTTTTCTTTTTGTCTTCCCAAATCAATCTCATCTAATCTCATGATTTTAATTATCAACTATAACATGGATGATTCTGAATTTATCCCTCTAATTGGGATCTTTGCCCTCAATGAAGATTTGCTCTCCTCTCATTAGATATCTGCACTACAATAGGTATCTCAACCATAAATATGTACAAGTTTGAACTTTTAATTCCTCCCTAAAATTTGTTCCTCATACACTCAATTAAGCAAGTTGTTTTTTTATTGTTCAGGCCAAGAACTTGTGGTTTGTCTCTGACACCTCTCTCTCATTTCCTTTATCTTCTTCACCTATTTAAATATGTTTCCTTCCCAGCAACCAACAGTATTTGTTATTGGTTGAATGTTTGTATACCCTAAAATTAATGTGTTAAAATTTAGTTCAAATATGATATTTGGAGATGGGACCTTTAGGAAGTGATTAAATAGTGGTGGTAGAGTTCTTAAAAATGAAATTAGTGCCCTCACAAAGGCAGCCAGGGTTAAACCTCTTATCCTTTCTACTATATGAGGAAATAGCTTAAAGCCTTCATCTATGAACTAAGAAAAGGTCTCTCACAAGATACCACATATGCTGGTCATTTCACCTGGTACTTCGTATATAATCATGGACTTATATACCCAGCACAAATATATCAAATTTATAGTAAGTCATTCCCCACTACCCTGTATAAAATAGCTAACTTCCTTTCGCAGCAACCAACGCTATTTGTGTATTTACTTCCCAGATTCCAGATCCATGAGAAATTAATTTATATTCTTTCTAAGATTTATAAATAACTCATTATTTTGAGTTTTGTTATAACAGCTCAAATAGACCAGGGCAGACTCAATAGAAATGTTAGAAATTTATGTTCACTCAGAAACTAACCACTTTTAAATACCTGTGCCATTTCTTCCTAATGTAAGCCAGATTTAATTGAAAGACTCCAAACTAGTCTTTCCTGTTTTGACACTGTTCTTGTATTGCCTACTTTCTGTTCAGCAGACCGACTGATCTTTTGACAATATTGTTCAAAGCATGTTTTTCCTTATCCCTCCTGTCTCATTGATGGTAAATTTCAAAGTTATTAATAACATTCTGCATTACTTGGCTTTCTGCTTACTTCCTGGGCCCATCCATGTTCATTGACTCTCTTTACTCTAGTCATACCGATCCTCCTTGATTCTTCTTTGGTTGGTAGCTCTCCTCCCTTCTATTCATGAAGCAAGTATTTTATAATTTGTGGTACATGGATGTTTTCTTTTCATTACTTTTATTGTTATTGTTATTGTTGTTGTTGTTATTTTTTAGTGTTTTTGAGGATCAAAGCCAGTGCCTTCTGTATGTGAGGCAAGTGCTTACCACGGAGTTATATACCCAGCATAAGTATATCAAATTTATAGTAAGTCATTCCCCACTACCCAGGATAAAATAGCCAACTTTCCTTCCCAGCAACCAACACTATTTGTTTATTTACTTACTTATTTTTAGTACCAGAGATTGAACTCAGAGGTACTTAACCACTGAGCCACATCCCCAGCTCTTTTTTTTTTTCTAAATTTTGAGACAGTGTCTTACGTTACTTAGGACCTCACTAGGTTGCTGAGACTAGCTTTAAACTTGTGTTCCTTCTGCCTCAGCCTCTGGAATTACAGGGATGTGCCATTCTGCTCAGCCCCAATTTGATCTCTTTAGTCCCTTTATTTGGTTTTATTTTTTCCACTGTCCTTGTGATAGATTTACAGTTTGCATATTTATTTTTTTATTTGTACATTAGCCCTATCATTCTTTAGAATGGAAGCTCTTCTTGCATAGGAGTTTCCACTGACATAAAAAAAAAAAACTAACTTAAATTAATCATTTTAAGATTCTCCTTAGTCCCACCTTTGATTTTTAATTCTTACACTGACAAATGGGTTTTTAACTTAAAAACACCTGTGAAATCAATGTCTAAGTTTGGGAAATTTCAACAAAAATTTCTTTAAGAGTTTTTCAGATTGTAGCTTTTTGTGATCTTATCTCAGGCATGTACACACACTCACACACAGACACACACACACACACACACAGAGTATTTATTAGATTACAGTTATCTGGAACAAGCCAAGGATGAAGGATATGTCAAGAGGTACTAGGATAGTACCCTTGACCACAAATGACTTCAGGATATAGGAAGACAGGATTTGGTGTTCAACCATGCAGCTCAGGAGGAGGTTTAATTCCTTCAGGATAGAAATCAAACACAGCTAACAAAGATAGGGTTAGAAAGAATCATTTATTTCATTGATTACTATAGCAAGGTGGCTACTGTACAGCCTGAGTAGCCAAGAAGTCAAGGGTAAACAGCATATATAGGTTTGGAAGTAGAAGATAACACTTTCATAGACTATGGAGTAATCTTTCATTGAGCCTTTCCCAATTTTTAGGGAGTCAAAAAATGCTTGTACAAAGATAAAAATGTGTGTAAAATTGTGTTAAATGTCTTCCCCAGGCATATCCTTTAACAGACAAATGCATTTAAATGAGCATCTTTGTAACATTTGGTCAAGGGTGTAGTGATCAGACCTGCTTAAATCCATTTTGATGTTCAATTCATCCTTTGTCTTGAACATTTATCTTAAGCATAAGACACATAGTGTTCTTTCTCTTATTTGCCTGCAAATTAAACATTTACCCTATACAGTAACAGGAGCCCCTGCAATGTATCTTAAGCATAGAGGCATGTAGTGCCTTTGTGTTTATTATCACCTACTCTTAACCTGTATCACTGCCTCAGAACCTCTGCTGAAGTTGGTGTGAAAGTAAAATATCCCACTGCAAACAAATACTTTTGGCATATTGTGAACTGGTTATTCAGAAAAACTGTAGATCACTGTGAACAGAGATATAACTCTGAAAATCTCTCTCTCTATATCTATATCTATATCTATATCTATATCTATATCTATACACACAAACACACATACATGGCATGTGTGTATATACATATGTATATATACACACATATGTACATCCTTTAGAATGGAAGCTCTGAAGATTTCATATGTACATATATATATAACATATATATGTACATATGAAATCTTCATTAGTATACTGAGGTTCAGAAATAGCTTTCCTATATGATATCCTACTCTTTCTGCCTAGAAAGAATTTTTACTCTGAAAAAAAGAAATTGTGTTCCAACACCTGGTTCAGATGGAGATTATCACAGGCAGCTATTAACTTGAGAGAATTTGCCTATCCAACAGTACAGTCCTTGCTAGCCATGCACCTTCTTCATCTTACTTTCTACCTCCCTTCTCCCCTGAAGCCCAATCCCCTATCTCTGTGTTAGGTTCTTTGTGAGGTTCAGCCATTTTGTTTTCCTTTCATCTCCTACATCTATATTTATTGGGAAATTTTACTAATTTTTATTTTCTTATTTCTGATATCTGTATATTGCCAGTTTCAAAGACTAAACTTATTGAAATTTCATAGGGAAACAATAAATTTAACATTTCCTTGTACTAACATGTTCCATTTTTAGAGCAGTAACTGCAAGAACTACAAAATTACTAATAAATGTATTCAAGGAGCTTTGGAAATGCAATGAATACACGGAGGAATGATCACGATGATTTTATAGAACGTCTGTTATACTACCTGGGAACATTTTTAAAGCCTGGAAACTTGGAATGAATTTCTAACACCCAATTATTTGTGACTTCGGGCAAGTACTTAAAATTTCTGAGACTCTATTTCCTAATTTGACTAATGGAGGTAATAACAAACCTAACTAATGTGGTTTTTGTGAACATTGAATGAGTTAATACATATAAAGTGCTTAAGACAATGCCTAGAACAAATTCAAGCAAAATGTATTAACTTTATCCCCCATTTTTCTTTTTAGTTTTTATTTTAAATTTTTTTTCCCCTGTAACACCAAGGATTGAACCCAGGCCTTGCATTTGTGTGGTAAGTATCTCTATCTCAGCCCTTCCCCCATTTTCCTAAACTTCAAATCTTCTAAATTATTTTAGCATTTTATAATCGAATTTATTTTGTATTTTCAAAATTTAAAGATAAAATTTTAAATTGCCTTTGTCAAGAGCCTTCTTTTAAATTTAAAGTAAATAAAACATGCACATTTAAAATATATTTTAATAAAATGTAGGTATTCAGTTTCTGGAATTGTTTACGATGTTGAGTTGTTTGGATTTTGCCCAATATTATATTTTTTTTGTTAAAACTAAAGGAAGGTATAATACCAATACTTAGTGCTATATTAAAATTTTTAATTTTCAATGTAATAATCAAAGATCTATTCTCCAAGCCAGGTCTTGTTTTTTACTGTGCTGATGCCATGAAGGTTTTCTTTCAAAAACATGAGTAAATCATTAAACAGAGGACTTGACTATTATTATTTGAGATCTCTCATCCCTGGAGATAGGGGCTAACATTCACTCTGTCTGATACATGAAAGTTTCAAGACATGAAGGGAACAGGCTTAGATGGAACCTGACAGTAAATACTGTTCCTGTCAGTCAGGCCCAAGCAGCCAGTGGTACTTGGGCATCTTTTGATATAATTAAGTCTCATGCTTAGCATAGGAGATAGATTTAATCAGCCACATGATTCACATTATATGTCAGACGATCAAACATTGACACACTGAGCATAAAATGTCCTTTCTCATTCTGAAGAATATTGTTCACAGATCATAAAATAACAACAAAAAAACATAATTTATGATGAATATTCTCCCATGACATAAAATAACAAAAGAATAATTTATAACAAATATCCTCCTGTTATCATCTGGTATCTAAGTTCTTTTTGTTTTCAAGCTAAATATCTCTACATATTCTAACACAAATGACTCCTAGCTGTGAAAATTTCCCATGGGGGTTAAGTAACAAATTAACACTAGTTTGGGTAAAGGTTTCCTAATTAGCTGATCAACGCTGTCAGGCTATGAGAGGAAGCAAACCACCATGATATTCTTCACACTTTACACACTGCTCACTCATCATCCTCCCTCCTCCCTGCTCATTCTTTCTGATTAGTTCAGAGGCCTTGAAATCAGTTTAGCTTTTGTAAGGAAGCTTTTGTAAGTTGCAGGGTTTTTTTCCCCCCCGTCTAAATATGTTTGTTGTCAGCAAGCCAAAAGTACGTTTTAAATCTTCTGTAAGCTTCATCTGAGGGGGATTGAGGTTTATAATAAGAAGGCTATTTGCATATAAATTATGCCTAGAATATAAGGAGGAGTGGAGGCTGAGAAATGCTATTATTTTGAAAGAAAATGGAGGGCAATCTCTGATGTAAAACCATTTTTAAAACTTTCGTGAGATTGAATGTATTTCTTGTGGCACAGCCAGCTGCAAGTGGGAGGGGGGGTTGGCACTCTGCTGTACTCCCAGTTAGGAGCTTGTATGACATTTAATTGGAGATCAACATTCTGCAGGAGTGTATAAAAGGGATATGTGTGGCATTATCACAAAGTAAAGTTCTTGCTTGTTCTAAATAATAGAAAATATTCAAAATATTATGGTGGCTACCGTTGTGTTCATGAAGCCTTACATTCAAGGCTCTAAGGTTTTTATGCATTTTAAAACAGCAAAACTAGTACCAATATAACATATATTCCAATCATTTATAATAAATATCTCTTCACAAATATTTTATGTATTACTTTACTATGGGAACAGGACAGAAATTTGACTTTAAACAATCAGCAGTAATTTACTTACAATGTCATATTTGAAATGACCTATACATCTCCTATCTTAAAATTGTTATGATGGAAGATTGCAATTGGAAGATAAAATCTTTTACCATGTTCTGGGAGGTCAACATTCCTAGAAATATAAGACATACCCGTGATGAAATGGGCAACCCTTCTGTCTTCCTGTTCTGCTTGAGAAACCTGTGATTTTAACTACAGCAAGATGCAGCTGTATAACAAGAGGACCATTCATAATTTACTTCTAATGAGAGAGAGAGAGAGAGAGAGACAGAGAGAGAGAGACAGAGAGAGAGAGAGAGAGAGAGAGAGAGAGAGAGAGAGAGAGAATAACGACTTTAGGGCTTAAGGACATCTTGCTAATGAGATAACACCACCCTGGCTAAATTAAAAACTTCAACTAGCCTGCCATCATTTAGATTTGTTCTTTGTTCATTTCTCTTTGTTCCCTTCTCTACTTCTACTCAATCTCTCAATAACTTTTACCTATTTAAATTTCAATGGGATAATTTTAAAATTTTATTATAATGTTGAAACTTCACAACAGGAAGATGAAATACAAATCCCTGGGTGTGATTAAGCTACAAAGATTTAAGTTTTGTCCTAATATGAAAGAAAACATTTAAAAATAGATATATGTGCTTGAGAAGCCATTTCCTCAGGGGGCCATTCTGCTTGTGAACATCTTGCCCTCTACACCTACAGCCCACTGACTCCAAAGAGACAGCAAGGTAGATTCCTCCCTCCTCATTTCATTCATGAGAAGTGGATAAACGGCAGTCATTCAGTGTGAGCCAGAATCTGAGTGCAGTTTTAGGGTTGTGAATTTTATCAGGTTAAATCAATAGAAGAGAAGGTGATTTAGATGGCTTTAGGATTCACTGCTAGTAATATCAGCTCTTTCAGTTGCATTAGCGATTGTGGAGTTTGTGGATTTCATATCCCTTTTGTCCCTTGAAGTGGAATTATGTTAATAAAGTGTCAGGGTCTACAAGGATAAAAATAATCCACAAATTAGTAACTATTAAACAAATAGAAAGCATATGCTGCTTTTTAATTAGAGTATGCCCTCAGAATAATATATATTCTTAGTTACTAATTTTGTTTCTAACAGTCATTCTTCCATTGTTCAAATTCTCTTTTCTTGATGATAACTCCTCAGTTAAATGACATACAGCAATTGTTTTAAAATACTGTACAGAAAGACCTGAGCTAAAGTCTGCAAGATTATAAAGGTAAGAGAAACATGATATTAAGACATTTCCTACAAAACCATCTGTTCTATTTTTTTATGGCATGTAAGTCTTCTAATGATCTGATTCTTAGTTAATCTAGGAGCTCCTTTTCCCAACTAAACTTTCTGATGTACTCATAAAAAAACAGAGGGGAACTCTTTAAAAAACCCAACTCCATATCATTGCTTTGCTGGATTAACTAGGGTCTTTCATTCTCCCTATAAATCATACTGACAGATCTCCACACTTCTCTGAATTCTTTCTCCTATAAACCAATATGTCTACTTCCTACCTGGTGGGTTTAATCATTGCCAAACTCAAGCATATGTTAAGTTCTTTCCCCAATCTTTTTATGTAGTTATATATTATTGTTTTGATAATTTAATAAACTGTTAAATAAACACAAGTTTTATGGGAAAAGGCCATTATTTCCATGAAATCTGAATGAAATATTTTAGAAAGATATAACAAAGCAGAGTTAATAAGTGAAATAAACATTATAAGATACAGGAGAAAAATCTATGCACTTGCTTTGCAAATGTCTTTATATTGTAACTCCATTCTAAAGAAAAACAAACTTTTAAGAGTATAGATCATGAATTATGGGTATGGCTTATGAAAACAATTACATGGGATTCCAATTTTTAGACTTCACACTCTAAGAAAGTCCTGAAAAAAAACATGTTTTCATATAATCGATGTTAAAATTAAATATCTAATGTATGCAAGCATTTTATAAATTCTTCCCTTAATAAGTTGTTTGAATTAAACAACCAACAAGAGATTATGATAGCTTAGGTTAAAGAATATTTCATTTTCTCACATTTTAATGGCTTTATGCAAGCTTTTCTTTTGGTATGAAGTAATAGATCTTTCTTTTTCCCAGCCACTTAATTTGCTATTTGTCCATCTTCTGTCTTCAACTTTTCTGTCCTTTGCTTGGCTAATACTTAATTTTGGGGAAACTTCTAAGGCATATGATATTCATGTTAACTTGTTAACAGTGTGTATGTGTTTGTGTACTCTACGTATAGGAGATACATAATTACCAGGTATCATTTTTTTATTTGATATTATATTTTATTCTATTACCTCAAATTATTAAACCCAAAACTCTACATTTTAGAAATTAAATGTTTATTTACACATTATAAATATAACACTTCTATTTATAAAACTAGTAAGTGCTAATAATTATTTTAAGTAGTCCTTTGATTAATATTTGTTGTGATATGCAAACTTAGATAAATTCACTAAAATTTTAAGCTGAATTTACATATTTAATACAGTTGGTTTTCTTATTAAGTACTCCAATAAATCTTCTAAGTACTTAAATAATACTTGTGAATCTAATCAATTAGTTTATAAATATTTTTACTGTTAAGTTCAGTTAAGTGTTTCAGTAAAGTTTATAACCAGAGTAAAATTTCAGTAATGATTTTACATAATATATTGGGACCAAAGAATGTGGGAAGAACTGTTTCTTAATTAACCCAAGTTTTCTCAAACATTGTCACTGCTAATAATAACAATTATGCACAGAATATTCCTGAACATACGAGCAGTTTTTTATGTGTTTAATTAATTTTATTATTTCTACTCCAAATCTTAAATCTTTCTGTAGGCAACACACACTAACCTATTAAGGAATAATTATGTAATCCTCTGATAGACAGAATAACATGCTCTCCCCCACATTTGTCCATACCCTAATCTGTGTAACCTGTGATTATTTCCTTACATAGCAAAATAAAATTTTCAGATGTGATTAATATGGGCTTTGTAATGGAGAATGGTATCATCCCTTTTCTGTTCTTATAACAGAATACCTGAGTCTGGGTAATTTATAAAGGAAAAGAGCTTTATTCAGATTCACATTTCTGGAAGGCTGAAAGCATGGTGCTGACATCTGCATGGTTCTGGCCTCATTGTGGAAAGCAGAATGGGAAGCAGGTGCACATGGAAGAGGAATTATACAGTAAAAGAAAACAGAGGAAGCCAAATTTACTGTACAACAACCAGCTCTCACAAGTGGTAAATATTTCAGTCCCATGATATTGAGAACTCAGGCATAAGAAAGGCATTAATCCTGTTAAGAGAACAAAGGAAACCCTTCCCTCTTGGCTTCTACTTCCAATACAGTCACACTAGGAAATGAAAACTCAATATGAATTTCAGTGAAACAAAACATGGACAAACCATAGCAAAGAGATCTTTCTGGATGGTCTGGTTTAGCCCAGTCAACTCAAATAAATCCTTTAATGGAAGAACCTTTCCTGGCTGGGTCACAGAGAGATATAACAAGAGAAAAGTCAGAAAAGATGTGACATGAAAAGGACTCAATCCCCTCATATTGACTTTGAAGATAGAGCAAGGATAAAATGACAAAGTCAAAGAATGTAGGTGTCTTCTGGAAGGTAGAAATGTCCCTCGAATGACATCCAGTCTTGTAATTACAAAGACAGAAATCTGCCAACAACCTGAATGACCAAGGAAATGGAATCTCCCTGAAAGTCTCCAGAAAGAAAAGCAGGCCTGCTAACACTCAGACTTGAGTGTGAGGAGGATTTGATCTGTGTGGGGTATCTGACCTCCAGATACCCACTACAGTGTGTGCTAATTAATTTTTCTTTCCTCAAACACTACAATTGTGATAATATGTTATGGAAGCAATATATAATTAATAAAAATCCCAGGCAAATTTTGAAGATAGCATCTCAACTGATTAATGCAGTGTGTTTGCCAGAACTATAAGCTGTGAAAGCTGAAAAAAACAAATATCTGGTATAGTTTTCCCACATCCATTCTGTTGTGTTGAACCCTTATCTACCATGTCTCGACAGTACATCTCAAATCATTTGGAAAAAAGTAGTTTTGTAGTCTATATCCCAATAATTCATAGTAACACTAGTCATCACGGCTTCTAGTAAATTTCCCATTCTGTTGGTCGCTCTGATTACTCTGAATTACAAAGACTGGAACCAAATCTGACTAATTTATTCATTCAATATTTAATTAAGTCTATTTTCATATATATGTATATATGATTATAGATATAGGTTATGTATGCATATATGATTACACACACACACACACACACACACACACACACATATATATGTTTAGGGGTCACCATTTAGTCAAGTGTACCAACTAACCAAATCTAGCCACATATTTTATTTTATTTTATTTTATTTTTTAATTTTTTTTTATTGGTTGTTCACAACATTACAAAGCTCTTGACATATCATATTTCATACATTAGAATCAAGTGGGTTCATAGCCACATATTTTAAATAGCTCTGCAATCATTTGAAGGCTATATAAACTACAAACATATTTCCTTAAATAATTGAATTCTCTCATCATTTCCAAGGCACAATGACCATATTTCTGAGAGGAAGGCAAGTTTGTTTCTGTACTTGCATAGGACCAAAGAAGGTATGTGATGCCTTTGCAGAAAAATTTTGATGATTGCTAGAGATCAGCAAACAGAACCTACATCACTGAGGAGTATAAGTCAATAGAACCCCTAATATGGTCTCTGAATGGCAGGTAAAACTAAAGGTTTTCAGTCCATTTAGAATGATTGCATTTAGTGCTTGCTTTTGAAACAAACTGCCTAAAGGTACTCCAGCCTGTCTTGTTGGTTCAGTCTCTCACTAGTGGGTGTTTATTCTTGGAATGATGGTGTGATGGCTATGGAAATACTGTTAGAGTATGTCGTGCTGTTTACTCAATTTGCCTGAGCTGGGACAAGTAGTCAGACAAGAAATATTAAAGGTATGAGAAATTTAAGAAATAAAGACAAGACACAGAAATTAGTGAAAAGCGGGACCTAATGGGCACCAGCTCCGATGGAGATTGGTTCTAACAAAGAACAAGAGTACACATTTTATTTTTATAGGTGGGAACATCAAAGAGTTTAGGTGTGACAGGCTTCTTGAGGAAAACAGTATGAAGATGGGAAAACAAGTTGTTTGGTGTTTAGCAATTTATATCTACCTTCTCTACCTCTGGGTGGCTGTGTCTGATCCTAGGGCTGTCCAAGCCAAGGCAGGGTGTCTACTCTGAGCAGTCTCGTAGATGGAATTTCACTCAGAGTTCCCAGAAAAGCAATCTCCACTACCTATTGATGGTTCAAATAAATCCATAATTCATAAACGACCTCCAACAAGAATAGATTCTGCTAGATATTTTGTGTGGGGAGAAGCAGCAAGTTGGATCTCCAACCACCATTTCCCATAGTTGTCTAGGCCAGGTTAGGTGGAATAGCTATTAAATTGTGGTCAGAGGAATCTGGCAGAGAAGGGCATTTACAGCACTGTAATAGTTCAAGACAGCCAAATTAGAATTGTTTCCTTTTTGAGGAAGCATACAGGGATGGGTTGTCCTCTCCTGTACCTCATCAGGTCTAAGTAATTTATTTTCTGGTGCCATTATTTGTGCTCTCCGCAAAGTGATTGCATCTTATTACAGTATTTGTAACTTTACCTTTATTTCTAATCATCTTCTTGCACCAAGTTACCAAGTTTAACCAGTAGGGACAGGTGCATTAAATTCCCCATCTTGGCACATTTGGTACACTCTAGGAGGAATTGTTGAGCTAGGATTTATTATCTTTATCATCTGGGACTATGTTAGTTCAACAAGAGAGTACAAGTAACTGAATCAAAACACAGTTCAAAACACATGGCACATGAACCAGTCCAGTCTGAAAAAAGCTTCAGACATAGGGATTTTAAAATAGGTTTTGGTAATGTCTCAACTCTTTTGTACAAATAATTACCCAGAATTAGAGAGAGAGAGAGAGAGAGAGAGAGAGAGAGAGAGAGAGAGATCTTCTTATAGTCGTATTAAAATTATTAGTTAAGGATCCTTTTTAAAATTTTATTCTCCATGGTTATGTATAATTGTTTAAGTCCTGTCTTTATCAAATGTGCTATTGCAAATTAATGCAAAATTCGAAGCTTATATAAAAGGAATATATTTCACCCTAAGATAACAATAATTTATCTTTCATATGAATAAATTATTCTCAACTTTTCTTAGGTATTTTCCTTATGATCTCTTTTGATCATCCTAATAAAAACACATAGAGGGGGAGTTATATAGTTTTATTTTGATCTCTAAAAGTTAGGACACCTGATCCATGTTCTATAATAACAAAAAAATTAAGGTAACTGAAAGAATTTCATCTTTCAAACCAATGTTTTCTGCTTCTCAATGGACATATTTTTCTATTCATGCCACTTTTGCATTAATATTCCTGCAATTCATCTGAGATTCTGGAAAAAAGGCATATTTTGATTCTGGAGTGTGGCCCAAGTTACTGAGTTCATGACAAGCTCACTGGTAATGTTAATGCTGCTGGTCCTTTGAGAGGTAAGGTCCCATATGAAGCTTCACTTCCTACATGTAGCTTTCACTAAAGTCACCCATACTCATCATCATTTTGGAAAGCTTAGGAAAATCAACTACTATAATTTGTTTTTATTTTTTTTTCTCAGTGGGGAACATTTTTTTTTTACATGTTATAAGTTCAGAAATGAAGCAGCTATATCTAACATAGCAATTCTATAATCATAAACACATTTTCATTTGGCTATGTGTCTTAGCTCCACAAATTTTAAAATCAGATACAATTATTGATAATATAAAATGGATTAAAATTATAAGACTAAGAATATTTTTGGGGGTACCAGCAATTGAATTCAGGGGCACTCAATCACTGAACCACATCCCCAGCCCTATTTTGTATTTTATTTAGACACAGGGGCTCACTCAGTTGCTTAGCAACTCTCTCATTGCTGAGGTTGGCGTTGAACTCACAATCTTTCTGCCTCAGCCTCCACAGGTCCCGGGCAAGAAATATTTTTTGTATTTTCTCAGTCTTATCCTCATTTCTTGCTTACCAAATCTTGATTATATATCTTAAAATCTAGTTCATATATTTTTATATTTTAAATAAAGTTCTCACTGTTCAAGAGGCTATAGACAAACCTCTTTTCAGATTAGAAAAATCACTGTCCTGAGTCATTTTATATTTATTATGTAATATACAAAGAGATATAGTGTAACTATAGCACCAGTAATAGACATAAGCCTACTTGAACTACTCCCAGGACCTATACTATGTGTTCCTTAGCAATATGATGCAACATAGCCTAGGATTTCTAGCTCTGGCACAGGGGTTGACAGATCTCTGTGACAACAGGACCTAAAACCCTTGAGACTGCATCACCCCACCATGCAAATGAAATGCACCTTTGATGAACCCTAAAATAAAGCCTACTTCTACAAGAATAGTTTAAATTTCCATTTGTGAAAGAAACACCTGGTAACTGACCCAGACTGAATACAGGTGGAAAGGGGTTCGGGATTCTCAAACTCTGAGAATGGTCTCTGGAAGGAGAACTTCTGGGTGGGGTGGACATCTTACCGTTGATTATTTTTGGCTCTTGCCATTGCCAGTTTCCACTATTCAGATTGTCAGAGCACTGCCAGAGCCTACTGCTTCACCATAAGATGTCTGAGAATCATCTTTGATGCAAATTGAATAAAGGGGAAAATGTGCCCCTACAGAAATTGTTAAACTTAAATTTCTTGGGTCCCTCAGATAAAGCATGGTATTCATGGGAAGTATTTTTAATCTGGTTGAAGATAAAGTACATTTAATCAGTGAAATGTTTAGATTTCTTGACAAGCTTTTTTGAATAAAATTGAATAATAAGTTCGTATACTTTTCAGTTAATCTATAGGTATGTTCAGATATTATTTAGTTCTTCCCACAACAATGTAATATTTCACGTGTGATGACTTTTAAATAGTCTCAGGAGATATCATATTAGCCCTGTGAAGAGAGTGGTGGTGGTAGTTACAAATACTTATTGGAGAATCACTAGCTTAAAAATGAATTTTGCACAGTTTGAATTACTTAATAAAATGTCCAGGCCAAATTGCAAAATATAAATTTTAAGGCAATATATGCTCTTTTTTGGTATGGGATACTGGCAGTCTATTTCAAAATTCTCAGTAGGACCAAACACTTTTCAGTGGAAACCAAGTGTCAATAATGCTTAATATGTAGTTAATTTACAGCATGCATCTGGTATTTTAAACAGGTGCTCCATATGTTGAGAAGATCTCAGGAGATATAGAAGTGTGGAATAAACAAGAATGGTTTAGGTCAGTACAATAATTTCACCTAATTATTGCAGTTAAGGAATTGGCATGCATACTTTTGATATTTTGTTTTCTCTGAACTTAAAGTATTTTGAAGCCCACCATCCAGGTTTTTGGCACCTGTTAAAATACTGGTGACCTTATGATCATGCCAGCATTGCTCTTGGCTCTTAAACATCTGGAGCATTCCAAGTTTACAAACTGCAAAATACAAACAACAAAAATGACATTTCACCAATCTGACCCATTTCTTCCATAGTGACTGCAGCATCAACTGCAAGTTTATCACAGGAAACAATTCTCTGAACTCTATCTCTCTTGAGTCATGGACTGACATTTTTTTCTGTTAGAAAAGTCTGAAATCAGACAGTGACATTCTTTTGCTGAAAAGAAAAGGCAAATCTTGTTTGGTACATTAACAGTACTCCCTCCCACACAACCCCACATTCAGATGTGTGTATGTACTCACATATTATTCTACACAGAGAAGAAAATAATGTTTTATTTTTAAGGTGAAAAAGGATTCAAAAATTAAATTTTATTTGTGTATGTGATGCATCATTTCAATTTGAGATATATGTTTTTGTGTGGACCATGCAAATAATAAATAAACAATGGCCCAACAATTTTATATGTCTGTTAAAGAAAAAAGATATTAAGATTGGTTGATATTGCTAAGTATGGTGGTGCAATGCTTGTAAGCCCAGCAGTTCAGGAGGCTGAGGCAGGAGGATAGCAAGTTCAAAGCCAGCCTCAGCAAAAGCAAGGCAGTAAGCAACTCAGTGAAAACCTGTCTCTAAATAAAATATAAGACTGGAGGTGGCTCAGTGGTCAAGTGCTCCTGAATTCAATCCCCAGTACCGCCCCCCAACCCCCCAAAAAGATTGCTTGATGTTCATGAATTGGAAGATACAAACATATATACACACATACTCACACAGACACACACAAATATCAGTCCGTGACGATGACTGTGAGAAAATCTGCTTTCCATAAGGCTATACATCAATTAGAAGAAATAGTATATTAGTAGCTACATGAAAATATATTTTTGACAGTTTTTTTTATTTTTCTTTCAATAAAGAACATATTTACCAAAAGTAAATTGAAACTGTATTGATTTTTTGAAATGCAATACATTTCAAGGTTGACATTTAAACATAGACCTAGGGTTTAATAATGTTCTTAAACCAAAATTCTGTTCTTTCATGGAGATAAAACACTAGTGTTGGCATACAGAAACTTTTTGTGAGTGAACAGACTTACTAAAAAGATTTTAATAGTGAATGAGAAAGTAAAATTGTAAAATGGTTTATTTTATGTTAACTTGACTGGGCCATGCATGCTCAGATACTTAGACAATATTATTTTGGTGTGTCTATGAAGGTGTTTTCAAATGAGATTAACATTTGAATTGGTAGGCTGAATAAAGTGGATCCCCCTCCCTAGTTTAGAGTGGCTCTTAACCAATCAGTTGAAAATTTGAATGAAACAAAAATGCTAATTCTCTCACAAATAAGAGTGATCCTCCTGACTGACTGAAAATCTCAGTCCTTCCTTATCTTTGGACTTGAACTGAAACATTTGGCTCCTCCTGGTTTTTAAGCTGGTTGGATTGACTCTTGTACTGGAATGTAGGTCATCAGATCTGATGCTTCTTAGACTTTTTGACTTACACTAGAGTTGCATCAGGGACTCTTCTAGGTCTCTAGCTTGAAGATTATGAATGTTAGAACTTCATGAAATCTTAATATTATATGAACTACCTATTCAAAATAAATCTCTTTATATATCTACACCTATTTATAAGTCTATATCCCTGGTTAATTCTGTTACTCTGGAATACTCTGAGTAATACAATATTATAGGGATTCAAAATTTTCATTAATTATTTCTATCTTCCTTCCAAGCAGCAAATATCACAAGCCATTGGCTTCGTTTAGAATATTAAATTATTCACATATTCCAATATCAACAAAAGCTCATATATAAATAATCTTATTTTCAGGTCTGGTCTGCTCAGTGGTCTATAGCCAAGATTAACATTAGAGCAAGATTGGAGTTCTAAATCAACCACGAACTTTACAAAATACACCATTTTGCTTAAAATAACAATTGAAATTTTACTTATTTCTTTGATTTACCATCAGCAATAAGAATGAGGTAGATTTGAAACAGATATGACATTCTATTCCATTTCTTGGCTTAAATAATGTTTATTCACATATAAATGTACATATGTTGTGCTTCCATGCACACACGCATACATGTATACACCATATATATAAGCAAACAATTTTTAAAAGGTTTATATATTTGTTTAACAATTATTTATTGTGCCTATTTATATATGGCATTATCCTAGGTAATAGAAATGTAGCAGTGTTCAAAACATATTTGCATCTCTCTTCCTTACATTCAAGGAAGAGAGATAGAAATGGGTTTAATGTCAGTCAGCTGTTGGTTGCTTTAAGCAAAAATATACAATAAGAAAAAAAAAACTTAAAGAAGGAAACATTTATTTGGGTTCACCATTTCAGAGTTTCAGTCCATGGTCACTGTCTCCAAGGGATGTCCTCAGTGAACAACTTCCTCCAGCCATGCCCCCACCTTCCTACATTTACCACTCAGTACTGCATTTAATGGGTTATTTCATCAATGTTGTTAGGTTACAGGTCTAATCATCTCATTTTTCATCTTTGACCATTTCTACACTACTTAACACATGAGCTTTTCAAGGGATGTTTCTTATCCAAACCATAACATGTAGTAATAATTGTATTCTAGTTAAAAGGCTTATAATTTGAAATATGTGTTTTAGAAATCAAAATATGACGATTTCAAAGTCATGTGATCTTGGACAGATCACTTAGTCTCTTTAAGTGATGAGGTTTATCATTAGAATTAATCATACTGTCATAGGGGAATTTCAGACAATACTGGGGAAATGTTTTTTTTTAAATTTCTCAAGATTTATATTAATAAATATTTATTAATTGGAACTCAGAAACATCAACAAGCTTAAGGAGATCAATCAGAAGCAATATTATTTATGTTTATTTTTAATATATTTTATTTTTAACTTTCACCCTTATCAAAGTTAATATGAGGTAATAAATTCAACCACTGACCCTTCTTCCTAGTCTTGTGGTAATGAAGTCTTTCTTCCTAAAAGTTCAAGTTACTGATCCTAGATTTCAGATACCATGTTTGAGAAGGGATTAGACAAAGAGATTGTGTTTCCATGGACACAATCTGAACACACAGCTTCTCTCTTTTGAGTTAAACTCCCTCCTTTCTTAGAGCCTAAAATGATTGACTGTGATGACATCTAATTACAACTCTTTCATGCTCATTTGCATCACTAAGGGGTCTGCTTCTCTTTTCACCATCAGAGATACCACAAGGTGGCAAGCAAAAAGAATTTCTCATGACATAATGTGGGGAACAAAGACAAAGGAACACTGTGTGCTTTCTTTCTATTTCCCTGTTATAGCTGACTTAAATTGCCTCACGGGAATGGAATGGTTTAAGCCTGGTTCTGTCAGCCTTGCCTAGTGACAATTTACCAATTCCAAGTTTATAGATGACAAAGTATTGTTACATGGAAAAAGGTCTGAAATCCCCCAACTCACTAGAGGTGGTGTTGTTCAAGGGACCTGACCATATCTACACGTATTTACATATGAATATATCTGTATATGTATACACATACACACACACACACTTATATATCTGTATATGTACTTATATATCTGTATGTGTACAGATACACATAGCAGGATATCTACAGAATATATATGTATCCCAGGTTTGGAATATGTATCAATGAAAAAGCAAGTGTATAATTCAAGATTGTCCATAGAAACTACAAATAAGATATATGTGTGTGGAGGAGGAAGTGGTATTTATAGTCATTTTTGAAGTCTTTGAGCTTATTTTGAGAACAAACTGTTACATCCCATAAAAAACATTTTGCAATAGAGAGAGAGGAATAATTATTATTATAAAAGATTTTTAGTCATAAATGTGTTAATAAGATGTTTTTTAAATCACTATAGCAAAGGAGAGCCTATGACTCAAAGTTCAATGTTAAAATTAGCATAATTTCTCCATCATCATTATCACTTTTATCTGTAGGATGAAAAATTTGGAAGTAGTTATATAGGTTGTTCTTTTATTATATTCCTTTAAATTTTCAACATGAAAGTTGCTGTCCCTTGAATATCTCATTTACAGATAAATATTATACTTCTATTAACTCTACATATATAATCTTTCATACTCATGGCAACTTCTTCATTTCATATCAAACATATGGTATTTCTGAACACATTTAGATCTTCTTTATCCTAACTTAGAACTGAGAACAAAATTCTCAGCTCATTAATTTCATGTCAACAAGAAATTGCTGATATTCATGGATGAAATTTAACATTAAAATTAGAGTACTTAAAAAAATTATAACTTATTCCATGATAAAAGGCATTGCATTTTTGTCAAAGTCACTGTGTTGTTTCCTTGCCTTATGCTAGATGTGGATTATAGTCCATTTTAATAGCTGACATTTTGAGGAATATCAGAAAAGATGTTGAGTCAGAGGGGGAAATGTTGTTCATTACCTTTGGAAACTATGCAAGTAAACTTTCATTGCAATTTACATTGTAACAAGATTATTTCACATGGTAAGACTCAGTAATTATTTTTTTTAAAATTAATCACCTTTTCTTTTTGAGTCTTATAGATTGGCAAGGTTTAGAGTAAAGAGAGTAAGAACACAGTAAGAACAAAATTTATTTTATCCTTTTTATATAAAATAAGTTGAAGTACTTTCTCTTTGTCACATCATTTTACCAAAGTGCATTGCATCCTAGATATTGTGAGAAAATCATTTCACTATCAGCAATAATGGAAAAGAAAATCAGTACTGTGGAAGAAAAAAAACACTATTATACTATCATACTTAAACTCTTTAGGTATTGGTGGGCAGCACTTTAATTTTATGGTGAAATATATTGGTTTAGCAAACATGTCTAGGTTTTTTCTGTCAGGGGATTTTCTGGGTTTTTTTTTCTTCTTTTTGTGTACTAGTAATTGAACTCAGGGGTGCTCTACAACTGAGGCACATCCCCAGTCCATTTAAGGTTTTGTTATGAGTCAGGCACAAAGTTGCATAAGCTGGTTTCAAACTTGCAGTCCTCCTGCATCTACCTCCTGAGTGGGTGGTATTGTAGTTTTGTGACACCACATTGGCTAGCTGTCTGAGAAATTTCTAAGGGTTGCTCTTCTTTTATATTCTCAAAAATAAAATTCTATAAAGATAGTTTCTAGGCAAGTAACCCAAATATTACTTACCTAGAATTGGATTGACTAAAGTATCATTTTCCCATGTATACATATATAAAAACTTCATGTTGTATACCTTATGCGTATTCAATATAAAAAAACAAAACCACGTAATCTGTGAAACTAAACAAAATTGTTGTTTAGAAAAAGTTTAGTAAATATTCAATGTAAAACCTTCCTTCTCTTACCCAGTGTTGCAGTTATCAGTGCAATGAAAATGTGTAGTAAAATTTGTGAAGATTTTACTATCACTTTCTAAAACAACATGTATACAGATACTGCAGATATTCTATGTTTAGAACTGTGAATTAATAGAAAAATATTCGTATTATTTCTTTACAATAATTTAGAATGTTTAAGGTGAAATTTTGAAAGAATCCAAAGGAAATAATTACATATTATTTGATTATAATCTATGGAGAGAATAATTCAAAATTTAAGGTTTAAATTCTCTCTTGTAGGATATATAAAGCATTCCTTCTACACATTTGTCACAAAATAAATTGTCAGCCAATTTACAAAGTTGCCAAAATTCACACTATCCATTTCCTATGAATCGTATTTTTGCAAGTGGCATTCACACCATATGCATATTGGATTTTCTGTATATGAACTCAATTATTTGATTCATAAGCCAACAAGTGATCATTCCAAACCATAATTTCATACATAAATAAGTTTGCTGCAATCCAAAACTTAATCACACTCAAATGAATTCATTAGCTAACTAACATACTTGTGATAAAACCCCAATCTGTCAGGCATACAAAATTGCTAGGATTGGGTTGTGTTGTTGTTGAACCATATGGTAATTTTCCTCTCTGAAATCATATATGGAAGACCTCTGTGTATAGCTTTACATTTTATAATTTTGATTTTTAAAATAATTTCTTCCCAAAGATTCATTTGGCTATGCATTCTAAATCAGTATAACTAAAGAATGCTTGAAAAAAAATGAATTAAGGTATCACCAAATGTTTTTGGTAGTGAATAAAATACAAATGTATAAGCAGTGTGCTTATGCAAATATTACTAAGCATTATCTGTACATAAAGTATTTTACTAATCTCTGTGAGGGTGTACCATGTCAAAAATAGTTACTTCCAAAAATTCCTTAGAGGAGTTTCCACCAAGGTAGAAAGATGAGACACAACTGATTAAGTAGAAAAAATTTGCACAAAAATACACATATGTAAGGAATCAAATACATATATAAAAATAAACTCTATAGGATTATTAATGTGACTGATTTTTGACAAAGGATGCTAAAAAATGGGAACTGAATTTGTTTTGGAGAAAACATGGAGCTTTAAGGCAGATACTAGAAGAAGGAATTTTCCTCAAACCTAGGGAATGTCTCTCTTATTTGGGAATGATAAGCAATGAGGGATGAGGGGAATGACTGGTTGAAGAAGTAGATTTTGGTTTGGAAAAGAAGGAGTTATGATTATCTTTCTTTAGTCAGGTCAGAGTTTGGAAAATGTTGCAAGGACACTGAAAGATTCAGAAATTTTACAATGGACAAAACTGAGGATCATTTTGTCATTACCACAAGTTTCACCATGTTCAATTTTTCCATGGCATTATAACAGGAAGAGCCATGTTTTCTATTAAATCAACCACAGTTTCTTGGTTTGCTGCTTTTGGTTATTGGAAATATATTCTTTACACTCATATGTAAATAATCAAATGCATATATAAAAATAAATTCTATAGCATTATTAACGTGACTGATGATTTTTGACACTAATGAAATCCCAGAATCTCTTTTTCATTATGAAGTACTTCATGTATTTTGGCTATTTATATGCGTGTTACTTTATTGCCTATCCATTTTCTCATTATCAATTAGTGAAATATTTCAAGTGATATTAATTAAATTCATGAAAACCGGCAACATTTCAGTCTTCCTTACTATGAAATTATTAGAATACTTGTATTTGTCCACTTTACTTAAAGATTTGACTAATGAATTAATAACTTAGGATATTTCTCTACTTTCTCCTGTGTGTTTCAATAGCTCTCCAATTACTTTATTCACAGAATTAATTTGCATTTTTATTTCAAAGAACATTTCCAAAACATGAGATATATTAACAAATAATTCTTCCCATCACTTTTTCTTCAACAACTTTAAGTAAAAGAATAATTTTCAAAAAAAAAAAAAGAATAATTTTCAGATAATTTATACAATAAATAATATTCCCAAATATCAGTTCTTAAAAGAATCTCTCTGATTTGACATTAAAAGAATATTTCTGTTTATTTTAAATAAAAACTTCATATTTAGCTACCTCTTTTCTAGAAACAATTACTTTTCACTCAGTATAGATGTCTCCATGAGTAACAAGAAGGTAAACATATCACATGTTGAACTGTCAATATTCTAAAAAAATTATGAGATAACTCGATCTTTGATATCTTAAGGTAAGTTAAAAGTTAATGCCCCCAAAAGCTCATGTGTGAAACAATGAAAGAATGTTTAAAGGTGAAGCATTTTCTTTTCATGATTTTCAAAATATATGCAGATTTTATAGGATAGTAAAATTTATAATGAAAATCCAACTGCTTTATGACAGTAAGATACTTTTGTTCAATATTTCTACTGACTCAGATCCAACAGGAAAAACCAAACCACACCAGGTAATTAAATAAGTATATTTAATATAAAGAATTTTGATAAACATACATGAACAAAGACAGGAAATTGCCCACAGATAATAACTGGGAAAAAATGGAGCAAAAAGAAGAGGTTAGATTTTTAGACTCGCAAATCTTTTAGGAAAGTCATCACAGATCTGCAGTTTGATACTGTAAATTAATTAGTAATTAGTTTGTAGATGGTCACACTAAGAATGACAATCCTGATTTTAATTTTGTTAAAAGAAAAGTGAAGAGAACTACCACCTGCTGTTGTTGGAGAAACAAATGTTGCCCCCTGGGCAACATTTTCAGGGACAGCAAACAAAAGTTAGAAGGATTTTATTCTGCTATTATGCTACATTCCAGTCTTCTTCTTTTGGTCCTTATTTGGAGCTGAGAGAAAATTAATAAATAGTCTTGATTACTCAATATTAAAATGTACCATTGTACAAACTATTTGAGTTGATATGACAAATACAAATAGTATGTCGTGACAAACAAAATATAAGCCCTTAGTTCAAAATAAGTCCCTCTCTTCCTCTCCTCAAAGAAGGTATATGAAAATTCCCAATAGTCTGAAGTTCATTTCTTGATCTTTCACATATGCTTGTCTATACTTTGGTTGATTAGTTACAATCTGAATATCATGAAACCTAAAGGCAGCACTGGAAAGTTCATCAACAATCCTTATACAGAATAATACAAGATACAACAGGAAGCACTAAAAATGTAGGAACTGAGAAAGAACACATAAATGGCACAATATTATATTTGGATCAATGTAATTGAAGATATAGTTATTATGATTTATATATGAAGTGTCCCCCAAAACCTCATGTGTGGGCTGGAGTTGTGGCTCAGTGATAGAGTGCTTGCCTAGCATGTGTGAGACACTGGGTTGGATTCTCAGCACCACATATAAACAAACAAACAAATAAATAAATAGTAAAATTCCATCAACAACTTTAGAGGTGAAATAAAAGTTTAGAAGTGAAATAATTCAGTTCTGAGAGCCTTAACCTAATCAGTGCATTAATTCACTGATAAGGGTTAACTGGATGGTAGCTGAAGTCACATAGGGTGTGGCTGGAGGACGTTTGTCACTGGGGCCTTTCCCTTGGGGTTGATACTTTGTTCCTGGTGAGCAGAGCAATCTCTCTGCTTTCTGGTGTCCATATCCTGGGCTGCTTTCCTCTGACACACACTTTGGCCATGATGTTCTACCTCACCTCAGGAACAGAGCAGTGGAGTTGGCCCTGTAGGGACAGAGACCTCTGAAATCATGAAAACTAAATAAACTTTTTATCCTTTAAACTTTTCTTTTCCAGTCTTTTGGTTAAAGCTGTGGGAAAGCTGATTAAAACAATTGTTATAAAAGATCATTACTGAAACAGTGAATTACTGAAGGTAAGAAATTCTATAACAAAATTAAAAGCTTATTACGCTTTATTTTTGTATTTCATCTCTAATTTGATGAAAAGTTTTCAACATTGTAAAATAAAGACATAATTTACTATGAATTGTTGTGGGATTATTTTATTATACTTCTCACTAATATGCATTTTACATTGCAGACATTCAGGGTGATACATGTAATCTCCCACTCATGGCATCTGGAGCTTTTGAAAAAGAAATAATATTTGTTTTTCCACCTCAGCATTATTAACTTCTTATAAACTTCCTAAAAGATGGGCTTTTAAAAATTCACTATTTGGGGCTGAGGTTGTGGCTCAGTGGTAGAGTTTCCGCCTAGCATGCACGAGGCACTGGGTTCAATCCTCAGCACCACATAAGTGTAAAATAAAGATATTGTGTTCACCTAAAACTAAAAAAAAAAAAAAAATAGACTTTTAAAAAAAATCACTATTTAATTTAATATGCTTCTATGTTCCCTGTGAATTTTACTTAATTTTCTATGTTAAAGAGCAATAATTGTCATCCATTATATTCTCTAATAATACAAATATGATGTGTTATTTCATACTCTGCAATGTAAGTATAGTAATAAAGAATCAGAAAACTAAAGATCCAAATATGTAAGTTGAAATCAGGATGATTTCTCTGCTTTTTATGGACATCTGAATAACATACATAATATAAGAAATTATTGACAACCACTGTCATTCGTTAAATTAATCTAACAATAGTGAATTATGCCATATAATAATCCAATTTCCCACTTTTATAGACCTTTCAGTCCCCCCTGACTAGGATAAAAAAACAGGAAAAAGAAAAAAGAAAAGAAAAAAAATTCTTTCACACTTTGAACTCAGTTTAATTTCAAACCACACAACCATGAACTCTTCAATCCTAGGAAGTAATGATCACAGAGGGAGCTCATCCTTTCATCACAGAGTTGAAGAATTATTTTGCTTTGTGCAATTCTACTAGATACATTGTGACAGATCTTCAATTTCCATTTATTTTCTAATCAAAAAGAGTCATTTCCTTGGCACCAGTACTGGTCTGAGTAGTTCAGAAGGAAGAAACAGAATCAACAGGGGCAAAATTTAAGATATTTGAAACATCAATTCTCTCTAAATTTTGTCGAAAATTAAAAAGAAAGTTAATTTATTAATCTATTACTAGAGTTGGATCCAATTATGTGAGAAAAAAAATTCAGTGGATAATCATGTGGATGTTTGCGGGCTTTGATTCTTTTTAGTTGTTACTAGCAACATTCATGTGTAAGACTGACAGGTTTTGTTATGTACTGGATGAGAAGGGGGATAAGAAGAAATAGGAAATGAAAAGAAGAAATTAAATGTGGACAGAAGATAAAAAAGAAAATACAAAACTAAACAAAAACTTTCATCTAGTGAGAAGTAACTTATTCTAAATTCAAGATGTCAGGTGCCATTTGTGTGTGGGCTTATCCTGTATCTCTGATAGTTGATATTTTCCCCATATTCTGAAGCTTCCATATTGGTTTTAGTAGCACTCTTAACCTTATTCATCTAGTGATTACAATAGCATTATTTAGCTTTTTCTTCATACATGCAAAGCAAATTATAGGAATTAGTTCACATAATTCTCACAACATTAGGAAGTAGTTATAATATCTCCCTTTTAGCTCTCTGAGGGATAGTGATTTTAAATAAGTAATCCAAGGTCCAGTAGTGAATTTAGCCACTGCTATTCCTGTGAATTACAAAATCATGTTCCCTGTGAGAAGCCACAGTTTTTGCCATGGCCTTTGGATTGGCATGCAGAGTTCTGGCTGGCTTTCACCTTGACTTGCTCCAGTGGCTAGAGGCATTGGTACAGTGCCTGTCCTGCACAACTGCATGATGTCCATACAATATGTTATTGGTAGAAGTGAAGTTCAATTACTCCAAAACTTAGACTTGTCACTACTACACTCTTCAGATTCTCAACTAACTCTTGTGAGTACTTCAAACTCAGATTGATCATCTTTCCGTCCTCCAGATCCTTTTATCAGATGTCTCCTCTGAACTGGGTACCTCTCCAAGAACTTCTATCACATCCCATAGATATTTGTGACATGAAATTGCCATATTGATTGTGACACCGAAGTTACCTGTATATTTTAATCAGTGATCTATAAAGCTCTCTATTGTGATGATTATCTCAGAACCCATCACAAAGACTATTAAGATTTCTATAAATGATATGTTACATGAATAAAGAGGATTCCATCACCCTGTAGAAACCTGATAAGTGTATGTTAGGAGCTAAGAAAGTGTAAATCTGAATCAAAATTCTCAATATAAAAGTACAGAATAACATAGAAAAGAAAAAAGAGAAGTACATATGAAAAAAACAATTCTTTCTACCAGTCTTTCCCAGTTAAGCATATACTGGATAATTTTTATAACAGTTTGAATGACCCATGAATCAGAATCAGAGGATTGAGCTTTTTCTCTTATTTCACTGTCTCGAGAGAGCTTTCTCTTTTATGCTGCTTCAACTTGTTTACATTCTATGTTTCATTGAAATAAGGTGTTATCACATAAATGAGGCCAAAGTACATATTGACTTCAATATATAAACACCTTCGTCTGAAAACAACTCAAAATACTCTGTGGCCCATATGTATTTTGCTCTTCAGTATGACATTTAAAAGAAAGATAAGAAAATGGAGTGTCAAGTTTTTTAAAGCCACTGCTTGGTTGACATTTCTAAATAGCACAGGATTATAACAATATTAGATATAACTTGACTAATCATCTTACATTTGACCTTAGTTCACGAGCATATTTGTAATCACATGTGATCAAATCCTATTACTTTATGAGAGTTTTAAAATACCATTTCATAAAAGTTCCACAAGAAATTAAATGTTCTATAGTGTTTACATAAACTATGTTATATATATTATTTTGCTGGTCATTTCAAAAAGTCAACCTATAATATATTAAGTAGCTAAAGAGTATGGAAATTTAGACCAGAATATGTTTTGTTTGGGCTGTTAAAACTGCTTTCATACTCAATTTATGTGTACACTAGCCAAAAGGTTAAAAAAATCAAAATTTCAAATATATTATTGGTATTTTACCCTTTCAAATATTTATTAATTGGTGGATGTGTTTCCCACATAATGAGAAGGAGATCTAAAGTCTTGGTGGAATTACATACACTCAATGCTATAACCAATCAGAGAAATGTGTGCTATATTAGGAGTTTTGAGCATCCTTATGAGAACTAGGAATTAATCTCCTTACACACCTCTGGATTTACTAAAATATATGAATAATGGTCCAATATTTGGCAACATTCAAATGAACAGCATATTTAAAAGTTAGTATATTATATGAATTTTGTATAACCTATGTACTAACATAATACCACATGATGATCACCATATGCTTTACAGATTTTACTTAACTTATTTCTCATATAACACTATAGTATATGTTCTATCATTTTCCTCATTTTGCATATGAAAAAACTGAGACACAAAGAAGGTGAGTGGCTTGCCCAAGGTCACACAATAAGTGATAATATTATGGATTCATATGCATGCTGACACCACAAATATGTTCTTAAATTATTTTTATGTTATCTTCCTGGCATCCTACAAAATAAGATAATTAGAAATACTCAGCTATTTTTAAAAGGAATTTTTAGAAACAGAAGAAATGAAATTTACATGCCTCTGAGCAATTGCCTCAGCCTTGGAAGAAAAGAATAAAGGGCCTATAAGTTTGTGTAGTCAATTTCTTATGACTGAAGTCAGTTTATGTATGTGATGTCTATGTAGTGGCCTGTAATTTCATACTAACCCGAAATTTGTGATGAACCAGTAGCTCAGGCTTACCAGGTACTCATTTATGTGAGCTACTGAGGTGGTTTTCATGAGTGAAGGGGAGTCTGCTTTAAGCAGTTATAAGCACAGGTTGCCTAGGTTTCAAGTCTGACTGTTTTTGTTTTTGTTGTTGTTGTTGTTGTTTTCCAGAAGTTGTGTAACCTTGAGCCAGTTGCTTAACCTCTGTGTGCCATTGCTACCTCATTTGCAAAATGAAGCAGCCTGCTGCTGTTTTGTAGTGAGAATTAAATGAGTCAATATGAAGAAAGAATTTAGAGCTACATTTGAAATAAATTAAATGTTATATAAGAGCTCTTATGTGAAGATGCATTTATGGGTATTAAAATTGGCTGCATAAGAGAGTTACAGATTTGAAGAGAAAAAAATGATTTTAGTGCCAAATGGTATCTGTCAAAAAATCTTTTGCCAGTGAACCTCATGAACTCATGTGCAATTACTAGGGAAAAAAGAGTCATCTGTAATTTACATCTACATAATATTATTACAAAATCCTACAGATTTGGGATGAGTAGTAAAAAATGCTTTATCAAACACAGTATAAAAGATAAATAAACATCATCTTTTGACCTGAATGTACTAAATCAAGCTCAAGTTCATGAGGAGTGGATCAGCATGGTAAGGGCATGGGTGGAGCTAGCAGAAGTGTTAGTGGTAGTGTGAAGGAGCTGGGACTGCACGGTTGGTATCATCTGCAGCAGAGCCCAGGAGTTGATAGTACATGTGTGAAATACGGCTCTGTCCTGACAAAGTAGGGTGGTCAGTGGGCAAGGCTGTTCTGTAAATATAACTAGAATGTGGTGAGATTTCTCACATTTCTTATATAAGAAATCTAGTGGAGGAAACCTTAAATACTTGGATGCTAACTGCATGGTACATGTTTGGAAAGATTAAACAGCAAGCTTCCTCCCTTTATACAATAGCAGTTATATGACTGTAATATTTCTGTTATATTTCCACCTAAGATCATAGTCACTGCATTCAATGATATCAGGTTTGTATAAATAGCAATCACATCCCTACTAGAGCTTAATTTTTTAGGTTGATTTTGTAACTTTAGTTTTATCTCCCAAGTAATAGATTCTGATATATTTAAGGTCTGATTTTTGTAGTTCAGTTTATCTTATTCTGTAGAGTCTATGTCAATGCATTTTCTACCATTTAAATAGGATAACACTTGAAAAGGTGAATATAGGCAAAGGAAAAAAAGGAATTTCTTAAGATTATGAACTAGTTTCTTTAAGCTCAAAGAGAAGAAAAAACGAAGAGGTTAAAAAAAAAAAGATAGTAAAATGAATGATGTGAGTTATGTTCCAGACGTGTAAAATGGTGAAATGAAAAGGTTCATAGAAGCTCAGCTCCAGAAAAAAAAAATCAGCAAGTGTTACATGAAAAGTATACCATTTGATCCTTGAGTATTCTGAGTTAAAAGTTATCACACTGTGTATCATGAAATGTTTTTTATGTGTTTGCTTAGCACTGTTTCTCCTGTGGTATTTAGTTTTTTTCTTTTAATGAAACTCACAGGGCTCAACTGAAATGATAGTTGATCTATTTCTGGATTTAACAAGCACCTTTGTTTCATTATTTCTGAGTATTTTTAATGACCAATGTGGCTAAAGTATCCATATTCAGTCTTCATTTTAAAACTAATTTCCTGTGATATTTATAATCAAAGCATTTAAAAAGTGGAAAAAAAATAACAAAAGCAAATGAAACAGAAACATTACCCAGGATGCCACAGGCAAAAATTTTTCATATTTTGACAAACTTCCTTCTTGCTGATACACCTAAGATGAAAGATACTAATATAGTTCTCTCATCCAAAACAAAATAAAAATTGGATGAAGGCAATTGGAATTTGTGTGCTATAATTTGAGGCCAAAAGGCCAGCAGTGATAGCCTACTGAATCCTGGGCCATAAGTGTAACAGAGAAATACATTAAGCAAACTGAAAACTTGGAGCAGCAGCCACAGGGCTGGCAGGTCAGGATAGGTTGGGGCTGTGGGTCGAGAGAGCTCTTCCTCTTGCTAGTTTATCATCCACACTTCAGTGATCTTTATGGAAATGACCAATAAGCCAGACTGGTACAAATAAGTCTACTGAGGTAGTTCTTAATACCCATTCTTATCAAATTGAATCACCCTGGAACTAATCTTCTACAAATTATTTCAGAGAGTTGACATTTTATGTGCACATTAAAGCTTCCTGGAAAGAACCCATCAATCTGGAGAGGGGCACAGTTGATTCCTGTCAGGCTTCAAGTTGGTATTTATTAAGCTAAGTCTGTATATCCTTTAGCACAGAGTAAAACATGGCCATCCTTAACCGACTCAAGGTAGAGGCAGCAGGAGAAAACAAAGCAGTTAGGAAAGAAGAGAAAACACACTGTTTTAAAAAGACTCAGGTCCAATAAGTACTTTTAGTATCTGTCAGCATTTTATCTGACAGTACAAACAATGCTGATTCAACATGGCTAAAACAGCTTTAATCATCAGATATATGCATATAACTTTCAGATTTAAATCTTAATCAAGGACTAGCTTTTGAACACCATGCTTACATAGTTGTCAAATTGTTATGGTTGCATGAAGCACCCCAAACTCAACATGTCCAGGAATAAACTCATTGTCATCTGTTCTTTGTATATTGATGATTTCAGCAAAGTCATTCCTAAGCAAATGGAAGACCTGTATCATTTTCATGGAAAACTGAAAAAAATTATGGCTTGATTAAGGCAATCAAAACAAAGTCCAAGTAAGAATAATTTACTTCATAGAAAACAGCTTTGTTCAATATCTCATGTGGAATATCTTTATGCCAAACTAATTAAAGCATGCAGTAGTACTGTCAGGTATCCAGAACTTTAGTAATACAAACACTTCACAACTTCCAGCTCAATTTCTTTTAAATAATTTTTAAAAAATGAATCATTGAAAAGACATACTTGATACTAGCTACGTTATAAGAATATGTAAGCAGAATAATAAAAATTGAAAAAAGTAGTTCTTTATTGTGTTAACTACTATGTAAAAATAGAAAATCATGTTAAAATGATTGAATATAACACAAGTAATGAAAATACAAAATCTAAATTTAATTCATACATGCTGTTAATCTGATCCCATTTAAATCAATTTAATTTAAACCCCATGCATCTTAAAAAAATTGGGATGAAAAGTTATTTTCTGTTTGTTCAGATACGAAAAAAAGGAAAATATTTTATTCCTAAATATAATTTCAACACATGTGAATACAATTAAAATTTCATATCATTGTGGCTCCTGTGAAATAATTCATCATTCATTATTACTAAAAGAGTAGAATATAAACTTAACATTTAACATGAGTTTTATATAGTTTTGAGAATATAAGCAAAGAGGGAAAAGTGCCATTGCTGTATCTATATTATGCAATTGTGTATATCAGAAAGAAAATATATCACTAATATATGTTTTTTCTAAAGGCTATATTTATAATTTTCAAGTGAAATATTGATATTTTCACTTTTTGCTCCCAGACTGTAGGTAAAATAATGCAGCTAATTTTGCTTCTTTATTACAAACGTACAACTAATTTAAAAAACAATGTTAAAAAATATTTTAAATTAATTATTTTTTTTTCCTGTCTTGAATTTGTTCTAGTTGAAATTTAAATCTGTTTAGTTTTTGGCATTTAGCATCCTCTTCTTGATTTTTCCACATATAATTTGAAAAAAATGTCTTGAGTGACAAGTAAATTTGCATGCATTTATGATGTACAGTGTGAATTTTTGATATATACAGACATGTAGAATGGCTAAATTACACTCTTTAGCATATAGGCCTTACCCTGCATTCTGAACATAAATGTGTATAGTGTGATGATAATATTTAAAATCTACTCACTTAGCATTTTTAGCTATACAGAATATTGTTATTAGCTGTAGGCATTATGATATATAATAAGTATATAATATACAATAAGAAATTATTCTTCCTATATGCTTGAGACTATGTACCCTTTGCCCAAAATCTACCTAATCCCTGCCCAACATTTATGCAATGCTCCCAAACCCAGCCCAGAACCATATTATACTTTGTTTCTATGAGCTTGATTTTTCTAGATTCCATAAATAAGAAAATTGTACAGTATTTTTCTGCCTGGCCTGGTTTATTTTATTTACATGATGTTCTTCAGTTTTGGCCAAATTGCTGAGAAAATGAGAGAATTTAGTTCTTTTTTAAGATTAAATAATATTCCTTTTTTTATATATGCCAAATTTTCTTTGTTCATTCATCCACAGGATTTAGGTTGATACCATATTTTAGATACTGTGTAATGTTACAATGAACATGGGAGTGACAACATCTCTTTAACATACTGATTTTATATTCTTTGTGTATATATATCCAGTAGTGGAAATGCTGAATCATATAGTTGTTTTATTTTTAAATCTCTGAGGAAACATCATATTAATATTCATAATGGCTGCACCAATTTATATTCCAACAAATGAGGTGTAGGGCTTGCTTTTCTTGTTGGGAGTAGTAATTCTTAAAGCTTATAATCCCTATGGCTTGGGAGGCTGAGATAGGACAATAGCAAGTTCAAAGCCAAACTCAGCAAAAGCAAAGAGCTAAGCAACTCAGTGAGACCCTGTCTCTAAATAAAATACAAAATAGGGCTGGGGATGTGGCTCAGTGGTTGATGGTCCCTGAGTTCAATCCCCAGTACCCCTCCCTGCCAAAAAAAAATAGAGTTGCTTTTCCCCGCTTTCTCTTCAACATGTGATATCTTTTTGTTTTTGAAAATAGATATTCTAATATGTAAAGGTGATACCTCATTGTGGTTTTAATTTGCATTTATCTTATGATTAATGCTGGTCATCATTTTTTCAAATACATATTGGCCATTTATTTGCCTTCTTTTGAGAAATGTCCATTTGGATTTTTGCCCATTTATCAATCAGGCTGTTTTCTTACTATTATGTTTTTAAATTCATTATATATTATGGATATTAGCTCCTTATCAGATGTATTTTTAAAGTTTTCTCTTTTAACATTTGTACTTAAAATATCTGATTTATACACCACAATTACAGTATTAGATTATTCTGAATTTGACTATATGCTTACTTAACAATGAGTATTTTTGCTTTCATATGTTCTTATGTTAGTAATTAATATTCTTTTTTCAGTTTAAAGAACTTCCTTTAACATTTCTTATAAGATAGAAAGAAAGTGCTGATAAATCCCTGAGCTTTGATTATCTGAGAAATTCTTTATACATCCATTTTTTTTTTTTTTTTGCTACCAAGAATTGAACCCAGGAGTGCTCAACCATTGAGCCACATCCCAGTCCTTTATATATATATATATCTGAATATAAACACTGACAGCTGCTTTATTTACAATATACAAAATTTATAAATAACACATATCTCTAAACAATGAACAAAGAAGTTCTCACATAAGCCTCACTGTTGCATCTCAAAATAATTACACAGCATAATTACACACACACACACACTTCATGATGACAGTTATTTAAAATCCTAAAAAAAATAACAAACTACCTTGTTGTAAAGGAAATCAATGGTTTCCCAGAAGGCTAGGGAACATACAGAGAGGGATTATAAAAGGGCATGAAATAAATACACGGGACAGATAAGTTAATTTTAATGACTGCAACAGTGTTAAGACTTTAAACAAATCATACTTTGTTTTAGTCAGGGTCTATGTTGCTCAGGATGGCCTCAAAACTCCTGGGCTCAAGTGTATCTCCTGCTTCACCCCCAAGAAGCTTAGGCACATATAGTACCACACACAGCTCTAACTTGTACACTTTACATGAGCGTATTTTGTCGCATGTCAATTACACAAGTTATACTTTAATAAAGTTTTAAAAAGCAGCTCAGAATAAGCTTGGATGACCTGCTGTCCTTGGAAAATCAGGTTGGAAAATCAGGTTGATTATACCATTTTCATGACCTGAAAGGGGAGGCTTGGCTTCAGGGGCAGTGAATATTGGCAGGCAATAAAGGCTATATTGCTACTGGAATTAACAGGAATGGTGACTGGGACACAAAAGTCATATCCCTAGACCAAAGGATCATCTTTCATGTTTTCATGCCTGCACAGCAATGGGCAAGGCGTGAAACGCCCACAGACACAGGAATCCATAACACCCCAGTGCATCTAACTTCCTTCATTCCTCCCTCCCTCTCTCCCTTCCTTTCTTCCCTCCTTCCCTTCTTTCTTTCATTTTTTTTTTTTTTGTTGTTTTTGTTTTTGGTTTTTAAAGACAGGGTCTCACTAAGTTGCTTAGGGCCTTGCTATGTTGCTGAGGCTGGTTTTCAATTTGTGATCCTCCTGCCTCAGCCTCCTGAGCTGTTGGGATTACATGTATGTACCACAATACTTGTTTCTATCTTTCATTTTGGAGGACAGTTTTACTAGATAAAGTATTCTAGGCTACCAATTTTGTTCTCTTTCTTTCTTTCTTTTTTCATTGTACACTTTGAATATATGCCATCCATCTCCTGGCCTATAAGGTTTCTATTACAAAATCCACTAATAAACTTGGAATTCCCTTACTTGTGATTTGTTTATTTCTCCTTGCTGCCTTCGGGAGTCTGTGTTTGATTTTTTTAACAGTTTGATTACAATATATTCTTGATTTAGTCTTGTTTTAATTGCATCTGATTGGAGTTGTTTGACCTTCATGCATCAGGATATTTGTATATTTATGTTCTAAGATCTGGAAAGTTGTGCGCTATGACTTTTTTAAAATAAACATAAATCATTTTGACTCTCCTTCTTAAACTCCAAATCAGGTATTTGCTCTTTTGATGCCATTTCATGAATCCCGTAAACTTTCTTTTTCATTTATATTTTCTTTTTTCTCCTCTACAATATTTTCAAATAGCTTTACTTTGGGTTCTCAAATTCTTTCTTTTGCTAAATCAATTCTGCTGTTAATCTTCTATATTGTAGTTTTCATTTCATTTATCATATTTTTCATTTTAAAATTTCTGCTTAATTTTTTAAAAATAATTTTAATTTCTCAGTTAAAAAAACATAATTTTGGATATTCATTGCTTTTCTGACTTTTTCCTTTTTTGTGATACCCAGGGCCTCTCCTGTGCTAGTCAAATGATTTACCACTAATCAACACATTCCCAGTTCTTTTATCCTAACTTTATTGAATTGTTTTGATATATTTTTGAATGTCATTGAGATTCCTTAAGATGATTATTTTAAATTTTTGTCAATCAGTTTATGTATCTCCATTTTTTTGTGATCAATTATTTGGTTACTGATAGTTTTTCCCCAAGTGGTTTTTCATTTTTTCTTATTGCCTTACATAAATGTCTGTGCATTTGATGGAAAAAAATCGCCTCTTCCAGACTTTATGAGCCAGTTCTTTTGAATAGAACTTCTCCTATGAAGATGGAAAAATAATCTGAGGGTCTTTACTGGATGGAATAAATGGTTCTGGCATCATTCAAGGACAGCTATGTGTGTCAGTTGAGCTTGGCATTGGGAAATATTGCTGGGATCCTCAGTGGCCAATGCTATGGATGGTACTCTGTCAGCATCAGGCATAGGAGATTTTTGTGGTGATAACTGCAAAATTTCTCACTTTTTCTATCTTTAGGAAAATTGTGATACTGGGTCTGGCTTGTAGGCTTATTCTTGGTGGTGGCAGTACTGGTGTGTGGTAAGTGGCACACGTAGAGTGGCTACAGAGTTGAGGCCCAAACATGGACATGCATAGAGGACTGGCAGTTGTGGAATATGAGGCAGTAATGGTAAAGATGCTAGGCCATAATCATCTCCATTACTACATTGGTAGCAGTGTTTGAGTCATGAATATTTTTGAAATACCTAGGCAACAAAGAATCAGAGGTCAGGCATCGCCAATGTTAAAGCAGCTTCTGGAATCCTAGGTTCCACCACTTGACAGAGGATGAGCTTGTGCTTGGAGTCTGGGCAGACCCAGCAAGAGCACAGTTAGGGAACCTAGCTCTGGTATCTGAGGTGTGGGTGATACCAGTCAATCCTCAGAAACTGGGTTGGGAGTGTGAACACTCAGAAGTATCCATGGATCCATGTTTGGGCAAAGGCCAATGTGAGGTAAGAGAGGAGTTGACTCCGTTCTCAAAGTGCCTCAATAGTGACTGCTTCTCTGGTGGAGTAAGAGTGTGAAGCCATGTCTCCTTTTCTGGAGTACCTGGTGGTACTGGCTATTTGTTGCCTCAGAGTGGTTAGTTGCCAGTGTCGTTGTGAATGGTATTCTTAACTTTTGCCTACCTACTCTCCTGTCTCTAGGATTTCAGTTGTGTCATCCTCAACTTCAGTCCCTTCTATATGCATATTCTCTGCTCTTTTCTCTACTGTGGTGCTACAGTTTCTTCTGTTGACCTTTGAACCATTTCTGGAATATATTGATTTGTGAATAGTGGTCTACATATGTCTTTTGAGGGATAAATATTTAAGGCTGATGTCTCTTCTTCTATAGTCTTGAAGATGCCATTCTCAGTCCTTGTTTGATATTTTCTAACTAATACTATTTTATGTATATATGTGCATATATCTCTATGTATCACAAAGTGTATACACTGCTTATTATAGTTTTTATTTGCCTATACTTTAGAACTTCTGAGTTAATATAATTTTCATATAAATTTTATAATCATTCAAAATGATAATATTATATAATATAATGTATAATATTCTATAATAAATCTGAACATAATAATATAGATTGAATCTATTTTCTAGGCAAACATTACATTATTTACATGCCCTTTTTTATCTAACCAAAGGAATAAATTCAGAAAGTAAAATTTTGCAGATGAAATACCTGAATTTCATAGATTTTCCTTACCCCACACATCTAAAACATAGGAGTTGGAGCTAGAATTTAATATTGGCCATAATACCTTAGTTAATATTTTGATCAAAACTCACAAAAAGATTCCTCTCCCTTTAATACATTATACAGTTTAAAAATACAATAGTCAGTGAGTGTTATTTAGTAAATCTTATTCAGCATTTGAGACAGAAAAGTTATACTTTGATTTTTCTTGATTTATATTATCCTTTAAGAGAGGTCTCTCTCTCTCTCTCTCTCTCTCTCTCTCTCTCTCTCTCTCTCACACACACACACACACACACACACACACACACTTTCTTATTCAAATTGGGTTTGAGAACTCCTCTTATTCCTTACAGATTCATCATGTAAATAAGCATACTAAGGACTGTTGGAGACAGTTCTCCAAGAGACTATTGAATGAACACATATTTTGAATGGAAGTTAAGGGTATCCTTTAACATGAACAATTTTTCAACTGTATTTATTATAATGAGCATCTTTGGAAGGTAGGGATACTATCTGCCTCCAAAGCACATTCTTACTGTTCAATATAATAGAAATATGATGACCTCGGGAGCAAAGGCAAAGCTTGCTTGCTTGTCCTTTATCACAGATTTGGTTTTCTAAACTCAGGGCTCCTCTGTCCTGATGCTATCTGCTACACATTCTGGGTTTCTAGGGGCCCATTTGCATTGCTTCCATAACTGACACAAATGTGCCACTGATCAGGTTGCCTTCTGTGACATGTGTAATAAAATAAATTTTTCTGGAAATTTTATGACTTCTATCAGTATTCATGAAAGCAGAGTACCTTGAGTCATAATTTGCAAGTATGGTAAAATTCCAGAATTTTGTAATTCTTGAAAATATTTTGATGGGTTATTTGACCAAATAGCTAATGTAGTGATTTACATTAGTTAATTGAATATTTTAAAACATCTTCATCTAAGAATCTGTTTAACCTATGTGTTTATTAGTAAACATTATTATATGATAAAGAAACTCCCTTATATGGTAAACATTGGGATATCTTGATCTACAATAAATAGTATATTTTTTGAGTGAGGGGCATTACAGATGCAATTTTGTTTGAAATATTGAAATGAATGTATTAAGATTTGTGTTATTTTTTACTAAACTCGGGTTTTACATTACATATGGCACAGGTATCCTCTAGGATATGACTTAACAACAGTTGACAGATTCAGTGTAAATCATTTACCACAAAGAATACATTCCCATTTTTCTCATTCATTTTTATGGCAACACTGCTCTTTCTAGTTATTGGCAGAGCAGTGTTGCCATAAAAATGTTAGTTGTGATGTAGGAAGAAAGATGAAATAACAGGTAGCAGAAACATTTACTTTTAGAAAGTTTGATGATGGCTCAAATGAGAATGTTATTTGAAGATAGTTAATGTGCTAAATTTAAGTTTGGGATTTTCACAATTAAATAATGTGTTTCATTGAAAAATACAGTACATATTATTTGTGAGATATTGCTTACTAAGTATTGTGATTTTTTATTAGAGATCATATTCTATTTAGAAATGTCAATAATATTTTGTATTTTTAAACTGTATATTCAATGAAAAGTCATGACCAAATATTAAAAATAAAGTAGTTTTCTACCCACCTTTGTTGATTACATTTTCTTAATTACTGTTATGAAACTGCTACTATCAGATGAGGTAAATACTTTTGTTAGGTGAAATAAAACAAACCAGGAGAAGTTGACAGGAACTCTTTTAAAATTAGGGGCTTCTCTGAAAATGTGACAGTTTTTCCAATAGTGAAGCTATGAGAGCTATGTGAAGAATGTAATCATTTTGGTTTTGAAATTACCTGTCATTCACTGCTCTTAGGCCTTATTAGCAAAACTCTGACTCTTCTCTTACTTTTGATATCCCAAGATGTTTTTTTCCTTTTCATATAATACTTTAAAACAAAATTTAAAAAGAAATCAATAAACAATCTTGTGAACAAGTTGTTATTCAAATTTTTCATTTAACTCTACGTTAGTCTATCAGATAGTATATGAACATAAACACAGTCCTTGTTACCCAAACCTGCTCTTGTTATCACACATTTGATAGGTTCCAACAACCTAATAACAAGCTACCAATGGGAACTGAGTGTTCTAAATTTGGAACATAAGTCAAAAAACAGAGCTCAAATTTAAATATATTTTTTATTTAATGGGCTTTTTGGGTAGACTTTTCCCAAAATATTTTTCAAAATATATTTGTGAGGAAAAAGAAATTTATGTGCATATCAAAAAGTTGACAAAATAGATTTTAAAGACAATAGAAATTACACAACAGCTTACAATTCAGAGACAATGACTACTAACATTTAGTATGACTGGATAAGTAACTGAAAACACAATGAAAATATTTATTTTATTTTATTTTTACTTTTGTTTCAATATTGTGTTTTTAAAGCAAAATTAATGTCAACATTTTCTCAATTTGTTAGATTTTTCACAATATTTTGATATTTGACAGCCTGAGTCATTAATGAGGTGGACATCACTTTACCAATATAAGCTTTGCCCAGAAAACTGATTCCTTTTATACTTGGTCTTTCTGTGTACAACTTACCTGCACCTTCAATTAGTGTGTGGATAAAAATAAGGAATAACTAGACACTGTTTATGTGATGGGATCAGAGCAAGAAGAAGGACATTTTATATTTAAATAAACATATTTAATCTTTAACAATCTAAACTTTATTTTTAAGATGTTTATTCAATAATTTTCCTTGTGCGCTTGCAAAAAAATGAGAACTATTTTCTTTTGTTATGGTTTCCACTTGATGAAATTTTAGCTGTCATACTCTTGATCTCCTTCATTTTTTTTCTCATCATTTTGCCACTGAGGCACTGTGAAACCTTCTAAGTTTTCCACATTCTTACATGAAGAACAGATGTGATATCTACTCAAACCCCTAGAAACCAGCAATTATACATCCTGAGCTGCTATATTAAAGTGAAAGTATTATCTATATTTTACTTAGCTAATCCTCTGATATTCTTCACTGATAGAATACATGAAAAATATTAAATATATTCACCAACACATTCAAATACTCCTACAAGTATTATTTTTTCTCTTTAAAGTTTAGGCTTTTAGATTTAATCTCAATCCATTGTCCTTCTTAGTTTCCACTCCAAAAAAAGTTCTAGTGTTGTCTCTGTGTATCAGTTTGGTTGTTATTGTTTTTTATGTTATTTTTTTGTCACTGCAGCAAATATCTTTCTTAGAAAAGAGGTAGGCTGAGCAATTTCTACTTTTTTGACTGTTACAAAAAAGTAGTACTTCAACAAGAAAATACCCAACTGGCATTATCAGTTAAAAAGCGTGATTACAGATGTCTAATAAAAGACTAAAACGATTATCATACTCATCCTTAGATAAATATAATTTAAAGTCAGTTTTTTGCCTAATAGCTTGGAAAAGATTTCAAAAAATTGATCCAGTTTTATTTTGAGAAAGATATAATAACTTTTGGACATAGTTGTGAACATATAAACCTTTGTCAACTATCTCAGAAGAAAATGGATTATTATATACCAAAACGTTGAATGTTCTTCTGCTTTAATCCAGAAATTCCACTTTTCTAATCTTTTACTTAACATGCATTGGACCAAGCATGTAAACATACTTGTATATTTTTAAAACTAATATCATTAATATTAATTGATGGAATAATCATATTTGTATAACAACATATAATGCATAGATACATTAAATAAAATGCTTCTATCACTTTTTAAAAACTATAAAATGTAAAATCCATCACCTTGGACATATCAACTACACACAAGCTGTCTATTAGGAGTTGTCATAAAGAAGCATGTAAAGCTATTATGCCTGAAGGACAATGGAGAGAAGTTTTACATCCTTTCAAGACTCTGGCCTTCCTTATCATAGCAGCTGTCAGATATCAGTCTTGCTATCAGACAGTTACTCCTGTTAAAATTTCAAGAACTGTCAGAGACACTGGCCATTATATAACCTTTTTCTATTATCCCTTTATTCATGGTGTCATGGTGTCTTCAGCACCTCTACTGCAGATAGGATTGAGAGGCAATAAATATTATCTAGATCAGTAAAATTCATGAAAATAGCATTATTATCTGACAAAAATATCAGACATGAGGAATTTCAATGCAACCTCTGGCAGTAGGACTGACAAAATTATCTAAATGACTAAGGTGAACTTGAATACATACTAAGCTCAGAAGTTTCGAACATTGTATTTTTGAGGATGGGGATAAATTTGGAGAATGTAATGAATCTCCTTTATTTTAGATCTGTTCTGCCAATAAAATCTTGATGTGGATTTATATTTGACAGAATATAGCAATAGTCACAGATCTTACATTTTGAGAGGCAGGATGGTATTTAGCTACTCATAAACTTCTAAGCATCACATAGCTCCAAAATCTTTCATTTCCACATTGATTGAGAAGGAAATCTCTTATCAACTTTGCATTTTTGAAGTTGTCAATTTGTTCACTTATTGTCATTTAGCCTAAGGATAGTAGGCTTCTTAAGCTTCCATCCATATTTTTTTCTTGAAAAGATATTTTCACGCAGCAAAATAGGGGGGTTTGTGTGTGCATGTATGTGTGTGTTTCTTCTGGGCTTTATAAAACTGGACAAGGAGTCAATTAAAGGCAAGATTTTCATTCCTTTGTACATTGTGTATTCCTTATATACATACTATGCATGTGATAGATTTTAAATATTTTCTTCTCTAAATATTTTTGAATTAATGAATGGACAAATGGGAATTTTTATGTGTTGATTTTTGATGCCAATCTCATTTCAATGACTATGAAATCCTCTGTCACTGGAAACACACACACACACACACACACACACCTACACACTTGTGTATTTGTATATGTTAGCACTCATATATATCAACTAATTGACACACATATATGTTATGTATGGATTCACCTGTGTGTGTACACACATATATGTGTTGAGAAAAGGTATGTATTTTTTTGTATTCGTGTATTTAATCAGTTTTCCAGAACATTAATTGCTCTTCCCATGAGCAGGAAAGCAATGTGGGTTATAAGGGTAATACAAAGATAAATAAATTTGACCTCAGACTTAAGACACTTATTGTTCATAAGCTCATTCATTTTGCCTGTTTTCTGGTTATTTATGCTCATCTATACCTTGAAAACCAGTTTTTTTTTTTTTTTTTAGTTTCAGCATTTTACCATTTCAGCAATAACTTCCAGTGAGAATAATACTTGTTTTCAAATGTGTTCAGATGCCAATTAATTCCTGAAAATGAAATTCTGCACATTTTTAGAGAATATTAATTTTTTAAAGAGTCTTATAAAATATAAACACTTTTTACAGTTATATACATATTTATAATAATTTCTATTATGTAGTTGTTGAAACAGTATATGTATTTAAGAAACTGTTTTTAAAATATGTCAGCCAACTTGGAAGGATATAAATCTCCAGAAAATAATATAACTGCCAAGAAAGTGGGACAGGCTGTAAAATGGAACATATGTTCTGTGTTATAGGACTTGTGTTCTCAGAAGTATTTGGTTGAAATATCTCGGAAGGGCTTGGTTAAAATAAAATTGTCCTTCCAGAAAAACATATATTAATGACTCAACCCTCTTTCAGGAACTGTCAAATAAACATAGAAGGGTCTATATGTCTTTTATTCTGCACATAAAAGATTTACAGTTTTGAATTTTAGAAAATACATTGATAATGTAAGTCTTTATGTGGCTGGAATTGAAAAAAAGTCTAAGGAACATTCAATCATCAATAATTTTCATACTTATTTGAGTTTATCAGAAGTATTAATTATATAAAATACAATTAATGGATGCATATATTTAGAAAAAAAATCATTTTTAAATAAAATGGTTACTATCAGGTGGAAAGGTGATTTTTACTAATTCAATAAGCATAATGAAACAAATTAGTCATATTTGTCAATATAATACTTATAAGGGAAACATGGCAAACAGGAGCAGGCAAATATGTAAAGCAATGTGTGTAATCATTGCTATCAATCAGACCTCACCTATTGCACATAAAAACAGTATTTTAGATGAGAATATAGAAAATGAGAGGTAGAATCAAGTCAAGTTTTGGAATGACAGAATAAATCTGTGGCACTAGAAATCACAAAAATAAGTTATGTCACAACTTTTGTTATAGTTTAAATGTAAGATTAAAATTAGATATTCATGCTAATGCATGAAAAGTGATTCATATGGTGTAAACTAGATGCTCAGAAAAGAAATCACTTCATTATCATTCCAAGATAGAAAGGTTGCTCTGCTGTGAACAGTGGGTACTGATGCAGTAATCAGAAAAAAGCTCTTTCTTTTCAATTCTTGATCCATTTCAGACTCCTCCTTAATACTCATGCAAGCCTTACCTGCAGAAAAAAGAAGTCAATTTTTTTTTCTATTCTGTCAATTGAATGACAAAAAGCTAGCTAAATGGGAAACTTCTCTATATTTTGGTAATTACTATGAGCCACTTTTTTGACATATGTGAGAAAGTCAGCAAACAGATTACTTTCCCTTGTTTTTTTAATTTTTTTTTTCTTGGTACCAGGTATTGAACTCAGGGGCACTCGAACACTGAGCCATACTCCCAGCCCTATTTTGTATTTTATTTAGAGACTGGGTCTCACTGAGTTGCTTAGCACTTCACTAAATTGCTAAGACTAGCTTTGAACTCATGATCCTCCTGCCTCAGCCTCCTGAGCCGTTGGGATTACAGGCATGTGCCACTATGCCTGACAGCAAACAGATTATTGATGTTTTAAAGCAAAATTATTCAAGAATGATCCTCAAAACAACAGTTATATGAAATATTAAAGATGTCACATGAGAAAGGAGTACTTGATTTAGGAAAAACCACATTTTTCTTTCTTATTGTGGAGATTCCAAGAGTATATTGGCAGATTAAAGAGTGAACTATTCTATCATAAAGTAATCTACTTAACTTTATTTGGGTTAACCTGTCTTCTATTTATTTTCCACAGTTTCTTTTATTAAATGTCCATGAAAAAAAATCATTAGGAAAGGGTAGCCAACGCTTGGAGAAGAGAAATTCTGCTCCTTTATCTAGCTTGCAATGAAATTTCATAGATAACATCACTATTTATCTATATAGTACAAAGCTATCTTCATTCTTGACATATTTTAATTACTTTGTTTAAAAAATATTACATATTTTTAATATTTATGAAAACTGTTCACACGTGTCATGTTTGATGCCTATTCATTGTTCTCTCTACTGTGCTCAAAGAGATTTGCCCAGTATTCTGCATCACCCTTGAAACTTTCTCTCATTCAGCCCTGTACCAGATTTTGGTACCGACATGCAGAGGTCAGAGATAGAATGATGTCATGATGCCAAAAGAAAAAGTCACATATAAAACTGAGAGCAAAGGTTGCTTCATATGAAAGCTACAAACACTGATAAAATACATAGTGATTTACTGTGGAAAATAAAAACTATTGCAAGGAAGAACCTTTTACAATGATGAAAAAGTAAAGATATCTCAGAATTCAGTAGCTACCTTTGACTGCTACATGGATTAAGATTAAGACACCTGCTTTGAGAGTATGTTTATCATAAACATATACTATATTTACCAACATTTTTTTGATAAATGAAAATTCTAAATGCTTTGTTAGAAACTTACTTTAATCCAGGAATTGTGGCTCATACCTGCTGTCCCAGTGGCTTGGGAAGCTAAGGCAGGAGGATCACAAGTTCAAAGCCAACCTCAGCAACTTAGTGAGGCCCTAAGTAATTTAGTAAGAACCTTTCTCAAAATAAAAATACAAAAGGGTCAGGGATGTGGCTTAGTGATTAAGCAACCCTGGGTTCAATCCCTGATACAAAAAAAAAAAAAAAAAAAAAGCCTACTTTACATCGTGCACCCAAACAAATCTCTAATGGTCTCTGATTTAAATACAGAAAATGATTAAAACAAATGTTAAAAATCTGATTGGCTTGAAATCAATGATTGTTTTTAACTGAATAGAAAGCTCTGATATATTTGCTGACAATTTATAGCAGAGGATCTATAAATAAGAAGAAAATGCAAAATAGATACATATTTCTATTATTAAAAAATTGAATTGCTATAATTACTCCATTCATATATTATTATATATGTATATGTGAATATGTATTTATATAATCACATATGCATACCCATATGCATACACATACATAGGTACATGAAAATTACTATATATCATCATATAACATATATCTTATCTAATGATTAAAAAATAAATATATATATAATATGTGAACATAACATATATTTATATATTAGTATATAACTATATAATAATAATATAAATATATAATATGTGAACATCAGAGATTTTTCCATAGTATGTTCTGAAATCCTTGATTGTGGCTTCCAAAATCATCTCTATGAATATTGGGAAAACATTTTGGCTCTGGATTAGCACTGAGTAGTTTGAACAATGAAATGAAAAATATTGCTTATGAAAAGTAGTTGTTTCTCTTTTGAACAGTGACAATTTATACCCTTTTGATTATTACATTTGTCTGTTTTTCATTGCTGTAACCAAAATATCTGACAAGAACAATTTAGAGGAAAAGTTTACTTTGGTTCCCAGTTTCAGAGGTTCAGTGCAAGTTTAGCCAATTCTATTACTCTGGACCCAAGTGAGGCACAGCCAAGTGTAGTGAAGGAAAGCAGCTGGGAACACAGCACCAGGAAGCAAAGCAAGAACTTTGCTCAACAAGGATGATATATATATATATATATACCCCAAAGGCATACCATGCCCCCAAAGACTCGCCTCCTCCAGCCACACCCTACATGCTTTTAGTTACCACTCAGTTATTCTTATCAGGGGATTAATATACTGATTGGGTTAAGGCTTTCATAATCCAATAACTTTTTTTTAGATATTTATTCTTAAGATTTAGGCAGACATAATATTTTTATTTTACATTTATGTAGTGCTGAGGATGGAACATGGTGTCTTGTGCATGCTAGGCGAGCACTCTACCACTGAGCCACAACCCCAGCCCTTCCAATCACTTCTTAACCTACTTGCATTGTCTCATACATGAGCTTTTGGGGGACACCTCATATCTAACTGAAGCGTAAGTGTAGGCAGGTGGAGTATGGCTAGAGGAAGTAGGTTATAGGGAGAATGCCTATGAGGACTGTACCTTGCCCAAGGATTCTTTTTTTGTTTCTCTCTGTTTTCCTGCTGCATATTCTAAGCAGCTTTCCTTCACCATCTTTTTCAGGCCCAGAGCAATGCAGTTGGACCAACCATGGATTGAGGCCTATGAAACCATGAACCAAGATAAAATTTTCCTCCTCTAAGTTGTACTTTGGGCACAGCTACAAAAACAAACTAAAAAAAAAAAAACCCAAAATTAAAACAAAAGAAGAACAACATCAACAAAACTAATGCAGCCTGTTTAAAAGTAGATCTCAAAAAGGCCATTTATTACCTAATGCTTATCTGCCTTAGGAAGAAAAGGGATTACAGGGCTGCTAATATTCCTTCAAAAAAGAAATTTAAAAAAAAAGATTTTTTTTCTTATAAATTTAGAAATCCTTTAAGAGCTAAGCAGTGTAGGAGGTAATTAACATGTAGGAAGTAATTAATATGTTTATTGACTTTTCTTTGGAAAATATATAATATATAACATGAGGAGTAGAAAGTATAATGCTTATAACCAAATCAATTTGTACAAAATATTGTTCTAAATGGTTACACATATCATCTCATATAATCTTCACAACATCCATGTTTGATAGGTTATATTACTATCCATATTTTAAATATGAGAAAATTGAGTGATAGGGAAGTTGTTGAACTTAAGTAGGTTGCTAATAAATGTGAGATTCAGGATTTAAACTCAGTCACCCTACACTTTGCTGTCATCAAATATCTTAATATTTTTCAAGTTCTTTGCCAGAGTTGTTCAATGTAAAATTTTATGCTAAGGCAATTGTTGAGTGGGATCTAAGGTCCAAAAGAGAAATAAACTGCCTTGAAGAAGAGAACTTCATGTTAACTGCTATTCAACCCCAGGGCTCTAAAAGCACTAGCATACTCTCTTGTGATCCCAAAGAAAGAACTTGGAGAAATCAACAAAGATGGTTTGGGCATTTAATTTTTATGTACTCCTCCACATTGGCAGATCAGACAATGTGGAGAGATATGTGGGACCTACAAACAGGGGAAATACATACATAGGATAGGCTTTGTGTTTACTGTGGACATGGATTTTTTTCAGATGTTTTAAGTGTATTTCTTTACAACCAAGTTCACTCTGCTTTGATCTCCTCCTAAGGATTGGATAAAAGGGAAAGGGAAATATTACCTTTGCTTATTGGGAGGAGGGTGGTAACTGGGGATTGAATTTAGGGTCACTCAGCCACTTAGCCACATCCTCAGCCCTATTTTGTATTTTATTTAGAAATAGGGTCTCTTTGAGTTACTTAGTGCCTCAGTATTGCTGTGGCTGGTTTGAATTTGCAATCAGTGCACCACTACACAAGGGCAACATTTCCCTTCTCTTTCTGTTTTCTTTGAAGACCATATTCCTATGTCACTGCTAAGAACAACAAACCTTCCTAGGTACTGATCCATGTTTACCCCAACAGCTGATGTAAGAAATTGTTACATTGCAAATTTAGGGGAATTTATGAGGCTCAATCAGATATTAGAAAAAGAGAATTAGGTCTTATAGAGAGAAAATGAGTTCAAAAGAGGGTAAGTGAGGGAGACCAAGATAAAACATGTAGAGAAAACAAGAAGATGTGTGGAAAGATGTAATATTTTTTGTGTGTGATTAAGGGGATCCAAGAGTATGGTAAGAAACTAAGGATGTAGAGTTAAATTTTCCATATTTGAAACACAGAGTCTTGATTTATGGAAAAAAATAATAAAATGCATGCAAATAAAGTAAAAAATAATCATCAATGAGGTCATGTGGAGTTCAATTGTACCTCAGAGGAAGTATTTCTGTCTCAAAGGGTAAAGAATATGATTTAATGATAAAGAAACCCCCATTTTAGGAGATTCCTTGCTTATAGAGCTGACCTGTTTGATGCTTCTCTTGTGGTTTTGATTAAAATCAGTGTTGTGTAACAAACCATGAAAAGTGGTTAATCACTTTGTAGTATATGTTTTTCTATAACATCAAGGATTGGAAGTAAGCTCTAGAAATTGGAAATCCTGGACTGAGAAGGATGGCTGTTTTTCTGCTGTATTAATCAGGGTTCTCCTGAAAGATAAAACAAATTGAAGAGATAGGTAAATAGGTAGATAGAAAGATGGGTAAACAGACATATGGACAAGAAAGAACGTATTAAGGAAATTGGCTCACATAATCAGAGAGATCAGGAGAAGCCCCATAATAGTCTGTCTCCATGTGGGAGAACCAGAGAAATCAATAGAGTGATTCAGTTCAGGTGTGGGGGCCTGAGAACAAATAAAGAAAGTCACTGCTATAACTCTCAGTCCAAGGCCAAAGGCCCAAGAGCCCCAGATACTGCCTGTACAAGTCCTAGAGTTGACAGGCCAAAGAATCTGTAGTTCTGACATCCAAGGGCAAGAGAAGAAGGTGTTCCCACTCTGGGATCCACTACCTTTTTGTTCCATCCAAGTCCCTGGCCATTTTCTAGGTGCCCACCCAGATGGAGGGCAGATCTTCCCTACCACATTTACCAACTTATGTGCCATGTGAATACAGCTTCCTAATATTTAAATTTTAACTGACATATCATTTTATGAAAAAATGTTAAACTATCAATGAATAATAATTATAATATTACTTATGTCATATTTATAAGTAAATTAAAAATATACTTGTTTAAAACAAAATAAATATAATTAATTAATATAGCTAATTCATGATTTTTTTCTGATTTACTTCTCCTTTTTGTTTTTTTTTTTGCAGTACTGGGGCTTGAACACAGGGTATATCATGCAAACTACATAAGTCCTATACCATTGAACTACATCCTCAGCCTCTTGCTTTTTTTAATGCTTTTTATTTTGTTTGTAGGTATTTTTCTTTAAGAAATTACCAAAGTGTTTCATAGAGTGGTTATAAATTCTCATTGATAAATATACATATTTAGTGGAGTAAACCAAGGCCAAGCATGTGAGATTTTTTTTTAAAAATGGTGGTTATTCTAAGCCACTGAGTTTTGAAAAGGCTTGTTATACAAGTATAGGGAACTGATATACATGCTCACCATACTTCCTTTATGATCTTACTTTATGAATCATCCAAATATTAGATGCCTGATTGAGGGCTGACTCTCAATTTCAGTAAGTGAATCTTTTTAAAGTTACACATCTGTGCATCTGTAACAACACTGTAATAATGCATATGCCTCAAATTACTTGATGAGAATTTGTATGAAATACTTCATGCATGGTTTGTAAACAATAAATAGAAGAGCCAAAAGTATTATTACATATTAAATATTTTATAATACAAGGGAATTTGGTCTCTGTCCATTTATTTGTTTTAACAGATTAAAGTTTTCTTAATCTGAAGTGGCTACACAAATTATGATTGACTCCAATGAACTTTGGCTTAGATTTGGATTATATCCCTAATTTCAGCCATAATTTTTGATCGATATTCCCAATAGCTACCATAAACTGTATATTCCATAAAATTTTTGTACTGCCTTCATACATGGGGATTCAAAGGCACAAAACCACCACTACTTCAATATTGATACTTTTTATGATCTGTTTAACTTTTTTTTTTGTACAAGGGATTGAACCCAGGGGTGCTTAACCAATAAGCCATATCCCCAACCCTTTTTTAAAAAAAAATTTATTTAGAGATAGGGTCTTGCTGAGTTCCTTAGTGCCTCTCTAAGTTGCTGAGGCTAGTTTTGAGCTCTCAATCCTCCTGTCTCAGCTTCCCAAACTGCTGGGATTACAGGTGTGTACCACCATGTCTGGCCATGATCTGTATAACTTTGTGACATAAACAGCAATTTAAGATTATTGGCAAAATTTACTGACCATCTATGGATAGTAAGTATAACAACAGTTGGTAATAAGCTAAATGTAAGCTTGTAGTTATTGTTGTTTAAATAGGTTTATATGAAACCCATATTTCAGTATCTATGAAAGAGCTTTACCAATAAAAATGTCCTAAAAGATGGTATAAAAACATCAAGTGAAATATAGCAGGGCCTCTGTATATTTTAACTTAGGTTTACTGATTAAAAGCACTATTAGATTATATGGATATATTCAGTACTGATATTGAAAATATGTTGATTATATGGTTTTACTGAAAGTATTATTAAAGATAACATGTTCTGTACAAATAATTCTTAATAAAAACTGATTTACATCAAAAATTCGTTTAGTGTGCATCTTTATTTTATTGTAGTTGGTACTATATTCCAAAATTATTATTGATTTCACAAAAAATCAATGGGTATTTGACTTATTGTTGGAAGAATATTTTATATTATGATGAAAGATCCACCAGCATAGTTTATGTTCAAGCCAAAATTCCCTGGGATTTTTACCACTGCTTTTGTGAAGATCCACAAAAGTTTACCTCTAAATAAAATATTTTCCCATCATTACTCTATGGTGCAAAGCTTTAGGAATTCTGGATTATTTGTTCATCTGTTAAACTGAATTGAGGATAGTTAAAAAAAAAAAAAAAAAAAAAGGTTCTGACCATGGCTGTGGACAAAACTCAAGTACAAATGAGTGGTTCTTCTTTTCAAATGAAGTTTTCTTTAGACTCCCAACTTTTCAGAAATTAATGTCTGTATTATTGATTTTTGCAAAATGTGTGTCCACCTTCAGTCTGCAACTTAACATGCAAATAATTGAGAACTTTTTAATAGAGAATGAACTATTTTTCCTCAAGATCCTATAAAAAGCCCTCTGAAAAAGTGGACTTAAGGAAAAATTTTTGGAAGATGTGTAGTCCTACATTCTTCTTCTTTTTTTTTTTTTATTGGTCGTTCAAAACATTACATAGTTCTTAATACATCATATTACACGGTTTGATTCAAGTGGGTTATGAACTCCCACTTTTACCCCGTATACAGATTGCTGTATCACATCAGTTACCCTTCCATTGATTGACATATTGCCTTTCTAGTGTCTGATGTATTCTGCTGTCTGTCCTATTCTCTACTATCCCCCCTCCCCTCCCCTTTTCTCTCTCTACCCCTTTTACTGTAAATTATTTCTTCCATTTGTATTGTCTTGTCTTACCCCTCCTTTCCTCTTATATGTCATTTTGTATAACCCTGAGGATCGCCTTCCATTTCCCTTCGATTTCCCTTCTCCCTCTCTTTCCCTCCCACCTCTCATCCCTGTTTAATGTAAATCTTCTTCTCAAGCTCTTCGTCCCTACCCTGTCCTTGTTGACTCCCCTTATATCAAAGGAGTCATTTGGTATTTGTTTTTTAAAGATTGACTAGCTTCACTTAGCATAATCTGCTCTAATGTCATCCATTTCCCTCCAAATTCTATGATTTTGTCATTTTTTAATGCAGAGTAATACTCCATAGTGTATAAATGCCACATTTTTTTTTATCCATTCATCTATTGAAGGGCATCTAGGCTGATTCCACAGTCTTGCTATCGTGAATTGAGCTGCTATGAACATCGATGTAGCAGTGTCCCTGTAGCATGCTCTTATTAGGTCTTTAGGGAATAGACCGAGAAGGGGAATAGCTGGGTCAAATGGTGGTTCCATTCCCAGCTTTCCAAGAAATCTCCATACTGCTTTCCAAATTGGCTGCACCAATTTGCAGTCCCACCAGCAATGAACAAGAGTGCCCTTTTCCCCGCATCCTCTCCAGCACTTATTGTTGTTTGACTTCCTAATGGCTGCCAATCTTACTGGAGTGAGATGGTATCTTAGGGTAGTTTTGATTTGCATTTCTCTGACTGCTAGCGATGGTGAGCATTTTTTCATGTACTTATTGATTGATTGTACTACATTCTTCTTCTTGAAAAAGCCTGACGACAATTAGAAAAACAAATATTTTCCAGTATATTTGAGCTTTTCAGAAAACTCTTTCATTTCTCATTTTAATGTTATGTCCTTAGTTTTTAATCAAATAATAAAATAAGAATAATAATGTGAATAGAGTACTACAAGAATAACCATACAAACTCCTTCCCAGTCTGTTCAGGGAATGTTGTTGAGTGTATAGTCCATTGTAATATTACCCAAGAAATTTACAAAACAAAGTATCTCTATGGACTTTGGTGTCTGAAAATGTTGGGCATTTCCCCAAGAATTGTGATACTTTCTAGTTTTTAAAAGTGGCACCATATAAATAACTGCATTTTAACTTTATTCTACTTTTCTTTGACTTAAATATTGAAACAATTTTAATCAAATTAAATGTGATTAAATTTCAAATTTTTGAAGTCTGCTTATTCAAGTTCCTCTCCCAGTTTTCATTACTATTCATAGTCTTTCATACTAATATTCTATATTTCTTTTCTGTGCAGCAATTGTCATTATCTCTTTCAAAATAAGAAACACAGAATAGCATTACAGACTTCTTATGAAGTGAAGTTTCAGAATCTCAAAGGATAATATTTTATTTACTATTTGATGGAAAACAATCTCTAACTTGAATTGGAACTGCTAAAATCAGGTTTGTATTCTCCGGATTTAACTCTCTTTTGATCCCCTAAGAATTTCTCAAATTTTATTATAATTGCTTCACTTTGAAAATGTCTATCTCACATCTATTCTTTCCTGACTCTAATTCCCAGCTCCTATTTTCTTTTCCTTTTTCTCTTTATTCTTCTGTTTCTTTCTTTTAAAAACTTTCTTAGGTATTGTAAGTTTTTAAAATTGTTACGTATCTATACTATTTTGTGGCCTATTGCTTTCTTTCTTTTAGAGCCTTTGAGGAAACAATTTATTTTTCCCTTTAGAAATCTTGGACTCTTATAGTTAAAGTCTGTGGCATAAAAACATTGTCAGATATTTAACCATGTTTCCATGTAGGTTTCCATGTAGGAATATGTTTCTAGACTGAGGTTTCAATGTTCCATTTCATTAAGAGTATAGTCATTACTTAAATGTACTAATATGACTCACTATAAAATTGTGCTAAGAGCCATAGCCAAGTAGGAATGATGCATGGCATTTTTGGTTGAAAGGTGATGCCAGCAAGCCATTGAGATGATAATGATAATTTATGTTACTACTATTTGAATATAAGCCCCATGAGGGCAGGAGTTATATTTCTCTTCTTTAATTATCAAAATTTAGAAGAGTACTTGACACATAATCAAAGTCCGAGGAAGTAACTCACGATTTGGTTTGTGTGTGTATGTGAGGAGGTTCTTCTTCAAATTTAATATTGTTAGAATTTGAATTATATATGAATTCTTTAAGACAGTTGTGTGTTTCCTTAAGTAAGGGAAGCACTTTGGTTACATTAAAAACATAACTCATAGATATATGCTCAGTTCTTTCTAAGAGTTTAGTAAAGGCTACAGTACTAAAGAGGAAGCCATCATTAAAATGTTGAACAATCTTTTTTTCAGGATGAAACATTACTTAGTGTGGAATGCTAGAAAGTCATTGCTTTTTATATTATTGTTTTTACCCTCTTCAGATTGCTGCTCTACACTTCAAACTCTGAGTTAGAAGTGCTTACAAAACAGACACTCTTAGAAATCTAGTAACTCATCATTGCCTTACTGTTTTAGGTAATATTTCCTCAATCTACCTTGGCTAGAAAAAATCACTCACAAACTTCAGACCTTCTCCTCCTGATGCATAAGTACCCCTCAAAAACCTGAAAAATTGTCTCAAACACTCTCAAAAAGATAATAACTAATAACTAGGTTGATTTTTTTTTTGCTGAGACACATACAAATGTACACCAGTTTTGTGTTTCAGGGTCCAAGATTGATTTTTTATGTGTGTATATGTGTGTGTTCTTTATTTAATCCTGCTGCTACTAGCATCTTCTATAACTACTTCTATTTGAATACACTTTCTCTGCCTTCCCTAGATTCTTCTACTACTAATCTATTTCTGTTTCTACCTGCTTATATTTCTATAGGAGTGTGAGACGGGCAGTTATAATTTCAGGTAGGCTCTGGCTAAGAAAGCTCACACTATGGGGAGACCATTTGAATAAAGACTGAAGAAGGGAGGGAGAATAGGAACCACATGAAATCTGGGTTAGGAAGATCCTACAGAGAGAAAGCATAGAATCCATAAACACTGATGTTATTTACAATTGTAACAAGGAGTTAAGAGGTGAAAGATGGAATCAGAAACCTGGAGATATGGGGAAGAGGTACATATTAAACACCACCTTACTTTGTCAATGGGTAGTAAATAAAGAAGTACTGCAGAAGTTCATAAGTTCCTGAGAGACTGATAAAATATCATGTAAATCAACTCCCACTGCAGCATTATCAAAGTTCAATGTGCATATTGTCAGTAAATACTTACTTTAGAGTGAATTATGAATGACTAGGCTTGTATTGAAGGTAATGGGGACCACTGATTCTAAAAGACCTTGTCTTCCATTATCATAGAGGTAGATTCGCCCCAGGTGAATGGCATTATTACCAATTCCTCACCCCCAAAATTGTCTTACAATACACTCTATTAGTTTATATTTTTATTTTGGTTGCTGTAATAAAGCATCAATATGTGTAGGTTCTCTTTCTGTAGATTTAACCAATGTTAGATGAAAAATATTTGGAAAAGCAATTTTATATCTACTGAACATGTACAGACATTTTAATTTATGTCATTATTTCCAAAACAATAAAACTTAACAACTGTTTACATAGAATTTACATTGGAAATATAAATTATAAATAATGTAGAGGTGACTTAAAAGTATACAGGAGGATTACATAGATTATTGCAAATACTATACGATTTGATATAAGGAACTTGAGCCACTATGGATTTTGCCATCCAAGGGGATCCTGGAACCTCTTCTCTGAGGATACCAACTATGAGTGTTCCACCAAGTGAGTGACTTAAACAACAGATATCTATTTTCTCACAGTCCTGGAGTATAGTAATCAGAAGTTAAATCTAAAGACTGTGAAGAAAAATCAGTTCCAAGCTTTTCCCTTAGCTTCTGGTAGTCTCGAGTGTTCCTTGTCTTGACATTTCTTCTATATGTGTCTTTCTCTCTGCCTAAGTTTTCTCTTTTTATACACAATTACACCCAATTAAGGGTGCGCTCAGAAGATATTTTAACTTTATTATGTGCAATTTTTTATTTCTAAATAAGCCATATTCACAGACACTGAGGACTAGAATTTTAATATCTTCTGAGGGGACACAGTTCAACTTACAACCTCACTCTAAGAAATATATTATTGGTATATCACTTCTGAACTGTTCTGTAGAAAGTCACTGGTGTCCTTGTGTTGGAATTTTTAGTTCTTTTCTTTTCTTTTTCCTAAGGAATTTTTGAGATTCCCCCTACATGGTGTCCATCAAATTTCAAAAGAAATGAAAAAAAATTAACAAAACATCAGTTCTTATTGACCTATCAGTAGCATTAATGAAATACTCTTGAAATACTTTTTAAGCTTTGTTTTCATATTAACACACTTTTCTGGTTTTCCTATTTTATCATTGTTCATCCTTCTTCATCCCTTTGTTAGTTCTTCTTCTTGTCCCCAATACTTTAATGTAGAAAAAAAAAAAGAAGAAAAAAAAAGCCCAAAACACTGGTTCTCTTCTTTATTGCCACTTACTGCCTAAGTAAAATCATCTCAACACTTAACTTTCAATACTATCAATACTATCAATATGCAAATAATATCTACATTTATGGTTCCAACTCAATTTTTTTATCCCATATACTCACTTATTAAAAGTAATTTCCTACTTGCCATCATTTTTAGGATATTTAGGCAAATTTTCATCAATCTATAAAAATTAGATTTTAATATCTCATCTTCTCTGAATATTTTCTCATTGCATTGGCATCCTTGTCTTAGTTAATAACAACTCCATTCTTCAACTTTTCAGTTAAAAAATATTGGGACTCTTCTTTGACACATTTTTTTACTTTCATATCCTAAAACCAATCTCAGGTCACAATTTTTTGTCTCTACCTTCCAAATATTATCTGGATCTGATCAGATTTCTCATCATCACTGCTAAAGCTCTCTATCAAATCCTTCATCTCTTGCTTGGTTTATTATCATTCCTTAACCTGTCACACATAAATGCTACTTGCAAGTGTAGTCTACTTCCAAATCAGCAGTAACCGAGAAATTTTAAAAATTAAGTCAGATCATGTCACTCCATTGCTCAAAAGTCTGCAGTGGGTTATCATTTCACTCAGTGAAAATGCCAAAGTTATGTATGGTGCCTGCATGGCCCTGTGACTTGCACCTCCCTCTTTCAGCAACTTCATTTCTTAATTCCCTACCTTTGCTCACTTTTTGTAACCACATTTTTCTCCTTGTTGTTCTTCATATATGCTCAAAATGAGTCTTTTGGGGTCTCTTTCACTGATATTGTATTCTGTCTGGTAAGCTATTATGCACATTTTTTCACCTACTTCACCTACTTTAACTCTTTATTCAAATATCACTTATCCAGTAAAACTAATTCTGATCTTCCTCTTTGAAACTGTACCCTTTCTTCCCCGTATTCTTCTCTACTTCATCTTTTACTTTGCATTATGTTTACTATCTTTACCAATCATATTATTTACTTTTACCTATGCTCTTTCAAAAAGAAAATCTCTCCTCTCAAACTCAATCTTCCCCCTTGAGTAAGAATCATGTAGGAGGATAGACTTTCAGTTCTACTATATACCTTAATTTATGAGAGCAAGATGACCTGCATCAGCCACACAGTATGACTTCTTCGATTGAATTAAAAGCCTGTTAATTGATCTTTAGAAAAATGACTGCATACTTTTTTAAGAACATAAACATAGAGACAAAGTGTCTCTTTTTTAAAATCACAAATATTTGAAAATAGAAAAATTTAAGAACATATTTACAAGTCATAACATCATTTTTATACAGGAATCAATTGTTAATTTTTAAAAGCTATATGTACATGAGATATTACTTCAGTTAAAGAATGATTTGTAGAAGCCACCATGATAGTTAAAAATATTGAAGCAGTACACTATCATTTTTCCATGATTTGTCATGTTTTATTCTTTTCAGTCCAGTTATTCACCAAATAACAATTGGATTGTTACTACCTGCTTCAGAGGCACATACACGTTTATTATATTTTAAGTAACTAATTAAAAGATTGCTTTTGTGTAAAGTATAAGTGTTTAAGTGAAAAGGAAAATTGCTTTTTTATCAAAAAGTTCTGTCAGCAGTGTGTTTATGAAAAATAAATAAATAAATAAATAAGTCAAGCATTTCTGTTTACTTCTTACTCATGTTCATCTTAATACAGGAACAAAATAGAAAAGAAAAAAATCCTTCATCTCAGAGCATCAGTAATACTGCAGAGAAGATTAAGTGACAAAAGAGTTATGGATAAAAGTTAAGGCCTAGGAAATGATAAGACTCATGTTTTCACTGAAATATGTTAGAAAAAGAGAAAATGGGAACAATAAGATTTTAAAAGTATAAAGTCCCAGGAAAAGTTAAAGCACTCTAAGGCAAGAGAATAAACTACTACAGGCCAGAGTTTCATTCTCTTAACTCTAGGGAAATCCAGTAGATTTGATGAGTAGATATCCCCCTGGAGTCACTAAGTATGAGAATCTGGCCCTATGTCTTTAACTCACACAAAACATATTTTTATAACAGAGTGAGCTCTACGAAGTGCTGTGCCTGAGAGAGTTGAAAATTTGTATTGCATTAAAGTAGGTTAGAGAAAGTGCTCTACACAATGTCCTGGCATCACAGAGGGAGCACCTGTCGTGAAGCAAAGCATATTTAGAGATCCTTTCTGATTTCTCCTCAGTTCCCAGAAAGCCAACGTCATTTAAAGGAGAGTCAGAGGCACTGAAAATTTCTTCTTGAAAAACAAAAAACAAAACACCTTTGAGGGCAGAAAGTATATTGAGCACAGTGACCCTGGCTATCATAATAAAAATACCACTTCATCTATGAGCACACAAACATTTCACCAGTGTCTTTCCCATTTTATTTAGGTAGTTGCTGGTTCTTCTCTGCATACCTATGCATATAACTCAATTCTTAATTGGCTTGAAGCATTACCACCATCTTCTTCATTAATTGAATCATCAGTGATTTAATACATTATTTTCCTATCAAAAGTATATTGCATTATCCTACTATTATAAGGTCTGTGCTTTATTAAAATAATAAACATTTTATTTTATTAAAACTAAAATGTAAATCATTAAATGTTATCTAAATAAAATATAAATAGCAGCCATTTACTATTTTACACTATATTATATGAAAAATTAAAGTATAATATTTGTATAAATACAAATATGATTAATTACAATATATAAATATCACTTTAGCTAAAATCTAAAAAATGACAAGAAACTGTATTTTTCTTCATTAATCAACCAACTTGATTAACCGTTGAAGATATTGATATATTTTATTTTTCCAACTTGTTTTGTTGGTCTCCAAGTATATAATTTAAATTAATGCCTGTTGGGTATGTGCTTAGAAAGTTAGATATTGAAAAAAATATTTTAGCAATTCCACAGGAAAAGCCATACTTAAAGATAAACTGCTATATTTAACTGTCATGGAATTATCACTCATTGACTGTTATGATATATTATCTTTATTTTGCTGTGCTAGAGGATGTGCCTGGCCAGGCAAATGCTGGACCACTGAGACATACCCCAGCCCAGTATATTGTATTTTCAGTGAGCAATTTTTGGAGTTAATAACTTTTTTCATGCAGCATTTCTTCGATCACCTAGTGTTTAGGAACTACAGTTGCCTCTTGGAAATACTAGCACATGGAATACTCAATTTATATTCTGTGCTGCCTAGGCAATTTAAGGAGTGTTGTGGTTACATTTATCTGGTCTTTTTGGTACAAGATAACCAATTTGATCTTTCTAGAGTCAGCCTGCATGATTACTTTGCTTTTTCTTTCCTATGTCTTTAAAATATTTTGAAACACTTCAACATTTTTTTTACATTTTTTTTGTTAACTTTGTAACCAACTTTTCTCTTCAGCTACAATGAAATGCTTATATTACACTGTCTTAATTAAAACTGGAATTTTATATAATTCATCAATTGCCATCTATATAACCTAAATAACCATACGGTTATACAAACATTGCTCACTTTTATAAAATAACTATTGGGGAATCAATTTTATGTAATATTTTTAATATTTATTTTTTAGTTTTAGGTGGACACAATATCTTTATTTTACATTTATGTGGTGCTGAGGTTTGAACCCAGGGCCTCATGCATGCTAAGCAAGCTCTCTACCACTGAGTCACAATCCCAGCCCCTCAATTTTATATAATTTTTATTTCAAAATTTATGCACATAAAGATTCTATTAATAATATGTATTCATAATTCAATGTACACAGAACAGAGTTGTTTAATTGCATTAATCATATCACCTGTTTATTAAATCTTGTATTCCAAAATGAAGTTTTGAAATATATTCTGAAATTCTAATTTTGACATTGAAATTTGGTATTGAAATTCAGGTAGGTATATACTTAAATAACAGCTCCCCATCCCCTTACGAGGGGAGCTCTTAGTTTTTCAATGTTTTCTACCTTACTACCTTACATTAAATGTAAAAAAAAGTACCTGCCTCATAGTGTTTGGGGAAAGAATAAATAAAATAACACTTGAACTGCACTTAGCATGTCATTTGTTACATAGCTATTACTATGGCAGAGAAAAATCGATGTGATCACCAAGAGCTTTCTGGTTTTCTGTTCTTGCTAGCACAGGAAAATGACACTAGGGTGAAACAAAAACTTGTCCCACCCAAGGAAATGACATGTTACTTCCAGCAGGGAGCGTTGAAGAGCCAGCCCTCTTGCCCCATGTCTATTTCTTTTCTGCTGTAGAGACCACACATCCTTCGTGGTGAGACAGCAGAGCCCATAGAAGAGAAGCAGCAGGACCCCCAAGTCACTGCTCAAAGGAAGCTAATGTTCTGAAGAGATATCAGAACAATGAACCCCTGTACAGGAGAGAAATGGCACCTATTAAGCCACGGAGAATGTGACTACTCTACTGGATGCATGATAGCCAGAGTATAAGGAATGACAATGTTAGTAAAGGTAGGTGTTTATATGGCTAAAATATATCAATATTAAATATAAAAAAAATTGGTTATTGTATTATATGCAAAGTAATAAGAACAGAGGTCCTGTTGAGTTTTTTTTTACACTGCTCTTTCTCTAGTAATTCATGTAAAGTAAATAGATTCAATTGCTGAGATAATTTATTTAAAGTATTATTTTTCTCATGAATACTGTCCAAAATAGAGTTACCATTGATTTTTCTACATTGATTTCACTTATAAAATTAAAGCATACAAATTAAAAAAAAATAATAGTAGTATATACTTCAAAATAATTGAACCCATGAATATAAATCATTCACTGCTATGCCTATATAAACAAAATGTTCTTGTCTCCTGGAAAACAAACGTGTAATTGCCTTCAGCTAATCAAAGTTGTCAAGTGACTTTATGTCTCTGCCACAGCCAATATACATGATAACATTAATGGTTAAAGTTTCATGCTGGTAAGCACAGCCATCCTCCATATTGAAAATTTTGTTTAAGTTACTATTTACTTTTAAAAAGTATCTCCTTAAGTTACAAAGGCAGTTGGCTGCCTTTACCTCCTCCAATTTCTCTGTTAACCTCACATCTTTGAGGGACCAGACTCATGATCTCTCAAGCCCTGTAAGCTTTTATGATTGGTAGCAATATATGTTTTGAATACAACATCTATTTTGATTGCTCTTCAGTCCAGTCTTTCAAATCCAATGGTGAATACAATGCTTCACACATAAAACTGACTACTTGTATTTATCTATGACTTGTCTTTCCATATTTTGAAGAGTCATAAAAAATACTGCTAAATTGATCACATGTGATTTTTGAAGTTAACTGAATGTAGTGCACCCCACTATTGTCATGTATGTAAAAATAAATAAAAGAAAGAAAGAAAAATAATATTACATCAAAAAAAGAATGAAATTTGTAAATTCCTTTTTTATGATTAGAATATTAAGTTGCAACATATTGGGTGATCATATTTGGAAAATCTCAGAGCAATAACCTCTTTCTACAGGTATTTTTAGTTCTAGAATATTTACAGGCTTCACTTGCTTGAATTAAATTCATTTTTATAGACCGAATCAAAATTTTCCTTTAAATGTGAGAGGAGTAATTATCTCTTCCTTGGTTTAACTGCAGCCCTTCTAACTGGATTGTGCTCAGTGTTCTTTATTAGAATGAGATGAAAAATCATGTAAGAGATTTCTCATTACATTGTCAAAACACATGAGTGATGGATGGCATTATCTCTTTCCAAATTAAATTACTCTTTTGTTTAGTACCAAATAATTAAAATTTGCATAAGAAGACATATAAAACAACTATTAGAAATTCAAGTAAATGAGAAAGAGTAAAGAATAATTTATTTACTAGAATTGTGGCATACAGGATATAGGGCTAAAGGTAATATATTTAAGACAAAAAAATAAAACTTAAGACAAAACTTTCCTAAATAAATGTCTCCAGGTTCAATCTCTCCTCTGAAGTCCATCCTTTTAGGAAAAAAATGCCTAGTATTAGTAAATGGTACCACATTTCACTCAGACCACACATTTAGTAATCTTCTCTTTGTAGTTTTTGCTTTTCACTCTACAATTAATGCTTTCATTAATCTTTTTGATTCTACTTTTAAATTTTATTCCAAGTCCAAGCACATCCTTGCTTTCCCTTATACTCTATTATCTATGGTAGACCAACAATAAACCATCAAAATACCATATCCTAATTCCTGGAATCCATGCATATGTTAAGTTACATAGCAAAAAGGAATTAGGGTGTAGAAAGACTTAAAGGATAATCGGTAGACTCTAAGAGAGGAAGAAAAACCTGGATTATCTGAGTGGACCCCAGTATAGGGTTCCATTTGTATAAGTGAAAGAGGAAAGTGAGGGAGAGAAAAAAATTTGAAGTATCACAGTGTGAAAAGAGCTTAGCTGACATTCGTAGACTTTGAAGATGGAGGAATGGGCCACCAACCAGGAAATGGAGGTTGCTTCTAGAAGCTTAGACAAAACACAACAACAGATTCATTCCTGGAGATTTCAAAGAAACCAGTCCTTTAATTTGAGACTATCATGCTTATGTTAGGATTTAAGAGCTACATGAAAATAAATTTCCAGTGTTGTTTGTGGTGATTTCTTATAGCATCTATGGGATGCCAATACATCACTTACTCAAAATATTGACTTTATTAATGCAACAGCCTACAAACTACTATAGTCTGTTCTCTGCAGGGAAAAAAGTGAGATGATTATTTTAAAATGTGAATCTTTTTCTCACTTAATCTATCAATTGACTTCATAACTAAAATAAAAAATAAATAAACCCAAGTATCTCATTCAGACCTGTAAGATCTTAGAGATCCATCTCTCTCTTTTCATTCCATCCATTTTTGTCTTATGTGAGAATATAATGCATTCCAAACTCATTTCTGACCTTGAATTTTTCCCCTTGTCACAAGCAAGTTTTATAGACTCAGTCTGAGGGGCGGTTAGATTCAACCTATTTTATTAATGCTTATCACACTTCAAACACACATACTTGAACAAACTCACTAGATGTGAACAAACTCACTAGATATGTGCTCTTTATTCTTGAAATTCTAGCTTCCAGAATTGTGAGAAATACATCTTTAATCTTTATAAATTACTCACAGATATTCTGTTAGAGCAACTCAAAATGGACTAAGACCGAAAATTGGTACAGAAAAATGGGACTGTTGCTATGACAAATGCCTGAAAATGTGGCAGTGAGTTTGTAATCGAGTAATGAGTACTCGCTGGAAGAATTTGGAGGAGCACACTAGAAAAATCCTATATTGCAATGAATGAAAATTTGAGGACAACCAGTTAAGAGCACAAAAAAATGAGAACTGTGGGGAAAGTCTGAAATTTATTAGGTAATCTTTGAAATGTTATGAACAAAATGTTGGTAGAAATATGGGTAGTAAATGCCATTGTGATGAGATATCTCTGATGGAAATTTGGATAAATAAAGGCCACCTTTGCTATTAGGTGACAAAAATTTTGCCTTAATTGTGTACATGCTCAAAGATATTATAGAAGGCACAATATAAGAGCAATGAAATCAGACACATTGTGAGCAAAAAATTAAGCAAGTTATTGAGAGAGCTCTATGGGTACTTTCATTTTCATACAATAAGATGAGAAATGAGGATGATTATTTAAATATGGAATTTATAATTAAAAAGGAATTGGAGTGGAAAGGTTTGAAAATTTCAGAGCCTTACAATGAAAGTAGTGAAAAGGCACCTTTAGAGAGAGTAAATATATGGTGTGACCAAATGGATATATGCTACAGAGATTAATATAGGTGGAAACAAGCCAGGTTGTATTCATCAAATCAATATACGAATGACTCAAAAGGCATTTCAGAGAACTTCAAGGCAAGCTAAGATAAAGAAAGAAATATCTCCATAGGATTCCCATAGCACCTCAGCTTAACTGCCTTGCATAACTTTGGGACTCTGCTTTACAAATTCCAGCAAATGGATTTTTATCTCTCTAGCCTTAGATCAATGGGACACAAGTGTGGCTTGTCTCATTCCTCTGAAGAATTCAAGTCGTATGAGTCAGTAGTATACCTGTAGTGCTGAGGCTGTAGATTTTCAAACTGTACAGTTACGAAGCCATTACAGTCTCCACCTAGACTTCAAAAGCTTTTACAAACAACTTGAAGCTAAGCCAAAGGATTACTCCAGAGCTGGAACCACAGCAGAGAGCCCCTACTAGAGAAATGTTGAGCAAAAATGTGGCATCAGAGCCAGTTCAGACAATTTTCACTAGAGAATTTCGTCATGGAACAACCTGTGAGAGCCATCATATGGACTAAGCAGAACAAATCCATAGCAAAGTTGGACAGAGACTTGGGGCTCTATTCCAACCCCAAGGTGTTTATGAGGACACATTCAGAGAAATATTATTCTGGAGAGAAATGTAAATCAAAACTACTCTAAGATTTCATCTTATACCAGTCAGAATGGCAGTTATCAAGAATACAGACAACAATAAATGTTGGAAAAGGCACACTCATACATTGCTGGTGGGACTGTAAATTGGTGCAACAGATCTGGAAATCAATATAGAGATTCCTTACAAAACTTGGAATGGAACCACCATTTAACCCAGCTATCCCATTTCTCAGTCTCTACCCAAAGGACTTAAAATCAGCATACTATAGTAATGCAACCACATCAATGTTCTTAACAGCTCAATTTATAATAGCTAAACTGGAAGAAATCTAGATGCCCTTCAATGGATGAATGAATAAAGAAACTGTGATATATATATATATATACACAATGGACTATTACTCAGCATTAAAAGAGAATAAAATCATGGCATTTGCAGGTAAATGGATGGAGCTGGAGAATATCATGCTAAGTGAAGAAAGCAATCCCAAAAAACCAAAGGCTGAATGTTCTCTCTGATAAGAGGATGCTGATCCCTAATGGAGATAGGGGAGGCATGGGAAAAATGGAGAAACTTTAATTGAGCAAAAGGGGAGGGATGGTGGGGAGGGTGCATGGTGGCAGGAAAGATGGTGGAATGAGAGGGACATCATTACCCTAGGTACATGTAAGACTGCACATAGGATGTGACACTATATCATGTAAAAGCAGAGAAATGAAAAGTTGTGCTGCAATTGTGTACAATGATCAAAATGCATTCTGCTATCATATATACCTCATTAAAATAAATAAATTTTGAAAAGTAAAATTTTAAAAAAGAGTTAATTGCTGAGGGCCATTACCAAGTAGGTATGACGCATCAAAATCTCCTTGCCAGCGTACCCCATGCTGCTTAGGACATTCGATGGGACATTGCATGTATGCTTTAGTAAGATGACCCTGCTCAAGGTGATCGAGGGTGGATCCAGGTTTGAGGAAGTATCCTGCAGGTTTGAGGAAGTATCCCGGTCCTTGGGTTTAGGGTGTTCCCGGTTTAAGGCGTTTCCCGGTTTAAGAATATGGGTTTTAGGGAAGTTGAAGTTGAAGATTATGGCTGCTGGGATTAGGGTGTTCCTGCTGCTTGTTCCCGTTGAGTTCTCGTGAGATTAAAACGGGATTTGGAAAAAGCCTCGTGGAGTAGGATTGGGGAACGGACATATTGGGAATTGCCCCTGAACTTGTGTGGAAGCTGGTGTGAGATCGGGAATAAAGAATTGCTGTTTGAACCTACAAAGCTGTGTGGTGGCTCGTGATTCAGTGCCAGCCGAGACATTGGCACTTGGCATTTGGCAGTTAATCTTGTTTCTGCATTGGGTTTTGACCTTATTTGGGACCAGTTTCTTCTTCCTTTTTTCTTATTTTTCTATTTTGAAATAGAAATATATACTCTATGGCCATTCCAACATTGTATTTTAAAAACACTTTATTTGATAATGTCACAGGCTTTTGGCTGGAAGGTAATTTGCCTCAGATAAATTGTGTCTTGAGTCTCATCCATATCTCTTTTAGATGAGATGCTGAACTTTGTTATTTTTAGTTGATGCAGAAATAAACTAAAAATTTTAGGATTATTAAAATGAAGTAAGTACATTTTGCATGTAAACAAGACCTGAGTTTGAGTGTTTGGGGAAGATTTCTATGATGTCTCTATCAAAAGTTCATGCATTGGGAACAACAGACTGTGCAACTCTTTTGAGTTATGGGATCTTTAAGAGGTGATTAGGTCATGAGCACTTTGCCCTCATGAATTGATTCATATCATCATCACAGGAATGCTTTTGCCGCCATGAGATTAGGTTTGTTTTAATTTCACGCTCTCTTGTGTGCTCTCTTCCTTTTCTGCTTTTTACCATGGGATGGTACAGCAAGAAGGCCCTCACCAGATTCAATGCCCTAATCTTGGATTTCCCAGCCTCCCAAAATATGAACCCATAGTTTCTTTTGTTCATAAAATACCCAATCTCTAGTATTTTGTGATAGCAGCACAACAGGGACTGTAAGACAGTGTTTTAGATTGGCTTGATAAGTTATTAAAAATTTTTGAATAAAGTTTATATTTGCATAGGATTTTCTCATTTAAAATTTAAAAAACTCTAATTTTACTTTTCAACCACTATTTTTACTTAACATTGCTTTATAAATTTTATTTGTCATTTGATGAAACCCAGAGCCTCATGCATACTAGGCAAGGGCTCTACCTCATGCTCTTTTACTAAAGGTAAGAATTCTAACTAAATAGAAGTAAAAAACAATACTTCTCTGGTCTGTGGTTACATAAATGAATAAAATATTGTGACATAGTTCAAATAATACTGTGCCATTTTTTACAAAAAGCATTATAAAAACATTAATCTTAGAAAATAAAGCATTTACTGTGTGCAAAATATTAAAATTTTATAGTAAAGAGGTTATTGAATTTTGTAATTGTTCAGTCTATTTTTAGGAAGAATTGACATTTAAAAATGTTCAGAGGGAAAATGTCAGCTTACCATGAGCATTTATTACAGTATTAAATAGTTGTACCACTGGTTTCTTAAAAGATTATTCATCCAAATATGTTAACATATATCAAATGTTGAGATATGAATGAAATAAGAATTAGGTATTGCCTTAAGAAATTCAGTTGCCTTTCTAGTAGGTAGATATAGCAAGAAGGTATACTTGGCCTATTCCTTCTTTCCTTTTAATTAATGTATATTTAGAAGTGTTATTCATTAAAAATTTTTATTTCTTATATTGAGGATCATGTTTAGTTTTTGTCCAACATTTGAGATATGAAGATGTGGTTAGAACAAGAACCTGCCAAGGGGCAAAGAATAAACCACAGGGAATTTAGTAGAATAATTATACTCACATCATTAGGGATTCTTATCTTTTATGAAAGAATGAAGTATTTTTGGTTGGTGTTTGATATTATCTTGACCCATAATAACACCTGAATCTTTTATTAACGAAAGTATTCAAAATAAATCTCACATATTTAAGGAGATAGAAGACAATCAAATTAAGGACTGTACAAAACCAATACTCTTGGTGTTTGGAATGACCTTAATTTGTAATTAGTAATTAAGTAAAGGTGAAGAAAGTGGCTTGGAGCTAATTAAAGTTCCACATATGGGGAAAGAATATCAAGAGTTTACAGGAAGAAAGGTAATTCGCTTTCAGTAGCATCCATTTTATAATGAAGTCCATAACAGTTGCTCGAAATAAGACTGACTATATTCCTTTAATAAGTGTACTTAAATGAGTACAAATGATAATCAATCATGTATACTGTTAATGATTTCAATTCGCTTAATGTAGTCTGTTCAGTAAAATAAACAATGTGTAATAGGTCACAATTCAATGAAAACCTTAGATAATCAATATTTATATTTTAATAACATCAAGTAATGAATTTCATAGAGCACATTTAATTTCCAAATGACAGAATAGCATATGCTGAAATAATGTTTTTCACAACACACTTGGATGGATATTTACTAGATTTTTCATCAAACTGAGCTATTGAATCTATGTATAAGATGACTATAGGAGAAAAGACTAAAAAGCATTAAAAATTAGTTTATCAACTTAAAAATTTCATTTTCTTTACTAATTTAAAGTTTATTAGATGTACAGACATTCAATTTAAGCTATAAAAATACAAAATTATTCACTAAGATATATTTATATATAGTATAGCGAAGAAGATATTCATACCCTTTATATAAAAGGTAATTCAGACATTTGTTTAGGTGGTGTTGGGTCTTGCATGGGTGTCATTTTCAAAATTTATGTTTTAAGCAATTGGCAAGATTCTTATTAAGCTGAATCCACTGCTCAGAAGAGCCCCCACCTTTTGAGTTATGTGTCCTACTTGTGCTTTTTCTCCAAAGATCTATTACTTGAACACTACAGTAACGTGACAGTTCTAATGATGTATGGGATAATCCATCATGAGCATGAAGTTTTGCTGTATTCCTCAAAGAGTTGTACACCTGCTGAAGAAGCATGAGACTTAGAAAACAAAGTGGGTTCAGCTCCATTGGAAGAGTTTATTAGTCAGTAAGAAACCTGTGGTACATTTATTTCTCTTGACTAGGAAGCTAAAGCAGAAGTTATGTAAAAAAATCTGTTCTGTGAAACAAATGAGGTTGTGTCACCCTCACCCCAAGACTCTAGAAATGAATGAACAATGCATTTCAATTAACTATAAGAAATTTGATCACTGCACAATATTTTATCATTACTATGTATGCAGAATATCCTGTTTGCTAGGATCTTTATGAAAATGTATTTAAAACATAGTTCCTATCTAGGTAGAATAATCTGTTAATGTAAGGAAGTTACCACTAACTAAAATTAGGAATAAACTTCATGTGAACAATTCTGTTTTAAGAGTTGATCCATGAACTCATATTTTGGAATAAAAATCAGTATGTAAGCTTACATAGGACTAGGGAGTTGACAATATTCTTTTGCTAAATGTGTAGCATTTCCTATAAAGGAAAATGCATAAGCATACTAACTCTTGAGAAGACATTATGCCAGACACATGAAGCCTGCAGTGCATGATCTATTGTTCTCTACAAATTTTAAGCCTTAGGAAAAGGCAAAGTGTTGGAAAATGCACAGGGAAGTAGTAAACACACTTTATATTTTTGTGGTCACTTAGTGTTTATAGATAATTAAATTTATACGATATATGTATAAATATTTAATTCAGACATTTCCATAGAATCAAGTAGAAGGAAATCAGTTTTAAATGATAAAATTGTGAATGTATTGTCTTTCTTAGGAAAACATGATCACAGCATTTTAGGCATACAGACAGTCTGAGAATAAATCATTTGTACCAGAGCTAGAAACCCTGCATATTCTATCTTCCTCCTAGGCCAGCCTCACCTAAAATCTCAGTATCTGATAGGCTACACCAGAACACAATGGCCTTTTAGTTTCCCATGCATGTAATATATTTCCTTTCTTAAGTCTTATTTAATTTTCTTGAGGGATGGGTACCAGGGATTGAACTCAGGGGCACTCAACTACTGAGTCACATACCCAACCTTTTTTTGTGTGTGTTTTATTTAGAGACAGGGGTCTCAGTGAGTTGCTTAGTGCCTCACTGTTGCTGAGGCTGGCTTTGAACTCACAATCCTCCTTCTTCAGAATCCTGAGCTACTTGGATTGCAGATGTGTGCCACCACAACTGGCTTATTTCATTTTTGATTGACATAATAATTGTACATATTTACAGGGTACAACATAATGTTTTCTTACAAGTATAAATGGTGTAATGATTAAATTACGGTGATTAATATATCCATCACCTTAATCATTTATCATTTCTATGTGGTAAGAACATTCAAAATTGTCTCTTCTCTTTTGAAATATACAATACATTATTGTTAACTGTAGTCACCTCTTATGCAATAGAAGACCAGAATTTATTTCTCCCAGCTAATTGTAACATTAAATATATTAACCAATCTCTCTACATTCCCCTGTGGTCTGTCTTCCCCAGACTCTGATAATCACATAAATGAGTAAGATTACAATATTTATCTTTATGAGCATGGCTTATTTCACTTAAAATATTGTCTTCCAGACTCATCCATGCTGCTACAAATGATAGAATTTCATGCTTTGTTATGGCTGGATATCATTCCATAATGTGTATTTACCACATTTTCTTCATCCATTCATCTGTTGTTATATACTTACATTGAGTCCATATTTTGGTTATGGTGAACAATGCCATAATAAGCATGGAAGCATAGACGTCTTTGGCATTCTGATTTCATCACCTTTGCATATGGACACAGTTGTGGGATTGCTGGTGGTTCTTTTAATTTTTGTGGAACTTCCATAATTTTTCCATAATGGTTATACTAATTTACATTACCACCAACAATATGTAAGGATCCATCTTTATCCACCTTTTCATCAATACTTATTATTTTTATTAAAATGTAATGATCATTACAGTTTAGGCATAAGACATAGCCTTGCCCTATGTTGTGCACCTCAATTGACATCCCAAGAAAAATTGATTTAGTGCAAATATGAGCTTTAAATTGAATTTTCTTGTTAAAACGTTCAGAATGAGGTGGCAAAATGGGTGGAAGATGGGAAACCTATTGAGCCATGAAAGTTACAATGTTTTTAGAAACCCAGGAAACAGGTCCTTCTGAAACTAGCTCTGTTTCTCTTCAGTGTCATTTGCTAATGTCCAGTAACACTGAAAGATCTCACCCAAAATGAGGTTGTATGACATTTTTGCAACAAATCCTTTCCTTTCCTCATGAAAGACTAAGAGGTACCGTTTCACAACCTGAACCATTCAATCCCTGGGATCTTTCCAGTCACTGATGCTCACAAACAGGCCCAGATGTGCAAAAAATTCTGCATGTATTTCTAAAAAAGAATTTTTGAGAATAAATGTTGGAAGAACTACCTTAGTCAGATCTATTCTGAGCCTAACCTGTGACAAGAGGTGCATGTACTCCTTCACTGATCCTGCTTCTCTGTCATCATCTATAGTCAAGTGAATCAAAAAGGTCAGCATTACTTGTCCCATTGGACATAGAAGAATTTAGTGACTCTGTAGTATCTGGTTGTTTTAGGCTATTTCCTGAGTTGCTACGAGTCAAGACTGAGGCAGATACAGAAGAATTTTGGGATAAGCTGCATCATAGAATTCATCTTCAGTGCTAGAGTAAGAAAACTCTGGGACTGTATTTGAAGACAAGACAACAAGTTAGACTGATACTGGGTGGTGAATACCCACTCCATGTACCATTTAGTTTTGGAGTCTGTTGAGGTCCTACTGTAGCTAATATAGGTAGGAAAGAAGAATGTTGCTCTGACTTGAGCATCTAAGCTGGTTCCGGAGGTAAGACAGTCTGGGAAGGCATTGTGCTGATCACAGGTTCCAGGGGACTAGGTTGATATATTGCATCTAGAATATTAATAGTACTTTTAGTAATCTGCAACAACACAATTCAGTGTTTAATTGATTCAGCCATGCTATTTGTTTTCTCTTTGAGAGTTTCAATTTTCTATCTTTGTTCATCATCTCTACAGTTTTGAAGCTTGTCAACAAACCTTTAGTTGTTCTATCAAGATTTGTAGGTAAGCAACTACCTCTGCCAGTTGTCAAAATCTTAGACACCAGAAACAAATCCTGAATTCAAACCCCCAAAGGGTGGCAGGAAGGAGACAGACAGAGCACTACATTGGCGGCACAAGAGGCAGGGACCCCAAGAATTTGAGAATGAGAACCAGTCCCTCTCCCACTCAGGTTTTACTTACTTGGCAAGCGGCCAGCAAGAAAGCCATTTGCTTAGGCCCCTGCCCTTGGTGTCTCCTGGGGAGGAAGTAGAGCAGAAGCTGTTCCTTAGCACCACTTTTCTTCTCCTTAGACTGGATCCATCTCAGGTAGCCCAGCCAGCGGTTCAGCCAGTCCCTCAGGGCCCTGTGTCTCTTCTTTAGGTTAACTTTGACTGGAGAACACTTTGCCTCTTCCTCTATCTGGATGTTGATATTTTCCCCCAATATTTTCGAAGTTTTTAGCCATTATTTCTTTAACTGTGTTTTCAGATCCCTCTTCTCTCTTCTCTTTTTGAAACTAGGTCTCTTGATAGTCCGTAATTCTCATAAGCTTTCTTTATTGCTTTTCATTCTCTTTTCTTTTTATTCCTAGGATGACAATTTTTCTTTCTTCATTTCTTTCTTTTTTCATTAATTTTTATTCATATATGACAGCAGAATGCATTACAATTCTTATTACACATATACAGCACAATTTTTCATATTTCTGGGTGTATACAAAGTATATTCACACCTGTTGGAATAAGTTTCAGTCTCAGCTAGCAGCTACTAGTAGCTCGGAAGTGCCTGAAATACCCACCTTCCTTCAGGCCTGACAGAAGGGCCTGCATAATGGGGTGAAACCACATCCTCAGCACTTGTGGTTAGCATTGCCAAACTGCCCAGCCAAGAAACTGAGAGTCAGGGGCTTCAGGGCATGAAACCCCTGACTCAGTAGGGGCTAAAGACCCTTCCAGATTGCTTTCTGCCAGGACAGCAATATTTAGAGTTTCCTCACAGTGCGGTTACATTAGGCAGAATATGATTGGCTTATGGATATTGTCTGGCTTATGTATGATTGACAGGCACACCCCACTCAAACCCTATAATCGTTGTGTGCATTCCAAAAATAAGCTGAGGTGGGTCTCCAGCCAGTTCTCTCACCAGCTCCCGGAGTCTGTGAGTTGATTCCGCATCTCTACCCACGGCAACAAGGTAGCCGAGTGACCATGGATCATGAAGGGACTAGGAACACATTCACATACCAATTCATATCTTTGAACATGTACTATGGATAATAATGTCCATCACATTCCACCATCATTTATGACTCCATGCCCCCTCCCTTCCCCTCCCACCACTCTGCTCTATCTAGAGTTCATCTATTCCTCCCATGCTCTCCCTCCCTACCCCACTATGAATCAGCCTCCTTATATCAGATAAAACATTTGGCCCTTGGTTTTTTGAGATTAGCTAAATTAACTTAGCATTATCTCCTCTAACTTCATTCATTTACCTGCAAATGTCATGATTTTATTCTCTTTTATTGTTGAGTAATATTCCATTGTGTATATATGTCACATTTTTTATCCATTCATCTATTGAAGGGCATCTAGGTTGGTTACACAGTTTAGCTATTGTGAATTGTGCTGCTACAAACATCGATGTGGCTATGTCCCTGCAGTATTCTGTTTTTAAGTCCTTTGGGTATAGACCAAGGAGAAGGATAGCTGAATCAAATGGTGGTTTCATTCCCAATTTTCCAAGAAATCTCCATACTGTTTTCTATATTGGCTGCACCAATTTGCATTCCCTTCATCAGTGTTTGAGTGTACCTTTTTCCCCACATCATCGCCAACATTTATTGTTGTTTGTATTCATAATAGCTACCATTCTGACTGGAGTGAGATGAATTGTTAGTTTTGATTAGCATTTCTCTAATTGCTAGTGATTATGAACATTTTTTCATATATTTGTTGATTGATTGTATATCATCTTCTGAGAAGTGTCTATTAATTTCCTTGGCCCATTTATTGATTGGGTTATTTGCTTTTTTGGTGCTTAGCTTTTTGAGTTCTTTATATACATAGTGATTTTTGCTCTATCTGATGTGTGAGGGGTAAAGATTTGCCCCCAATATGTAGATTCTCTATTCACCTTACAGACTGTTTCATTTGCTGAGAAGAAACTTTTTAGTTTCATTCCATCCCATATATTGATTGTTGATTTTAATTCTTGCACCAAAGGAGTCTTATTAAGGAAGTTGGGGTCTAATCCTGCATGATGGAGATTAGGGCCTACTTTTTCTTCTATTAGATTCAGGGTCTCTGGTCCTTGATCCATTTTGAGTTGGGTTTTGTGCATGGTGAGAGGTAGGGGTTTAATTTCATTTTGTTGTATATGGATTTCCAGTTTTCCCAGCACCATTTATTAAAGATGTTATCTTTTCTCCAATGCATGTTTTTGGAGTCTTTATCTAAAACAAGACAATTGTAATTTTGTGAGTTAATCTCTGTGTCCTCAATTCTGTACCATTGGTCTACCAGTCTGTTTTGGTGCCAATACCATGCTGTTTTTGTTACTATTGTTCTGTAATATTGTTTAATGTCTGGTATAGTCATGCCACCTGCTTCACTCTTCCTGCTAAGAATTGCTTTAGCTATTCTGGGTTTCCTATTTTTTTTTCAAATGAATTTCATGACTGCCTTTTCTATTTCTATGAGGAATATCATTGGGAATTTGACCAGAATTTCATTAAATCTATATAGTGCATTTGGTAGTATAGGTAATTTTGATAATATTAATTGAGCCTATCCACGAGCAACTTATATCTTTCCATCTTCTAAGGTCTTCTTTGATTTCTTTCTTTAGGGTTTTGTAATTTTCATTATATAGATCTTTTACCTCTTTCATTAAGTTGATTCCCAAATATTTTATTTTTTTTGAGGTTTTGTAAATGTGGTAGTGTTCCTCATTTCCCTTTCTGAAGATTTGTCATTGATATACAGAAATGCCTTTGATTTATGGGTGTTGATTTTATAACCTGCTACTTTGCTGAATTTATTTACTAGTTCTAGAAGTTTTCTAGTGAAACTTTGAGAGTCTTCATCAGCAAATAGTGCCAATTTGAGTTCTTCTTTTCCTGTTTATCCCTTTAATTTTTTTTATCTGTCTAATTGCTCTGGCCAATGTTTCAAGAACTATGTTAAATAGAAGTGGTGAAAGAGGGCATCCCTGTCTTGCTCCAATTTTTAGAGGGAATGCCTTTAATATTTCTCCATTTAGAATGATGTTGGCCTGGGGCTTATCATAGATAGCCTTTATGATGTTGAGATATGTTCTTGTTATCCCTAATTTTTTCTGGTGTTTTGAACATAAAGGGGTGCTGTATTTTGTCAAATGCTTTTTCTGCATCTATTGAGATGATCATATGATTCTTGTATTTAAGTCTATTGATGTGATGAATTACGTTTATTGATTTCCATATTTTGAACCAACCTTGCAACCCTGGGATGAATCTCCCTTCATCATGGTGCATGACCTTTTTGATATGTTTTTGTATTCGATTTGCTAGAATTTTATTGAGAATTTTTGCATCTATGTTCATTAGAGATTGGTCTGAAGTCTTCTTTTTTTGATGTGTCTTTGCCTGGTTTTGGAATCAGGGAATATTGGCCTCATAGAATGAGTTTGGAAGTGCTGCCTCTTTTTCTATTTCCTGGAATAAATTGAAGAGTATTGGTATTAGTTTTTCTTTAAGAGTCTTTTAGAAATCAGCTATGTATTCATCCAGTGTTTGGCTTTTCTTGTTTTGTACATTTCTGATGGCATCTTCTATTTCATTGCTTAAAAATTATCTGTTTAATTTGGGTGTATATTCCTGATTCAATTTGGGCAAATTATATGACTTTAGAAATTTGTCAATGCCTTCAATATTTTCTATTTTATTGAAGTACAAGTTTTCAAAATAATTTCTAATTATCTTTTGTATTGCTCTTGTGTCTGTCGTGATATTTCTTTTTTCATCACATACATTAGTAATTTGAGTATACTCTCTCCTTCCCTTCTTTAGCATGGCTAAGGATCTGTCAATTTTATTTGTTTTTTCAAAGAACCAACTTTTTGTTCTGTAAATATTTTCAATTGTTTCTTCTGTTTCAATTTTATTGATTTTAGCTCAGATTTTGATTATTTCCTGTCTTCTACTGCTTTTGGTGTAGATTTGTTCTTTTTCTAAGGCTTTGGGATGTAATGTTCAGTCATTTATTTGTTGAATTTTTCTACTTTAAAGGAATGAAATCCATGCAAAGAACTTTTCTCTTAGAAATGCTTTTGTAGTGTTCCAGAGATTTTGATGTTTTACCTGTGTTCCCATTCACCTCTTAATATTTTTTTAATGTCCTCCTTGATGTCTTCTGCAACCAATTGTTCATTCAGTAGCATATTATTTAGTCTTCAGGTGTGGGAGTAGCTTTTATTTCTTACTTTTTCATTGATTTCTAATTTCATTCCATTATGATCTGATAGAATGCAGAGTAGTATCTATATTTTTTAATATTTGCTAAGAGTTGCTTTGTGGCATAATATATATTCTATTTTGGAGAAATATGTATGTGCTGGTGAGAAGAAAGTTACTCCCTCATTGAAGGATGAAATATTCTATATATGTCAGTTAAATTTCAGTTATTGATTGTATTATTGCGTTCTATAGTTTCTTTGTTCAGCTTGTGTTTGGAAGATCTATCTAGTGAAGAAAGACGCATGTTAAAGTCACCCAAAATTATTGTGTTGTGGTCTATTTGACTCTTGAACTTGAGAAGAGTTTGTTTGATGAACATAGATGCTCCATAGTTTGAGGCATATATATTTATAATTGTTAAGCCTTGTTGGTATATGGTTCCCTTGAGTCATATGTAGTGTCTTTCTTAATTGTTTTGGATTGACTTTAGTTTGAAGTCTACTTTATTTGATATGAGGATGGAAACCCCTGGTATCTTCCACAGACCATATGTGTGATATGATTTCTCTCAACCCTTTACCTTCAGTCTGTGGATGTCTTCTCTTATAAAATGAGTCTCTTGGAGACAGCATATTTTTGGGTCTTTTTTTTTTTTAAATCCAATCTGCTAATCTATGTCTTTTGATTGGTGAGTTTAGGTCATTAACATTCAGGGTTTATTGAGACATGATTTGTATTCCCAGCTATTTTTGTTTATTTTTGGTATTTCATGTGACTTGTTGGAGTGATCAATTTTTGCCTGTATTTGCTCATTTGGGTCATTCTTCAATTCACAGATCCTTTTAATTTTGAACCTTCTAAACTCCTTCACTGACATTTCATCAACTTCACTGTCCATGAGTTCTGTTATTGTAGTATCCTGGTTTGTTCGGAGCACTTTCCTCCCTTGTTTTTTCATGTTATCTATGTGTCTTCTTTCTTGCAGTGTGAATCTGAGATAGTACAGTTTCTAACCTATATTCTTATAGTACTCATGCAGACTGTCTGTACCTCACCTTGATGTTTGGCTTCCAGACCCTGCTGGTGTCCCACAATGTATGCTACTGCAACTAAAGGTGGTGGTGGCAATAGCCGAGATAATTCAAAATAAAAGTTGAAGTGCCCCAAGATGAAAGCAATGTCTTACAGAGATGGGGCTGAAAGGGTGGGTCTCACACTCTCTTAGGGATGCCTGCTAGACACTGTCTACTGTCAAAAAGTTAGGGGCTACTGCATGTGGAAGGCTATGGTGATAACTGCAGTTTCCAAGTTAGAAGTGGGTTAGGCTTAGGCTCCCAGGTGCGGATGGGGGGACTCAGACCTACCCTGGACCTGGGTCCTGTGCAAGTGGGTGTGGGTGGATCTAGGCTGGGCCTGGTCTCCTGCAGTAGTCTGCTGGTTGGAAGATGCAGTCCTGTTCCAGAGGCTGGGTTCCAGCATGTTTCTACCCCACTTGTGGAGGGATGGACCAGGGCCTACTGTGAACCTGAGACCCACACAGGCCAGTTGTAGGGATCTGGGCCACTGGGATTGACCTCCCACAGTAGTCTGCTGGTCAGAAGGGGTGGTCCTGTTCCAGAGACTGGGCTTGGGTGGGTGTCTGGAGGTGGAGAGATGGACCCGGGCTTACTGTGAGCCTGGGTCTCATGCAAACTGGTGTGGGGGATCTCTGATTTGAAGCTTTTGATTGCATTTTTTAATTGAAGTCATTTTACTCTTTTAACTCTGGGATTCTGTTCTATTTCATTGTTTCAATTTCTTTGCCATTTTCTTTCTTTTATTCATGTATTACTTTCCAAATTTCATTTAATATTTTAATCTTTATGTTTTTGTTTTTATCTTCTTTAAGGGGATTATAATTATTTTTTAATTAATTTTTTTTTGCTGTCATTTCATAGAACTCCACCTCCCCAGCCTCCATTTTTCAGCTTTGCTAATTTTTCTTATAGGTGTCATGATTTCCTGATTCTTTTAAGCGTATGCCATTACATTGGTTTAAATACATTTGAGGAGTTATTCATCTCTTCTGGATTTTTATGAAGTTATTTGTCAGAGATAAACCTTCTCTATTTAGGTAATCCTATGATTTGGGATGTTCCAGCTTGCTGGTAATGACCCCAGGCATGAAGAGTTTTGTTGTTGTTGTTGTTGTTGTTCTTTAGATGGTTATTTGGCTTTGCTTTAATTATCAAGGGACTGTTAGTTGAGTTTTACTATTAGACAAGATTATGAGATAAGCTGTACAGTCAGACAGAGCTTCTGACTGAATACTGCCATCACTGTTGAGCAGGCCATGCCTAATAATATATTTTTTTGACCAAGTAGTACTGTGGCTCAAAGATTGGGCATAGTCACTTGTTCAGATGGACAGGACCAGTAGACATGAGGAGTTAAAGATTGCCTTTTTTCCTATGTAGGCCTTGAGGTGGGCTTTAAGGCTGAGTCGAGTAATATTCAAACTCCAATTTGTGGCAGAACTAGACTTTGCTGAAATGCCCTGTGGTGGTTGTGCTCATCTCTGTATGGGAACTTAGGTTACAGTCTGAACCTGGGCCAGGATACTGTTTTTTAGGTGTTAAAGCCAGGTAGAAAAGATCCTATCACTTCTGGAAGCAAACAGAAGTGGCCAGGGCATTGTGGGTTGGCTATGTTATTGGTTAGTATCTGTGATTGGTGTCATTCCTGGCACATACACAGTCACCACCATTATCTGTGCAACAGTCACTATGAGTTCTGACTCATTGCTTTGTTTCTTCCTGACTTCAGGTGGTCTATTTATTTATTTATTTATATGCGGTACTAAGGATTGAACCCAGGGCCTCGCACATGCTAGATGAGTTCTCTACTGCTAAGCTACAACCCCTGCCCCCTTTCAGGTGGTCTATTAATGCTATTATTCACTGTGTTTCCTACGAGGTGATACCAGAGTGAGTTTTTCTAGAAAGCATATGAAGAGTTGTAATGAAACTAGATGTCTACTTCTGATTCATTCTTTCCACTGCAGAAAGCATGAGAAGATAGTCCTTTTGCCTGTGCCAACTTGGGGAAGAATAAAGGGCCCCATTGTCAAAGATACTTTTTCTCTTAACTTTTTTTGCAATTTTGTTTGGTTCTTTAGTTTACTCAATTGTTTCAGACTTATTCCTGAGTGCTGAGGTTTTCATGAAGGTGTTCCTTCTGTGAATAATTTCTAGTTGTACTATCTACGAGGAAGGTAATGAACCCTATGACCTCCTATTTTGCTATCTTGCTTCCAAAGTTCATCCATTTTTCTAAAAAAAAAAAAAGCAATTAAAATTTTAAATTTCTTTAAATTTTCTTTTTCCCTTCTTTCTTACTGTCATACCCTGTTCTGGGTGTTAAAATAAATACTGATACAAACAATGTATGTTATGTTTTAGACATGAGGAGTTCCCTAAAAGTTCATGTGTGAAACAATGCAATAAAGTTCAACAATGAAATGATTGGGTTATAGAAGCCTTAAATTAATCAGTCCATTAATTCTCTCATAGGGGTTAACTGGGTGCAACTGCAGGCAAGGTAGATGTGGCTAGGGGAGGTGGGTCTCTGAGCATGTGCCTTTAGGATATGATATATATTTTGTTCCTAGAGAGCTGAGTCTCTCTTTCTGCTTCCTGGTGCCACATTCCAAGCTGTTTCCCTCCACCACACATTTCCACAATTATGTTCTACATCACCTTAGGCCCCAAGGAAGGGAACCTACTGTCTAAGGCTGAAACCTCTGAAACGAAGAGCCCCCAAATAAACTCTTCCTCCTCTAATTGTTGTCAGATCTTTGAATCACAGCAACAACAACAACAACAAAACTGACTAAAGGAATGTAGTCTATTTCTCTGTGTGCACATATATATGGCTGTATAACATGCATTGTGTGAGCATCTTTAAATTTTTTAGAAATTACCATATTTATATCTAAAGTAGTTGAATGCACTTCTAATTTCTTTAGCAGAATAAAAGGGCTGTCATTTCTCTGCATTTTTTATTAATCTGAGTTTGAAATGCTATCTTACTATGTTTTCAGTTACATTCTTTTAATTCTAGGAAATTTCATCTCATTTCAAATGAACTGCTTACATATTTTGCTCATCAATGGGTTAGCTTTCTTGTTTACTAACATTTAGTTTTTAAATTTATGATTACATATTTATAAGTTTCTCTGAACCTGGAATTATATTTTAGTTTTCTGGTTTTCTTCATGAGGATTAGTTATTGTAAATTATTATGTAATCAAACCATTTAATATTTTACTTAAAAAATTTTGTTTTTGTATTGCATTTAAAAACATTTCTAATTTTATCAAGATAGTCACTTTTATTTTCTTCCTTTTAAATTGTGGTTTATAGTACATGTACACTTTTCCCCCATGAGAATAGTCTAGTTTTTCCAAATACATTTAATATATTGTTCTATTTTCACACTGATCCTCAATGCTCATTCTATCAACTTTATTTTCTTAAAAGGTCACTTTCTGTGTTCCCTATTCAGTTTGATTGTTCCAATCATCTCTTCATTGGCTAACATGTGGTAGGGCAAGTTCATCCAACTTCTTCTTTTTCAAAGTTACCATAGCATGTATCACAGTGTTGTTTTCCCATGTAAAGTATAAAAACAATTCTTCAAACCTTGTAAAAATAATAAAGTTTTTATTGAAATTACAGAAATTTAATATAATTAATATCCAATAGTCTTACACATCTCAATTAAATTAATTTTTCCTTTTGAAGACAATGTATTCTCTCTCTGCTTTGCTCAACTTAAATTTACATTTTCACATTTGTCTCTGTGAATATTTGTGTTTTCTTCCATTAGTAATAATATTAGTAGTTGTAATAAAAACAATAACTATAATAATAATGTAACAAAATAGCACAAATACTGATAGATCCTAAACTTAAACAGTAACACCTTAGTTACTTAACATCATTGTCTTAGCAGACTTATACCTTCCAAAGATAATTTGTGAACCACATTTGTTAAATAAATGTGATTTTCTTGTCCCTAAATTTTTACTTAAGTGTTTATGCCTACCAATCAAAACAGGAAGTCAATTTAGAAAGCAATCATGTTCCATGAAATTTTATGCTATTTTAATTCATAAAGAATGTATCTCTATTGTCTAATATCTACATCTTGAAATGAAAGTGAAAATTAATTTGATAAAGCATATGAACATGTTCCAAAGCAAGCCTTTGACCAAGCAACTAAAACTTCACTTAAAATATTTCTTCCCTCTATAGAACAGTTGGCACTTTGCTTATTGCAATCTGTTGGCAAAAGAGCCTAAATAATAGTGAAAAAGTGTGGGAACCTCCATAGCTAGAATTAGTTTTTTTTTCACTTTTATTTATTTCAAGAATTTTTTGTTTTCTTTAAATTCTGTGTTCTTATATTCTGATTTAGTCATGTTTTCTTTATTTCTCTGAAAGTAAAGCAAGGACATATGTCTAGAAATGACCACTTAGATTTTTCTAGAGAATCTTCACTAAGGTACACATAATTTCTTAGTAGGTTATTTTTTTTTTATATCTGTTCCCATAAAGGATCTTTTTAAAGCATCAACAGCTTTCATGGCTACAAATGTTTTTCTCACTAGTAATTTCTTTTTTGGACAACTTTGACTTAAATGGCAAAAAATGAATATTAAACAAAAATTTTAAAAAACATTATTATAAATGAAATGCAATAGGAATGCAGATATTTTTAAAATGCAAAAACTTATATAGAGCTGCCAAACCTAGTTACCCTAAGAACAAGTGAGAAAAATGTAGATTGCCTCCTGAGCTTTCAAAAACCATCAGACATTCAATATGTAGTAATGACTGAACATATTCACTGTACTTAAAGCCTATATAAAAAGAAGTGTCTGAAGAAATTTGAATTAAAGAAGATTCTGTGAAATTTGCCTAAGTACAGAATGCACATCTATTTTGAATTTTCTTGCTTTTATTTAAGACAAGTGGCAGATAATTTCACAGCTGTCAGTTAATGCACATAATGAATGTCTTATAAAAGGATGAAAGCATGAAGTTGTATTCATGTTCCCCAAGTATGTAAAATAAATTCAAAAGGGTGTCAAGATCTGGTATGAAATGAAAAATGCAAGAACACTTCAGTTTAGCAGTATGTGGGGGTGAGGTGGGAGGGAGTAAAATAGTCCTTCTTCACCTCCCTATAAATTAAGTCAATGAGAGCAGGCAAAGCACTAAGGGCTCTAACTCAAATTATTACATCAGTTTCTCAGAGCTTTGTAATATGGAACTTTTATCGGATATGGGGGTGAATTTTAATTGCTTTAAAATTCTGTCTCTTAAATTTAAGAGTAAATCTTAGCATTCTTTAGCTTTTAGAACCTGTGGGTGTTTTGTTAACCAGACAAGATAGGTACAGATATTTCCCAGCTGGGAAAGAAGATACAATGATATTAATACAAAAGCAGTGGCCAATGTTAACATTGGATAAATGTCACTAGTCTAAATCTTATCCATGTAATGTCTTATAATGAAACCCATGAAATTGTACAAGAATAGCTTCTTAAATTCTGCAAATAAAATGGTTAGATCTTATTCTTTAATAGTTTTGTGTTAGTCACTGTATTGATTTAAAGAAAATGATCCATAGATAGAACATATGAGATCTATAATACTAAAATTGCTTCAACCTATTAAAAATACCATAAATTTATACACATAACTTCTTAAGAAACAATGAGGTTATATCTTAAAAACACCCATCATGTGTGTAAATATTTATAATTCAAAATGCACTTTGTATATCTAACCTCTGGTGCATCATAGCTGAAGAACACAGTACACTTTAACATACCAGTTGTTTAGCCTTCTGATGATGGGGCTGACTGGGAGCTGAGGCTCTCTTTCTCAATGCCCAACATTCAAGACAGTACTGTTCTGCACATCACTAGCCAGGGAAAATATCAAAGTTTGAAACAGTATCTACTGAATGTACATTGCATTTCCAACCTAAAGCCAAAAATTAGAAGTGGAATCTTCATAACAAAGTACACAGATGTATATTTTAAGGAAAGCACAAACTTAATCACACACTGAAACAATGATATCCTATTTACAGATGGAGTGTTGCCTCTCTTATCTATATCCATGGTGGTTTGTTAGAGTTTGCTATTATGTATTTTTCTGAAAATCAGTAAGGCTTTCCAAACTTGAATTTTATCTTTCATGTGGTATTATAATCCAAACTAATGAAGGAAGAAAACTAGCATTAATTCATAAAATTGTTTATGTATTTCATTTGTTTCTACCACAAATTTAAAGAAGAAACCATTCTAAATTTAAACCATTTCAGAAAATAGGATGACACATCCTATTTCATTTTGTAGGGCCAGAATCACTCTCATAATAAAATCAACAAACATCTATTCTTAGATGAGTACTTTTCTTTTCTCAGAAATAGAATACTGAGCCCTGGAATATTAATGATAATTGTATATCATTAAAATGCAAAGCTATGATCATCACAAAAAGAACCATTAAGAGAGTTGGAAACACAACTGTCAGAATAGAATAATTTAATTACAATATTTAGTCTACAAGAGAATTCAGATTAAGAAGGTTTATAAAACTTCTACAAACCAATGAGAAGAGAAAAAGCAATTCAATTTATATATATTTATATAAAGCTTGAATAGAAATTTTGCAAAAGAGAATATCTAAATGTACAAAAAGTTCCCAAACATATATCAAATAAGTGAACATATAACAATAATGGGCTAATACTACGTTAAAAAGTCTAAAACTGAAAGATTACACAACGAAATATTTAATAGGGTGTTGCATGACTAGAATTTTACAATATAGTAGGTAGGAGATAAGATGGGCACAAAATCTTAGGAAAACTGATGCTACCACTAACTCTGACCATAAGGAAATCCTATGTTCTGGCAATGTCACTGCTCATCATGCTTCTAAAAGAAGTAAGTAAATACATATATGAAAAGACATCTACAATAATATTCATTCTCAAAAAAACAAAGACTGGAAGGCACCACAAAATCCATCAACAGTGTAATTAGCAACCAAATCGTGGTATTGAAACCAGAATTTTGAGATAAGACTAAATTTCCTGCTTTGCCAATTTCCTCTCAGTTTTTTTAAAATATTTATTTTCAGTTTTAGGTGGACACTATATCTTTATTTTACACTTATATAGTTATGAGGATAGAACCCAGTGCCTCATGCATGCTAGGCAAGCCCTCTACCACTGAGCCATAATCGCAGCCCTTCCTCTCAGTTCTTGAAGAGTAAAATACATGGCCAATCTTGGAAGGGAAGAGTAAATGGATTAGGATTTATTTAAGCCAAAAGAGAGAAAACTCCCATCATGTGGGAATGGGCCTGATAGCAGAAAATCCCATTTTGTTATGAAAGCTAAGGAGTTTATATATGATGCTAGGACACAGCATTGAACATAATCATCTAAAATATGTATTGAAAAAAAAAGATGCTTTTATGCATTATACTTGATTATAATCGTCACTTGTTTTGTCAAAACCTATTTCTAAATGTGGGATTACTAGGTCAAAGGTAAGGAAGTTTCTTCAAGCTCATGACATGCATTTCTCAATTGCTTTCCAGAAATCTTGCTAATTTAAGCTCCATCATTTTCTTTTCTACAGAGGATGGGATCCTATTGTATATAGCACCAAAAGCAGTAAGATCTTTGATTTAATGTTTAATAAAACCTAAGAAAAAAAATAAAATAAAATATGTATTGAAAGGGCATCCTAGCTACCACCCATGTTCACTTCCATCCTCCTTTCTGTAACCCATTCCCCTTCCCCTAACTGCCTTCTGTGTTCACCCTAGCCTTCTGTTTTCCACCTCTGGGACTAACAAATTGGCTGGAGGTTTTCCCACAGGTGAGCCTTAAGGTCTTTTACATTTGAAATAGGCCTTGATGGTGCTCATTAACAAGTCTAAGGGTTAGTCTCAAGGTGTAATGGAATGGGGCCCATTATCCTGACTTCCTGCTCACTTTACTATCTATTCTGTTTTATCCTCATTCAGTATAGGCATGCAATAACACTCAATGGCAATAAAAGACTGAACTGCTTCCATATGAAAAAATGCTCATACATCTTACAAATGCAGCACCTTACAAACTTAATGCTAAATGAAAGAAAACAGACACCAAAGGATAAATACTAATTAAAATTATGCAAAGTTTAAAAACTTGATATTTTTAAAAAGTTTAGAAGTGAGAATGATGGTTGCCTGTATGGAGGATAATGTCAAGGAAGGAGCACTAATGGTAGAGGGATGCAAATGAATGATTGGGTCAGGAAGATGGGGCTATTTCAGAGGAAACAAAATTGCTAATACTTCAGGAGCACTTCCCCCTCCTCCAGCTGTTGCCAAGACTACCTTTCCCAGGGAATTCTTCCTCCTTGCATGGAGTTGTTAATGAGTAGCCCCTGGGGACTCCCTTCCTGCCATATCCCTGGGTGACTTCTTTCTAGCCCTTGGATCACTCCACATTTTGGGTCACCTAAGCAGGATGGGAGGAGGGGAATGCATAAGAAAAAAGAAATCTAAAATCTAGAAAAGGGGACATGAAAACAAAAGAAATCTAAAATCTATAAAATCTATACATTTCCTACTCCCTTTGGCATCAACTTGAACCCCTTTCTCTTCAGAGGAGTCTCTCTCTCTCTCTCTCTCTCTCTCTCTCTCTCTCTCTCTCTCTCCTCTGTTTATTTGATCCTTTAAATAAAACTTTTTAATCTTTCCTCAGCATTTCTTGGGTTTTCAATCTTCAACACCAGGGAAACAGGACTGGAACTGGATTCTCTACACTGGTATCAATGGGACTTATTTCCTTAGTTAGAGAATGTGCATAAAACTGTATTCAGTTTGTGAAAATTGATAGATCTCTATGCCTAAAATGCTTAGGTTGTAAATGTATTTGTTTGATTAAAGAAAGCAACAAATACTAGGTGACCTAAAAAGTAGTAAGACACGCTACATCTCTTACATAATCTGTAACTTTGTACCTTTGAAATTCCAAAAATAAATAGGAATAGAGGATTAAAAATCAAACATATGCATGTAAACCTGAGACAAAAGACATGATGGAATTTAACATGAATCTTTATTTTAATTTATTCTATTAGATTCATGCCACTAATTTTTAGTCTTCTCTAATTTCCAGTTTGATTGATTGAGGCTGGAATTCCCTACAGTGCCAACAATTTTACCTTCTCATTGGAGAGAATACCTAGCAAACAACAGGAACAATTCACAGGGCTGTACAAGTACAAGTTGGGATACATAAATACAGATAAATAAAGACATGTATTCAAATACAGGATTTTCTTATACAAAGAATTTTAATGAATAATTTCTCTGTAAACATTAGTTTTTGTTCTTTTACCTGCTTTATCTTACTTAAATCAGTAAAATTACTTAGAAATAATAAATGGAGAATTTTTTTTTCAATTTAACAAAGTGACAAAATAAAATACCAGCCTTTGAAAGCAAAACAAGAACCCAAATCTTAATGGATTAATACAATAAAAGCTTATTTATTAGTCACATTACCTGCCCTTCTTGTGTAAGCTATGCATCTGCATATGAGGCAGGTGATCATACTTTTACTTGAGGATATAGACTGATGGGTACTTCATCAATACTCACATTGCCATTGACTACTGAGGTTCTCCATACATCAGATACACAACGCTCACTCCCATTTCATTGGCTAGAGCAAATAAAATAGTTATACCTAATACAAAAGATGCAGAAAAGTACCATCTTACCAGACATAAAAAAATAGCCATAGTATCTCATGGGAGACAGATAACTATGATAGGGAGAAGTCTAGAAAATTCTGTTGAGTCCCACCCTGGTATGCACATCCTATATAATTTTGCTTTGACTGCATGAAGAACCTGAGAACACGATGAAGCATTTTTCATACTTGAGATTGTTTTGTATAAAGTAAAGCTAAAGGGTTGTTAATATGTAATTAAGGTCCAAATCTATTTATTTTATGGTGATCAAAAGAAATTTTACGGGTGGCCCTTACTTAATCATATAAAAACACCTGAAAGAGACACATCTTTCCTGAAAAGAAATGTACTTTTGACCTTGAAGAAAACAGCTTCCAGTTGCTCTGCAACTGCAAGGAAATCAATTCCATCTACAAACAAATGGGCCTGGGATAAAACACCAAGTCTCAGATGAGAACTCATCTTTAGCCAACTCCTTAATTACATCCCTGTGATACCCTGAGTGAGGAATCCAGATAGGCCATTGCTAGACTCTGGCTTATTGAGACTCTAATATTATAAATGTATATGGTTTGGTAATTTTTTATCCATCATAGAAGCCCAATAAAGATAATATTCTCATATCAACTTCACAATCACTCTATAATTAGATTATTTTATTATCTCTATAAACAAAGAAACTGAGTCATAAGAGGTCATAGAGAGGCTAGTACATGGTAGACTAGATACTGTTGCTATGTTATATGTTCTCTTTTCTACTGTACAATAGTTCTCTAACATTCTAGATAATTGGAATTTAGTATTTAAAACTATTACGAAGAAAGAAAAACATCCTTTTACATTCTCTGCTGAGAAATAGGGAATCTGGAATGAAAATAGTATGATGCACAATGAGAATAGAGAAATTTACAGCAATGATACAGAACAGTTTGCATCTTTTGCTCTTTTTATTGTCTTTTTATCTTCTGCTCTCAAAAACAGTAACTAATTCATTAGTCTTATTGCCATTTTATATGCTGGATCTGCTCTACAACACATCTTCACTTCTTTTTCCTATGCAATTTTTTCCAAGTTTCAGACAGTGACATCCAGGAAAGACATTTTATAAAGCTAAATACTAAAGTTTGGCAATATAAATAAACCGGAAACAATGATCACATCAATCAATAATGCTGTCATATATGTATATTTATATTTATAAAGCCAAACATTCATGATGGAAGGATATTTATCATATTTATATATTTATATTTACTATTCTGTAAACATATTGAGCATATCTATTTCATATATGATCACACATAATGTCATTTATTGACAAGTAAGAATGACTTTATCAAATTATATCTGTTTCATTTAAACAAAATGAATTCAGAAGAAAATGAATTTGTAAACATTACCTAATTTAATGAGTTTGATACACATGCATATTACCTGTGTATCTCAGAAAATAAATCCATTTGGAAAATAATATTTATCACTACGTGGCTCATTGAATATAATCAAGAATGAGAAAAATCAAATTTTAAAAAGCAGGTTTTCATAAAAAAAGCTGGAAAGAAATTATTTTATTACATGGTTTCCCTCCACATTATGCCATATTAGTGAAGTTTCTAGTAATTTTTTCCTTTATTTTTGAAAATGTCCTGTTTTCTATTATTTATGAAAAACTATATGGCTTAAAAATATCTTAGAAAATGACACTGAAAAGTCAATCACATGATATATTCTCAAGGCTAATTGTACTAAATGTATTTAAATTTGTTCTCACATTTTTGGGGTCAAAGTAGCCCCAATTATTTTTTTAGAAAAAAATGAGTACAAAATGTTCTCCAAATGCAAGTCTTTGAAAATGCCCTGAGTTTGACAGTCATAATTTGAAACATTCACTTTAATTTTTGTAGGAATATCTGGATGAAATAATATTTATAAAATAAAGAATACATTAAAATATTATGGAGGGTGTTTTACTTTTCACAAACAGTATCTATAGAAAAGCTGAATAATGTTCAAAGAATAGACAAATTGGATGTTATTTATTGTTCATTATAAATTTATATTGTTTAATGTTTTTAAAATACCAAAGGAAAATGTTTTGAGTTATATGATTACTTCCAAATTCATATTTCTCTTTATTTTGCACTTTAATTCTAGCATTAATTTCAGCCTACAGTAGTTAAGGAAGGATGCAAAATTACTTAGGAATCTTGAATTGGTCTAAACACATTTGTCCATTCAAAAATGTGGGATCTTCTTTTCTTTTTTATTATTGGAAATATCAAATAAAATCTACTTAACACCTGAAGAGAACTATGCCCCAATCTCCACACCAACCAATTTTGAGTCCCATTACTTGCACAGTATTTGAACTCCTTAAACTTAAAGAATAACTGTTTTAATCAACTTTTTTCACTGATGTGACCAAAGACCTGACAAGAACAATTAGTAGAGAAAAGTTTATTTGGGAGCTCTAGGTTTCAGAAGTCTCCATTCATGGATGGCCAAGTCCATTTCTCAGGACCTGAGATGAGGCAGAACATCATGTGTGTGGTGGAGGAAAGCAGTTGAGGACATGGCATCAGGAAGCAGAGAGAGACAGCTCTCTTCACCACAAAAAAATACAAACCCCAAAAACATGCCTTGAAAGCTCCACCTCCACCAGCTACCCATTACCTGCTTCATTTACAACTTGGTAAATCCTTATTAGGGGATAATACATTGATTGGGTTAAAGTTTTCATAACCCAATCATTTCACCTCTGATAGTTCCTGCATTGTCTCACACATGAGCTTTTGGGAGACATTCCATATCGAAACCATAACAATAACATATTGTAGATCTCATTACCAATAGTTTGCCCCCAAGAGTAACATAGGATACTCACATTTTACATCATCTGGAAACTTCTGAAATACTTTCTTCCATCTTGTTTGAATCTTATCAAATGTATTGAATCACATGGTACCTCAATCCCTGATTCTATCACTGATTTGTGTATTTATGTACACTGAAATTCTGTGTTTTTAGACTAAATTCAATTACACTCCTCTCTGAATATCCTTGTAATTCTTGCAAAAAAAATCTAAAAAAATAACTTATTTTTAGTCAGATAATGGAATTAATTATGATGAACTATTTATACTTTCCCTTAAAGGGTATTTTGAGTAATTAATATAAACCAAATTTTTATTTGGCTGGATCAAGACAGAAAACTTTTGTCTAGGTAACTCTGTTGATATTGGCCTTTCACATCAAATATGAACTCCAAACATTCATTTTCCTAGAGCATGATATTTTTTTCTATTTTTTATTTAATGCTATTTTTTAATATAACCCAGTACAATTTTATACTTTGTTGGAACTCTCCTTTTCACATTCAACACAGATACCAGGCTCTGTGTCCTACTTGGAGGAAATCCTATTATTTTTCTTATACAAGTTCTGACTGCTATTCTAACTTCTGCTCAGTTTTTACACTGTCCACAAATTTGAAATTTAGTGTTCCAGTTCATACTAATCTAATATTTTGAGCTAATAGATATTGCTACACCAATAATATCAATTATTTTCCAACATTATGACATCATTTATTTTATATCTCTAACAAAATATAGAATTTCTAAGTTTAGAAAGATATTCCCTGACTTGTCTTTTTTTTTCCTTCTCCATTACTTAGTACTATGGGAATTCCCAGTAAAATAGATACAATAATAATCCTCGAGGGTCAGATTGCATGCATATCATCCTAAAATATAAAATTTCTAGCACTTAACTGTGCACTAAATGTTACCTAATAAAGGTTAATTAATTCATGCTCCTGGTTTAATATTGCTAAAACTACTCATAGTGTTTCTTGAAATATAATCGCTTTGGAGGTTTAATGTCATACATATGAATAATCAAGAGTATATTTTTATAAGAATATATATAATATATTCCTTGTATGTAGACAAAGTAAAGTAATTTTGTTCAAGTTAAAGTTGCAAAAGGCAAAGGGTGACAGAATGCTTTAGTAAAAATGTAAATTAATTTATATAACAATTGGTCATGTCATCCTTTAGTGTTAATGTATACCATTTCAACTGTGAATGTGTGACATAAATGTTAAAAAATGTTTTAAGACTAAGTGTAGAAAATCATTTTAAATTCTAAAAATAGTCCTTAAAGTGATAATCAAATTATTTCCTTTATGAATACATGGTTATTCTATTTGTAACTCTGAAAAGTCTAATATAACTTTTAAGCTATAGTGGTGGCAATGATGCAGGTAGTACATTTGTATGACTGTGTGCATGGTAGAGTGTGGCATATCTCTGTTTGTGATATACACTAAACTTGTCTCTACTTGTTCATCTGACATGAAAAAGAGCAAACAAAACCATATTAATTAACCTCTACTCTGGTTTACTAAAAGTTGAACCTCCATATTGTGAGTCAACAAGTATCTGACTAAACAGTTACAAATGCAGAAATTTTATCACAAAAAAAGTTCTATTTCTATGAAGGTAAAACCTTTCACCTTTCTCAAGTCACCAGTAGTTATTTGTTGGTCTATAATGAATCATACTGTCAAGTCTGAGATAAACAGAATCTTGTTAATTCTAGGTAGCCCTGGTCTGTTTCCGTGATTCAGAGTTGATTTGAATATTTAACTTCCTTTTGGAAAAATCATAATTAAATTACCAGAAGCTTTTTTAATTGTGCCAAGCCTAATAAAGTAATGATATTTATTTAGAGAAAGAACTGGATGAATGAATGTGATATAAATAATCTGGTCAAAATAACATTGTGGTCCTGTTCCATTTTACCTTCCTTTAAGGCATCTGGTACTATTTCATGTGTCAGAATAGTTCACCAGATGAACTGGGCCTGTTTTATTTATGAGACTGTTATGTTCTCATGGAACCCTTTTTATGGAAAATAGCATCATTGATTTAATAAAAGGACACTATTAGAGAAGATGTAACAATCTGCTATTTCCTTTCCAACAAACAACAAACAGGATTTCCAAGGCAAAATTGCTAGAGTTGATGTTTTCTATCTGGTGGAGGTCAAGAAAAATGGTAATGGATATATTACCAAAAAGCTAAAGTTTGTATCCAGCTTCAGATGAGAAAGGTTTCTTTAAACATCTTCCTATAGTGGTTGGAAAAAGACCTAAATTTTGCATTTACTTAAACTTCTCTTCAAACATTTTCAAGGAATGTTTGAAAAAAATTTAATGCAAGATTGTGTTTATCACTAAAAAGTTTTAAGTGAGATTAAAAAGTTTAGATTACCCTTTAATTGTATTGTTCTTCTTTTGTCTTTTATAATTTCACATGTGCAATTTTAATTATTCTAATATATTAATTAAAATAGATGTTAAATATAAAGATTCTATAAGCACACTGAAATAAAATCCTACATGAGTCACTTTCTGTGTGACCTTAGATTTGTGACTCAATTTTTCCCTTCTTGAGTTTCGTTATCAGAAACTAGAAGCTGTGATGATTGAATGAATTAATTCATATATAAAACTTTGCCAGTGACTAATATGTACTTAAATATTAAAAATATAGCTTCCTTTACTCTTATTATTAAAATTATTTCATTATTATACCAATTGATAGGGTAAATATTTTTGTTTTATATTTTCTGGAAATTTAACTCTCCCTTTCCTATGAAAAAAAGTAAACCAGATAAAGACTAGAGACATTTTGTATTTTATAATGTTTCTGATTATTTATTTTGAAGGTTTAAGGTTACAGAATTACTACCAAGTCTAAATTCAAGATTTTTCTTATCCTAGAATTTCAAGTACAAATATAAATTAATAGTATTATTTTAATCTCAGGTTCTTAGACATATTTTTTCTCTAGTGTTACAAATATGCTTCAACAAATTGTGAGTGATTAAAGATGAGTTTTTATAATGATGTATGCTAAGTTAAATGCAACTGTCAGCAGCATTCACCTTGAGTGAATGTGATTTGTCTAGAACAGGACATGGATTTCTCCCTCACCATAAGCTACTTCAATACTATGTATTGCAGATTTGGATTGACTGACTAGTCAACTGAAAATGTCTGCACATGAACTGATATAATTTCAACAGTTTTGCATTCTATCTTTACTCTGCAAAGCAATTGTATATATAGATTATTATTTTTATTAACTTGCATCTCTCAGTTTTTGCATTCTTTTCCCCTAAAGTATTATTTTGATTCTGAATAAGATTATTTAAAATCTGACATTTATGAAGCACAAACAATCACAAAATAGCTCAATATTCTACCAAAGATGACTCACTTATCTTAAATTTAGGCAGATGTATATTTAACTGCCTTCTTGACATCTCTACCTAGACATGCCTTAGATGCTCTAAATACATATGTCCAACCATTTACTTGTCAATTGCTTTACTTCTTTTCAATTCCAGTTTTTTCAAGTCATTAAACTTTGAATTGAATCCTGGTTTTCCCTTGCCAAATAAATCCTTATTCTGCCTACTTGGAATTACCACAGTAACTGTTCTAATCCAACTAACTTATTCATATATTCTGACATCCAAATCCATAGTTGAAACTGTAGCCAGAATGATCTTTAAGAGACAAAAATTCCTTAGTATTACTCTCCTTCTTCGTACCTCTCAAAGTATAGAATTAAACTTATTACATAAGATGTTCTTGAAATCATTCCTAATGTCTCTCTTTTTGTTTATGCTGTAGACATAATAGTCTTACTTAAATCTTTAAAGTTCTCCATTGTCTTAGGTCTTTCAGATATGACTTTTCCACCTCCTCCTCTCCTACCTCCTCTTCCTTTTTTCTCTTGCACACCAGGCATGGAGCTGGGCAAGTCAAAGAGTGAGCAAGCTCTTGTGATGCTTACACTTTTATTCCAAAAGCTACAATAAAATGAAATGGACAAATAAAGATAAGTATTTATCAAATATACTTTTCTACTACCTTTTTTGCCTTTTCTGACTAAAGTGTACTGATATCCTATGTGAGAGCTTAAACATAGTTTAAATCTCACTTCTTCATGGAAACTTGCCTTGACCTTGCAAATTTTTACACTCCTATCTTAGGTGGACAATATTCCTCACATTTTGTTTTTAATTATGGCATATTTGTCATGATTCATTTAAGGTGTCTCATTGCTGATAATCTGGAGCTCCAAAAATGTGGGAACATACTAATTGTCTACTTTATCTATATCTTCAGACCATTGTATGGTTCCTGTGAAAGAAAAGGCATAAATAGCTACTTACTAAGTCATCATTGATTGATCTGTCATAAATTAAGTAAACAACAAAAAAACACATACTTTGAAGTTTAACCAAATGTTACACTAATTGAATCAATGTGAAAACACAGGAGAACTCATTTGCTTATTTTAAATCCTTATCATCCTACATACTGTGTGTGTGTGTATAAGTGTATCATAGCATCACTTTGTACTTTACAAAGATATGTAATGATGTTTGTTAATATCCAGTAAACATGACTTTAAAAATCAAAAAATGCTAATAATTTTTTCCTTGGTGAAATAGCATTTATGTATCAAACTGTGTAAAAATGTTATATGTAGAGTCATGAACGATCAAAGAGTTAAAGCAGAATTTCATGGAGATAAAAATATTTTAAATAAATAAATTTAAAAATGAAAAATAAGATATTATATTAGAAATGCAAGTAATCATAAGAGATTCTATGGACAATTATTCAGCAAATATGTAACTAAAATAAATGGATACATTTCTAGAATCATACAATCTACCAAGAATGAATGTGAAGAAATAGAAAATATGAACAGATCAATATTAAGTAAGAAGACTGAAGCACTAATCAAATACCTCCATCAAAGAATATCCAAAGACCAAACATTTAAAGAAGAACTAATGCCAATGCTACTCAAACTTTTACCAGAATTGAAGATAAGAAGTACTTCCAAATTCATATTACAAGTCCAGAATGACCCCAGGACCCAATACGAATATTGTAAGAAAAGAAAAATTTATGCCAATATTCCTCATGAATGTAGATTGCAATAATCCTTAAGAAAATACTGACAAACTGAATTCAACAGCACATAAAAAGGATTATATATCATGGTTGCAAAGGATTTATTCTGGGCTTGCAAGGGTGGCCCAATTTATGCAAATTGAAAAATGCGATATTTTGTATCACAGGAAACTTCCTTCTATTGTATCTACTGAGGTGAACATCTCAATAGGTACAGAAAAAGGAGTTGTCAAAGTGTAAGATTATTTTCATGATAAAAACTCCCAACAAATGAGATATTAAGTGAATGTAGGTCCACATAATAAAGGCCAAATAGGATAAGCCCACACCTAAACTCATACTTGGTGAAGAAAAGCTAACAATCCTTTTTCAAATGATAGATCAAAATAAGAATGCTCCCTTCAGCTATCAGAAGTCTGCATCACAAGAGAACCAGTTAGAAAATAATGAAAGCAGAGAAAGGAAGAGATAAAAAATAACAATAAACACTTGTAGAAATATTGCTTTTAAATGAAAAATTTGACTTTAATGCCCCTTAATAATCAAGGTAAACATCCATTATCATTAATTAGATGACATAATTAAGTGAGATCATTATACTCATTTCAAAAATTTGGAAACTAAAGCTAAAAAGTAAATTTCTGAAAGTCACCTAATTAAATTTTAATAATCATTGGCTGATTGTGATTTACTTAATATGTCAGTTCAATAACATTGAAAAGCTTTTAAAAAAATCATATCTACTCAAAAAAATGCCTTAAACTAGCCTCATCCATTCAGCATAGTACTTGAAGTCCCATACAAAGCAAGAAGACAAGATAGAGAAATAAAAGACATTCAAATCAGAAAGGAGGATACAGAATTATCTGTTTGCATAAGACATTATCTTGTGTAGAGAAAGCACTAAAGACTACAACAAAACTAATAAATTGTAGTACACAAAATCAATATAGAAATCAGTTTTGTTTGTATATACCAATAATTTTCTAAAAAAGAAATCAAGAAAACAATCCCATTTAAAATAGCATCAAAAAGAATAAAATATGAATACATTTAAACAAGGAGGTAGAATATCTGCAAACTGAAAACTATCAGATATTGATGAAATAAATTGAAAATACAAATAAATGAAAAATATCTCATGTTCATAGGTAAGAGAAATTAATATATTGATATATACTACATAAACTTGTCTGTGGATTTAATTTAATCATTAAATCCTAAATTCCGATAACATTCTTCACAGGAATAGATAAAAATAATCCTAAAGTTCACATGGAGATACAAAAGACTCTGAACAGCAAAACAAAATCTTGAAAAAGACAAACAAATCTGGGGATGCATCATATCACTTGTTTAAATATAAAACAAGGTTATGATAATCAAAAGAGTTTGGTATTGGCATGAGAAAAGACACTAGGCCAATGAAACAGAATTGAAAGCTTGGAAATAATCCCCTGCATATATGGTCAGCAGATATTTCAAAAATTTTCAAAGGACATACAGCGAGGAAGTGATGAAAAGAAATGCTAAAATACTCTGATTGGTTTCAAAAGAAAGTAGGAAAAGTTTGGAAGATGATTGTATATCTGACCAGGCTAATTCATCATTTTGATCTGTCTAAACTATATTTTATTGAGAACTTTTTGTCCATTTCAAAAAACAGTTTCTCAAGGTTTTGATTTTAAGAAATAAATTTCTTGATATAATATCCTTGATATAGATTGAAATGGAATACCATACTTTCTTAAAAATATGTTCTTGATGATCTTAGAAAGTGCAAATTTGAAAACTGAAAGACTTCTATTGGTATATTTTAGCCGATTTTCCTTTTTTCCATTGCTATTATGTATAATTATATATAATGTCATTTTTAATAATTCCTCATTCCCTTGAGAGTAATTTCCTTAGTACTACTACTAATTTATCTATCTCAATAGCTTTCTATCCATAGTCTCTATTCTTATCTTTTGAATAACCAAGATGGAACCATCAGATTCATCTTAGTCTGCTTGGTTCTTTTTGGTCATTCTCACTGCTCCCTAACAGGTCCATTTTCAGATGTTAATATTGTGCAGGGAATCCTCTGCTTTACTGATTTTGTATTACTATTTTGAGGAAATTTCCTCAACAGAAGAGTGACATGGCTGTATGGAGAATTAAGGAGGACTAGTATCCTGGCCCAGGTTTGACTACACTTCTATTTTTGAATCTGCTTGCCTTTAAAGTAAGTACATTCTAGTTGACTAGGCTTGAGACTGAGACAGACTGGGTCCTTCTGTTTACTATTGAGCCAATAAAAGCCAGGATGGAAAGCAATAGCCTCAGACTGGCTATTTCAGTGAAAGTATTAGAAAACACATTGTCCTCAGGTCAAAACTCACAATCTCCACTTAGCTACTTCAGTAGTAAAATTGACATTTTGGTCAAAATATTTCTGTGTTCAATAAAGAATTTAAAAGAGGTTCGTATTTATTATTTTAGAAAAATAGGAGCTGAATCGGATGTTGTAATTAAATTTGTTATATACTGTACACACACACACACACACACATATATATATATATATAAAGTATTTCTCAATTGCATTCTAGAACTGGATGTATGTGATAATTAATGGATTTGAGTGATAATTTATAAGCATTTTAATATTTACTGTAATTTTTTCCTCCTACCCCAATTTTGGTTATCTATCAATAATTGGTATAAAATTGTGATGTAACCCATGGTATCAGGTACCACACCTGCATAACTTTGACTTCCATTTCTTCTTATTGACTGTGTGAACTTATACCAGTTGTGTGTTCTGTAAAATGGAGATACAAATAACACCAAAAACTACCATTGTTTTGCTTATTAACTAAGAAAATATGTAAACAGTTTTTAACCATTATTCATTGGGTGCAAATATAAAGAGTGTTTTTTTCTTTTTACCTTGATGCACATTAATTCTCAGAAACCCACATAGCTAGTATCACTTAAGATGTAGAATAATCATGTAGCTATTAGACCATATTTATATATTTTTATAAACCCTCATAAATCTACTTCATGCCAAATATTTGTCGAGAGGATTGATGTTAGAATAAGTCATATGCAATAACTATCCTAATAGTTAAAGTCCATCATAACGATAAATTTTCTTTTGTATTAGAAAAACATTTCCCATAGAAAAGTATATAATACTTATCCAACATATCATTTGGTCATCCATGTACTCATTAAACACATCACTTAACATTAATTATTTGCCAGAAACTTTAAGAGATAAAGGGGCTTATATTTTGTTCTCAAGTTGTTAATGGTCAGAGGAGAGAAAATAAAGTTCAATGCAATGTCAAAAATGGTGTCAGTAAAGAAACATAACTTAAGTAGTATTGATAACTGGGAAATTAGTTTTAGCTGGAAAAATTAAACGGTATCGTGAAAGATACTATAATTTTTTTAGACATTGAAAATTCATATGATTTATACAATCAAAAGCAAAGTCTAGGTAAGAATTTAAAATTAATTCATGAATTTAATTTTACATTTGATTGCATTTTAAATAATTCATGTTATTATTTAACTAAATAGGAATTTCAGCATGTTAGTTTAAAATTCAGCAGCATTTTTCCATAGTAAGGGTTGTCTTCAGAAATCATTTAATCATTTTAGATTAAAGGAATAATAACTACAATAAATATAATAACATCATTTTGTGAGATGGCTAGAATAAGTAGAAAATGACATGAACATGTTTTGTTTCTTTGTTTGTTTTGCTTTTATTTTTTGATTTTGTTTTTTTGGTATCAGGAATTGAACTGAGAGCATCTTACCATTGAAATACATCCCTGGCTCTTTTTATTTTTTATTTTGAGATAAGTTTGTACTGATTTACTTAGGGCCTCACTATGCTGATGAGGTTGTCCTTGAACTTGTGATCTTTCTGCCTCAGTCTCCCAAGCTGCTGGTATTTCAGGCATACTGAAATCACTCAACATAAGCATGTTTTTTGATAAATAGAAATTTTTTTTCACTTGGTTTCTAAGGTAAAACATTTTTTGACTTTGCATAATATAAACTCTATTTATTAACTACAGTCATCTTAAATTATTCATCATTTAAATTGTCAATATATTGTTTTCTAAATTTAAATTTTTTTTCTTGTTGTCACCTCTGAACACATTTTTTTGTTGTTGATAGGAACAAGAAGTAGTTTGCAAGCCACTGTAAAAAGGAAAGAACTGAAATTTCTGAAAAACAATTGCCAGAAAAAAAAAAAACAACATCTTGACATTTTCATATTTCTTTTGCCATTTATTAGGAATACAATAGGTGAAAGCGCAAATCTCTATTAGCTCTTGAAGGAAATCACGTTTACAAAAAATATATAATTAGATAATAGATTCATTAGTGTGGAAAAGTCTTTTGAATTAATTTTCATGAAACAGGAGCAAAGTCAAGTGATTTAAATCTCGAATATTTGAAGATTTAAAATGTGCCAAATATCATGTAAAGTCATAGGCATTGTTGAATTATAGTCAATATACTGACTTGTTTTGAGATTTGAATCAATATTTTTCTTTTAAGTATGAATAACAGTAGAGATTTCTGTTTGCAGTGAGCCAAGACATCATTGTATACAGGTGTATACTCTCCTCTTGTGTGGAAAACCTTCTTTAGATAGGAAATGGAAATGGACACAGTATATAAAACATATTGAAAAGAGGATCTAAATCAAAACTGTTCATCAATGTTTCTAATTGTACTCTTTAAAGTCTTAAGAACAACACTTTTTTTACCAATGAGTGTGGGATGAAGAGGGTGAGAAGTATCTCACTGAAATTTCTTTTTTCTTTGAGTTACCACTATTTAAAGATGAAAGGCATGTTTTGCTGCAAAATTCAAAGTCAAAACTAAAATAACAGATGTTTCCAATTCATAGATTGAGAATCCGAGTTTTTAGGAGGAGTGTGGTTTGTTTTACCAAAGTTAGACTTATCAAATTCATCCAAATGTAGGTATTTGATAGAAGGTGAATTTTTTATTAAGAAAATATTTTCAATAACATAGAAAGAAGTGTCTTCTCCTACCCAACAGCCAGACTCCCATCTTAGATGGAAGATTTCTTTCTAAATTTCTATGAATCTGAAAATGCTTTCCCAGTTTTCCTTGCTACTAAGGCTAGTTATGTAATTCAGACCTAGCCATGGGATCTGAGAAATTTTCTTCATTATTAAAGTGAATTAAATTCATAAATTTCTTCATTGCTTAATGTCTATACATGTAGCATGAAACTGATTGATTTTAATAAGTGACCATGAGTGATGAGGTAGTAGTAATATGGGCTGAAGATGACATAAGGGAGATTTTTTTTTTAATTGGGTGCAGTGACACACCTGTACTTACAGCAGCTTGAGAGGCTGAGACAGGAGGACAGAAAATTCAAAGACAGCCTCAGCAATGACTAGGCAATAAGCAAATTGGTGAGAGCCTGTCTCTAAATAAAATACAAAATAGAGCTTAGTGGTGTGTCTCAGTAGTTGATTGCCCCTGAGTTCAATCCCTGGTACCCACCAAAGAAAAAATTGTTCAATTTTTTCTTTTTAGATATACATGACAGTAGAATGTATTTTGACATATTATAAGTACATGAAGTATAATTTCTTATTCTTGTGGTTGTATATGATGTGGATTTACAATAGTGGTGTATTCATATATGAACATAGAAAAGTTTTGTTCCATCCATTTTACTATCTTTCCTATTCCATTCCCCTCCCTCTCTTCATTCCCCTTTGTCTAATACAAAGAACTTCTGTTATTCCCTCCTGGTGTGTATTAGCATCTGTATATCAGAGAGATATTTGGCCTTTGGTTTTTGGTGTTGGCTTATTTCACATAGCATGATAGTCTCCAGTTCCATCCATTTACCAGCAAATGTCATAATTTCATTCTTATTTATGGCTGAGTAATATTCCATTGTGTATATATATACCACATTTTCTTTATCCATTCATCTGTTGAAGGACACATAGTTGGTTCCATAGCTTGGAAATTGTGAAATGAGCTGTGATAAATATTGATGTGGCTGCAGCATGGTAGTATCATGATTTTATGTCCTTTGGGAATATACTGGGGAGTGGGATCACTGGGTCAAATGGTGGTTTGATTCCAAGTTTTCTGAAAAATTTCCATGCTGTTTTCCAAAGTGCTTGAACCAATTTGCAGTCCCACCAGCAATGTATGAGTAAACCTTTTTCCCCATATTGTTGCCAATGTATATAGTTACATGTATTCTGCATAACTGCCATTCTGACTGGAGTGAGATAAAATCTCAGTGTAGACTTAATTTGTATTTCTCTAATGGCTAGAGATGTTAAATATTTTTTCATACATTTGTTGACTGATCATAGTGTTAGTTCAAATTCTTTCTCCATTTATTGATTGAGTTATTTCTTCGTTCCATTTTAAGTTTTTTGAATTATTTATATATGCTGGAGATTAATGCTTTATCTGAGGGGCAGGTGGCCAAGGTGTTCCCCATTCTTCAGGTTCACTCTTGGCATTGCTGTGAAGAAGTTTTCTTGTTTGTTTGTTTCGTTTTTTTTGTTTAATACTATTCCATTTATTGATTGTTGATTTTATTTCTTGTGTTTCTAGAGTCTTGTTGAGGAAATCAGTTCCTAAGACTACATGATGGATATTTGGGCCTACATTTTCTTCTAGTAGATATGGGGTCTCTAGTCTATTGCCTATGTTCTTAATACACTTTGAGTCAAGTTGTGTGTGGGGTAAGAGATAGGAGTTTAATTGTATTTTCTACATATGGATTTCCAATTTCCCCAGCACCATTTGTTGAAGAGCCAATATTTTCTCCAATCTATGATTATGGTACCTTTGTCTATTGTGAGATAATTATATTTATGTGGATTCGTCTCTGTGTCTTTTATTTTGTATCATTTGTCTTCATGTCTGTTTTGGTGCCAATACCATGCTGTTTTTGTTACTATAGCTCTGTAGTAATGTGTAAGTTCTGGTATTGTGATGCCTCCTGCTTCACTTTTCTTGTAGGGGATACTTTTTTTCCTTAATGCATCTTTGGTTTTGGTATCATGATGATACTAGCTTCACAGAATGCATATGGAAGGGCTTTCTCTCACTTTCTATTTTATGGAATATTTTGAGGAATGTTAGTGTTGGTTTTTCTTTGAAGGTCTGATAGAACTTGGCTGAGAATACATCTGGTCCTGAGCTTTTCTTTGTTGGTAGATATTTGATGGTGTCTTATTTTTATTGCTTGAAATTGATCTGTTTAATTTTTCTATGTCCTCCTCTTTAAATTTGGGTAGGTCATATGTCTCTAGAAATTTTTTTATGTCTTCATGATTTTCTATTTTATGTAAGTATAAATTTTTAAAATAGTTTCTTTCAATAGTGTCCACCATGATATTTGTTTTTCATAATCAATTTTATTAATTTGAGTTTTCCTTCTATTTGTTAGCTTGCCTAAAGGTTGATCAATTTGGTTTATGTTTTCAAAGAACCAACTTTTTGTTTCATTGATATTTAAATTTTTTTATTTAGATTTCATTGATTTCAATTATTTCCTGTGTTCTACTGCTTTTGGTGTTGATTTCTTCTTCTTTTTCTAGGCCTTTGAGATGTAATGTTAGGTTATTTATTTGGCTATTTTCTATACTTTTAATGAATGAGCCAAATGCTACAAGTCTTCATTTTAGAACGGCCTTCATAGTGTTCCAGAGATTTTTATATGTTGTATTGCTATATTCATTTACCTCCAAATATCTTTTTTTATTTTATCCCTGATTTCTTCTGCTATCCATTGTTTATTCAATAGTGTATTATTTAGTATCCTGGTGTTACAGTAGCTTTTATATTTTACTTTCTCAATGATTTCTAATTTTATTCCATCATGTTTGATAAAATGTGAGGCATTATCTCTATTTTTTTGTATTTGCTAAGAGTTGCTATATGGCCTAAGATATCATGTATTTTAGAGAAGTATCCACATGCTTGTGAGAAGAAAATGGATTCAGTCATTGATGGATGAAATATTGTATATATGTCTATTAAGTCTAAATTATTAATTGTAATTATTAGTTATGTAGCTTCTTTATTTAGTTTTTGTTTGGAGTGGTGAGAGAGGTGTGTTAAAGTCATCTAGTACTATAAGGTTGTGGTCTATTAGATTCCTGAAATTAAGTAGGGATTGTTTGATATACATAATGTTCCATTGCTTGGGACATAAATATTTATGATTGTTACATCTTGTTGATGTATATTTCCCTTAAGCAGTATGAAATGTCCTTCTTTGTCTCTTCTAATTAGCTTTGGCTTGAAGTACACTTTAACAGGTATGAGCATAGAAACCCCTGCTTGTTTACAAGATCCATGTGAATGATGTGTTTTTTTCCCATTCTTTCACCTTTAGTCTATGTGTGCCTATGACTATGTGGTGAGTCTCTTGTTGAGCATATTGTTGGCTCTTGTTTTTTAATCCAATCTGCCAGTCTATGTGTTTTGATTGATGAGTTTAGGTCATTGACATTCAATATTATTAGTGAGAAATTATTTTATTTCCTGTCATTTTGATTTATTTCCAGTTTTTAATTTGAATTAATTTCTACTTTGATTGATTATTCTTCTAGTGTGGTTCCTACCTTTGCTGTTTTTCACTTTTATTTTTCATTTCTTCTTTATAAAACATTTTATTGAGAATGTTTTATAGGCAAGTTTTCTAGTTGTAAATTCTTATAGCTTTTATTTATCATGGAAGATTTTTATTTCATCAATTCTGAAGCTTAATTTTTCTGGGCATAGTATTCTTGGCTAGCATTCATTTATTTCAGAGTTTGATATATATTATTCAAGACCTCCTAGTTTTGTGGGTCTGGACTGAGATATCTTTGGTGATCATAATTAGTTTCCCTATAAATTTAGACTGTCATTTTCTCTAGTAGCCTTTGAAATTCTGTCATTTTTAGATATTTTCTGAATAATGTTTCTTGATGTCGGTCTATTATAATTTCATATATATTGGGTTGTGTAAGCCTTCTATATCTCATTTTCCATTTTGTTCTTTAGGCTTGGGAAATTTTCTGATATCATTTCATTGAAAAGTTTTTTTATTCTTTTGTTTTATATCTCCAAGCTTTCATCCAAACTGATAAATCTTAAATTTGATCTTTTCAGGTTATCCCATATTTCTTGGAAGTTCTGTTTATGGTCTCTTAATATCTTTTCTCCATGGTCAACTTTATTTTCAAGATTATACATTTTGTCTTCATTGACTGAAACTCTGTCTTCCAAGTGGTCTAGACGATTGGTGATGCTTTCCATTGAATCTTCAATTTGGTTTATTAACCCCTTCATTTAGATGATTTCTGCTTGTTTTTTTTCTAGAGTCTTTATCTCTTTATCAAATTGATCTTTCAATTTCTGTATTTTCTCTGTGATTTCATTCCTAACATTGTCATTTACCTCACAGATAAGTTTGACTAAGTACATTGTAAACTCCTTCTCTGACATTTATTCCACTGTAGTATTGATAGATTTGTTATTAAAGTATCTTGATTTGTTTGTGATGATTTGTTCCCTTGCTATTTCATATTGTTTTTTTGTCTAACCTTCTAGCATTTTCAATCTAAGGCAGTAGTGATTCTACCCTGTGGACTTATAGTGTCTATGAAGGTTTCCAGTACCTCACTCTTTAGGGGAGAAAAATAAAAACAACAACAACCAATACAAACAATATACACCATTAAACCAATATTTCCTGCTATGACATCTACAATATTAATTTTCACAATAAACAAAAATAAACTGCTCAGTTATTGCCTACAATACAAACAGTAAGTTTGCAAATGGGTTTACAGTTTTAAATGGTATACAGGGAGAGAAAAGAAGTGATGTAGAATGTGATGATTATGAGGAAGGAGAAGGAAAGTTAGAAGTAAAAAGTTAAAGGAAGAGTGAAAGAAAGAACAATAGAGATTGGCTGTTAGCCAAAAAAAAGAGAGAGAGAGAGAGAAAGAGAATCAAGGAAAAAAATAAGTGAGAGAAAAATACATATAAAGTAATTTTTAAAAAAAATTTAAAAATGTAATAAAAAAGAATACAACACAAAACTGAAATATACTAATCAAACATCTTAGTCCTCAAAATCTGATCCATTAAAAACTGCCTTAAAAAATTCCAGAAATGAGTGAAAATAAACTAATATAAGTTTGTATGAATATCTATGAATCACTAAGTTCACAATTAAACAAACAAAAAAAAAAAAAAAGAAAAAGAAAAAGAGAGAAATAAAAATATCCATGAAAAGTTAAAGAATTGTTACTGTTGGGGTTCAAAGGATTCTCAGCTTCTCAGCAGTGTCAATTGAAGTAGTCTGGAGTGTGATGCTCCACTCTCTGGATTGCAGAATTGAGAGATGTAATCCAGTAGATGGAATTCCTGGAGGTGGGATTTAGGCTTAGGTGGGCTCCAGGCTCACTGAATGACAATTGGTCTGGAGATTTTTAAGTCAGTGCATTTCCAGGGCCCAGAAATTGCCCATTCAGGTTGGAAGACTTTACCTTCCAGATAAATTCTGGGTTCTACTTATGTGGTGGAGGAGCCAATTCATAGACCACTTATGTCACCTGTGGATCCCAAGTTTCCAGGTCTCAGATTCAGGCTCCAACCTCAATCTCTCTGCCTCTTTCCTTTCAAATTTTTCTGGTCACATCATGCACTGTGGTTTTTCCAGACAGGTATTTCAGCCCAAACTCAGTTTTTCCAGAAATCTGCTTCCTCATCTGTGGCCCCAATGCTGTGGCTGCAAAATTATTCTTCCTATGTCCTATACATGCAGCCAGGAGCGACAGGGGTTTCTTTCTCACACAAGTAAATAGTGCAGTGTGCCATTCAGATTAGTCAAGTATTGTCTTTGATCTTTAAACTCTTTGTACCCACACATGTCTCAGGCCTCTTAAATATGGAATTTTCTTTAATTCCCTCCATTTTGCTCATTAATGGGCTGTTCTGGCTGATGACTTAGGCTGTGGCAGTGACTGTGGTGCTGGGGATTTCTTCCTTATTCTATTCTATCCAAACTCCTGAACTGTTTTGAATGCCAATATTAAAGTTCAGTAAAGTAAACCCCTATTTTTGTTGTTGTTGTTATTCACTCATATTGCTTAGAAGCTGCCTATCTGCTTTTTTGGTTTCATACCACAGAGCAGCCAGGAAAGTAACAATCTCTATTCCACCATCTTGAAAATCCCCATCCGACGTAAGGGAAATATGATGACTACAATCCTTATTACCCTCTTTATTAAGTTGCAACAACAGTGTTGAAATTACCCCACAGCTATTTTACTTTCATCTTGACCATCTTGGCATAATAAATCCCCTTAATTTTGTTTATTTATAGAAAGGAATTCTGCTACCTACAACACACACACACACACACACACACACACACACACCTGTGTGTGTATGTCAGTATATATATATACACACACACATATATATAATATAATATATATAATATATATAATATATATATATATACACACACACATATATACATATGTATCCTAACCAATGCATAGAGTGATTCTATCAACAATACATTTGGGTAATCTGATAAAAAGATGTAATGATTATGCTAATATATTCTAGGTGATCCCTAATGAGTTGCACTTTTTAGATGTGGACAACACATGTAACTTGCTTCTAGCCAGTAGAGTATGAGAAAATAACTGGACAGGATTCCATAGGCTAGATTGCATCATATAAAATCCCATTCAGCAAACTAAAATGAGATTTTTCCTACTGGCATTTAGGAAGTAAGCTTCACACTATGGGAGGGACACAAAGCAAGGAACTACTTGTGGCCTCTAAGAGATGATAGCAGCCCCTAAAAGTAAGAATATCAGTCATTTAACCACAAGAAATTAAATGCTACCAACAACCATATGAACTCAAAAGAGGATGCGGAAATCCAGAAGAAGCAAAGCTCAGCTGCCACATTGACATCTGTTTTTTAACATTTGATTCAGTCATGTCATGTGCTTGTTTTTGACCTATGGATATTGTAAGATACTAAGTGAATGTGATCCTAAGTCTCTAAAGTTTTGGTAATTATCATGTAGCAAATGATAACACAGAACATTGAATCACCAACTGCTCCTAAAAAGTAATTGTACAATCACTTCAAATATAACAAATCCAAAATTGAAGCTGCTATGTCATAACAAAATCATGTTACCACTCATTATTTTTAATTTCTATTATTTCACCATTAATAGCCAATTATGACATCTTCAGTTAAAAATACTGTGAATTAAGATTTCTAAAGCAATTTGATTTTGTTTCTTCCTTGAATGACATCACTTTGTTTTACCCTATAAAATTGACAAAATGGTATGGGAAATTACGCCTTGTGTTATTTTGTTAGTGGAAATGTCAAACATTGTACAAACATTTAAATGGGTAATTCGGTAGAATATTTTAAAACCTTAAAATTTTTATTACTTCAATATACATTGCATAATTCCCATGAAGTGAGTAATCCAATATTTCTCACAATTTTTTGAATAACACCTATTCAAAATAAAACTCAATCTTGTTCTTCTCAAACTTACTATCCCTCCAGTCCTTTTTGATATTCACCATTTGAATAAATGTTACTTCAATTCACCTATTTGTTCAAGCCTGGGCACTTTTCTACCCTAGATCTCAATGTCATTTAAAATCAAGGTATAGAAGTTCTACATCGGCCATTTCTACTCACCAATCACAGTGATATTTTGATAACACTATATTAACAGGAGGTACTAATAACTATATTATAATGTCACAGAAATCATTCATTCACTCTCGATGGTTTAAAAGAACTACCTCACCATACTCCAGTTTTATACTGATAGTTCTTTAACAATTCTGAGAAAATACAAAGACAGGATCTTAGATCTGAGAAGATCTTATCTAATCCACTTACAGTTCATCTAATCTATTTACATAGTAAATAAAAAAAAACCAAAATATTAGGTATGATATTCTCTCTAGTTATGTGGTGCTAAGGGTAGATTCAGAATGCTTGTTTAGGTGTTTTCAGATCTGAGATAATTTTATCTTCTGTAAGAAATAAATAGGTGAACACATTTTATTGTATATGTAGTTATCAGTTTTTGTATAAATTGTGTCATTTTTTTTCCAATGGGGATTGAACACAGGGGCGCTTAACCACTGAGCCACATCCTCAGCCCTTTTTAGTATTTTATATACAGACAGGATCTTGCTGAGTTGCTTAGGGCCTAGATAAGTTGCTGAGGCTGGCTTGAATTTGTGATTTTCCTGCCTCAGCCTCCTGAGCTGCTGGGATTATAGGCATGTGCCTCCATCCCTGGCTGGTACCATTCCTAAACATTGTTTTTCCTTACAGCAGTTTTAGATTCAGTGCAAAATTGAATTCAAGGTATAGTAATTTCCCAAATACTCCCTCACCTAACACATGCACAATCTTTCTTTTTGTCAACATCTATCACCAGAGTAGTTCATTTGCTAAACGTGAGGAAACAACATTGACAACTCATTATTACCCAACATCCATAGTTAACATTAGGTAATGTTCATTACTGATACTAGGTGGTGTATATATTCTGAGTTTTGACAAATGGACAAATGTATAATGACATTTGTCGTTCATTATAGTATCATACAGAGTAGTTTCATTGTGCTAAAATTCTCTGCGGCCCATCCATCCATCCATCCCACCCTCCTAGACCTTCACAACCTCTGAACATTTTGTTGTCTCCAAAATTTTTCCTTTTCCAGAGTGTCATATAGTTAAAGTCATACAGTGTGAAGCTTTTTCAAACTGAATCATTTTACTTACTAATAGGCATTTAATTTACTTCCATGTCTTTTTAAGGCTCGGTAGCTTGTTTCATTTTAATTCTCAGTTATATTTCATTGTCTGGGTGTACCACAGCTTACTTATTCATAAACTTGATGGAGGACATCTAGGTTGCTTTCAAATTTTGGTAATTGTAAATAAAACTGGTGTAAACATTCATGTGCAAGTTTCTCATGTGGATGTAAATTTTCTAAGTTTAATAAATCTTCTGTAGTGGCTGGATAAAATTGTATCCTCACACCAGTCAATGAGAACTCCTATTGCTTCTTATCCAAAGAACCACTTGTTCAATCAATATTCTGGATTCTGGCTGTTCTAATAAGTTTTAGTAGCATTTCATTGTTGTCTTAATTCATATTTCCTGGATGGCATGTTTTTTGGAACATTCTCTTATATGCCTATTTACTATCAGTTTATCTTCTTGATGAGTTGTCTGTTAAGGCATTTGGTCTACTTTATAACTGGATTTTTTTGTGCTCTAATTTTTCAACTATATATATATATATATATATATATATATGTATATACTTTATCTGCTAAGTTTTTTACAAATATTCTGTTTTAATCTGTGGCTTGCTGTTCCATTCTCTTTACAGAGTTATTCATAGAGAAGTTTTAAATTTTAATGAATTTTATTAATTCCTTATTTCATGTGTTATACATTTTGTATTCTATGTAAAAAGCTATGAGGAAACCCAAGGTAATCTGGATGTTCTTCTATGCTGTCTTCTGGAAGCTTTAAAGTTTTGTTTTATATTTTAAAGTCTGTAATCTTCTTTAAATTTATTTTTGTGAAGGGTATAAGATCTATATCTCTATTCAGATTTTTGCATGTAGATGGCCAGTTGTTCTAGTACCCTCTTTTAGAGAAAATTATTTTTATTTATTGTATAGCTTTTGTTACTTTGATAGATTTCCTGATTATATTTATATGTGTCTTTATGGATCTATTTTTAGGCTTTCTATTTTATCACATTGATATCTTTATCTGTTTCTTCATAAACAGATCAGTGTCTTTATTTCTGTAGCTTTGTAATGAAATTTTCAGTCAGATAGTGATAGCCGTTCAACTTTGTTGTTCTCCTTCAATATTGTGTTGATCATTCAGGGCCTTTTGGCTCAACCAACTTTATAGATTTTTGTTTATAGTCACAAATTAAATTGCTAGGACATTTTTTCCTTCATCTGTTAATGGTCCTCTGTTATAAAGATGGATTTATGTGTGAAACCATTTTGCACTTAAAGAAAACAATCTCAGTTAATTATAACATAAAATCATTTTAATATCTTGCTAGATTTGGTTTGCTAATGTGTTCTTGAGGGATTTTGAATTTAGGTTCATAAGAATATTGATTTGTAGTTATCTTCTATTTTAGTCCCTTTTGTCTGCCTTTGGTATTAGACCATTTTGGCCTCAGAGAATGTTAAGAAATGTTGAAGTTTCTAATTATGATAGAAGATTTAACTGTTTCTTCTTACAGTTCTATTAGTTTTTATGTCATGCATTTTTATGTTCTGTAGGTAGGTCCATGCACATTATGGATTGTTATGTCTTTTTCCAGAGAATTTACGCCTCCTATCCCTGATAACTCCTTGTTCTCAAGTCTTCCCTGTCTTAAATTAATAATATAACCATCCCTACTTTTTGAAAAAGAAATTTGTTCTTTCATGCTAATTTTTTTCTGTTTCAATTTGCTTTAAATCTGTATGTCTTTAAAGTGTGTTTCTTACAAACAGCATATAGTTGAGTCTTTTATAGTTTGGATCTCAGTGTCCTCCCAAAAGCTGATGTGTTAAGACAAAAAATGTCCAGAGGTGAAACAATTAGATTATGAGGGTTTTAACATAGTCAGCAGATTACCATTTGATGGACTGATAATTTGAATGGTTCCTGGGTGGTAAGTCAAGGTAGATGGGGCCTGACTGGAGGAAGGAGGTCACAAGTGGTGTGCCTCTGGGGATTAGGTTTTGTCATTGGCTCCTTGTTCTCTGTTTCTTCTTCTTTGCTACCATGAGGTGAGCTGTTTTCTTCCCTCTCATTCTTTTATCAAAATGTCCTGCCTCATCTCTCCAGACCAGAGTAACAGAGTCAATATAATCAAGGAATGAATCCCTGAAGCTTTAAGCCCAAAGTAAATGGCCCGTCCTTTGAGTTGTTCTTATAAGGTGTATCGGTCACAGCAAACAAAAGCTAAAACAGGTTTTCTTTGTTGATCCACCAAAACAATATCTGTATTTCAATTTGTAACTTAGACCACGGATGTTCAAAATGAATATAATTGTGTTAATATCTACTATCTACTGTTTTTGTTACTAATTTCTATTTTTTTCTCTTTTTTTGTTGCTATTATTGTCTTTTATTCCTTTTCCTGATTTTCACTGTTTGAATTAAGCATTTTATTAGCTTTTATTTTCTCTCTTTTCTTAGTACATCAGTCCTACTTTCTTTTTTACTTTTTGTAGTGACTGACCTTGAGTTGAAAACATGGATATATAACAACTTATAATGGTTTGGCTTATTTTTCTTTTTTACAGTGGTGTCAAAGTGATACCCATTCCCTGGAAACTATACTTCAAATGTTGAATTTCGATATGTTTTGTGAATTTTAAGGGTTAGCAATGTGCAGTACCATGATATTTTATGATGTTGGGTACATGAAATATTATGATGTGCTGACTGTAAAGCCAAAAGTTCCAGTCAGACACACGAGGTAGTAAACACTTTATTCTAAATCTTATCAATACTCAAGAAATATTTGAAAATTTACAACAAATACAAGCCCACTTTAAAATAAGTTTCCACTACTTCATAGATAGTATGACTATTTTATAATAACAAAATCATCATAATTTCTGCCTGTCATCACTTGTGTACTTTTTGGTATTGCTGTTGTTGTTGTTGTTATGCTGGGAATCGAATTCAGGATTACATAGATAGTAGACAAGCACTCTACTACTAGTTACATCCCCATACCTTATATAATTGCTATCATTAATTCTGAAACACAGGTACACACACATACCCATATACTTACAGACACACAAATACACAATCAAATATACAAAGTTATTGTTAGTTTAAACAAACCATTATCTGTTATAAATCTAAGACTAAGAAAAGTGAAGTGTGTATTTTCCCTTTATTTATTTCTTTGCCATTGCTCTTCTTTTCTTTGTGAGGACTTTATGTTCTCACCTTTATTTTTTTCCTTGACTCCAAATAATTCATTTTAACTGGTTTGCAAGAAAGGACTACTGGCTACAAATTTCTTCAATTTATGTTTGTATGAGGAAGTATGAATTTCTACCTCACTTTTGAAAAAAACTTCCCAGATAAAGGATCCTATGTTCTAAATTTTTTTCTTAAAATACTTTGTTTTCCTCCATTTCCCTCTTACTTGAATGATTTCTGAGGTAAAATAGAATATAATTCTTATCTTTCTTATCTTTGCTTCTATATAGTTAAGATATTTTCACTGATATTCTTTTTAGATTTTTATTATTTTGGTTTCCTATAGTTTTAAAGTAATATTCCTAAGAGTGGACTTTTGGCATTTATTCTTCTTATTGTTCTCAGCAGTTCTTAGATCTGTTGTTTGGTGCTATTTGGTTACAGAGAGTTTTTAAAAAATTTATTTTCAACACATACACATTATTTTCCTCAGAGTAATTCTCTTTCAAAAGTTTTATAATTTCATATATTGAATAAAACTATCCAGAATTTCAGGCATGATATTTATGATGTAGTATGAAAAAATCTGAAGTATAAAGATGCAATATTGTGATGAAGGTGGTGTCCCATGCCTGTAATCCCAGTAGTTTAGGAGGTTGAGGCAGGAAGATCACAAGTTCAAAGCCGGCTTCAAGAATTTAGTGAGTCCCTAAGCAACTTAGGAAGATCCTTTCTCTAGATAAAATAATTAAAAGGGCTGGGGTGTAGTGCAGTGATTAAGCACCCCTGGGTTCACACACACACACACACACACACACACACACACACAGGATGCAATATTGTTATGTATTTGATATTACTTTTTTTTACTAGCTATAAACTTATATATAGACTTTTTTACTTGCTGTTTGAAACTTCACTGTCCCCCATGGAGAACTTAAGCTGACAAACTCTGAACTCAATAACTGTTTAGTCAGCTTTTTTTGATGCTGTGATTAAAGGACCTAACCAGAACAACTAGAGGAGAAAAAGTTTATTTAAGGGCTCATGGTTTTAGAGGTCTTAGCCTATAGAAGGCTGACTGCATTCCTCAGGGCTTGAGGTAAAGCAGGACATCCTGGTGGAAGAAAGTGGCAGATGGGAGCAGTTCACATGCCGATCAGGAAGCAGAGAGAGACTCAACTGTACAGATATAAAATATATACCGCATAGTCCCACCCACAATGAACCACTTCCTCCAGCCACACCTTACCTCTTCAGTTACCACTCAATTAATCCTTATTAGAGGTTTAATTCACTGATTGGGTGAAGACTCTCACATCCCAATCATTTCTTCTCCAAACCTTCTTGTATTGTCTTACATGTGAGCTTCTGGAGGGCACCACATCTAAACCATAAGTTACCTCATTATCAAATAAGCACCATGATAACAATTGCTTGTATGTTACTATGTTTGAAAAATCACTTATATATTCCTTCATAAATTGCTTGTATATTATGATGTTTAATAAGTTCAGTTGAGTCATAGGAATATAGAAATGTTAAGGAAAAACAACAATATAAGTAGCTTTATATAAAAGCACAAAGAAAAGGGGAGAAAGTAAAACCTTAATCTGTTCTAAAAAATTTTAAACCATTGGCACAAATTGCATTACTGAGATGTTCTCTGAGACTAGAGATTATCTTTCCAAGAATTTTCTTATTGAAATGTAGCTCTTTTAGTGGTTATACTTTGTAATTTTGTGAATAGAGAAGATAGAAACAGCTCAGGAGGTTGAGGCAAGAGGATTGTGAATTCAAAGCCAACCTCAGAAACTTAGTGAAACCCTAAGCAACTTGCTGAGACCCGGTTATGTTAGACATACACTTTTGTTATTCAGATGTCTGACTAAAATTAATATTTCTCAAAAGCCAAGTTTATTTCTCTAGAGCCAAACATGATTTCTAGCATTGTGTTGAAAGCAAGGTAACTAGATGAAGGGCTATTGAACAAATAATATTAACCAATTAATTTTTGACACAAATCAAACATCAAATATTTGTTGCCCTGATTTTTGTGAAATCATGAATATATTGTTTAGAGGTCACATACCACATATACATACACAAAGATATTTTGTAATTTTTTGAGCCTGAATGTTTCAAATATCACTATCAGAAAAATAGAGTCTTATTTTCTCCTAACCTACAGAAGTGTCAGTAATATCAAGATTGGCTTGTCATATTCAATTTAGAAATGTCTGTGTTTATTTATTTTTTATTTATACTACAGGTGGTACCCAGGGATGCTTAACCACTGAGCTACATCTCCAGTTCCAGCCCATTTATTACTTTTTTTAAAAAAATTCTGAGACAGGGTCTCACTAAGTTGCTTAGGTCATTGCTAAATTGTGGAGGCTGGCCTCGAACTTAGCATCCTCCTGCCTTGGCCTCTTGAGCAGCTGGAATTGCAGGCATGCACAATACAACTTCAAGATTTCTTTTTTTTTAATCCATACTGGGGATCAATCTAAGGGTCTCATATGTGTTAGGCACATTCTCTACCACTGAGCTACATCCTCAGTCTCTGTCTTCTTTTAAAGAAACTAAAAGAATTAATTAATATAATAATGTTGACTACCTGATACATAACTAAAAAATAAACTCTTCAAGTTGTTTTATTTAAACATAATCAAGTCGGTTAAGAATCTATCAGGTAAAATAAAAACCTCATAGTGTCTATAAATGTATAAGTAGATTCATGGAGACTATAACTATGAAAAGTATATATTATTCATATTTTGGTTTAGTATTTTTTGCTCCTTCAGTGCTAACTACTGCAGGAAACTATTTATAACCTAAATTGATCTTCCCCTATCTCACTATCCACAAAATTACAAAAATATAACTGCTAAAAGAACTACACATAAATAAGATATTTCTTGGAAACATAATTTCTGATCTCAGAGAACATCTCAGTAATGCAATTCGTGTTAACAGTTCAATAATTTTAAAAAAATAGATTAAGGTTCTGCTTTCTCCCTTTTTCTTTGTGCTTTTCCATAAAGCTACTTATATTTTTGTTTTTTCTTAACATTTCTATATTCCTATGACTCAGTTGAACTTCATTCTCTTTTATCAATAATTTTTAATAATGTAACATGAGACTGTCTGAAGCTAATGGATAAATGATGAAGATTAGAATGCAAAGCAGGAGACAGTAGATAATGCTATGAAGAAAAGGAAGAGTACACAAGTTAGTTCCTCATTTCTATGGAAATGAAGTGTTGGAAAGTTTTCTCTCCTGCTGTTTCAGAATGGATGTGGGTTCCATGGCAGTAATGCAGCAAAGGTCTGTTAAGAGACTCCGGGATTTTGGCTGGTGCCTTTTTTATGCTTAGCCGCACAGCTGGTGCAGGTGCATTTTCAGCCATAATAACTAATAACATTCCCGGTGGAAACATTCAACTGCGGTAAAACAGACAGAAATCTATTATAAATGTGAGTGCAATGTCAATGTTTACAGAAGGAGGTCAAATAACAGAATTCTATTTGGTAAATGTCAGTACTGCATGAGTAGAAAGCATTCACAATATTTGCATTCTTATTAGAATGATACGTGCAAAACCCATAAATATTTCATGGAGTTTTTTTTTTAATTTTCATTTTTCTTCCCTCACCAGAAATTACTTTGCTTGCCATTTCTCTGTGCATCAAAGTTCACCGTGTTGCGTAGGTGCTTTCCAGCATTTAAGGCTGTATGGTGAGCCTCTGTACTGGTATCATGTTCAGATCAAGTCTAACTTCCTGTGACACAGTGCACATTTACATGCAGATGTAAACTCTAGAACTAAAGCCTCTTCTAATGTGATTCCACCCAAAGGCATAAAACAATTGTCATTCAGTCAACTTAAATCAATCATTTATGTCTTGCATTGACTTGTGGTTCTGTGCAGCCTTTAGCACAGTGAAATGAATCAGATCAGCATGGGATGCCAATGGTTTTTTCAACAGATGGAAACTCTAAAACATTTGATGTATAGTGAGGAATACACAAACATTTATAAAGGTACACTTTAAAAAGTATTATAAAGAGGTTTCTTTGGAGTGCTAATGTTGATAATGGATGATTATTAAAAATCATTACTTGAAACCGGGCATGGTGGTGGCTCATGCCTGTAATCCTAGCATCTTGGGCAGATGAGGCAGGAGGATGGAAAGTTCAAATCCAGCCTCAAAAACATAGTGAGGCCCTAAGCAACTTGAAGAGTCCCTGTCTCTAAATAAAATACTTAAAAAAATGGCAGGGGATGTGACTCAGTTTTTAAGCACCCCTGGGTTCAATTATCAATCCCCAGTACCCCCCCCAAAAAAAAAAAAATCAGAACTTGAAAGAAAGTTTGAAATATTATGCTGTCAATAGCATTAGTAATAAATTTCAACAATGTTTTCTATGAAAACAGGGAGAATCCTCTTCTAGGTAATAGAAAGGAAGCTAAGCATTTACTAGAGTCTTTGTGAAATTTCTGCTCTTAATGGAAACATCTAACAGCATTCAGTTGAGGGTAGAGAGAAAAATCAAGAATGTCTTTTCTTCCCTAGAGGTTGGTTTAAAAAGAAAAAAAAAAGTATAATCTGGAAGCAGGTTGTTTAGAAAATTAAATTTAAGAGAACAGATGCTGATTCCAGATGTGGTAGACTATTCTAATCTGATTCCATGTACAGAGTGTATTGCAGCTTTCACTAAAGCACACTTTACACAAGTATTTGGAAAGTACAGTTTTTCATTCTATGGCATTAAGGAGAACTCATTGTTCAATCAGCATGATTTTACACAGATTCTCTTGTGAATTATCTTGAATATTATTAACAGAACTACCTCAATTTCAAGACAGTTCTCTCAGTTAAATTAATGACCTCTCAGAACAGTAATGCACTAGCCTGGGGAACTCTAAAGTTACCTGGTCATGTTTGGTAATTGAAATAAAAGAATCATGATAATGTTGGGGTTTTTTTGGTAGTGGAGATTGAACTCAGGGGCATTCAACCACTGAGCCACAACCCCAGCCCTATTTTGTATTTTGTTTAGAGTTGCTTAGTGCCTCACCATTGCTGAGGCTGGCTTTGAATTCTAGATTGTCCGGTTTCAGCCTCCTGAGCTGCTGGGATTTTAGGCATGTATCACCACACCCAGATATGATGAAAAATTTATACAGTGAAAAGATAAATGGAGACAGAGGTGAAGGTAAAGATTGTGGGGAGTAATAGTTTAAAGATATCCATTGAAACACTGAAAATAAACATTGATCCCAGGTCAGCTTGATAGGATTTACATCAAAATGATGCAAGGTCAATTCCCTATGATTTACAGAAAGACCACACAATAATTCCTTAGTTTCAACCTCATGTGTCCCCCCAAAAGCCCAAGGGTTAAAGGCTTGGTTCCTACCATAAAACAAAGATGGTAAAAACATTAAGAGAGAGGCCTAAGTGGAAAATGTTCAGGTCGATGGGGATATGGCTTCAGAGGAGATTTGGGGACCCCAGACTCTTTCTCTCTTTTGCTTCTTAGCAATGAGGGGAGTACTGTTGCCAAATGTGGTATCTAACCACAGGTTCAAAAGGAATTGATCCTAGACTGAAACATCTAAAACTGAGTCTAAATAAATCTTTTCTCTGTGTAAATTGGTCATCACACATATTTGTCATACATAATGGAGGCTAATTAATTAAACAGACCACAAAGAAAAACCATAGCATAATGGTTCTCCATGGGTATATAAACTGAAAGGTAGTCAAATACTTACTTGATCTAAGAACATATAGAAGAAAATCTTTAAAATCAGGTATATTTCTATAAGTGTACAGTATTATCTAAAACTATATATTTGATACATGCCATAGGTTTTCAGTTTTATATGATTGTTATCATGTGTAATATTGCTTTTAAATATTTTTAGAAAAAGAAACTAGATTAATGGTACACATTGATTATATGACCTATCCTGATTTCAGAAATAATGATATATCCTAAAATATTACAGTATGTAAAAATCTTAATACTTACTAAACATTAGAAAATTAAATTCCAAGTGTTCCCCAAAAATTCATGCATTAGATTTAAGCTATATGCAGCTGGAGTCTATGCTGGTGACACATTCTAATCTCAGGATTAAGACACTCATTACTCTAGCCATTAAGAGAATTGGTAGCTATCAGTTCTCTACTTAGTCACTGATGACTTCTTATGCCCAATTCTTATCCGCTCACATTATTCTTGAGACCCTCTTCCAATTTCAGGGTCTCAGAATCCGTTTATCTGTGTCAAGAGTTCATTATTTGCAATAATTAGTGACAGTTTAAATACTCTACGTTCCAATGGATGAGCTGAACACTTGAATGGAAACAAAAGATTTTTTTAAAAAAGTTTCTAGTGTGCTGAATGGCTGAAATAAGTAGAGTCAAACATAGAATTCTTATGTACTTTGAACTTGAGACTCTGTTAACCAATAGGAAAATGCTTTCTTAATATTTAACTTAATGCTATCCTAATAGTTAAGCTGAGTGGAGTGGCACATGCCTGTCATCCTAGTTATTCAGAAAGATGAGGCAGAAGCATCAGTTTGAGACTAGCATGCACAACTTAGGGAAACCCTGTATTAAAGTTAAATTTAAAATCTGGGAATGTAATTCTAGAGGTAGGGCACTTGCTTAGTATGTATAGGTCCTTGGGTTTAATCTCCAGATCTGCCAAAAATAAATAATTAACTCCAATTGTTAAAGCAGAGAAGTCAAAACAATTTTTACATATAGCAGCAGGTTGATAGGAAGCAAAATATGTATATGTATTATAGATTAATCTACAAAGGAGTCATATATAAGTGCAATGAGTAATTGAGAATTTTATAAATAGATTTGACTTTTCCATTCAAATTCAGTGATTTTGACTTCACGAATGATGAAATTTTCTAATTCAAGTGTTCTTGTGTTTTTACCAATGATTAAGACTAACCAAAGATTTTAATGGTGTCTGAATTGATTGTCTACCCTAAGATGGTGTCTGTGAATATAGTTTTTATGGCCCAAATAGTTCCAGACAAATTTCATTTGACAGAAGGAACAAATGTAAATCTAGCAGCTAAACATATGAAGGATAATGAAAAGAGGCAGGAGGAATATGGCTGTTAGATTTTATATCTAACATTTCCAACTGTACAAGGCCTTTCCTATACTTGGATCATAATGTAAAAATCTATTAAACATTTTATTTTTTTTTTTAAAGAGAGAGAGAGAGAGAGAGAGAGAGAGAGAGAGAGAATTTTTAATATTTATTTTTTAGTTCTCGACGGACACAACATCTTTGTTGGTATGTGGTGCTGAGGATCGAACCCGGGCTGCATGCATGCCAGGCGAGCGCGCTACCGCTTGAGCCACATCCCCAGCCCTAAACATTTTCTTTAAAACAAAATCTTGTAAAATGTTTATGTGATTGATGATGACACATTGCTTATGTTTTATTCATACAGATTTTGACTTTGTTCACAGATTACCTAAAATGTCCACTTAAAAAAATAATAACTCAGAACCCCAACTAGGTTGGCAGTTGTTATACAGCAGCATTTTTGTGATTTTATTTGTTTTTACATTTTAGCAAGATGCTTCATTCTAACACACCCTATCGTATTGACCTACAAGAATATATCAAGATAAAAATTTATTCCTTGTGAAAAAATAGCCTTCTTTATTATTTAAAAATAGAAAAATTATAAGAATTACATTTAATACAATTCCATTCTAGCTTTCTGTGAACTTGGCAAGATTTTTCCACATCCCTAATCCATGAACCCCTCTTTAGCAGGTGATCTATTTTTATTAAAATCAGGTTTCATAAATATTTTAGGCACATTACTCATCACAAAGCTGACATATTCTGAATGTATGTCTTTAAAATGATAATATTTATATGATAATTGTTTTTAACAGAGATTTTGTGTTCCTTGAAAGAACAAGGGATTCAAAGATATCACTTAATCATATTTTTAAAAATATTTTGCCAGACCTAGAATTTAAGAAAATGTAAAATACATGGATACAAGATTTAAAAATTATCATAAGCATATAATCCTAAAGAAGATAAAATTTGACCAATATTGATTATGAAAAAATCATATCACCCTACTTTAAACCTTATAAAATATAGGCAGTCTTTCAATACATATTAAATAAATTGGGCTGATTTTCTAATATTTTTCCTTCACTTTTATTAAAAAAAATTCATGACTCTTTTATTATGAAAGGTCATTTTGTGCAATGATGATAAAATAATCATTGACAGCATAATTGCCAATACATAAAGGTAGCTAATTTGTTTTCTATAAAGACACATAATACCCTGTGATAAATATTAAACCATATATCCTAGGTATCTGTTTAGCAGTAAGCACCACTCCATACCTATTAGAATGTCTAAAATTAAAATGACTGACACATTAACAAGTGCTCATGAGGCTAGTGAGTGTGTGGAGGATTTTGAACATTCATACATTGCTGATGAAATCTAAAATGTTACCATTATGTTATAAAATAATTATCATTTTCTTAATATGTTCAACTTACACTTACCATTATATAACCCATTCTGCTTCTAGGCATTAATTCATTAGAAAGCAAACTGTCAGAAGCAGTGAATGAATTATGGGTCTTTGACCTGCCCAGAGACAGAAGCTGTATGATACCTCTCTTGGGAATCTCTTGGTACAAAGGCACCAAGAAAACTACCCAGTTGTATGGTGCCACCCTGTTCAAAGGGAAATTCTGTGGCTGCCATGAAGTTTATCAGTTCATGACTTATGGTTCAAATGCCAACCACTGGGGGTGGAGAATTGTGGGTGCAAGCTGATGACTGTAATTGAGCTGTTCAAACTTTTGAACTTGGTTCTGTTTTAAAGTAACTAACTTTATCACAATGAATCTCTTTGATGTGAAACACTTCTATAATAAATGTGCTGAGTCCACTTTCTGTCAGTTTGTCTCCTACCAGGAGGCAGATTGAACATTGGGTCCCTTTTTTTCTCTATTTTTGTGTTTGCCTTTTTTTTCCAATCCCCTCATAAGCCAAGTTGGGGGAAACTGAGTAAATGTCATACCAGTTGCAACAGTTGATGCCTGGAACAGGGGCCCCAAATGCTCATAGACACTCCTCAAAAGAGATGTGTCAATTAAAGGAAGGGGAGGAGTGAGTTGGTATGTAGCTCAGGTTAAAACATTCTAATTCTAAAGAAAGAGAGCTCTGTGTTAAGATGGTTAAGATTATGTTCAAATCACAGCGCAGCCCTGTAAAGAAGGCGCATCAGACACAATTTTAGGAATTTTTTTGATTCAAACTTCTCTTCGTTTCCTTGAGGAGGGAGTAGTAGATGTTGAGACTTGGGAGGAGCTTGGTAAAGATCTGTGAGTTAGTTATGCAGCCGAAGAATGGGGCAAGGTTTCTGTGGAAACTTTTACTTTCTGGTCCTTAATAGGAGATTGCCTTGCTGTATCTCACGACAGCTGTAAAATGGTCAGCCTTGATTTCTGGGTTAAAAAATGCAGTTAAAGGTGACAAATAGCTAACAAAGAATCTTTGCCAGACTCTTCCTGGAGAGGACGCAGTCAGAGTCCTTGGCCAAGTGGCTGCCTTTTCTGTTGCTGCTGCCACCACTAGAGGAAAGACCCTGACCTGGTGGGTCAGAACCAGATGTGTATGCGGGTAGGTGGGACACTGACTATGTGCAGAAAGAGGCAGCACACTGCTGTGTGGCTGGCCAGGGCAGAGGTAGTGGCAGCAGCGTGGATAAGTCCCAAGGGGCTGTCTTCCTCACTCAGCATTATGGACTCCAGCCTATAGAGACAATGGAACTATTGAAAAAACAAGCTCTTTTATGAACAAGCCCCTTTGTAATCCTGCAGTATAGGGAGAGAAAAAATGGAAAGATTCTAAATGTGCATGTTTTCCTTTTGTTAAAAATCTTTTCTGAGGATTTTACAGGCCTAACACATACTTTAAATATCTGAAGTGACTATAATCTAAGCCAAAAGTGCACTCTGATTTAGTAAAGATATTTTGCATGCTCTTTTAGAAATTGTGGCTGTGTAATTTTTTTCGTCTTTCAAGAACTCCTATTTTTTTAAGATTCTATATTTTTGAGCTCATGATTTCATGGTAAATTCACAGGTGATCTCAGTTTTATTTTCTCTAACTATTTGATCTCTATCTTTATTCAGAGGCCAATTTTTTCAAAAGTTGACTGCCAAATACATTTTAAAAAAATCCTCTTACAAAATTCTAAAAAGAACATAGATATGGTGGTGTTGGGGTGTATTTGATAGCTATTAGAATGAGTTGCCACCTGAAATATTTTATTTCAATGTCTTCATGGCTGTTAGATTTTATATCTAACATTTCCAACTATACAAGGCCTGTCTTATACATGAGTCATAATGTAAAAATCTGATTAGTTCTATTTTAATTTATAACAAGTTAAAACTATCAGAGGCTTTAATAGTCTTCTGTTACATTGCCTCCTTACTGTGGAACTCCCCTTGCAAAAAGTTAGAAAATCTTTGTTTCTTTTCTGTTTTGAGTACGTGTGCACACTGGTGTCTTGAATTGTGTGTGCATATATGTTGTATGTATATTAAATACTTTTCCATTTTCCAACTTATGAAAACACACATATTTAAGTATATTACCCTATGGAATCAAGAAATCAAATATACTTGATTTTATATTTGTCAGTTTTCAGGTATTAAACTTGGCATATAAAAAATGAGTGCTCATGAATTACAATCAAAATTTAAAAAAATGAATCCAAATATATTTTATATTTGCATTATTTTTTTTCTTTTTTTTATTGGTTGTTCAAAACATTACAAAGCTCTTGATATATCATATTTCATACATTGGATTCAAGTGGGTTATGAACTCCCATTTTTATCCCAAATACAGATTGCAGAATCACATCGGTTACACATCCACATTTTTACATTATATTTGCATTATTGAAAAGCTCATTCAGTTTAAATTGGTAAATAGATAAAAAATAAATATGTAGTTAATCCCAGTTGCTCAGGAGGTTGAGATAGGAGGATCATGAGTTCAAAGCCAGTCTCAGCAAAAAGCAAGGTGCTAAGCAATTCAGGGAAACCCTGTCTTTAAATAAAATGCAAAATAGAACTGAGGATGTGGCTCAGTGGTCAAGTGCTGCTGAGTTCAATCCCTGTACCCTCAACCCTCCCAGAAACAAAATTACTTACTCTCAAGTTTTTCTAGGTGGTCAGACAATTAATACAAAGTTAATTTCTATAAAATGTCTAGAATGTAATATCCATTGCTTCTAGGAATTTTCGTCAACAGAAAGAGCTAGCAGATGAAGAGGCAAGGGGGATCACAAGTTCAAAGCCAACCTCATCAAAAGCAAGAGGCTAAGCAACTCAGTTAAACAATGTCTCTAAAGAAAATACAAAATAGGGCTGGGGATATGGTTCAGTGGTTGAATGTGCCTTAGTATAATCCCAGGTACACCCCTCCCCACAAAAAAAAAAAAAAAAAGAGATGGCTAATACTGTTAACTATACTTGTCCAACATCTTGGTGTTTAGGATTAAAAATGAGTAAATTATAATTAACATCAATGAGATTAGTCATAAATGTGTTTGTTACAGACATCTGATTAATTTACAAAGTTAAGATGCAAACTGCTAAATGTAAAATCAAGTGTATTTGATTTCTTGAATTCCACAGGGTAATATACTTAAAAATTATGTGTGTTTTCATAAGTTGATAAATGGAAAAGGATTTAAGAATGCTTTGTCTATGTCTTCACTAAAAATGGCTGTAAAGTTGTAGATATTCAAGTTAAAAACCAGTGCTCTTACAATAAGACTGGTAAAACTGGCCTGCTGAATATTCCAGTCCATGGCTTGGAGATTATAGTTAAGAAAGTAAAAGGGCCAAGAAAAAAAAAATGACCAATATTTGGCTCTTTCCCTCTGAATGAGCTTGAACACTGGGAACAAAGGAACTTCTCTGAAGGTTTTACAACTCTGGGCTCATGACCTCCTGATAAAGGTAGGGGGATCTATGAGACCCTGGAGAACAGAAAGCTGACCCTTGCACATACTGCAGAAGAGGAGGGTCCTTGGAGAAAAGAGACATCCCTGATGCTTCCAAGAGAAGCCACATCATCAAGGAGACCCTAACCCATCCTAGCAGATGGCACTAGAAGAGCTAATAGGCTTCTTTCAAGTTTCTCAAGAGTGATGTCCTGGGGGACCTAAGCTCACTCTTAACAATAGATAGGAACAAGGTCAATTTGACCAGTTTGGTCTTGAACACTTCGAAAAAACAGTGGTAACAAAAGTATTGCCATTCCTGGGCATTTAAAAGAAAAGACAACAGTTCTTTTAATACAACTTAAGACATATGGTGTACCCCAAATTCCGAGGCATTTTTTCTTTTGTGAGGCTCATATTTACCTCTTCCTCTTCCTCAGGGAAGAAAGTTGCTTCTATGTAAATCAATCAGGACTGGTAACAGATAAGGTTAAATAACTATAGGACAGATTGTAGCCATCTTATTGTAAAGTAGGCTTATTTGCCACTTAAATTACAATTTAAAAAGTGTTGGGAAGATAGAACCCCACAAAATTGTTTGAATTATGCTATTTTTGTTTTAAATTTTTAAAATTATGATGCTGAAAGTCGTACTGCTGCTAAGTACACATGTCTACAGGAGGCCTGTCAGTCCTGGTCCAATGAAGAGATTTACAAAGAGGACAATGGAATGGACCAGATCTGGTGATAATGTGGGCTAGAGGCTCTGCTTGTATCTTTCTAGAAGGTGCAGGTCATCCCATCTGGATATCTGAGTGTTCTATCTGCCATCATTATGGAGGTTCAAATGATTTAAGCTCAAACCAGAGGTTGATCCCGACCCCCGACAGAAACAAGAAGCTGAGAAGGAGAAAGAAGGCAAAGAAGACTCCACAAACCCAGAATGCCACCTGTCAATGTGAAGACAACTGAAGAACCTGATGTGTCAGACTGAGGAGAGAGTCAAACAGCTGGGAGGCCCTACTAAATACTTAGTGATGTAAATGGCTTTGAATCTTTGGAATATGTTAAAACTTTCACTATGTTAGATTTTTAAAAATATGTGTTTGCTACTAATTATCTTTTGTGTTATAACAACAAGATGTCATGCCTTCTGGAAAGAAAGCTGAGAACTTCAAATAGCCCATCAGTCACACTTCAATAAATAATTAAAAAGGGGGAGATGTTGGGAGCAGCAAATGAATTATGGGTCTTTGAACTTCCCAGAGACAGAAGCTTTAGGAATCTCTCCTTTAGGATTCTCTTGGTACAAAGGCACCAAGAAAACCACCCAGTTGTATGGTGCTACCCTGTTCAAAGGGAAATTTCATGGTTGCCATGGAGTTTATCAGTTCATGACCTATGTTCAAATGCCAGCTACCGGGGGTGAAGAATTGTGGGTGCATGCTGATGACTATAATTGAGCTCCTCAAACTTTTGACTTCGGTTCTATTTTAAAGTACTTTCCTCACAATGAATAACTTTGATGTAAAAACTTATATAATATAATAAATGTGTGGAGCCTGCTTGCTGTCAGTCTGTCTCCTACCAGGAAGCAAATTGAACTACTGGGTCCCATTTTTCTCTATTTTGTGTTTGCTAATGTTTTTTCTGATCCCCTCATCAGCCCAGTTCAGGGAAACTGAGTAAACATTGTGCGGCTCATCACAAGAAAGGATATATCCATACAATATTTACATAAATGTTCCTAGCAAACTAATTTGTAGTAGTCAAAACAGGAACTAATTCAAATAGCCAACAAATTCTATGACTAACAAAACCATGATAAATCTGTATGAGGAAATATTACTCAACAACATAGATGAATAACTACTGATACAAGGAAGGGCAAGGATGAACCTCAAAATAATTATGTTGAGTGAAAAAAATGCAATATATATATATATAATATATTTATATATATTTATGTATATATAATATATATATTTATATATATTTATGTATATATAATGTATATATATATTATAGTTTCATTTATATGAATTTTAGAAAATTCTATATCGTGCAAGAAAACAAATACAACAGTGATTGAAAAAGAGGTGGCAACAAGGAATTGTGGCAGGAAAGTATTACAGAAAAGAATTTTAAAGTGCCCATATAATGTTTAGGTATTTTTCTTTTTGTTCATTTTATTGATTGTGATGAAAGATTCAGAAATGCCTTGATATCTGAACACAATACATGTCATTTATTTGTTGTCATTATATCACTATAAAACTCTTTTGATGAAGTCTTCATGAAAGAAGGCTCTGGTAGTTGTTTAGAAATTACTAAATGAGACACTATCCCAGTACCTCTGGTAAAGTTTTTCTCTACTAGCTAATATTAAGGAAGAAACATAGTTGGTTTAATCATAAGCTCAGATCCAGTTTCTTCAAAATGAAAAAAAGAAACCTTGCACTTAAATCTAGATAATGTACTATATTTGCTCTTAAGAACTTAAGAATATATCTTTATTAAAATATTCATATTTCTGTCTTATCTCTTTAATACTCATAACAAGAAAAAAATAGGGCAAAAACCATAAGTTAAATAAATACGTTTGCAAAATAATCTACAACTTAAAAAATATGTTGTAATTAGAAAGTATGTAAAACCTATTTTATAATAGCTGGATTTGCCTTTCTGATTGACTAGATCAATCCGTTTTATTTAATTAGTTAATTCATATTATATTGTTATACTTAACACATTATGGTTAAATTAGAACGAATTTTAAAATCATATATCACTTCAAATTCTCTCAGTGATATTTGCTAGTGATATGACCTTGAGATTCAATTTCCTTGTCTTCCAAACATATTAAATAAAGTAACATGTTTAACGTACCTGGAATGCAGCCAGACACAGAAGTTACTCACAAAATATTAATTTATTTCCCTCTCAGCTCTCTAAGGTTATTATGAATACTCCATTAAATAATATAAGCAAGATGTCTTATATGAATATTATAGACAGTCTTTTTAAATTTTTATTTTTTAGTTGTTTATAGACTTTTATTTATTTATTTTTTATTTATATGCCGTGCTGAGAATCGAACTCAGTGCCTCACACATGCTAGGCAATTCCACTACCGCTGAGTCACAGCCTCAGCCCCTATAGAGAGTCTTAAAATGACAACTTATACTTTCTTCTAATAATATAGCAAAGTGTTAATTTAGTTAAATATCATTATACTATAGAATAATAATCTTTTAGGACTAATTTACAATTTTGTGAATGATCATTATATTGTTGTTAAATTTGGTCAATTTCTGCAAATTGGCTGTGTATTACAGGCCAACTTACTAAACAATTTTACTTAACTAATCAATGAAACATATTTCTTGCTTCTGTAGTATATGTGCAGATCTTGGGAAAAGCAACTTTTTTCCATCTACCTTATTTGTCTTCTGTGAAAGGCAGTGTAGAAGACAAGTATTATAGATGTCCAAGTTAAAAACTATTGCAAATGATTTTTAAAAGTTTACTCTTGCAATGTTGAGGAATTATGTGCTTTTATCTCCAGATCTTTGAAGATAACTTCAGGATATTTCTAATGAATGTTAAGTCTAGACCTATGATAGCAGATTTTAGGGATCAGTATTGTTTTTTTTACTATCAAATTATTTTAAATGACATTTTGAAAAATTTGTTATAAAGTTTTCATTTTTACCCTGAAAAGTTTGGTGATTTCAAAATTACCTGTTGAGCATACATTTTTTTTTAATTTATTTTTTTATTGTTGGTAGTTCAAAACATTACACAGTTCTTAATATATCATATTTCACAGTTTGATTCAAGTGGGTTATGAACTCCCATTTTTACCCTGTATACATATTGCTGCATCACATCAGTTACACTTCCATTGATTTACATATTGCCATTCTAGTGTCTGATGTAATTCCAACTTTCCTTTGTCTATCCTATTCTCTACTGAGCATAAAATTTTTAAAAATCAATACTACTCTAATATTTTGCTTTAGAAATTTTTGGCCACACCAATAATTTTTCTCATAAAATAATTCATGTTTTAGAAGTATATTAAATAGTATATCATTTACAAAGAAGGTTGTTTATTTTGCAAAGGTTTCTTTTTTTCTGAAGTAACTTTGAATTTTTCAGGATACAACAAAGAATTCCAACTTTCCTTTGTCTAATATTCCTCAACAAAGTTTATTTCTCAAGTGTACATACTCTTTCTCTTTAATGTGTAGACTATTTTGATTCACAAATCTTAATTTTAATTAAGATAATTTCTCTAATGTAGAAATTATTTGAATTTATATATAATATACATATATACATATATGTAAACCTGTAGGTGTAAAAATTGTCTATGCTTATACAGATACCCACACATGCATAGGGAAGATATCTATATATGCATATGTATAGTCTATATATGCATATGCATACTCACACCCATATTTCCATATGTATACATATATATGGAAATATATATGTATATATATATTATATATATATATATATATATATATATATATATATATATATATATATATAAAACATATATGTTCATATGTACCTATATGTAAACATACCCATTTCCATGTTTGTTAAAATTTTTAAGGACAGTGAGAAATCTGATTTTCATAATCCTCAATATCTTTAATTATTTACTGAAACAATTTCCAGGCCTTTATGTCCCAACCATTATTATAACCTTCTCTGACCACCACTCCTATACTCCACAACCATTAATTGACTTCTTCTGCTGTTGGGCACTGTCTCTGCTGTTGGGCACATCACACTTTCCTCCTTAGTACTCCATTTCCTTGGATTTGGGCATTTGTATGCTGGAAGGGGAAGAAAAAGAAGCAAGGATGGAAATAGAAAGATGAAAAAATGTCTTATCCATATGTTTATTTTTTTTTTAATTCTTAACCTAGAGATGAGTGAGGAAGCACACATTTTGTATGATTTGTTTTACACACATGATTATGTACATACTGTCTAATAATTTGCCTGGAATCTTGCTCCTGGATAGATTTACCCAACCAGTTTACCTCCAAAAGACTAAAAATAACCAATTTGTTTGTTATTTATATTTTTAATAGATTTATATGTATAATCTATATGTAGTAAATTATGGATTTTGTATTCTTAAGAAGTAGTGTTTACAAAATACAGTAAGGAATTTTAGATGTTTTTCAGACCACATAAATATAATTAAGAGGAAATGATCACTAAAACCTATATATAAATACTCTTTAAATTGCCATGTAGGTGAATTATCAAGCTTTCTTTTAATATATCCATGAGGGTGTTTGAAAAAATAATAATATTAGTATTACATAATTATTTGACTCATCACAATTTTAAAGTTTCTAATATTGGAAGAATTATTTTTAAAAAGTATTGGAGCCTATGTAAAATAAGAAGAAAGTCAAACTAATTGCACAAAATTTGTTTTCAATCAATAACCTTTCTTTTTTTAAGTACACATATTTAGATTGGACATTCTAGATTTCTTCCCACTGGATTTTAAGCTCCAACCTTTTTCCACAAAATTTCTTGTTGCAATATAATGGAAAACTGTTTTTTCAATAGCTTAATCAAATAATTTTCTCTCCCTTACAAGCGGTTGTCATGGACAGAACTCTACAATTAAGTCTGTAAGTGACAGGTAGTCAGTCACTTTCTGTCTCTCAACTACGCCATTGTTGAAATATCATATTTGTTTTCATGATTTTCAACTTGTGGTTGCAAGATTGCTCCTTTCCTTCCAGCCATTATGCTGGGCTTCCATTAGAGAAAAAAAGAAACAGAAAACACAGATACCACCTGTATTGTATTCCTTTAAAAGTTTGCTGGAGGGAACCACTTAGTAAATTACCATGTCTTGTCCCTGTCCATAACTCCAAAGAATATTAAGAAATATAACACTTTTTCCTGATGAGCATTTTACACATCTTTTCCTTTTTAATAAAGTGGAAATATTTTTACTAAGAACAAGAAAATAAACAGAAATAAATGTGATTGCAGGGTTTGATAATATCAGTATAAAATAAGGTTTCAATTATTTTTAATTTTAATCAGGATAGATGTTTTTTATACAGATTTAGAGGTTATAAAGCCAATGCAAATTGTACTAATAATTGGTAATATATATCCATAAATTAGGCCACATGAAAAATTGCATAGGTAATGAAAAAAGCATTGTTATTTGTATGCAATTACTGTCTTAGGTGCTTTTCATACTTTTTTATTAATTCTTTTAATTCAAAAAGCAAAAAAAGTTAATATCCAGATGAAACTCTAAGGCATGGAAAGATCAATTAATGTATTTTCTCAATAATCTGATATTTAGAAAAAAGATAGAGAAGAGATTAAAACCCACTCATTCTGACTACAGAAATTAAGTTTTGAACCACTTTATAATTATTACTTTGGAAACTGATGCTTTGAAACTGTTTTCATAAAATCTTTGAAAGAATATGAAACTTTATGCTTTTGTCATTGCAGTTGCTACTAATGTTAATAATTTTATAAAAACATTTATCATAGACAAAAGGAATAAAAAAGTAAGAATTCCTGGGTTAATAAAATATAAAATATGGGACTTGGGGCTCCAAAGTTTTGATTGGTACACAGAATTTGGTCAAAAAATTATTTAACTACCCCACTGAGGGAAATACAGTGATATGAAAAGAATGGATTATTAAAAGGTTTATAAGGGTTCCTACTATTGGACTTTCTTTGGGGCTCACCTCAACTTCACAGAGGCCCTTTTCCTAAATCATTTCAGAGTCTTTTGAACTTTTAAAGTTGGAAACAAAAAAAAATCACCCATTGTGAAAAACTAAAAGCTGAATTATCTATAATAAAGATGGAATATGAGGTAAATTTCTTATCTCCCAATAATATATTAATAAAATACTTGATTAAAGAAAGTTTATCTTTAAAATGTAAATTATTTTTTCTATTGATTTTGAATAGATTATACTAATATTTAATGCACTAATACTCTAAATGTAACTATTGAAAAAGGATAAATAATAAAAGCTATATGAATAGTATTTTAAATTTATGAAAGTAGTCTAAGGAAATAAATATTATATGAACTAAAATTCCAAAAATAAAGGTACTGTTTAGCGGAAACTGATGACATTTATCCATTTGTTCCTGGATTATTTGCTGATGGGTGCTATGCGTGTGGGTGTCTAGTTAGTCTTAAAACTAGCACTTAATGCTTATTTTAAAAATAATGTTGTAATTAATGTAAGTTAAAAATAATGCATCCAGTCTTCATTCATTTAAGAAACAATGAACAACTACAGCAAAAATGCCTCAGACTTTAGAGGTTCCAATCTCTAGATGTTTGCCAGATTATTGGAGTTATCTGGGATAGTCTCTCAGGTTGTGAGGGTGGAGAGATGGTCTAGGAACTGTACCTGCAGTTTTGGTTATCAGGAAGGGCTAGATATCCCACAGTTTTTTTTAAATTTCTTTTTTTATTTTTGCAGATACAAAGATCCATATGGCTTTTTATCAGAAAGCTGAGATAGTCATATATTATGAATAGAAGTGTACCACCATAGAAGACTTGATTTACTAAAATTGCAACAATCCATAATTTATGATAAAGTTGTGTTAGCAAGTGAAGAAATTGGAAACATTTTCTGGTGGGAAATAAAATCATCTAGAGCCCTGTAATGCATTTTTTACATGTTATTGAAATATGATGTAAATTATAAAATATGAGAAAAGACTACAGCAGACTATGACCTATAATCAATAGAAAAGGCAGACAATAGAAATGGTTTCCCATTTGATTCAGATACTGAAATTAGTAGACAATGACTTTAAAATATGTGGCTATGGAACCAACCTAGGTGCCCTTCAACAGACTGGATGAAAAAAGAAAATGTGAGACACATACACATACACTCACACAGAGACACACACACACAATGTAATATTACTTAGCTATAAAGAAGAATGAAATTATGGCATTTTCCAGTAAATGGATGTGAATATCATGTTAAATGAAACAAGCCTGACCCCGCCCCCCCCCCAAAAAAAAAACAAATGTTGAATGTTCTTTCTGATATATGGATGTTAGAAATACAGAAGTTCATTGGATTTGACAAAGGGGAGTGAAGGGATTGGAAGAGGGATGGGGATAAGAATGACAGTAGAATGAATCAGACATAACTTTCCTAAACTCACATATGAATGCATTACCAGTGTAACTCCATATCATGTTCAAATACAAGAATGAGAGCAACATTGCAATGGGTTGCACCAATATATATATATAATATGTCAAATTACACCCTACTGTCATGTATATCTAAAAGCAACAATGACAACAACAAAAAATAAAATATTTCAATGAAAATAAAAATAAGTAATTAATGTATTTAAGACAATAGGGAAAATACAGGCATTAGCAGAAATAATATATAATTTCAGGAGATAATTAAATCAAAATCAATTGCTGAAAAATATAACAACTGTGCTTAGCAGCAATTAAAACATAGCACCACACAGGCTTACATTTTTAAATTTGCAATATTCAAACTGAAATATAACAAGTAAAAACAATGGAACATAAAACAGAACATAAAAAATATTCAATTAAGGTTAAAAAACTGTAGCAAAAATGAATATTATATTTAAAGTAATAATGATAAACTGATTGCTAGCCTCAGAGGCAAAACAGTGAAATCCTGAAGGTGGTAGAATGATAGTTTTAAATTTCTAAAAAAACTGTAAACACTATACTAGATTCTATTATTCAATTTAAGAAAAAACTCTAAAAAAGGGGGAAAGAGTTTTAACAATTTGGACAAAAACTGAGATAATTTATTGATAACCATACAGGAACTACAAGAAAATTATTAAAAAGGAATTCTTATGGAAGAAAATAACAAGGCCATGACCACGGAATACAGAAATGCACAAAGAAGTACACAATATCAGAAAGGGCACATTTAAATACAAATAAGACTGGAGAATGAAAAACAATATTCAATATCTTGTGGAATGTAACAAACCCTAATGAACCCCTTAAGTTTTTTTTCTAGTATTCATGCCCTACCATAATCTCCTAGAGTGTGGACATGATTTGTGATTGCTTATAAAAAAGTAGAAGATGGAAAAAGGATGAGCTGTCACTTTCACTGTCATGCCCTTACACATGATTCTACACGTTATGATTTAGATATGAGGTGACCACACAAGCTCACATGTGAGACAATGCAAGAAAATTTGGAAGTGCAATGATTGGGTTATGAAAGCCTTCACCTAAACAGTGCATGAATGCCCTTATAGGGATAACCAGCTGGGTACTACAGGTAGGTAGTGTGGCTGGAGGATATGTGTCACTGGGAGGTGTGACTTTAGGGCATATGTTTAGTACCTGATGAAAGGAAGTGTCTCTGCCTGCTGGTGGCTGTGTTCTGTGTCACCTTCCTCTACCACACTCTTCCACCATTATGTTCTGCTTCAACTCCAGCAAAGAGCAATAAACTATCCAGAGCTATGAACTGAGAGCTCCGAAACTCTGAGCCCCACAGAAAGTTTTCTTCCTCTAAAATTGTTCTTGTTAGGTATTTTGGTCACAGCAATGATAAAGCTGACTAAAACACTGTATTCCAAGCACTCTTACTGCAAAGACTTCCTGGCTGCTCTATTGATGTAAGCAGTTTATGATAGAAATGAGCATGTGGCAAGGAACAGCAGTCAATTTCTCAGAATTTCAGCCAGGCTCTAGGAACTTGAGAGAGCCTCTAGGAGCTGAAGCCTCAAAGAAATAAGAAACTTAGGTCCCCAGTCCATCTGCCAAGTAAATTACATACTGGCAACAATCTCAGTGGGCTTGAAAGTGGATTCTTTTCTAATTGAGCCTCCAGAAGAGAACATAGCTGACTGATATGATTGCATCCCTGTGAGAATCTAAAGCAGAGCACTCAACCAAGTCTTACAAGAACCCCTACCCTTACAATACATAAAAATTACGCATTGCTTTCAGCATTTAAGTATATGGCAAAATTTTAATTTACTGCATTAAATGATACCATATGGAGTTTAAATTATATTCATAACTATTATAAATGTTAATAACATTAAATATGAGAAATGGGTAAGTGGAGTATAAAGATATAAAATTCCACTGGTATTAGATAAATGACAAAAGTTATGTGTATCAGATTCCAATACATCAAGAAAGCATGTTGTAAATTCTGATATTATAACCACTTTGGAAAATATATTGCTTTGTCTATTAAAGTTGAATGTAGACACATATTCCAATGCAACAATTCATTTATAGGTAGGTATCCAACATTAATGTGTATATATATATATATATATATATATATATATATGCTAAAAGTCATCTAAAATATATTTGTGAAAGCATAATTCTTTATTTTTCCAAATGAGAATATGCCCAAATATTATCAATGTTTAATTGGGCAAATATTTTGTATTATAATAGCACATAGGTGTTTTAAACAATTTGATGAATCTCAAAAACATTGAGTAAGAAGGCAGATACAAAAGAGTACAAATAATATATTTCCATTTTTATAAGGAACAGAAATGTTGAAACTAATCTGTGCTGATAAAAGACAGGATAATAACCATTATTATTCACCCTTGAAGACATGAATTTATGATTAGAATACAAAATGAGGAAGCCTGTACAATGTTGCAATGCCTGTCTCTCAATCTGGTTTCTGATTTAAAAATATGTTCAATTTGTTAAAATTCAGCATCTATAAACTTCTATATAATATAAACACAGAAAAAATGTATTTTCATGCAACCTTTATTTATTCTTCAAAGTATTTGTTTGATATTCACCTTGTAGAAAATACTGCACTGGATTCTGTCTGTAGGTTATCTTTCTTTTCTGTATTTCTGATACTAGTTATTTTTGTTTTTTTCAGTTTTTTAAAAATTTTTTATTTGTTTTAATTAGTTATACATGACGATAGAATGCGCTTATATACTTTGATATATCATACATAGATAGGATATAATTTTTCTGAGTATACATATTGTAAAATCATAAGGACTGCTGTTAAGACTTTTAAGTGAAGATGGTAGAGATAGTTATGAAAACAGGAAAATGCTATGTCAGAAAGCTATGATATGTTTGGAAGGCAGTATGGAGATTCCTCAGAAAACTTGGACTAGAACTACCATTTGACCCAGATATCCCACTCCTAGATTTATACACAAAGGACTTAAAATCAGCATACTACAGTGATGCCACCACATCAATGTTTATAGAAGCTCAATTCACAATAGCCAAACTATGAAACCAACTTATGTGCCTTTCAACAGATGAATGGATGAACAAATTGTGGTATATACACAGAATGGAATATTACTCAGCCTTAAAGAAGAAATTATGATGAATGGATGAAACTAAAGAATATTATGCTAAGCAAAATAAGTCAATCTCAAAAAAACAACAGTTGAATGTTTTATCTAATATGCAGATGCTAATACACAATAGGGGAGGAGAAGAGAGATACTTTGGATTAGACAGAAGGTAATGAAGGAAGAGGAGGGGGGATGGAGATAGGAATGGTAGTAGAATGAATTTGACATTGTTTCCCTATGTGCATATATGACCTATGTAACTCTACATCATGTACATCATGCACAACCAGAAGAATGAGAAGTTATATTCCATTTATGTATGATGTGTCAAAATGCATCTTACTTTTATGTGTAACTAATTAGAACAAATAAAAAAGATTTTAAAGAAAGAAAACTATGAGAGTTATGGTAGGTACATGGATATATAAATTCTCACTGTAATAGTAAAAAAGAATAATAACTAGAAAAATATAGAAGTGGTAAAGTATTTGCACTCTTCATCCCCGTCCTTAACTTAAGGGATTAGCAGTGAAAGGAATTAAAGAAATATTATAGAAACAAGAGGAAAAAGGAAGGATTAAATAGGGTTTTTTTTTTTTTTGGTGGAATGAGCATGCATTGGGGAAAAGAACTAGTTTTTAAAAGAGATGGAGCTTAAAATGTAAACAAAAGTTAAAATTATTGCTGAGTAGAGTTATCAGCAAGAATGAAAAAAGAAAGGGAAAATGAAGATATAAAAACAGATTGGAAAATTTAGTATTGAAGAAAAGTCAATCATTTTCACCTACAGCGATAACATTTTCTGAAATGTACTGGGGGGAAAAGCAATATTCCTTGTCCATGTCTAACTTGATTTGATAGCCCACATCCTTCTCCATCTCCACACGTGGAAAGTATTGTATGTAATCATGTTGAACTGGAGAAGACTGAGGCCCAGAACGCTAGAGCTTCACACTAGATGAAAGTTGCTTTAGCAACTGCCTAATACAAATTACACCTGTAAAAAGTGCCTGTGGGATTTGATGATTACCCTAAATCAATTTAATCGATAAAAATAATAAGAACTCTAATTTATACCATAGAATAAATAGTTTTATGAAACTTATAGATTAAAAATTCAGATCCAGGAAAATATTGTTCTCTTTTGATGAAAATATTGTTGTATTAGTTAGAAATTTAGAAGTAATATTTATGTTAATTTGTAGTAGGTTTACTCTAGATTTTCCAGTAGAATCATTCTCCAACAGAATATTCTTTTCTTTGATTTTCAATGTTTTATTTTATAACATATGCCCTTGTAACTTAATTAAGATTTACATTAAGCTACACACTTTTATCTTCAGAATAGATAAAACAAATTGCCACAAACCCAAGTGCGACCCATGGACCAGCAGCATCAACATCATGTGGGAGGTTCTTAGAAAGGTCCCATTTCAGATATGTACAGTCAGAATCTTCATTTTACTATGACATGCCTCCCAAGTGATTTGTATCATATTAAATTTTCAAATATAGACGTCCAATTCATTCTTTCCCCTCTTCTTTCAGGTTTTAATACACTTGTATTGTTGCATATCTAAGTAACAAAAACAGTCACTTGAAACTGCATACATTTATTATCTTGCTCTTGCTTTCTTCAGAAGTCTGTAAAAGCTCATCTGGGTCTCCTGAAACTGCAGCCTGTGATCCTTTTTGGACCTCTGAGTCTTTTTATAAGTTCTTGTGGTTGTAGGCCCAGTTAATTTCCTTGGAGCTGTAGAACTCAAGGTAGCTGCTTCCTCAAGGAAAGGGAAGGAAATAAGTCTTCTTTCAAAAGTCTCATGTGATTCAGTCAGACCTACTCTCCTCGACTTCCTTTTATTAAATTAAAGTGATCAGTGCCCTTAATTGGATCTGCAAAACCCCTGTGCCTTTCTTATAAAATGCAACCTATCAAGGGAAAGACACGCAGGCATGCATTGTATCCACAAGTCCCATGAAAGAGGAGAGGGCTTAAAAATGTGTTTTACACAGTGGGTGAAAAATCTTGGAAGCCATCTGAAGATCTGTGCACCCCTGGGTATGACCACAGAACACATGGGCATGTGCACAAAGGGGGTAAGTATAATTTATTTCCCAGAGAGATGCATTTTTAACTTGTGTATATTTCATATTAAATAATCAGAAAAAAATAAGTGTATTTATAAATATGTCTTAGTAATTATATGAATGCAGTTTAGATGTGAATACTGTTATCTAGGAGAGTACTTTATACCACAACCACACACTCAGCCCTTCCTATGAATTGTATTGATTTTCATTCACAATCACAATCAAATATATTCAGTTTTTTTTTAACTTTTGAAATGCCATATATACCAATGTATTTTTCTTTCCTATATAGCCAATTATATAAAAAATTATATATTTTTAAAATTAGGGATGATTAATTTAAATGTTATTTCTGTTTATATATTTTGTCTTATTAGAAGTAATTAAAAAAAAAAGAGGCTTAGTATCCCCTAGGACATACCAGGTGAAACCATGGGTGAAATCCCATTGCTGTTCTGACAGAAAATAAAAATTTCCATTTTCAAACTGCTCTGATTTTCTTTTTTTTAAACTACAGTACATTTATTAGTAATATATACATTGTTTTGTCATTAACATTTACTTAGCATCAAAATATCTGTTATCTTCTTACATAGCCTGGTTTTTGAGACACCATATTGGTAAATAATAAATGCAGTTCATTCATTCTGACATGTTATTTGTTTCCTGGGCAGCTGTAACACATTTCTACAAAACAGAGGTCTTAATAGGATAGAAATGCATTCTCAGTTCTGGAGGCTGGAAGTCCATGTCAGCAGGGCCATGCTGTCTCTGACACCCATGGGGGAGTACGCTTCCTTGTCTCTCTCAGTTTTGACGCAGCAGTCCTTGGTATTTCTTGAGTGGTAGATGCCTCTCTCCACTCTATTGCCCTCTTAAAGTGGCCTTCTCTGCAGTGTGATTCTGTGTCCAGATTATCCCTTTCTTTTTTCTTTTGTTTTGGCATTGGGGACTGAGCCCAGGGTGCTTAACCACGGAACCACATCCCCAGCCCTTTTTTTATTTTTTATTTTGAGGCAGTGTCTCACTAAGTTGCTTAGGACCTTGCTATGTTGCTGAGGCTGGCCTCCAACTTGTGATCCTCTGGTCTCAGCCTCCCACATAGCTGGGATTGCATGTGCCACCAAGCCTTGCTAAGAATACCTCGTGTATTTTATCTATATTTTAACTCTCCTTTTTTTTTTAAAAAAAAAATTAGTTGTTGATGATTTCTATTTTGGGAAGCATAATTAACAGATGATGTTGCTAAAGGAGAAACAATGCAATCTCTGCTGGACTTCAAATCATGCCCTGATTTTAAGATACAGTTGTAATCCTTAATCATATTCTAACTAATACTATGTACTTTATTACATGTTAAAATTGTTAAAGATTCATATAAGTACACCAATGTTTGTATATCATGGGCAATATTTTTTATTCCATATAGTGAATTATTTGATTTTAGAAGCATACCCTAATGTGAGGAAAGTCAGAGACAGTTTAGCGTATGTTTGGAAGGTCATTTACTATAGTTGCAGACATTCTTTCTTGAGGATGTCTCCCATGAACTTTCCTACTTTATTCTGCATTCAGTCATTTAACAAAAATTATTAGAACTCTGTCATATTCCAACCATTGTTATATGTATTGGACACATTCTGAATTAAAAAAAATGATGCTGAAATTGGACTTTAATAATTTCTAAATTAATTTTTAAAAGACAAACAAAGAGTAGAGAAATAAAAATATGTCAGCATTTTCCACCAATGGAGATTCTAGCATTCCTAATATTCAAACCTAGGCAACAGACAGATTTCCTCACAAAAGTAGGCAATATAATAATAAAATCTAATTCTTAAATTTTTGAGGATATTAAATCAAATATCTGAAGTAGATACTCTGATAATAACTGAAATTATGGTTGTTTCAACAGCAATTGATAACTGATACAGAGATTGGTATATGCATTACTTGAAGGCAGTGTTACAATGTAGAACATAGTTTTTAAAGTGATCATAAGTAGAAACTGGAAAAGCAACAAGGAATTTGCTACTGAAGACTACAAATGGTAATCTAAAACATGACTCATAAGAACGTTGCTTATGGTCTTGAAAAATAGAAAAATTTACTTAAATTGTGGATCTCACTAAGAAAGTTTCTAGCAGAGTGTGGAAAGTTTTGATTGGTCTTGCTTACTACCTATAATGAAGGGTTGAAAAAGAATAAGAAGTTAATCAGAAAACAGTCAAATCTTAAGTTTTCTTTAGAAGAAAAATTTCAAACTATAGCTCATTGGGTTGCAAAATAAAACTTGTTTTCATCCTCAGCCTCTCCAGATGTCAAATGGATCTTAACACAAGAAGTGGCTTCAGGGCAATGTTCAAGTCTAGATTGTTGCCAGTAAAAATGAATTCTCAGACTACAGAGCATATCAGGGGTGTAAGACACCTTGTTAAGATCTTTGAAAGATTCAAGGCAGTGCTTGTCAATGACTATGACTACCCTCACAGTCAAACAAAGAAAATTTACAGGAACTTTTCCCAGAGCATGTGAACTACACTCAAAGTAAAGAGAGGATTAATTTAAAAATATAGGGGTGGTGTCTTCTGTCCAAAGTAGTAGAATACAATTTGCTGCATAAAAATATCCACCCAAATTTCAAGAAGTTGTCTGGCTTAAACTAAAAGGTCTAGTGAGAGACTTGTACAAACAAAAGACTCTTAGCTCTAGCATTTACTTCCTGGAAGCTGACTGATAAAGCTCTCCAATAACCAACAAAAGAAATTTCTTAATGACAAACAAATATTGCTTAAAAACAACAACAACAAAAAAAAAGAAATAAAAATAAAGAAAGTTACCAATACATAGGTGTCTCCAAGCCTCAGCGAAGCACTTGTAGGAAGCAGAACTGGACTTTAATCAGGGGAGTCTGCCAACATGTACCCAGCTATACACCACTACCCATTGTGTCTTCCCTTTTGAATGAAGGTTTCTGCTGTATTCATTCCTCTGCTTTCTCCATGTGCTTTGGGGTTAGATAATTTGTCCATTTAGTTTATGGATCTTCACTTAAAGAACAGCAGCATCTGAGGACCTCATTCGCATTTAGTCTTGGGGCAGCTAATAAGATCCTGGACTTTAAGTTGGAGATACAATGGAATGAAACTTCTGGGGAAGCAAAATTTATTTTCATGTGAGAAGGGCATGAATTGTGACCACAGGGTGGACTATACTGCATTGTCTACATATATGGTTGCCAATACTGTGGTTTGGATAAGTGGTCCCCAAAGGGCTTTCTGTTCAAGTCTTGTTCCCTAGCCCATGGCACTATTGAGAGGTGATGACAATTTTAAGAGATGATGTCAAGTGAGCAGAAGGTAGGTCATTTAGGGTATACCCTAGAGAGAATTCTGGGATGCCATTTTTTTCATCTCTTTTGCTTTCAGGTGCCATGAGGTCAGCAGCTTGCTCTACCACATGCTCCCCCTCATGATATATACCATTCCACAGGCCCAAAAGCAATGGGGCCAATCAACTGTGGACCAAAGCCTCCAAAATGGTGAGTCAAATAATATTTTTTTCTCTTTTAAAGTTGATTATCTCAAGTATTTTGTTACAATAATGCAAGTCTAGCTAATGTAGTAATAGTGTCTCTCATTCTTACATGCACACTGCCACTAAAATATGAGCTAGCCTATAAATGGTTTTGATCATTAAAAATCCTAAGGTAGTGATTATATTGTACTACTTAAGAGAACTGCCAGCTTGAGATCAGATAATTAGAAGAAATAGAAGAGATAGTAAAATACCTGAAAGCAAGGACCACAAGTTCAAAAATTCTCTTCTTTGTGGCTGCATTTAACTTACAAAATACAAAATAATGGGTTTTGGTTAGCTTGTTAGCTTACATAGCATTGCATTTTTTGGCATGCACTAACAAATTGAAGATTGGACCTTGCAGCAATAATGGAGCTAATCTCACATTGCTGCCTAAAGCCTGGTCTGAGGACCTGCCTGAAAAAATATAGTAGAATTATAAAACTGTTCTACAGACCAAAGACTAGTAAAAATGGTCCTCATTTTATTCTTCTGAAACATCAGGCTATCCTATGTCTCCATATTGTGAGGTCAAACTGCATTAACCCACATATGGCCAATCATCTACTAAGGGGAAAGAGGTTCATAGTCATTTTCAAGGTCAGTGTTTGTGACCCTTCCATTTAAAAAAAAAAAAAAAAAAAAAAAAAAAAAAACTCTGCTGTATAAAACATCTGTAACCTGGGTGAACAAAGTTGCAATTAGCTTTCCAAATCTGCTGAGGTTAAAAGTCCTTGTTTGCTTAAAACCCTAAAGCTTTCACCATTTAAAAACTAACCTTTCCTTCCCTTCTTCCTAACAACAACAAAAAATCACATAGTCCCATTATCAAATACAAACTGCCAAGAAAAGTAACACAAAGACCTTATTTTGCTAAAGTCTCTGGCCTAAACATAACATCTTGGATAGAACAGTTATGTTATTTCTGATTAAACTTTCTATGTATTTCTCAAAAACAATTCACCACACTAATGTGCAAATGACCAATTACTAATAGTGCTTTTTCTGAATTAAGCAAGCTTGCCTGTGTGGTGTGGGGGATGTGGTGGAGTCAGAAGCACCACAGAAAAACTTTATCCAAAGATAAGATGACTAAAAAAATGAGAACAAGCAGACTGTTTTTTGTTTGTTATTTGTTTGTTTGTCAGAAACTGGACTCTCCCTGCTCATTTCTGTCAAATGCAGGAAGCCATCGTAAACAGTGTGTAGACTGGGAGATGTTAGAGCCATTAAGCAGGGAAGCCTGGTATCAGAAACTCCAGGTAGGAATCCACGGGTGGGTTGGCGAATGCCTGATTCATGTGGTGCCCTGCCAAGTAGACCCACCGCCCAAGTTCTAGCATAGCCTGAGATGGGAATGACGGTTAAGAGCCAAACAAACAGCCTGCTTCACCCACCCTTATCCTGTTTATTCTTTGTGTGTGTGTGTGTGTGTGTGTGTGTGTGTGTGTGTGAATAAGTAAGGCTCTTCCCACTCTGAAACCTCATACCTACCCATTCTCTTTGATCTGTACCACAATAAATAAAGCAAGTGCAGCTCCACCTTTGTTAGAAACCGTACTCCTTTGGTTGGCTTGACTTGTCACTGCCCCCGGCTCTGTTAAATATATTTCTGGTTTTTGGTGTCTATTTTGTGGCTCTACTTCTATAGATTTTATCATGCAGCCAGCCCATCCTTCTGATGGGAACCCACTTCCTCACCCTCGCAGGATGTGAGCAAGAGTCAAACACATCTATCAGTTAAGTCATTCCACTTTCTTTGCCTGAAGGTGGTGAGAGTAAGGGGCATTATACTAATATAAATATGGCTATATCAAATGTGAAGTTAAAAATCACTTATTCATAGAGTTGTAAGAATGAGTGTTTTGGAAGCATGTGAGAGAGTGGATGACAGAACAAGAATAAACAGGCAGAAAAATGAAGAAATTTTGTGTAGTAGTTTGATAAGAACCCAGGACACTATAGTAGGAAATGCCTGGGGTGAGGGTAAAACTTCAATAGAGTGGCTACTGGTGACTTCCTTGAGGAGATGATATCAGAGCTGAGTTCTAAATGATAAAGAGAACCATCCCTGAAAAGACCACACAAAAAATCACTCCAGGTGTTAGGAAGAACAGGTAAAATATATTTAAGAGTGGCATGAACTGAGTATGTTGTAAGTACAGGTTTACTCAGAGCTTAGCCAAAGATGAGAAGCATACAAAATAAGGTGGAAGATGGTAAGACTAGGGCAGGATCAGTTCCCTAACCTATGATAGGGCTTGCTTTTTATACCACTCAATGGAAACAAAAAAGTTTTGGTAGCACTTTCATATAACAAATTTATATTTTTAAGGATTGACCTGGATTCTATATTCAGAATGGGTTTATGGAGAGGGTGAAGAGGAGTTATTGCAGAAGTTCATGAGAGAGATGGGATCATTAGTAAGACAGAGTGAAAATCATTCATTTAGAATATAGGTAGGCAATGACAGCAGAATTTGATTGAATTTGATTATGAATTGAATGTCAGAGATGAGGAAAAAGAAGAAACAAGGGATAATGCTTTTGTGCCCATGAATATCGTACATGAGATTAATTACTAAAGTAGGAATAACAAGAATAAAACATACTTAAACGGAAAAAAATTAATGGGATTATTTGTGGTATTTTAAGTTAGAGAAATTTAATAAATATGCAAGAATACACTTGCTTAAACACCATGGGGATCAGTGTGTAAGATGTTGTGGAGATAAAAATGCTAAGATTTTGTTTGACAGTCTTGGGAAAGAATGTGAATAAAAGACATCCCAAAACAAAGCCTTTAGGAGTTTCACCACTAATAGATTAGTAGGTGAATTAGAGGAATCTAGAACATGAGATTATTTAATAGAAGAGGGAAAAAGAGATAGAGACAAGTATCAAAAGTAAAGAAACTTCCAGGATAGAAGGATGAGCCAACCCTCATAAGGGCAAGCTTTACAGAGAAAAGAGAGATGGAATTATGTGAATGGACGAGTCTTCTCCTTTTCTTTCTCCTTCCCCTTCAAATCAGAACCTCAGAGCTCACCTCAGGAATTCTATTTCAAAAGGTCTGCAGCAAAATCCCAGACCACAGATGATTCTCAGGCAAATGTTCTGACTCTCATTTTTAGAAACACTGCCACAGATTCATTAGAGAACAAATCTTCCTTTGTAAAGGGCCAAAATTTTGTTTTTGTGTGTGCATGTGAATAAAAAGATAACAGTTAAGCAAACAATATTGTATTTTTAAAGTTATTCTTTCTGTGCTCTCTTCGGAGGAGAGAAGCAAAAAAGCCATCAAAATGAGAAAAGAAAATGATATATTCAAGGTGATTACTAGGGTGGGTTAAAAAAAAAAAAAAAAGCAGCTCCTGCCAGCCCTAGCAATAAACTGTGGGAAAATTAGAAACCACCATAAAACAAACTAATCAAAACTGCTCAGCTTTTTACTGGCATCAGGTGCTGGCATTTTTTACTATGCTCGTGATAAAATGATCCTGTAAGCAATTACAGTTACTGTTAAGTTCTAAACATGTATTTATATTTCTATATGTTTATGTAATTTTCAACTTAGCAAATTTTTTGGTATGTATCCTTTATTCAACATACTTTATTAGAAAATTAAATAGGACAATTCACAGCATTGCAATTTGCCCTTAGAGCACATGGACTCAGCATTTGGTTTCAACTAAATTCATCAAGATTTTGGATTGTTGAAGCTCACTTTGGAAGTAAAGCATGTCTCCAACTCTTGCCATGATACATAGTTAACATATTAAGCTGTGAATTCAATAATAAACAATGATAGCACAATCATTATAAAAGCAAAAAATATGAGCTATTTAAATTCTGTCATTGTAGATGCAACAAGGAGTTTTAATGTTTTTTTAATATTTTTATTAATGCGTGCACACACACACAAACACACATCTTCTTATTGAGACATTTGAAAGGTGTTATAACTGATCCTGAATAAAGAGACTCAGAATTCTACATTGTAGAACTGCCACTTCTGAAATTCATTGTGAAATGGGATATATATGATTTTCATTTAAACCCATTTTAAAACTTTAAGATTTTTTCAAACTAGTTGCATAACTGGTTCTTCATGCAAGAATTATTTTTTTGATAAAAAAAAATAATTAATGAAAAAATTCTTTGATTAACTATGAACATCCCTAGATTAACAAATCTGGGTACATTATCTATTGAGCATGTTTATAAGAAGATCAGTTTCTACAAAGTCATTTGCAAATTTCCAAGTTATTCCTCAAAAACAGAAACTACTGTCATCAGTCATTAGCATGGAAAATGTTATATAAATATAAGCTTAATTTTCCCTGTTTTAAGATATACTAATATCATTGAAAAATGTCATTCATGCTTTTACATACTATTGTGCTATAAGATCTATTTTACATTTGCTATTTATTTGTACTTACTGTTATTATTACATGTAAAATTCAATAACAATATATCTTACTTGTCAGCATTTTTATTCTGGCCATTATTATTATTCATTTCATGTCTCGGTTATTTCTGAAAATAGTTTTGCCATATAGAGAAGTGTGGTGTTAAAAAATGATCTGCTCCAGGTGTCAAATATGCTAAGTACACTACTGATGATAATTCCTTTGGGGTCAAAGAGAGGATTCAAGTTACTAATCAAAGACAAAAGTAGTTCATGCACATGAAAATAAAAGTGTGCCCTCATTTTCTTAGTAAGGGACTGTGATATTAAGGATTATTAATATGAAAAGGCAATAATTGATTGTATTTATATTGCTTAGAGTCCATTTAGAAGAAAAAAGAATTAATTTCATGTCATTAAAGGCCCTTTCAAACTAAAATTATGTAGATAAGGGCATGCTTTATATTAGTTAAGACATGTAAAGTGTTACAGGAAAAATCAAGAAGAGTATAAAATATGAACAACTCTGGCTAGAGGCAAAGGGGAATAATAAGTCTCTATACGTGTTTTTCAAAATGTCACTGTGATTTTCAACAAGCAACTTTAACCATTTCAACCATCCTATGTAATGAACAGATTAGGACAGATGTTTGGGAAGAAACCATATTTAGATGGGTGATAAGTGAAGGACACTGATGAAGTAAAAAATGAAGGAAGGTAATTTGATTAAACTCCCATGATTCCAGGATCTGATTAATCCTAACTAATGACTATGGTGACACTGGGAGTTTGAACTGAGTGTGAACTGTAGGTGTGCATTGGAATATTATTATGGTTTAGATATCAGGTGTCCCCCCAAAAGCTCATGTGTGAGACAATGCAAGGTTTAGAGGTGAAATAACAAGGTTATGAGAGCCTTAACATAATTTGTGAACTTATCACTTGAGAGTGCTTAACTGAGTGGTGATGTAAACAGGTAGGGTATGGCTGGAGAGATGGGTTCTTGAGGGCATGCCTTTGGTCTTGTATTTTGTCTTTGTTGAACTGAGTTGTCTCTCTGCTTCCTGATGCCATGGCCTGAATGACTTTCCTCTGTCATACTATTCCATCATGATGCTCTGCCTCAACTTTGCCCCTAGGAATGGAGATAGCTTGTATGGACTAAGGCTTTTGAAACTGTGAGTTTCAAAATAAACCTTTCCTCCACTAAAATTGTTCTTGTCAGATATTTTGCAATGAAGAGCTGATTAAAACAGATGTGATATGCAAACCTCCCTTCAGGACTCAAGGACACATTAACCAAGCTGCTGAGAGTGTTTCTGACAGGTAGCCTCAGTCATGGATTCTTCACAATTATCTTGACTGAAGAAAGTTACTTAAATTCAACCTTTCTAAGGAAGTTTGCCTCTAATACATGGTCAATACAGTATATCCTGTTCTCATCCTACCCAGGACAAGTCTGAAGACTAGCCCAAAGAGAAAGTCCTTGTTTTTGCTGAGCCTTTCACAGATTAGTTTCTATCTCTTTTCAGTTGTTCGCCCTTCCTTCCTTCCTTCCTTCCTTCCTTCCTTCCTTCCTTCCTTCCTTCCTTCCTTCCTTCCTTCTTTCCTTCCTTTCTTTTTTCTTTCTTACTCTTTCTTCTCCTTCTCTTGTTTTTCCTATACTGGGGATTGAACCCAGAGATATTTTACCATTGAGCTACACCTCCATCTCTTTTTATTTTTTATTTTGAGTCAGGATCTCACTAAATTGCTTAGGGCCTCACCAAATTGCTGCAGCTGGCCTTGAATGTATGATTCTCCTGCCTCAGCCTACCAAATCACTGGGGTTTCAGGCATGTGTCACCATACCCAGCATATATTCTCTTTCTTTCCTTCACATGGGTTGTTATTCCCCAGGCTAATTTTGGTATCTGATTGATTATAGGAGAATCTCACCTATGCCAAGTAGTTGTGGAAGTTATCCAAGTGAGAAGAGACTATCAGAACTTTGAAGTGGGTTCATCTAATACCCACATGATATTAAGAACTCCACTAATAATTATAGATGGAGTCAGGTGGTGTTTCACACCTGTAATCACAGCAACTCAAGAGGATGATGCAGAAGTATTTCAAGTTTTAAGTCAACCTCAGCAACTTAGGAAGAGCCCGTCTCAATAAAAAAATTAAAAATAAAATAAAAGTACTGAGGATTTTACTCAGTGGTAAGAGTGCACCTGGGTTTAAGCAGCAGCAGCAGCAGCAGCAGCAGCAGCAGCAGTAAAGGAATAACCCTAGCACAAGCCTGAAGTCTAATTTTTAAATCTTATATTGGTAGCCAATTTTCAGATTTGTTGCCAGTATAAGGGAATGTACTAGTTGGCATGATGGATCAGGACTTTCAGAAAAAATAGGGAAGCAATTAAGTAAAATACAGTGGAATTGAGTTGCTGTTGTTAGACTCAAAAACTACTTTGGAGAATGGAATAAATAAAGGCTGACAGTCCTTAACAGGCAATTTAAAGCTAAATATGAAAACCAAAAGTCCTCCTTTATAGTATAGAAAGAGATCTCCATTCCTTGCTGCAAGGGACATGTAAAATTGTCCAGAAGACCTAGGACTCAACTACAAAGGTCAGATAGCCCCATAGAATGTCTAATATGACAAGATCAGGTCCAAGGGAGAAAAAACTTGTCCTGCCAATTTTGAAAGGGACCTCCAGGTTGTCCAATCAGCCATCTATATAGCCTTTAAACAAATGGACAATGATGGTGGATTATAGCAAGCTCATCCCATTATATCTTCTGTGATAGATATATTTGCCCAAGTGAATTAACATGAGCTCAGATAAATTGGATGAGGCAATTTCTGTGTGTGTGTGTGTGTGTGTTTCTGTTTTGCCATCAGAATAAAAGATCAGAGACTTTATATTAGTTCCTCTGGATGTCTCTGGGTCTTATTTCTCCCAACCCCTGTCATAAAATAGTCAAAATTAACCTGAAAAGCAAGACATTGTGCAGTACATCACACTGGTTCACTCTGTCAATGAAATTATGCAAATTGGACTAGAAGAGTAAGAAATGACTAATGTATTAGAAGTAATTGTGAGACACATGTGCTCCTGCTGTGGAGAGTCATAAAGTGTAGGAAAGTCGGGGGCATACAATATCTAAAAAATTCTTAGGGTTTCAGTGGTCAGGGGCATACTAGTATACGCCTACCAAAGTACCTTAACCCCCCCCCCCCAAAAAAAAAAAGTTAAAAGGAGCTCATTACAGAATATGTCTCGGAAGATTCTGAAAATACTATATTTCACACCTGAAAATACAGTCTAAACCATAAACTAGATGACAAATAAGCTTCCAGCTCTGAGGGGCCATAGAGCAGAAAAGTACTTTGCATCAGATAAGGTCTATATAACAAGTCTCTCTTGCAAGCATGGTAGTAGAAGTATCAAAGATGGGGAAAATACCATGTAGAGTTAGAGCAAGTCTCAGTGGGCAAGTCAGAAGACAGAACTCTGGGCATCTGAAGAAGGGCATAACGCTTTTACTGGAGAATTATATTTTTTCTAAGAGAAAAATAATAAAACACTCCTGGTGTTCAATAAAGATGTAAAGAATGAACATGAGGTAACACATGACCATGAGAGTTGAGAATAAAATTGACCATCTCATACTGGTTTCTAATAGATCCATCAAGCCATAAAGTCAAAGGTTCCATAGCCATGTGTCTCAAAATGGAGACGGCATATCAGAAACTGAGCATAGACAGGTTTAGAGAACACAAGTTTCATGAGCAGGCATCCCAGAGCCCATGTTATTTACCACTTTTGCCACAATATTTTCCCCTCAGTCCCCACATATGTTTTGTTAGGAGATAAAGAAAAATCTCATTCAGGCACAGGGTCAAGTGCCTATAATCCCGTCTATTGGGGAGGCTGAGATAGGAGAAACATAAGTTTGAAGTTAGTGTGGGCAACTTAGGAAGACCCTGTCTCTAAATAAATAAATAAATAAATAAATAAATAAATAAATAAATAAATAAAATAAAAAGGCTAGAGGAATAAAAGCCTCAAACTTTATTTGCAAATGAGTCATGGATTTTGGCTGCCCTAAACCTCAGTCAAACCTCAGTAAATAACAGAAAGGAACAAGTTTTCTTAAAGGGTAGAATTTGGGGAAGTGTATTTGTTCAAAAATTTATGGGGAAAGAGAAATGGAAAAAAATATAAGTAGGCTCATAAACAATAAATAAATGGCTGCCTAACTGGTCATTAGGCCTGAGGTGGGGGTGAACACTGGAAAGTTAGATGTTCACTCTAGGAACATGTGGATACACATAGGGAAGTGAACACACTGTGTGAAGATCTTTGTATTGCACCAACATCAAAGAGCATCCAGCATAGAAAAGTTTGAAAAAGGAGGTACACATTTAACTTCATGAAGTTTCTGTCCTCTTCTATATGCAATTACCATGTGGAACACCTGGGTCCAAGAATCCAGGAAAGTTAACAGGAACAGACCCTGTTAATCTGAATCTTAAAAGAGTAGCCATAATGGCACAAATGGAGGAGACACATAGACTGAAGCATGGAATTCCACGTAATAAGACAGATGTTGAGATAGAGTTGTGGCTCAGCAGTAAAGTGCTTGCCTAGCATCTATAAGGCCCTGGGTTCAATCCTCAGCTCCACATATAAATAATAAAATAAAGACATTGTGTCCAACTACAACTAAAAAATAAATATTAAAAAAAAAAACAAGACAGATGTAGATTCTGCTGTTGTCAAGTGTCAACCAATTCTGTGATACAGCAACATCCCTTGAGGGCATACTTGATCATAAACTGACTACATTGGACCCCTTCCTCCCTGGAAATAGGAATAGACACATATTTGGGAATGTATTTGCCTTTTCTGTTTAAAAAAATTCAACCAACATCATTATCCAATGAATTATAATGTTTTTGATCCACTTGTTCAGGATTATGCACACTATCATGTTAGATATGGGAACATAGGGTGTCAGGGAGTAAATATAAGATCAGGGGATCTATAAGCCAAACTTGTTTACTGTGTAATGCAGATGCTGACTTGCAGAATGAGGGATAAGACTATTAAAGATGCAGACAGGAGCAGTGTTCCCCAAAAGTCAATATACTTGTGAAGTAGATGAAAAAAAATTTAAGATATAAAATAACTGAATCCACAAATTCAAGTTTGAAAGTAATAGTAATCCTGCACATCTATGTTATGTGAGTTTAGCCTTACTGGTTCCAAATGGAGTGCACAATAAAATTAACATTAATTATAATCTTTGTGTTGCTCGTGCCAAGGAACTATCAGACTGAAAATAAATAAATAAATGCTACACACATAATCATCAGAAAGCTAGTACTGCTATTACATAATATGACCTATTTTGGTTACTCCCTTAACCAATTTTAGCACTAAATGGAAAAATGTAGCACCAAAATAAATAAATAAATAAATAAAATGAAAAGATCATAATGGCCAGAGGCTCTTTTCTCTCTGAGGAAGACTTGTTTTCTGCCACCATGAAATCCTCAACTCTATCAGAAGTACTAAATGAGAGTCCTGGGAGTTGGGACTCTAGTATGGAAAGAAGATAAGAGAACAATGAGTATAGGCTGTGGTCCTAAGATGAGTAGCATCAGCAAGGGTGTGGGTCATCTCATTACCTTTTTCTTTCCAGTATACCCAAGAAAAAGAAGACTCAGCAGGGTTTTTGGGAAAGAGCTTCTCCTAATAACAGAAACAAGCATGTCCTAGAAATCAAGAAGAAGGCTTCAATTTGCTTCTTTGAGTCTCCTTTAGGATAGAGACATTCCCTGCTGCTGGGAGGGGTATCAGCACATAACACTCAACTGTTAATCTCCCTTCACATGGTCTTGGCCCATAATCAATGACTGACCCAGAATCAAAAGGTCTTAAACTTTAATCTCAATTAAGATCAACTCTGGAGGGCCCTCCGAGCATCAGATATGCTGGGTTTCTTAAAGCCTTTCTTGAGTTTACATTGCACCTGAATTCTTTGAGATTGCAGTGTATTCTTTTCAACAAATAGTGCGGGGAGGAAAATGAATATCCACACGTAGAAGAATGAAACTAGATTTCTCTTTCTCACCCTGCACAAAAATCAATGTGAAGTGGATCAAAGACCTAGGAATTTGACCAGAAACTCAAAAGGAAAACGTGGGGGCAGTGCTCTGACATATTGGTGCAGGAAACACATTTCTTAATAAGATTCATAAAGCTAAGAAATAAAACCAAGAATCAGTAAGTGGAATAGCATTAAACTTAAAACTTCTGCCTCGTGAAGGAAACAATTAAAATTGTGAAGAGAGATCCTACAGGATGCAAGAAAATTTTTGCCAGTTACACTTCTGATAGGAGATCAATAACAAAAATAAATAAAGAACTCAAAAAAACTTAACACTAAAAACTAATAACCAACTGAATAAATGGGTAAAAGATCTAAAGAGACCTTTTCACAAGAAGAAATACAAATGGCCAATAAATATAAGAAAATATGTCCCACATCCTTAGAAACCAAGGAGATGCAAATTAAAACTACTCAGAAATTTCCTCTTATCCCAGTCAGAATGGCAATCATTAGGACCATAAATAACAGTAACTGCTGACTTGAATATGGGGTAAAGAAAGGTACACTAATATATTGTTGATAAGACTGCAAGTTAGTACTACTACTTTGGAAAGTAGTAAGGAGATTCCTCAACACACTAGACATGAAATCACCATAAGACCTAACTATACCTCTCCTTGGTCCTTTGCTATCCAAAGAGTTAAAAATTAGCATACAATAGTGTTGCATACATACCAATGTTTATAGCAGCATGATTCATAATAGACAGGTTATTATACAAGCCTAAGTGTCCATCAATATATGAATGGATGAAGAAAACCTGGCACATATACACAATGGAATTCTAGTTAGCCAAAAAGAAGAATGAAATTATGTTGTTTGATGGTGAATGGATAGAGCTGGAGAACATTGTGCTAAGTGAAATTATCCAGACTCAGAAAATTGAATACTGTCTCTAATGTGCACAAGCTAGAGAGAAAAAAATGATTTAAAAAGTTGGAGATATTGCAAAATTAGAAGGGGGATCAGTGTAGTAGAAGCATGAGATAAAGGGGTAGAGAGGAGGAGAAGGAGAGGATATATCTTCAATTTTATGTAAAACTATAATGTACCAATCAAAGATCAAAAATTAAATAAAAGGAAAATCAATAGGATAGAGGAAGAGGATTGGGGGACAGAGGATGGGAAAGGAGTATAGGGATTGAAATGGAGAACACTATGTTGAATGCATTTGTGAGTATGCCAAAATGAAGCCTACCATTATGTATAACTACAATGCACCAACATTTTTGAAAATATCTTGTGTAATGGATGTGAATTTGCTTTTTGTTATAGAAGTAGTTTATTTAAATAGTATGTTGAAAAGTTTTATGATTGAATAAAACTTGATTTGAATAATTAAAATTTCCTTTATAAAGTTATTTTGTCTAAGTATTATATTACTGTCAGTTCTAACTCAAATGAGGACATCATCATTTTGTAATTATCATAACCTTTACTAAGCTTTCTATTATAAGAAGAGAAAGGAACCTATTGTTTTCTTTTTCACCTAATGACTCAGTTTCCTATCTGTTCTATTAATGTACTCTAAGAAATTAGAACAGTGATTTTCTGGAAAAAAAAAAACTGCAGTTAAAGTCCTCCTAACAATGTCAAGATTTCAATCAGGAGCATTTTAGTAGTTGATCTTGTAGGTGACTAGGTGAAGCAAAAGGCAGCAATAAACCTGTATCAAAACAACTGGGTTTTTCCATTTTATAAACAGTTAAAATTTAATGAGAAATTGCAATTTTTTGTTGTCAATGTTATTTGTTTTTTAACAAAACAAATTTCCTCATATTTGAAATTTAAATTGTGGACTTGAAAAAATGGGAGTAAATAAAGAATAAAAGATGAAGAAAAGCATAGTAATAATCTGAGATTGTCTCATTTAATTTGGATAAACCTTGTACTTGTTTCTGACATGATGTGTATTTTGATAATCATATTGGAAAGCTTGATTGATTATACAATATGCTTTTTGATCATGATTTGAATCAAAATTTTATAGCTTGTGGTGTGAACTGTCAAAGAACCTCAGGCTGTTGATTTTCCTCTCTGATGTACTGAATTGATTTTATTCATTCAGTTGTGGCCTGGAAATCTTTGATCCTTTGCTGATACTTCTCTTGGTAACAATAAAACAGAACTAAGTAGAAATTTCCAAATTCCTATAATTAAAACTTATCAGTGTTGTTTATAGGATGTGTTAGAAAATATAAAGAGCATGTGATATTGTTTTATCAGAGAGAAAAAAATCATTTCATAAGAAGCAATGTATAAAGAAAAACATAAATGAATACAGTTTCTTCTAGATGAAGACAATTAAAAAAAGGAAAGATGATTTCTCACACAACTGTCAGAAGAGCTTTGTTAGATATGTGATTTGACTTACACAATTAAGAAAATGACTTCTGTTAGTTGAAAATAAACAAGTGACTAATATCACTGGAAATAGTATATATGTAGTTTCACAGTAGTGATTTTTATTTTTTATTTTAATAGTAAGAAAATACATATCCATGAAAGTAGAATAATGAATGATTTACTAGTAAGGACAGGTGTTTTTAAATTTTTCTCAAAATATTGTTTCTCACAACTAACTTGGTAAGTAAGCATAGCAGTCAATGCAATGTCCATTCTTAAATATGGAAAATGAGGATAATAGAATTATAAATATCCTGGGGTCACCTAGATATACAACTCAACCTGATTCATAATTAAATTTTACTCATCAACATGATTTCTCCCATCAATCAAAATGGTTGGGGGATAGAGACACATGCATAATGTCTACTTAATTGCCAGACATTGTTCTAAGTTATTTATATATATTAAATCATTTCTTTATTTCAGTATGAGGTATATATTCTGTTTCTTCATTTTTATGATAAGAAAATCGAGGTAAAGAGAGTGAAAATTTTGAATCTAAGATCTCAACAACTATTAATCATCAGGTGAAGGGATCAAACCTGGGGACCTGTACCTCAGCAGCCACATTGCTCACACTATGCAAGCCTAGTTCTTTTGCTTCTCACACTAAATGCAAAAAGTAATGGATCAATGATGATAAATAGTAGAGCTAATGGAAAGCCACATTTTTTTGTAGTTCAATTAGAGAAAAAGTATTATGAGAGATTTTTTTTAAAACAAAAATTAGTTGTTTAGGATTCATTTTTTTTCTTAGATTTAGAGGCTCATAAAGACCAAACATGACAAAAAGAGCTTTGTGAATGTTTGTGGAAAGCACCAGAGAATTCTGGGGAAAAAAAATGAGCAAATGGATGAATGGAGAATCTCAGTGGTTTGAAAGAGCAACAGGAAGTCAGTGTAGCCGGAGCAGTGAGAGAAGGTGAGAGTCCAATGTGTTAGATCAGAGAGGAGACAAGACCCAGATCCTGTAAGACCTAATAGACCATTATTTGAGTTTTGGTTTTTACTTTTCATGTGATAAAAAAGTCAGTGAAGGAGTTTGAAGAATGAAATGGCAAAAATCTAACGTACATTTTAACACAAAGACTGAATGCTATATTAAAAATAAACTGAAAGGAAAGGGCAGAATTGGTAAGGTCAGGTAAAAGGACATACCATAATCTATATAATAGATTATAACCTAAATAAGAATAGCAGCAGAGGTAATGAGATATAGCCAAGAGAATTTAATGAGGCATTTGGTGTAGTGTGATAGTAAAAGAAAATAATCAAGGATGGCTCCATGTATTTTGGGGATGGAAAATTTTGAAGAAAAAAATACCATTAACTGAACTGATAAAAGACTAAAGCAAAGGACTATGGGGCCCAATAAATATCTCAAGTGTGTATGCATTCAGTGAAATGTCTAATACACATGGATACGGAATTCTCTGTGAATTAGGGAAATTCTACCAAAGCGACATCAATATCAGTGTGGTTGACTTATAGATAATATGCAATCAAGTAAATGAGGGTAGAAAGTCATACTACATAGAAGTTGGTCAGAAGAGAAAGAATCATTCAAAGACAAGAGGAGGAACAAGTCACTGAATTATGATAGAAACAAGATTGTGTTGTGTTTTAACAGTTGAACAAAGAAAATATTTTCAAGGATGAGATAGAGACTGACTTATCAAATGCTGCTGATAGGTGAAATAAAATAAGATCTGAGAGTTGGCCATTCAATTTAGGAAGGTGGTAAAAATTGATGACTATGATCAGAACTGTGTTAGAGGAGTGATAGGTTTGAAAGCCAGGTGGAAATGGTTTCCAAACCTATTAAGAAGGAAAACATTATCTACAGTGAATGATAACAATTTGTTTCAGGATTTTGGTTAAGAACGGAAGGAAAAAAAATAAAAGTAACTGAAGACCTAGTGAAATCTGTGGGTATTTGCTAGATTTCTAATCAGTTTTATTTTATAGCTATCAAATACAATTTCTTGAATAGATTTTATTGACTATATGACTAAAAGAAGCCAAGAGAAATCTAATATGGGTAACTAAACTAGGAAGAGGATGCTATAGGGAAAAGAGTGAGAAATATGAACCTAGAAATCCTTGTTTTTATTAATAAATTATTGTGCAACAGTGTTTATTCTGTTCTGTGTATTTCTGATGTGAAGGAGTCCCATTAACATGGAAAGTTGCATTTTACAGAGAAAATTGTAATGTACAACAATACTGTAGAATATAGAATAAAATATTTGCAAGGATGACTAATATTCAGGAATAAGAAAAATCTGAGCGGACTAAGGTTGAAAATTGGATGGGGTCAATATCAAAAACTGCATGGAAAACTCAGCAGTCAATGTTACCCTTGTAGAACAATTTGCTCTCCTCATTTGCCTCATTGGGGGTCTCTTGTTCTGTCCTTCTCTTTGGGTGGAGGACAGAGAAGTGGCTATATATCACTCACCTTGGCATTCTTTGAAAATTGTCAACAAGCTGCAAGAAGAGTAAACTCTAAACAGACATTTTTTTTAATTGAACACAATCTTCCCTCTCACTCATACATGATGTATAAATCTAATAAATACTATGTTACTGTAATATCTAATTTCAAAAACTGAACTGAGCGTCAAAATTGCAAAGCAAGATCCATTATGGAAGTTTCTGTTAAAGTTAGGAACTTTGACTTTATTTACTTTTGCTCCCTTGATATATTGTCTAGTTTATTTTATAACCCTTGCCTGCCATGCCCATGGCCCTCAGTGTCACAACTATTTCATTTTGTAGCCATCACCAGCAGCAGTAAAACACACAGCCTAAGCACAAGGGTTCAAGATTGTTTCATACACTGAAAATTTCTTTCCCCAAATATATCTCTTAAATTCTAAAAGTAAGAAATGGAGTTTCAAATATACTAAATTTTAGATAAATAGAACAAGAAAAAATGTGAAAATTAAGTATTCTTCTAGGCAAGAAGGTTAAGAAAGTATGGAAGGCAGAATGATGCCCTCACCAAGACATCTCATTTTCTAGTCCCTAGAACCTGTGGTAGGTTACTTGGCAAAAAAGAACAACTTTGCAATGGAATTAAGGCTGGTAATCAGCATACCTTAAAATGGGGACATTGCTCTAGATAATCTGTGTGGGCCCAATATAATGATAAAAGTCCTTAGAAGTTGGAAGAGGGAGGCAGAAGAAGAATCATAGTCCTTGAGGAGGGCTCCTGAAGGAGTCTGCACAGCTTCTAGAATCTGAAAAGGTAAGGTTAGAATCTCCCACAGAAACTCCATAAAGAATTTAGCCTGCTGACCCCTTGACTTAATTCAGTAATATCCATTTATGGAATTTTGAAATAATGAGACTAAGATAAAATATTTATTACTTTTAAAATGGTTAGATTTATAGTGATTTGCTTGACCACCAATCATAAACTAGCACAGAAGGGGATAAGAGAACTAAAAGTCAATTTAATACATATTATATGCCAAAGTGTTGGACAAAAGTATTTCTAAACCATAAGTTAGCTAGTCACGTTGCATATATGATAGGAGAAGAATCAAATGGCAAAAATAGATGGAGAAAGATTATTGAAAAATGTCAAGCTTTTAGTATTAGCTGGATGAAAGTGACCCCAAAGAATAGACTAACAAATATTTATAAATAGAAGAAACAGTTGTTTAAAGTGCTGTGGAATCTAAGGGGAAAGAGTTGTTTCAAAAAAGATATTTGAGCCACCTTTGAAGACAGCACCTTTCCCATTGTGGAAATGTACCATGATGGCTGACTGTCACAGCCCTCTCATCAGATGAGTCTGGCTGATGGAAGGTCATTGCTAACTTTTAACAGAGAAGTTTCAGTGAATGAGTGAAAAACAGCAGCAGAGGCTGGTGCAGGTTAGGGGCTGGGAGAAGGGTTTTAGATAAGAAAACAGGGGACAAGACAGAATGGAAATGGACATATTTATGTAAGGTTCCTTTCTAAATGCTTTTAGGTAAGCTGTCATAAAATACTTAAAGGCAGAAGTCTTAATCTTAAAAACATCCAATATCAGTTGCTTTGTATGATTTCCAAACAGCTATAGAAAATAAGGGCAATGATACACTATTTACAACAATTAATGTACTAGCAAAGGAAAAGTTTTAAACTGAGTAACCAAGGGAATTTTTAAGACAAACAGACTTTCCACAGGGTTCCTGCTATAAACCTGCTGCTTAAACTCTTGGAATGTATCTGATTTATGAGTCATACATTCAAAGATAAAGGACTTCGTCAAAACATTGGTAGGGGGATTTTTCTTGGAGAAACATGTTGAGTGAATGATCTGTGGAAGTTGACAAAACAAATCGGCAGTCTGTCCCATTGATGTGTATATGAGGGCCAAGTGTGTCCAGATGTCTAATATGGCACAGATGGGCAGAAGAGGCATTTGGCTGTGGTTTTCTTGTAAACATAAGAGAAAGCAGTACCCAAAACTAACTTTTGAAGGCAGTGGGCTTCCAACTGGGGAAATGTACCAAGCTGGCTGACTGTCACTCTCACTAACTGCCATCAGCACCCCGCGGCTCTGCTGGTTGGCATCTGGAGAGAGGTGCATTCCCTCTACACACCACAGAGCTGCAGCCAGGAACAGCTGTCAAAACCTGCAGCAGCTCACTATGTTCCATGACCTAGTTAAGGATCCGGACAATATGATCCTCTTAAACTTTGTGAAAGTTAGCATGATTTATGTGTGTAAGATGTCAGATATGGAAGATTCACATCCATGGCATAGAATACCATGGGTGGGCTGAGGGTGGGAGAGAGGGAGAGGTGTTCACTGAGGAGTATGCATTGATCTCTATCTCACTCAACTAGAAAGAACAAAAATCAATGGGAAACAAAGAGAAAACCTTTTAAACTTAGAAGTCTTGGTCTCATGTATGTGTGTGTGTATGTGTGGTTTCTATGTGTGTCATTTTACCCCTAATAATATCCTTTTTTGGGGGCGGGGGAACCCAGGATTGAACACAAGAGTGCTTAACCACTAAACCAAATCCCAGCCATTTTTAGTTTTTATTTTGAGATAGGTTTTCACTAAGTTGCTTATGGCCTTGCTAAGTTGCTGAGACTGGCTTTGAACTTGTGATCCTCCTGCCTTAGCCTCCCAAGTTGCCAGCATTACAGGCCTGTGCCATCTCACCTAGCAACATCACCTCTTCTGTGGTAAAGAAAATACACACATTTTAGCACTTTTTAAATATTGTAAATAATTTAATTTGAAAAAGCAGAATATGAACTGCATAAATGTGTTTTCTCTGGTTATTTGCCAAAATATTTGCCTTAAATAAAAGTAACTTGATTCTGAAAATTACAATATACACATTATTGCAATTTTAAGATTTCTTTTTCTTATTTTTTTTTTTTGGTTGTATTTCAGGCTTCTACAGTATTCTTATAGTTTTTACCAGTTTAATAGAAGATTTATAAAAAAAGGTTTTTGATATGAAAAAACAAAAGTATATTAGTAGAAATAAACACAGTTACAATGTTTCCAGCTTTTAACTTCCTCCAAAACATCAAGTAGATACTAAAAACATTTATTTTCAGAAATGTAGCCTGAGGGGAAAGAAAAAGAAAATTGTAATTGAGAATACTTTTTTGTACTGGGGAACTTCTTTAATCAGACCTATTTTTTTCTCCTCTGTGTTTAGAGAATTAGCAGACTCTATTTCAGTAAGCTTTCCTTGTTTATCACACTCACTCACTATTGAAAATCAAAACCAGTCCCAGATAATGGCACACATTTCTTTGCTTTAATATCAATTAGAAAAATTAGAAATGAGATAATTTTTTATTTGGTGAGCTTCCAACTGCATGCCCCCATTTCATGCTAGAAAAAAAATATGAAATAGGATCCAGGCAGGAAATACAGGAAAAAAGAAACCTGTTGCCAAGAATGTGTCATGACTTTGCCACAGAATCATGGCCTGTAAAACACAGCACTGTTGGATATAGTAACCCCGAAGTTTTCTTGGGTTTGACAACATCCAAGAGTTTTTCTTCTCAGTTAAATAGAGGTCTTTCATATTTTATGAAAAGTGATGTTATTGTTTGTCAATAACACTTTTGAGTATCATTAAAATGGGATTTGTATATGATGAGCCTTATACACATGAAAGAAATCAACAACTAAAATAGTGGGGTGGGGGGAAGAACCAAAAGTCTCTGTAGTTCTAATATTTCTCTAGTTTTTACCACTGTAGTTCAGTCATACCTACTAAAGAAGGAGATTTACATAACTTACACATACTAGCAGGTTACTATTATGTTTTCTAAGATAGTTTCTTAATACTTAGAGTTAGTTTTGTTTTTAGAAAGCTTACTCAATGATGTTCTAGTTTAACGTGAATAGAAAAATAAAGAAGCTGATAAAAAAATATGATCAAGCTTTTTATTTTCTCAGTTTGATTTTTTAAGTTGCTGAGCAGATAACTGTCTTCTGTTATTGGAAAATATTGGTGAGGGGTATGTATTTTAGTTTCCTTCTAAAATGCATGCTTAATTGTAGTAATTCTGAAAGAAGCATGCAACTAATAATATGATGAGACAGAAATTATAAAGAAACAACTATGCATTCTTTTTTCTGAGAAAGTAGTGCAGAGACTTGTCTTAAAGATTTATTTGCAGAGCAAGCAATTCTCTATAAAAATCAATGAGTATATAATTGAGATAAACAAAGACAATTTCTCAAATTTGATTTATTCACACTTGATATATGATTGAGAAAATGTCAATCACCTTTAAAAATATGAATATCAGTATTGTTTATTTGTGGTAGTTGGAAGGGCTGATGTTCATTATAGGGAGTGGCTTAGCCCTCTCCAAAGACTCTTTTTGACTTTGTCATTGTCTGTTGAGCTGGCCACTTCCAGTTGGGCTCAGTAAAATGGATCTGGCCTCAGGATTGAAGGTGTGGAGGGTTCTCCTTAGAATTTCTCATTCCCATATCTGTGTAGTCTGAAGATGAAGTCTCATTTGGTTTGTGACTCAGCACTGTTTAGGATCTTGGGACTTTGTTGTTGTTGTTCTTTGTATTTATACATAACCATAGAATGTATTTTGACATATCATACATATAACCATTCTTGTGGTTGTACATGATGTGGAGTTACATTGGTCGTATATTCTTATATGAACATATAAGGAAGTTAAGACAATCTATGCATTCTTAATAAAGAATTTAAAATATAAATGGTACTTCAAATCTTGATTATAGATATCTCATTTTAAATTACTTGTCACCTTTTTGCTTTAACAAAAGTATGTTAGATAGTCGTATTTATGATTAACTTGAAAAATATATGCTGAGAATTCTTAACAACTAAGAGCTTTACAAAATCTTGTATTTTAAGAAATATATCTTAATTAAGGAATTTTTTTCTTATTTCCTAATAAAACCTTTGCCATAAGTATTAATAATAGTTATGTGTTATTTCCCAAACCCTATTTATTAAAAGATAATTTTAAAGCACTTAAACATAAAGTATAAATATAAATCACAGTTGAATTAAGTCTGGTAGTTGTGGTTTCAAAGCTAGCGGTAGCACCCAGACTTTAGCTGTGCTTCGAAAACTTGTCTTAGAAAATAGATCAAACCTTTTAGAAAATTGAAACATGGAAACATCAATACAAAGTGATAAAATCTGAATCTATAAATGGATAAGAAATAGGAATCTAATAAATATGGATACTTGAGAGAAAAGCTATGATACTTAAACATTCATATGAGAAGAAGGTTTGACTGGCGAGGATGCTGAGTGAAGTCTTTTATTTGAGAATTCACTTCTAGAGATACTAGTTCCTTTTCTTCTTTAAGGAATCATGTAGCAAAATACATAGGGACCCAGTGAACATACTTGGAAAGCTGTATTATGAATTTCCATCCCCTAAAAACAGAAAATTCACCAATTAGAGTTGATTTTAAACTGCAGAAAAATATCACATTTTACCTGAGTGCTATATTTCGAAAAATAAAGGAACAAGAGAACTATAAAACATTAAATGAAGCAGAAGTCAAAACTGAGCTAAAATATTCATTAGCCTTTATAATTTATGATATATAGGAAAAAAATCCTTGGTAATTTTTTATCATTTTTTTACTTCTAAAATGCTTATGTTAACCTTTTTTCTCTCACATCTAATAGAATATTTATTTAGATCTGTGTACAATATTGTATTTGTCAGCAAGCCTGTGAATACAAAAAACATGGAGTGACCTTTAGCTTCCTCAAGCTGTGTTACATGTATTACAGTCACAAAGCCAAAAACATATCCAAGGAGTATAGAGTAAGAGGGAATCGGTAATAAATCTGAACTTTACAATGTTTATAGACATTTACAAGTGCTTTTCAAATCTGAAGTTTTGATTTACTGCATATTGCCAGATATTGTTTGGCTTATTCTCCCTAGAGGATTATTTTCAAAAACTATATTCTTGTAAAATATTTTGGATTATTACACAAAAAATAATAACTTGAAGAATAAAACCACATCTTTAGTTTGCTTTTCACACAGTGGTTTGATTATACTGAATTTGTTTGTTGAGAAATTTCATGGTTGACATTTATGAGAAAATATATCCTTTGATCTCCAAAATCCACTCAATAGTTTCCTCTATGAGAAACAAGATTTTTTTTTCATGTATTTATGGCTCCTTTGTTGCCACATAGAATGATGCAACATTTATTTAATTTGGTATTAATAAAGATTACTAAAGTAAGACTACATGTGTAATATCTGGACATGGACATGAAAACTTATTGTAAAATTAGAGTATGGAAATTAATTACATATCAATTTAATATAGTGGATATAGTAAAGTACATTGCATTGGAAGACTTTTTTATAATACTACATCATGTACAGATATAATGTTTGTTGTTCATCTGTTATTAAAAAAAAATTTGAATGCCTAACTTAGTGCAATTTTCCTGTTTTAGAAATACAGAGCATGAAATAATTATTTCTATTCCAAAAACACTAAGCCTCTATTAGTCAGTCATTTAATGAATATATAATGAATGTCTTTACCTTATTATCTTTAATTAATTTTAGATTTAAGGAAAAGTTTCAAAAGTAGTGCAGAGAGCTCCACTATAACTTACAACCAAATGATTATCATCTTGTATAAACACAGCATAATTATCATAAATAAGATTAACAATGATATATTATTAACTGAAGAATTTATACAGATTTTGCCATTTTCCCCCAATATATTGTATTTTTCTGTCCCACAGCATAATCCAGGACTTCAGATTGAATGTTAGTAAATCTGTATTCTCCTCCAATCTATGACCTTGACACTTGACATTTTTGAAGATTGGTTATCTTGCAAGATACTGTTTCATTGAATTTGCCTGATGGATTTTCATAATTACATCAGGTAATTCAATTTTGGCAAGATTATGAAAGAAGTGATGATCCCTCTCAGGACATTCTAACAGATGTACGTGATGTCCACAGGCCATATTACTAGTCATGTTAACACTGAGAAATTTGTAAAGGTGATATCTCAGCTTTCTCTATTATGGGGGGAATTTTTAATACTAGTAAAGCAGCCATCATATCATTATTATCCTCAATTATTGTATTGTTTGAAAGAAGGTAAGAAAATGTAAATATAATACATCATGAGTTTGATAGAGGCTATTGTTAAAGCATTTAACAGGAAAACAATAAATAAGGATCAGTAAAAGGCCAAGAATTAGCCAATAGAAATGGGGCAGATGAAAAACAGGAAAATGTATTCCAATCATAGCAATGTCCTGATATGTAAAGCCACAGATGAGTTGGAGAACTGAAAGCAATAAAATATACTTAAATTATAAATTATTTGCTGCTGAAATTGAATGATTAGACTAAAGAAGCTATTGGTAGGCAAGTCCTCAGTGCATCATAGGCTTTTCTGAGAATTTGAACATCTTAAGAATTTTTCAGCAAAACTATATCTAACCTTATCAAACATTATTGTTCATTCCTTTAACAGTATTGTTTCAAGATTTTTTCTTTTCTTTTTGATCTTCATCCTGTATTAAATCCTTCCACATAGTGGATAGGGATGTGTGGTGTAGGTGCCAGTACTTTCTACTGTTTGCCTTAAGACTTCTGTGATATTACTTTAGCCTGTATCTGGCAAACTTCTAGCTATTTAGTCAAGTCAAGGACAATCATCAATTTCCCCACCATAACACTCCTTTTTGGGGATGCATTGCAATGCTTCTATCATTGCTGGTATTTGAACATCCATCACAAAATGAGTTTCACATGTGTTTACATCTACCAAACAGAATATGAGTGATTTGGATATAGGATGAACACCCATATATGTGTCTTATCATTCCATTTTATATCTCAATGTTTGGCTTAGGATCAGTGTCCAGTTAATAAGAAAAATGGGTGAATGAGAAAAAAATGAACCTAAGAAACAGTTTAATGATACATAGAAAGTTCCAATTGAACCTGTTATTTTAGTCATTATTCTAAGAGTTAATAAAAGAATTCAGTTCAAGAGCATTATTCATGTTATTACTGAAGATAGAATCAGCATAGAGGGAGAAATTAATGTGTCTTCTAATTTCCTGTCATAAATATTCAGTGACATTTAGTGAGATTGCAAATGCTTTTTAGTTGCCTTCATAGTTTATACATTAAAATTAAACTTTATAATTACAATAAAATAAATATGCAATGTTATTACTTGAGGTTAGATAGTTAAAAGCAAGGAAATGCAAAACTATTTTTATTGATTTCCTTAATTTTTTCTGTATTTGGAGATAATAATCATCATTAAAGTTAAGTATGTAAGTTCTTTTTGATTGGTGAATGAGGTAATTTTTCTCTTATAAAACTTGAGAGAATAAGTGTTACTTTAAGTATATAAGTCTATATGTATAAGAAATACTTCATTTTTAGGGAAGTAATATTGATCTAATTAGAGGTTTAAGTAAAGTGTTTGCTTTGGTCAGTTTCTGGAAATTTGTCCTCAAATCAAAGAAACCAATTAGCTCAATTTATCATGGAAGTTTTGAAATTGTTTGTAGAATTGAATTTGAATTAATGTCAACAAGTTTGCTAAGTAGTCTGATATCCCATGTGGGAGACATGAAATCAGAGGCAGAAGAAAATTGAGTCAGTTGTTCAAAAGTCACTACAAATTCAATGTTGCTTTGTTCATAAAATATGAATTTTGGGGTCTTTTATGAAAGTGGCAAGCTGAGAAATCAGAAAGATATTGAGAATGATATTACTATGACCTTGCCTTTACTAAATGGATTTTATCTGCAGGCCTTAATTTTTGTGTGTTTGTTTGTTTTTTGCTTTCTGTTGATTGCTCCTTCAAGGAAAGTTAGGTTTTGAAAATGATACTGAAAGAGTCAGTACTAAGAAACAGTTACAGTTGTAATGGCATTATTGTTTAAATTAGAATAACTAGTAAGGCAATCAAATAATGGAGGGGGGTGGTTTGTGACAGACAAGATAAATATAAATCAGTATACAAGCAGATGGTGATAAGTCATCATTTCAAATAGTTACAAATGAACCATTCTCAGGATGATAAGAATCAAAAAGAGACAAGTTAATGGAATAAGATAGTGATCACAGAGGAAAGACCCAAAATTAGAAAGTAAAACAGTGTCAAGTCAATGTGAAATCCTGGGCAGAACTATGTACATGATAGCAGAAGTTACTAAGCTATTCATCATCATGGTGCTCTTTAATAGAGGACAAATATCCTGCACTTACCTGGAGCAAGGAAAATCCCATTCACATGTTGTGGTCCAACAGCACAGGCTTGGAAACCAAGTTCTAAATAATACAAAAAAAAAACAATTTTTTTTTTTTTTAAAAGGTAAGTAATAGTAGATCCTCAGGGGAAAAAAAATAAAAACCTGAGTTGAAGACACAATGCAGAATCAAAAAGAAGCAGACTCGCCAAGGTTATGGCTTTTTCTAGATGGTGTGTTTTGACGGGCATAAACAAAGTGCTTTATGATAGGTTTGACTGCTCTTATAGAGACAGTGTTCAAGAAGCACAGCAAAAGAAAGGGAAGAGGAAATAATTCAAGCTTTTGAAAAGAGAATTTAGTTGCAGAAGATAAAGGTTTTATAGTGCCTCTCCACAGAAAATGAAACTGCATGAGAATCTTCTGTGAGGCATACTTGAATGGTAAACAGTCGGGAAGGGAAAACAGAACATAATGATGGTGATAGATGTAGAAGATCCTAGGTATTAAGTTGCAGGTATAGTGGAATATAAAGTTTTTCTCTATGCCAGAGTCCTTCCAGAATATGACAATTTCTGCCAAAGGATTTATTTCAGGCCCACTTTATAAATCGTTTCCTTAGAGCATGCACTTTTGATAAGAGAGGCTATCTTGTGACTATTTCTTAGATAGGTTATACCAAACTGTCAAAAGACCATAGACCATTAAAAAATAAATTATTTCAAACTATCTTTGTGCTTTAAATGTAAACTGGATTATCAATATCCTGCAGAGGAGTTTTATTTAAATTTATTTAATTTATTTTAAAGTTCTCCATTGTAACATTTAAAATTAGACTAAAGATGTTAATTATAAAAAAAAGAATATCTCTTTTTTCCTTTTCGAAATAGTACAAATAGGGAAGGAGTTTGGAAAAAGAAATACATTAGTATATTATTTTCATATTAACATAAACAAATAATGAGGTATTTTAAAGTATAATTACAACAATTTGAGATCACAGGTTTCAAAGAGGTTGTTTCCCGACATCTTTGACTGTTTCCATCCTTCAGTAGAAAAATCATAAAGGATTCCCAAAGTGACTAATTTTCAATAAAGTGATTACTTTTTGTAACTTAAACATTTTCATCTATTGTCACATTTTCCTGTTTTGTTTTCCTCAGTAGGCATCTACCCCTTGTTTATTCCTTTCATGGTATAGCTACCATACCTCCTGAGATTGTGCCTTTGTAGTTATAACATTGTGAAAACAGAAAACAAAGTATCATTAACTATGATAGGAAATGTACATTGAATGTTTCTTAAGTGCCAAGAGTTTGGTTGTCTTATTTACTTTAAACTTCACTAAATACTTTTGACAAATTTTCATTCAATTTTACAGATTAGAAACTAAGACTTAACAAAGCTGAACAATTTTCCCAAACAAATTCTACTAATAATGATGAAGTCAGGATTTACCCCAAGTCCATCTGACTCCAAGAACTGAGTTCTTAACCACAGTGGGGCCATAAGAAAAAGATCTGGAGAGCCTTTGTTCATTTTCAAGTCTTGTATTTGGAAAGGAAAGTTGGTAAAGCCTTCTATGAATATACCATGTATATTTGACCATGCACAAAAGGAGACTCACATGTAGATCCTCTGCATTGCAATTATTCCTCAAATTGAAGATTATCTCCGGAAATGTCCCTCATATATGCTAAACTAATCCCTTCCCATATTTCTCAGAATTTACACATATTTTAAAAATGTAATTAAATCTGCAGACTAAAATCCTGACTAATGTTCCAGTGGTCTTTAGAAAGAAAGCTGTGTCCCCAATTTGTGTGTGTGTGTGTGTGTGTGTGTGTATGCCTCTGTGCTAACTGCATGATTGTCAGAATGGGGGTGAGTTGGGGAGCAGATATAATTGAAGAGAGAGTTCATAGTATATGATTCTACATAATTTCTCTTTTAAATGAAAACTTCCATAGATCTATACATAAAAAAAAGACACTAAATCTGTGGTTTCTGGTCCTCAGAATAAAAACCCTAAAAAATATTTGGGAGTATTACTATTCCCTAATTTTATACATTATTAAAAGGTAAAACACAATACAGTTGAAAACTTAATTGGTATTTATAAAGAAATGATGTTTTAAATAATCTAAGAAGTTCTAAATTTTATTTATCTTTTGTTTCTATGTTGATAGTCCTAATCAGAATCATACTTACTAGAAGTCTCAACTCGATAATCTACTGATAATATTGTATAATAAAAGTGATACCCCTCACCTTTTCCCTTAAACCTAATTTTCTCCACATTTTTATACATTTAATACTAGTTTCATTCTTCACAAAAGTCTATAAAATATACTGTCCTTTTCAGGTACCATGACACATCCAAAGCCATTGTTCTCTGAAGCTATTTACATGTTGTTTGGAGACTCATAGTTGTTCCTACCCCTGGGGTTGGCAACATATTTGTTATGATGTCATCTCCAGTACTATGACACATTTTATCCTTAAGGCATTAGTCACGTAAGATAGTGATAAGTTGTAATGAAAGGAGTCCTCCTTGCCTAATCTTAGCCCTCTCTGGGATATCAGGCTCTATGAAATACCTCTTGCTCTGCTCATAGCCTGTAGATTCCCTTGGACTCTTTGCCTGCACTGTTACTCCAGGAGGCTCTAAATTTTCCAAGTGACAGCATTTGGGGCAAAAGTCATTTTAGTCTCCTATTATCACTTAGCTTGTCCCTCAGTAAAGCTCTCTCCAAAGTTTCTCTTCACTAAATTAAAATGTATGTATGTGAATTAAAACAAGCACTTAATAGAGAGGGGATAAGGAACAAAATAAAAAGGGATCTCTCTCTCTCTCTCTCTCTCTCTCTCTCTCTCTCTCTCCTAGGGATTGAACTCAGGGGCACTCAACCACTGAGCCACATTCCCAGCCTTATTTTGTACTTTATTTAGAGACAGGGTCTCACTGAGTTGCTAAGCATCTCACCTTTGCTGAGGCTGGTTTTGAACTCGAGATAACAGACATGTTTCTCTTTATGTTGATCTTATTGTTAATCTTCTCAGTTGTCACCATCATCACTCCAATTACTCAAGGTGATAAACTGGTAGCCATTATAGATTCCTTCCTTTTAGAATGTCTTCACTTCAATTACGCATTTATCTACTCAATCTAGTAGATATTTTTCAAGTCTATCCCTTTTTTAAATTTAAATAGGTACATTTCTCATGATTGAATTTCTTACTTAGATTTAAATGACTTCATGTGTCTATCCTTCTGTGATCTACTGAATTCCACCCTTGTATACTCTGCCATAATCATCTTTGTTAATAAGCAAGTTGAATCCTGTTTCATCCTTTATCCAGTTTTCTTCAATAACTTCTGATTGTCTTTAGGAATATGAAATCCTTCTATTTTTAACAAGATATTGTTTAGCAGTTATGGAAGTCAGGGTCTGCCAAGGTAAAGGTGATAAGGTAGCATAATTACAAGCTCCAGTGAACACTGAGTAGCATACTTGAAGTTTCTAAAGTGGAAAAACTTTGAAAATAGAGTGCATTTGGGGGGAAAGTCAGAGGTTTTCTAGGTTTGGATAGCATCTCCTGGTTGTCACTAGAGGTCACTTGTCACTAGAGGTCACTTAACTAATTTCCAGAAGTTTGTACATTGCAAGACATGCATTTTTTCCCCCTAAAACCATTGTCACCACTTCAGCTTATAAAACATCAGCATCCTGTTTACCACTATATAAGAACTAATTACTGTAAAACTGAGCTACAGACCTACACATCTTTCCTGCATCATCAGCATTAATCTGAGAGATATGTCTCCTGAGTGAGGCTCAGGTTTGCTTTGTAAGTTACTAAAATTTTATCTCATTTAACTGCACAATTGGGGTATTCTTGATATTTATTTGTATGCCTTTATTGTAAATTATTTTGTCAGGGTGCTCTGGACATTCCATTTTTTCATGAAGTATGTACCACTCATAGTCTCTTATGTATCTCCTCTGTTACCTGAAACACCCTCTTGTTCTTATTTTCATATAGGCTCACTCTCATATTCACTCATATATGCACATACTTATATCTTTAACTTAAAAATTAGGATAATAATATGTGCTCTTCATCCAAAGGAGCAATTCAAATCCAAAGTGCTTAGCAGACAAGTGAAGTATTTAGATGTCATGGAAAGGGACACTTGCTCAGGCAGGAGCATTTGGCCCCAGTTAAGAATTACTGTAGCTCAGTCTACATGGATCTTCACAATGAGGTCTTTGCCACTTGAATAAGTGTGAGATTGAATTTGACAGATATGAAAGAAAACACTAGATCTAAATGAATGGAGACTTGATGTAAAGTTTTAGAGGCAATTCCTAGCTTCTCTCCAAGTTCTAAAACATTAGTCAGTTCACAGATCTGAAATCCTGAATGAAGGAGAGTCTGAGAACCTGTGAGAAGTACTGTCAATTAATTCCCTCCAAGCCTTTGCCAAACAAGAGAGGATTGTAGTATGAAAAGGAAAATGCTCAGGTGGTATTTTAATATCTGAGCACCCCCAAATACCAAGGCGGCCCATCAGTTATGGAGTTCAGGAGATAAATGGAATTTTAGGCCTGAGTTTGTCTCTCATTGTGCATTGAAGACAGTGGTTCCATGAACATATCCTGTGTCCTATATTTCTGTAGGTATTGATGATACACACACACACACACACACACACACACATACATACATACACACACATATGTATATATACTTATACACATACTCACATATACATGCACACACACAGGCAGGATCCTCACATTATATTTCTTATACCTTGAGAATTATTTTACCAGGAGGAGCCAAAAACAAGCCCCTGAAGTTTGTTCCTCCCTATAAAATGATTAAAGTAAAAATAAAATCTCTGGGGACCATTAGAAAACTTATCATTAACATCAGAGATATGAAAGATATAAAATATTTTTCTTAGACATATCCTTATTTAAATTACCTGTTTGTTGTACAAAAGACAGATGGAACATACAGAAGGCAATAAGCTTATAGGAAATGCTACCAGGTAATAAAGTAGCTATGATTTGAGAGACATGATCTTTTCATTGGTGGTCACATCTAATATATGGCTATAAAAATAACAAATAATTTTTTTCTGAGTACTGCTTTTTTTCTTTGTGCATAACAGAAGATCCTTATTTGCAACTGACAGGAAAGCAGTATACTTTTATCATTTTGCTCAGAACAACAACATCTATTTCACTCAATTTCATAATTTAGTCTGGAGAAACATTGATGGTTTCACCATGCCAGGGCACATGATACTGGTGCAATAAATTTGTGACATTGTAACATTAAGGCATGATAAGCAGAGAGTAGTATACTCATTTATATCTTATGCATGTCACAAGATGGGGAATGCTTGGTTAGCAAGTTTTGTCATGGAGGAAGTGGATTGCTTGATATGATGTGTTGTTTATTTTTCTATCTGTAGTGACTAGAGTTCACCTTTGATGCTGTATGGAGAGAGCATCAAACACCTCTTAGGCTACACAGGATTGCTAACTACACTGAAGCAGTGATAACCTAGGGCCAAAATTTACAAGTGTGACTTCCTGATTCCTGGAATATGGAAAGATGGTGTGATATATACCCAGAAGGTCAAGCAGAGATTATTAGAGTTTTTAACTTCCTGAATATGGCAGCAAGTACGCTTATGAATTTGTTTTCTGAATTATTCTAGGGATCATTCATGAAAGCTAGACTGAAGTCTGCCTCTCTGTGTCTTATAATTACTCAATAAGAATCGAATTTTTAGTACTAAATCTCTTTCAAAACTGCCTTAAAACTTTGTTACAAGATTTAGGAATATAAATGATATTTATTTGTTTTGAGTAAGAGCCGATCTCAAGTTCTATGTTGATGATATTTTATCCAAATATTTCTTGGTCAATCACCTTTATCTTGTTGGCATCCCCTCCTTTACTACAGTCTCCCTATTTTAGGTCTTAATTAGTATAGGCAGTTAATTCATATGAGGCAATTAGTTCATCACTGATTTAAAGTCTAAAACCTAAATACAGAACCTAGGTAAAGACTCTTAAAAGCAGAAGGTTTAGGTAACAAACATAAGAGTTTCTTTCTACTTGTCTCAATGTTAATATTGACCTATCTATCATGCTTTGGGTGGCTCCATGCTCTAAGAAAACATATTTCAAGAGAGTGAAAACACATGTTATAGACTCGGACAAAATATTTTAAAAGACTTGTCTGATAAGGAACTGACTGCTATTCAAAATATACAAAACACTCTTATAGTCAATAGTAAAGAAAGTGTCAACTCAAATAAAAATGGTCCATATCCCTTAAAAACTCCTTACCAAGGAAATATACAGAAGGTAAATTAGCATATGAAAATATGCTCCAATCATATGTTATTAGGGAAATGAGAACTAAAACAACATTAAGCTACCATTACCCTTTATTAGAATGGCCAAAATGCAGAACACTGACAACACCAAATGATTGTGGGAACATGGAACAACAGGAACTCATTGCTGGTGGGAATAAAAAATGGTACAGCCACAGTAAAAATGTTTGATGGTTTCACCAAGTATATTCCTTAGTATTCACCAAGTATATTCCTTAGTATTTACCCAAAGGAGTTAAAAGTTTGTGCCCACCCAAAAATCTGCATACAGATGTTTATATTGCAAAACTTGGAAACAATTAGATTATTCTTCATGAGCAAATGTGTAAATAAATTTTGGTCCAACCAGACAATGGAATATCATTCAGTGCTAAAAAGTAATGAGCCATGAAGCCATTAAAAGGCAGCGAAAAATGTAAATGCATATTACGTGTGCAAAATCCAATCTTAAGATGCTGTATATTGTTCCATTTTAATTATGTGACATTTTGGAATATGATTAGCTATGAAGAGAGTACAAAGGTGAGTGGTTGCCAGGATTTAGCAAGAAGGGAAGTATGAATACACAGAGTACAGGGGATTTTTAGGGCATTGAAACCAGTTGTATAATACAAATTATAGCACAGCATCAAGAGTGAACTTTTATATAAACTATGGAGTTGAGGTGGTTATATGTTTCAAGATAGTTCATTATTTGTAAAAAATATACGACTTTGGTGGGGGACCTTGACCATAGGAAGGCTATTCACATGTGATGGCAATAGGTGTATATGCAGTGTCTCTTGTATCTCCTTCTACTTTACTGTAAACCTAAAATTGCTCTTCAAAATAGTCTTTAAAAATACAAGTGTCAATGACATCACATATATACATAAATATAAAGAGCTGGGAAAAAATCCAAAGTCAAGTAAGTATTTGAGACTTTTTACTTCCTAAGGATTAGAAATGTGAAATTAAAAAAAAAAAAAGGGAACGACATATAGGGAAATTACTCTTTGAAAGAATGGACACTACCCTTTAGTAATAATGATCTAATTAATGTCCTCTACACATAAACATATAAATCATTCCTGTTCCTAAGGACTGGTGTAGGAATATAAAAAGGAAACCAACATTTTTTTTCCTCTAAAATATGAAACAGATTATATAAAATGAAGTATTTAATATGCCAAACAAATACATTTTTCTTAAAAACCTTTAGCAAATTGGAGAGGATAGTATTGGCAAAGCTAACAGAATGTGAATATGCGGTTACTTTCATTTTTGCTTTGACTTAGTTGGTGGCCAATGCTCAGAGTGATATTTAATTGGGCATGATTACCTTTTTATCCACGATTTATCTTTTCTAGGTATCATGTCTGGCTTCCCTCATAAAGACTCTAAGATTTAGTTATTGATTCTCTATTTATAGATAAGGATATTGAGCGTGGTTAAGATACTTTCTAGGTACCAGAGCTGTTCTTTGACTTAGAAAAAAGAGGCTAGTTAAATATGATCAGTAGTTAACATATGATCCGCTCCAGAGAACTGAAAATTAGATGTTCAAAATATGTATACATATACATATGTGTATGTGTTGGATGGCTGAGGGGTTGCAAGTTGAAGAAGGATTTACAAAGAATGGGGACTTCTAGTGGGTATTACATTTGAAAGAGAAAGCAAAGAAGTACTTAATTATTTTAAGGTTAAATAAGTAAATGGAACATGGAATTTTCTTAATTTACTCATGTGAATGTCTAGATGCATCTTTTTAATATAATGTGTACATTTTATTTGCTTCACTGATACATATAATCATGATTTTGAATTATGCAGAAAAAAATCATTCTTTCTTTGTATAAGGTGGGGAACTATTGAGTCAAGAGAGGAATTACATTTTAGCACTTTGTGCTTTTCTGATCAAGTTGTAACTTTGAGGATGATGGTGTGTGGACTTTATGTTTCTACCTCCTCTTTTGTTAGAAAATCTAGGCCCTGAAAAGAAATAGAAAAGAAGAAATAGGGTTTTAGGAAACTGGAATGTATCAAATTGGCAAATGTGCTGTGTATTTATAGTGGGGGATAATAAATTTAAAGGGAAAATTAAATTCAAGTTAGTGCAAGAAAAAAAATTGAGGAAGGTATGTATCTTTGGCTTTGTCATTTTATATGCAAAACATCCCACAAAATTATGTTAAGATTACAGATTCTATAAAATTTCTCCAGGATTCTATTTTGTCATGTCTACTTCACTGACAAAGCTAGGGGAATTAAAATGCAGTCTTTTGTGACAACAAAAATGACCTTTCTTCTTTCATTTCTTCATTTTTTACCCTAGATAGCCTTATGGCAGCTTATTGGTCAAATTTTATATTGCACATTTTAGTTTTGAGCCTCTTTGTTAACAATATATCAAATAATGCCTGTGCCCTACATGGCCTGGAATTTGAAGATGCCACAGCTTTCTATTTATAAGACAACTTTGCAATCTGCTTCAGACTGCTAATTACAAATACGGTGAACTTGTTGCCATAGTTTTTCTTCAGATGCATCCCAAGTATTTGATGTGCCATGTCTGTTTTCTTTAAGGTCATGGGTCACTGAGAAGTTAACTTAGTAGGAAAATTACCATTTATTCCACAAGCTTACTTAGATAAAAGTTATTTCCAATAAGAAAGACAGTAGAATGAATCAGACATAACTTTTCAATGTTTATATATGAAGACCTGACCAGTGTAACTTCACATCATGTACAACCACAATAATGGAAAGTTATATTCCATGTATGTATAATATGTCAAAATATACTCTGCTGTCATATATATCTAAAAATTACAAATACAAAATTTAAAACACATTCAAAAAAGTTATTTTAAGTTCCATTTTCTTATGTAACAGCTATTTAAAATATTTCTTCATAGAGAAGCATAAAGAACCAATTTTTTTTTAATCAAGTGGTCAGGCAGTGACCAAAATGATTTAATTGATCATATTTTGCACAAATGATGTTGGAAATAAAAACTAGTATTTATTCTCTATATAATAATTGACATTAAAAACAGAAAATGTGGGACTGGGGATGTGGCTCAAGCGGTAGCAAGCTCGCCTGGCATGCGAGGGGCACTGGGTTCGATCCTCAGCACCACATAAAAAAAAAAAAATGAAGATGTTGTGTCCACCAAAAATTAAAAAAAAATAAATATTAAAAAATTCTCTCTCTTAAAAAAACCAGAAAATGTTTAATATGTCTTCAATTTAGAATATTATAATCTAATGCAAATACTAATTGCAAGTGGACTATTGATTTTAGGATATTTGTCAATAAGATTTGTTATGTTATTTCAATTGATTAATAAATTAATTACTTTTACCCTTTTTGCCATGCTGAATTAATGATGTAGAGAGAGTGAAGATGTACAATAACTAAATGACATTCTAAAGACATACAAATTTTAAATTAAAAAAAAAGTGTTTCAGGATTATGGCACTAGGGGTCTAGGGGATATTGTGGGTGCCCAGCCAAGTTATGTGAACATCAGTTCCTAAGAGCTCACAACTAACCCTTTCTAGAGACAGTTTCTTGTTTAAATTCTGAATGGGAGCCTGGTTGTCATGTAAATTGCCACCAGTTTCCTAATCTCAGACATAGTCTATAGTCAATACTGACTCACAAGACTTAAAATGGTCCACATCCTGTTAACTGAAGAGACCAACTCAAATTTCCTGATGCAGTTCATGCTCTGGAGCTCCCTATGAAATCCTATCAGAACTACTGTCTTTTTGGAACACATCTTTCTTTCTTTCTTTCCCCTTTTTTTTTTTTGTGTGTGTGTGTGCACTCTATACTTCTATCTTCACTCACCTTTTCTTGAGATCACTCTCGAAATAAACCATGTACAACAAATTCATTTTTCAGGCTTTGCCCCCAGGGAACTCAATTTGTTGCAATGAATATAATCAATTACTATGCAAATAAAAGCAAAATTTGTTACAAGAATCTGTTTCTGCATGCATATAATGTTACTTTCTTTAGAAGAATTAGTAAATCTTAAAATAGTCATGTAAGATCTACATATAAAACAGTCTTAATTGTTCCTCCTTAATTAGCTATTATTAACCAAACAGTGTCATACACTCATTTTGTATTTTAATGCTGTTTTGATCTATCCACGGAGCATATAATACTGAATGTATGGGCCTGTTTATTTTATGTTTCTAATGACATAATCATGAAATAAAAAACAAAAGGTGAAACATTTTTTGAAAACTCTTCAACACACATTTTTTTAATTTCTTGTATTAAAATGACTCCTTTATTAAATATATGATGCTATCAAAGATAAATTTTCCTCATCTAAACTCTGACCTATATTTATCATTAGTCACAAATATTACTCTTTAAGTCCAGAAGTCTACAAGACATAAAAGTCTTGATCTTTGTGTTAATGGAATTGCACATAAGATTCTTAACAATTCTTCATAAGTTCTCCCTTGAAATTTTTGGTGATATAGAAGAAAAATCACTGTTGCTTTATAAATAATTAAGAACAGAGGTTTGGAATCAGACTGTATTCAGTCCTGATTCTGTATCTTTTTGTATGACCTTGACCAAGTTAAAAACGTTCCCTAAAATTCTGAGAATGGGAGAAATAATAGTGCCTGTGTTATGCTGAAAAGCCCCAAAGATAGCTGTGTCTTAATCCCCAAAAGCTATGTACATTACCCTTATGGCAAGTTTAACTTTGAAGGTGGAATTTTTAGTGAGTAAATAAAATAGAATTAGTAATCACCTTGAGATGAGACATTATCCTGAGTTATCCCTGTGGACACTACATATAGTCACTATTGCTCTTAAGAGAGACAGGGAGGTTTTACTGCAGAAAATAAGAAGACAATGGGATGGAACTCAAAGAGATTGCAGTGGTGCAGTTAAAGGAGGAAAAGGCCACATGACAAGGAGTATGGGCAGCTTGGAGAAGCTGAAAATCTGAAGCCTGGATCGTCTGTTCTCTCACAACACCCACAAAGAATTGGACTTGCCAAAACATGGTTGCCACCTAAGTGACACTGATTTCAGAACTGTGACTTCCAGGGATGTAAGAGAATAAGTTATGTTGTTTTAATTCCCCAAATTTGTGATTAATTGTAATAGTGACAACATGAAACTAATACAGTAGCCAACTATTTTGTGTGTGTGTGTGTGGGGGGGGTGGTGGCGGGGGTTTACCAGGGATTTGAATAGACTTTTCCCTTTAATCCCTGAAAACAGTGCTTGCTATACCATGGGAAGATAAAAAGTGAGTTAAAAAAAAAAAACTATTTTAAAATTAGACTTAAGTAACACAGTGTGTGTATATTCCAACACCTACCCATGGTATAGTAAGCCTGTTTTTAGAGATTAAGGAGGAAAGTCTATACTTCTTCAGATGGCATGATGGAATTTTACATATTTAATGCCCTGTGTTTTGCCTCTACATATTTGAAGCCTCTGTCACGACCCCTGATACAGCAGAGCATCTACACACTAAAATAATATCTTACAGGTGAAATTAAACGTTGAATCAGTAGTATTGAAAAAGAGAGAGAGAGATTTGTTCCTTATATTTATATAGAAACACATGCATAATAACATAAATAAAAGATGATAATAAAAAAAGTAGAGAGGTTAATACCATTATTCCTAGTTTCTAGTAAACTCTGCTAATCAATCAAGCCTAAGTTAAAGTCTGTTCTGCCAGCACTAAAGGATTGCACTTATGAAAATAAATATATATGCACAAACATAAATTTCTAAAAATCTGAACTATATTGATATTGACTGCCAGACTGGAGAAAAGTTAGTGGTCTTTCTTTTGTCCCTACTTACTTAGAACAAAAGAGAAACGGTAGCAAAAGACAATTGCTCAAATATTGTAATTATTTAAAAAAATTTAGTGCATTATAATTATACATAGTAGTGAAATTTGTTGAAAAAGAAATAGAAAAAAAATGGCCAATTTGTTCCTCAGTACTTCCCCTTAATTGTTTATTTTTATACAGATCAAATAAAGTCTAAATATCTGTTTTGTTATTTTGTGTAGCACTCACTTAATATCATTTTCCCAGAGAATTAGGCATACAGCATGAATCCATGTTTATAGTTACTTCTCTATTAGAAACATTGTACTTATATATTCAGGGAATATCAATATATGATGATGTGAATACAAATTTAGAACCTTATAATATGTACAAGATTATACATGGTTAATAACCTACACATTAGTAAACTGAAAGTTCAAGTTCACAAGTTGCAAAATATTTTAAGTATCCAGGGATAGAAAACACATACAAGAGACAAAAGGAAAAAACAAAAATAACATTTGCTACCTAAAATAAGTCTAATATTTATTCTGTACTTATGAGATTTTAAATCCTTTAGAAAATGAAACATCATGCATTAAAACTGAGAGATATTATTGCTGTCAATATTAGGTATACATGATCACACAGACTCTTCAGGAAAAGTGAAATAGGAAATGTAAGTAAGCTACATATGAGCACTCAATTTCTTCTTAACAAATAGAGGAGGATAATTTGCATTCTCTGTCAATCTAGCTCAGTGTGTGTCTGGGCCTGTCTCAGCAGTGGCAGTCATGTGAGGAGAACCATTTAGATGCAACATTTACTTTGGCACAGGTTTGGTTCCACACTGAGATTTTCCTCCAGATGGACTATCTCCATGTGCACATAGGTTTGCCTCTTAATTCAACTACTAAAATTAGGGACAATCTCTGAGAGAGCACTTGGGCAATAAGAGAACCAGCAGGAGTAGAAGTGGGTATGAGCAAGCCCTTTCCCCCTCCTCACTTGCTTCCTAGTGCCTGGGTACTATGCAAAGAACCTGCCTTGCTTTGCAATAGAGTCCTGACAACTGGAGGTTTAGAATAAATTATCTCGGCACATGGCCATTGTATCAGCTCTGGTCCTCTGGTTTGTTAAGAATCCTGATGAGCCATCAAAGCATATGCATGTATTGCTAAGAAGCATCAAATAACCAACTGTGTTTCCTGAGGTAAAATACCTCAAGTGATTAAAGTTAATGTCTTATTCGAAGCTTCTTGAAAAGTAATTTTTGAAAGAAAATGAAAGTATCCTTAGAGTTGGGATGCTGGACTAGCCCCTCAGGGTGTCAAGCCCTGAAAGGAATATGCAGAAATCTAATGCATTAAGACTGCTGTCCATAAGGATAAGATAAACAAATAATGATGAAAATAATACTAGGAAACAATTCGTGATTGGATAATAAAAATTGCTGCAGAGTAAGAAATCGCTGTAGAAATCGCTCACAGTTTAGGTATATGAGAAGTTTGGATTGGGATCTGTGGTAAGCAGAATGATGACCACCAGAAATGATTTTTAATCAAGGGAAATTATAAATATATTATGCTATTTGGCAAGAGAGAATTAAGGACACTCATTCCATAATTTTAAAATGAGATGATTATCCTGGATCATGCAAGTGAACATAATATAATAATGACAAAGGTAGTTTAAATAGAATTGTGTAATCAAAATTAGAAAGAGAGATTTGAAGATCCTTGGCTTTTAGACAGATAAAGGATCCACAAACCAAAGAATGCAGGCAGGCATTCTCTAGGAATGGAAACAGCCAGAGAATGGACTATTCCCTAGCTTTTCCAAAAGTAACACATCCCTGTGGACAACTTGATTTTTGTCCAGTGAGATCCCTTTCAGACTTCTGACCTTGGGAATAGTAAGAAAATATATTTGTGTTTCTAAGCCACTAGATTTGTAGTAATTTGGTACAGTAGCACCAAGAAACAAATGCTAGGCCTTAGAATAAGCACAGAGCAAAGAAGTATAAATTTCTAATGTATATTTGGTTACAATAAAAATCACTTTATAGGTTTTGTGTCAGGATATGCTGAGAAATAAAGGGTGAATGGGTGAATTAGATCACATAAAAGTGAAGGAAAATATGTAAATATCTTTCAGATGATGTGGGAATATAGAATGGACTGTCAATTTTTTCCTGCTTTTACAATCCTCTATGAATTATTTACTGCAAATAAACTTGCTGCTCTAAACTTGCTGCTCTATCCTTTCTTTTTATTTCTTAGTGTACCCCATATGCTCTCACCCAGTCCTCATGTTCCAGCATTTTAAGTGCATTTTAATTTCCCTGATCCTCCATGGAAAAGACTTCAATTTCCCCTGAGATTACAGAGAAAGGAGCAGGCATTTTTTAAAACTTTATATGCATCAACAATTAATATGTGGACACATATTGTCTGATACACATAATAATTTTAAATTTATGTGATTTTAAAAAATCTGTCTTTCTTTACATCCTCTAGTTTTTTTTTAATGAAAAGAGAAGGGATTAGTAAATGATAATGGAGGATCTTTGAGCATATTGCAGACTGAAAACTAGTATTTCAATAATTTTTATATAGATTTCTTATTATTTATATAAACAAAATAAAATTTTCAATTATAATAATCCCTGGCTGTTCATGGGGAATGAACTTCAAACCTCTCCACCACAAAGATGCCAAAATTTGCAAATGCACAAGTTATTTATATTAAATGGGGTAGTATTTGCATATAACCTATGCACATATTCTCATGTACTTCAAGTCAACTCTAGATTGTTTATAATACTTAATGCAATATAAATGATGTGTAAATAGTTTTATACTACTTGTTTTAGGGAATAATGACCAAAAAATCTTTACACATTCATTACCAATACAAACACTATAGACCTGACTACAAAGTACATAATCTGTGATTGAATCTTTGGAGGCAGAATTCCCAGATGTGAAATCCCATGGATAAAGATAACTGACTATAATATCCATGTAAAGACTTATAAGGTATTTTTTATATTTACTATTTTACCTAATCCTCAGGCAATATGCAAAGGCATATATTGATATGCTCATTTTCATAGATGGGATATGTTTCATATTATTACCAAGGACCTGATCAGGATTCAGCACTGCATTATTGGTACTTATATTCTGATTCAAGTACCAAAGACTAATTTCATGGGGTAGGAAGCATAGAAGATTTAAATAACAAGGATTTGGAAATAAAGACAAAGAGAAAATATATCATGAAAGTTTTTTTTTTAAATCCATTCACAATGAACTATTTCAGTTCTACAACTTGAATCAACTAGAGATCAAGGTTACAATTTCTCAAATAATAGGTTTTTTGGTTGTTGTTGTTTTTTGTTCTCTTTTGTGGGAAAAGTTCCAAATGGCTTGGAACAGTGTTGTACAGCTGTAATCTTAGCATCTCAGGATATTGAGGCAGGAGGATTGCAAATTTCAGTCCAGCCACAGCAACTTTGCAAAAGCCTCTATCAAAATAAAAAATAGAAAGGACTGGGGATGCAGTTCAGTGATAGAGCACCTCTGGATTCACTACCTAGTACAAAAAAGAAGAAAGGAAGAAAGGAAGGAAGAGGGGAAGAGGGAAGGGAGGAAGGGGGCAAGGAAGGAAGGGGGGAAGGGAGGAGAGGGGGAAGGGAGGAAGGCGGGAAGGGAGGAAGGTAGGTTGGTTGAAATTGTGTCTTATTACTTTATCATGTATTTATCATATGTTTCCTATATTTAATATTCAAAGTTGAAAGAGGGAATACTTGTAAAAAAAACTGAACATGCTTGTCAAATAGTACTGAAAACTAATATCTATTATTTATACTACATTTAGTAGATACTCTATGAACTAGATATTAACATTACAGACTATGTTGTAAAATTACATACAAAAGAGATGAAATCACTGTCTGGAAATGGACTCAGCAAGAAGATCTGCCTTCTTTCTTTCTTTTTTTTTAATGATTATACTCCTTGTATATAAAACAATGCCATATTCATGGTTTGATAACAATATTTTGGATGAATCACAAAATAAACAGATGGCGTTCCTTCTATCTCATGATTTACATAACATGCATTTAATTCAGTGAGTTGCAAGTCAGAGAATATTTCTAATTAAGATAATTTTCAGGGGATGGGGTTTGTGGCTGAGTGGTAGCATTCCTGGCATGCATGAGATCCTGGTTCATCCACAGAACTCCCCCACCAAATTTTCAGCCACATTACTTCCTTATGTGCTATATAATGAGGCCAACTTTTCCTTGAGAAATTAAGTTCACTATAAGTTATTTAAAATAATGTACTTAACCTCACATTTTTAAACGTTTTTTGAATGATGGTATTAATGAATCAGCTATTATTGTATTCATGTTTGGCCTTTCAGTAGCAATATTTCAATTCTCTAATATGGTAAGACAAAATTTAGTGTTCATCTGAATTTTTTTGTGATGAGTCTGCATAGTTTTCATGAGATTGTCAGAGATATTGTGTTTCAAAAACCATATTTAAGAAATAGTGTTGTACTTGGTTGAGGCAATTGATCTTATGACCCTTTTATAGAAATTTGGATTTCTAGAGATTGGAATTGGAGAGATTAAAAAAAAGGAAGGAAGGAAGGAAGCAAGGATGGAGAATGAGAGGTAAGGAAAGAGGAAGGAAAGAAGAAAGATAGAAAGGGGAAAACAAGGAGGGAGAGAAATAGGATAGATTTGGATTTGAATTCTAGTGGAATGAGATAAATAATTTTCCACATAAATTTAAATGTTTCATTATGAATCACTTATTGATCCAACATTTTTGAGACATTTTTTCTTTAAAATCCATCCCGTGTAAAGTATGTAAAACTCTTGATTCCAACAGTCTCTGTAATATGCTTTAAGCCTGAAAATGTTGCAATTTATAGTTAATCATTTTTTGATTTATGTATTTAATATAGTTATATCTTAGCATGTAGTGTTATGATGAAATAACCCAATCTAATTGAGGTGAGATATATGAGAAAACATTCTATTCTGATTCAAGTACCAAAGACTAATTTCATGGGGGTAGGAAGCATAGAAGAGTTTAAATAACCAGGACTTGGAAATAAAGACAAGGAGAAAATATATCATCAATATACAAATAACATGCATATGCAAAAAGTTAAAATTATTCTCCACAACAGAGGAAATAGAAATGGTCTGCAATACTTGAAAAATAATGGAATTCTCATTTACTTGGATAAGAAACATTATTATTCAAATACTAGTATAAGGAGCAATAGGCTATTATAGCTTCTGCCTTGGATTTGATAAGTCTTTTTTTTCCTTCTCGTCCTCCTATTAATTTTTTTTTTTTTACCATTTTACTGTTAAACCATATCCTCAAAGTCTCAGATTTCACACTTCTCACTAGGTTGTGGAGTAAAGTAGGCTATAAATCACTTCTATGCAAAACAGTTTTTCTTAATTTAATTTCTTTCTTCTCAGAACCCATTCGGTAATTAGATTAGTGGCCTGTTGTGCCCTGGAATAAGTATATGACTATACTGCTTAGCCTAAATTGTTTTGATAACAAATTTGTAGAATAAGGACACAGTTAAATTGTTTTTTTTTTTTTCAAACACCAGATGCTTGAGTCTTGGAATAGCAACTACCTCCCAGTCATTTCCTAAGCCATTTGAGCATGATCACAAGAAATTCATCATAATTTCCTCAAAAAGAGGTGGCTCAAGCTGTGTGGTAGACCTTCCTTGTTTCATTCAGAGCCACTTGTCCATGAGGTATTTTTTTGTTGTTGTTTACTATTTGAAATACCACTCTGAATGTGCAACACAACATTTAGCAGTCAGAACTTTAGCAAATCATGCACCTGTTGATTTCTACAGCTCTTAATGGAGGAAATTAAAATTAAAATTACAGCTAAATTAAATTGTTTTCTTTTAAACTGTGAACTTGAGAATATTTATTGAATAGCATATTTCTTTATGATTCTATTGGGAATGCCATGAACTTCACTATATATAGTTTAAACAACTATGTCTATACTCAAATATTGAGCCTCTAATGAATTGTTTTTAAAAATTTATATAAAGAAAACTCATAGGAATATTTTCCTAAGTATACAAACATGTTAATTTTCTAACTTGGAGGTAGAGAATTTAAGAAGCTTATTTTATTAGTGGTTTTTTAGATCTTCTAATTTGGTACATCTAATAAAATTTATTAGTACCAAGTTTTAATATTTCCTAATATTTTCAAAGTTTTAATATTTCCAATTTAATCATGTGCTAGCCTAATATTATTAAACTGTGTACTATAAAAAAGAATAAAATGCTAAGGTATTTAGCAAATAAATCAAGTAACTTTAGCAAATAAAATATTTAATCTCTTTAGAAAATGTTTGTAGCAAGTATTTTAAACTCATCCATTTACCCAAATGATTATATCTTGTTGAGTAACCTTAGATTATAAATATCTTTTTAATAAAAAATTCTCATTGTCTCCTATATGAACAAATTCTGTTATTACTTTAGTGACTTAAACTTATTTAAAAATAATTCTGAAGTGAGGAATGGTAATTTTCAAAAAAGTTTCATTTAAGTAGGTTCATTTTAATGAACAGTAAAGCAAAATCAGCCTAAACTAAATAAAATACTAAAGTATTTGCAAAATTTTATTTCCAACTGCTGGTCATTTTTCTATCACTATAATAAAACACTTGAGAACATCAACTTATATGGAGAGTTTATTTTAACTGATTTTTATAGTTTCTAGTCCATGATCAGTTGGGCTCCTTGATTTGGGACCATGATGGATAATCACATTATGGTGGAAGTGAGTGGTAAAGCACAAATCACTAACACCCAATCCAGGGCGCAAAGAGAGGAAGAGGAAGACCTTGGGATCCCACAGTCTTCTCCAAGGGCATGTTCCCAGTGACCTGAAGATCTGCCATAAGGTCCCACTTCCCAGTTGTTCTACCACCTCCAAACAGTGCCACCTTGAGGATAATGCTTTTAGCACAAGGTTTTTGGGAGAACATTCAAGATCTAAATTAGAGCATTCCATTTAAATGACTCCTTACATTAATTAACTGTATTTATTGAATATATATCATATATATGTATATATAATTTGTTCGTTTTACTTTATATAATTTATTTTACAATAAAGTATATTTTGACATACATACATATATTGTTATTTTATTACAATATAATTTGTTGAAAAAATATATCTTAGAATAAAATAATGATCACCTATAGTCTCCTAGATAGTAATTTTTTAAAAAATTAACTTACAATTTCTCATAGTATTATATTAGAAAAATCAGTTTAGAGAGTATATGTTTATAATTATTATATTTATGAAACTTTACATTATTTGATAGGCGGTTATATATGTTCTTAATTGGAAGTCATCAAAAAAAGGTTCCAGTGTTTTTATTGATTTTATTCCCCACCTTATATGTTATAATACTTCATATTTTAAAAGTATATTAACAAATGCATTTCCTTTCTGATGTTCAGCAGTTATACAGAATAGTACAGTGAACTTCCTTTAAAAGATTTTCTTAGTGAATCATGCTAAATTCTGATTCTAATGGTTATTAAGCAATGTGTGTAAAAACTAAAAATTCCAAAATCATATTTTTCTTCAGAATAAAGAATGGGCAACTTGATGTTAATGGCTTGAATTGAAATTTTTAAAAAAGCATATTAATACAGAATTGAGGTTTTCCTGAACAATTACAATAGAAATTCATTATGTAGGACCTATATTAGGCAGAAATCAAGTAGATTTTCTGACTCAGTAGGTTTGTTTAATTAAAACATAAACAATAAATTTGTTGAGGCAAATGTTCAAGTATGGTTTTTACTTCATTAAAAATGCCCATAAATATGGCCTAAAAATATGTGTCTTTTACACAGGTGACAAAATTTATCTCCCATAGTTTGATGGAATTTTTGTCTCATTTTTTTAAAAAATGGCAGTAAGCAGTGATAACACACAATTGAACATTAGTGCAATTTGAACATTAGTAAAATTTTTGTCCTTTTCCTCTTGATATTTTTGTGATCCAAATTTCTCTTGAAATTTAGTTCTTACCAATAACATCAGCTTCCTAATTCAAAATACACAAGTACCCTTCATTGCTCTCCATTATTCAAAATGTGATTTAATTAATTTGACTGTCTTCTTTAATTCAATTTGCTTTAAACTGACTTTATACACTAATATGCAAATTTTTTTAAAAAAATTCTTTTTTTTTTTAGTTGTGTATGAACACAATACCTTTATTTTGTTTATTTATTTTTATGTGATGCTGAGAATTGAACCCACTGGCTCATGTGTGCTAGGCAAGTTGCTGTACCACAGAGCTACAAATCCAGCCGCAAAATAATCAGGATCTAAATTTTGTTTTCTTCTATTATTCATTTGCTGATTTGGTTAGCCACAGCTTAATATAATGCTAAAATGTAATCAAGCATATGCAATATGACAGTTAAAAATTTTAGAACAAAAAAAGAAAAATAATTTACAACAAAGAACATAACAAAATAAAAGAAATACGAAGAATAATGTGCTTTAGTGAAAGAAGAAGATATTAATTACAATGCTCAAATTTCTTTGTTAAGAGTCCATATTTAAATTATATGGTCATTTCTAATTGTTCCTATCTTTGCCATTTTGGGGGGGAGGGTGTGGAGTGGATATGAGACCTGGGGATATAAATGTGTTATTGAAAGTTTGGTAAATAAAGACACAACCCTTTATTCACTTGAATCTATAAAGTGTATAAAATATCATCATTATATATTGGAGAATATATATATATATATATATATATATATATATATGTATGTATATGTATATATATGGTATATCTTATAATTTTTCTACCTGTATTTCACTAATTGATCTAGGAAATTATTTTTAAAATTATCATTTGCAGATGTTTGAAAGATTTTGTATGTTAAGATGTATCTTTAAGAGCTGGGATTGAGCACTTGCTTAGTATGTGTGAGGCCTGGGTTCTATCCTCAGAACCACATAAAAATAAATAAAATTATGTGTCCATTTGCAACTTAAAAAAAATTAAAAGATGTATCTTTTAAAAAGTCATTCAAGTCAGAACTATTTTGGATGCAAGTGATAGAAATTCAAATAAACTAAATGAAGCAAAAAATAACACATAGTGGAAAGTTCCTATGGCACATCGAAGAATTAACAAGAATTCTTGGGTAGGAATCATCAAAACTTCAGGGACTCTAGCAATGGTGCTGATTACACACTTGGAGATTCTCTATCCCTCCCTAATCTTTCTCTTCTTTTCTCTACTTAACTAAGTTCTCTCCTACTACAGTCAAACCTTAACTCTCATAATTCAAGTCCTAATCCATCACTTTTCAGGGAAGGATTATGATAGACATGAATTGGGTCCCTAATCATAGGAAGATATGATTGAACTGGTCTAGGATATAGGCCCAACATAATGCCAGATCATCAGAGCATTATAATTGGAAATCGTTCCAAATTATATGGTTTGAGCAGAGAAAAACCAAAATTTTTAAAGAATGAAGGACTATCCATTACCAGAGAAAAGTGAAAAGAGTTCTGGGAAGGTAGAACTTAATTCAAGAGACCTTAATATTTCATAAAATCTTTTCCTTTTTCTGCAAGCAGAAAACAATAAAGGTAAAATATTAAATTTAGAAAAAAAGGAAAGCAAAGAAGATGACTAAAAGAATTATTCTTTATTAGTGTATATATTCATTATGCAACAGACTGCTCTGCAAAGATATAACGTTTTTCATCTGTAGACATGTTCTTGCATATAGCAAATATGACTACAAACACATTTCCACTTCAACTTATCAAGAACAAGGGTGACAAAATAGAATGTTGTAAATTTTCTGCCAAAATCACAACCTTTCTGCATTAAAACCAGCTTGTTTCTACCTGTATCCCCATTTCTATATAATGCTGAATCTTTTGAATATTATGGGCTCTAAAGCATGACCACATACACTATGTGAAAACTATTTCAGTTCACAAGACTGCTGACAAGATATACTTTGGATATATTTGTAGATGGGCTTCTAATATTTAATTTTTTAGTTACTTAGTCTGGTTGAATCCTATAACTAAAAATTGTGCTTGGAAAATAAAACAAATAAAAAATATTCTTTTCAGTTACTGATTTTGTATAATTCTATTGATCCTCATGTAATGATTATTGTTCAAAACAAAAATATTAAATTATAGTAAAAATTATTATTAAATTATATCTCAGCCAATGTCAGGGACTCTTCTTATTTATATTTTTAAAAGTACATAAGCTAATCTGGAAATATAATTTTAAATTTAGAGAACAACCTTCATTTAGACCCAGTGTAGATAAAGATAAGTCATTACTTTCAACACAGTGTGTTTTTGTAAGACTGTAAGAAGTGGTCACGTACACAGGACATTTCTTTCTGATTTCAAAGTTAGATTTCCCTTTATGATACTGAAATGATTTTTAATAAATCTTATATACCCTGCATCATTCAAGCATCTAGTAAAAGCTCATTTTGTTTTGTTTATACCATTTATGAAGTCTAATATTCACTAAGAATTTGTTTAACCTCAAGATATCTCATATGAAAAAATAAAAAAGCAAAACAATTTCTCAATGTTTGTGGAATTTTTTTTTAATATGCATGAGGGGTATTATTTGTAATAATACTACACTGCCACCTTGTGGAGCATCTGGATGAAAAGCAGTTCAACAAACATCACTGACCAGTTTCCACCTCTGGGGCCCAAACAAGTCTCTTGAGGATTTAGGTAAGAGCTGCTATCCTAGTGATTTATAATTACACAAATAGATGTGGTAGTAGACTACATTGCTTATAAGTAAATTAATTACAAAGAATTAGCTATTTGTAAACAATTTTGGTATATAATTTTTTTTTCAAAAATTATACTTTGTGAAGTAAATTCTACTTGGAGAAGAGAAAATATCAGAATTCAAGTCTTTTTTCTGTACTGCCTGATTGTTCTTAATCTCCTTCAGTCCCAATTTTTCAATGTCTAAAACGAGGACATTATCATTATGTTCTTTTTAAAAAAATCAACATTATTATTCACTGTGTATAAAACTGTCCATTTTTTATGTCATATATACACTATGTGAGACATCATTTGCAAGTGTTCTTGTGTTATTACAAATTATTTGTTAGGCGATGTACGTAATTCTCGTAAATTATTGGGGAAAAATATGATATGACATTATCCATTTATGATGGCTAATAAAAAGGCAACTAAGTTTAATTATAGTAAAATACTGATAATTAAGAAAAGTTTAATCCTTTTAGTGAAAAGTACAAATCATATATACTTCAAAATCTAAAATTACTTTCAATTATAAACCATGACATTTATAGAGAGTATTAGTAGAATGTTTGTTTTAAGAAATTTAACAATGTTGTGTTTGGTTTTATAAAATAATATCTTTTTAATATTTGAAGTCTTGCAACCATTAGAAATAAAATAAAATTTTGAAAAACTAAACTCTCAACAATCAAATATTTACTACAATATAAATATGCCATAAGAGGTTTTTGCAACTGATAAGCACCTCACTAAATTTATACTCTTTCTGAATTCTAATATATTCAAATATTATTTAAATAATATTTAAAGAATAATATTTATAAATATATTTATTTTAAATAATATTTGTAAGTATCTTAGTTTAGTGAGCCCCTATTATGTGGCCATATAACTTGTGATTGCATAAGTATATTAAAGCAGTGTTTACCCAAATTTCTACTTTTTCTATGCTGTCTACCTCCATCTTTAGGTTTTCAATTTTATAATTCTACTAAATAATTTCATGATATCTTTATAACACATATATAGCATCACTCCTTTCTCCCACTTTTTGGTTGATATCAATAATTAATGATGATAAAATTCTCTAACAATTGTATTTAATATAAGTAAATGGAGTTCTTTAATCCATTCCATTTATAGGGTTTTTGTAAATTAATGTTGTGGACATACTTGATGTTGTGAATCATTGTGTTATATTCATATTTATATGCATAAGAAATTTAGATCAGATCCATTTCATTGTTCTTTTCTTATCCTATACCTCAGCTTCAATCTCCTTTGCTACTTTACTGATCTTTCTTCTATTTTTTATTCCCTCTAAATATGTTTTTAAATTTCAGACTATTTCATGTTTACCAAAGAAAACCTAATTGAACAAATAACTTACAAAAATATGCAAATAAGAGAAATAAATAGTAAGCAATAAGTGCATAGAAACATGATTCATAATTCTGGGTTTGATGCCAACCAAGAGGTGGGAAAAGTAGTGAAATCATAACTATCAAATATATGCCATCATGATATTGTCTAATTTATTTAGTAGATAAATAAGAATGAAAGTCAAAAGCTCAAGATACCTAACTGGCATAGAATAATTAGAAATTTGTGTTAATGGTACCTTAAAATATAGTTGTTATGGTTTGAATATGAGGTGTCCCCCCAAAGCTTCTGTGTTAAGGCGGAAGGGGAAATGGTTAGGTTATGAGAGTATAACATAAATAGCCATCCTAGTTTAAAAGGACTGAGTGGTATCTGTAGGCAGTTGGAGTGTGATTGGAGGAGATGTACCTTGGAAGGGTTTATTTTCCTTGTATTCTCTTCTGCTAAATCAATCAATCTATCTATCTATCTATCTATCTATCTATCTATCTATCTATCTATCTATCTCCTTCCTGCTTATGATGAACACAGCAGCCCTCCTTTACCACATCTTTCTATCATGATTTCCACCATGATGTTCTGCCTCACCTCATGCACAGAGCAATGGAGTCAATTGACCATGCACTGAGACGTCTGAAACTGTAAACAAACATAACTTTACTTCTTTAAGCTGTACTGGTCATATATTTTGGTCACAATAGCAAACACAACTAACAGAGATTGATATCAAGAAATGAGGTCATTGCTGTGACAAAGATGGCCATGTAGTTTCAAAGCCTTTGAAACTGATGTATAGGCATTTGAAAGAGTTTAGTAATGTAGGATAGAGATGCCTTAGAATGTGGTAAGCAGAGCTTAACGGTAGATCTTTGTAGGAGCTCAGAAGAACAGAAAGCTGATAGGAAAGCAGATAATAAGACTGTGCTCATGAAGTGTCAGAAGGGAATTGGGAGTCTATTAGAAATTGGACTAGAGGCCATTCCTATTACATTCTATCAAAGAACTTGTCTACATTTTATCTATGTCCTAAGACTTTATCTGAAGCTGAATTTAAAATGATAAACTAATCAATCCCAAAATTCTAGGCAGCACAAACAGTGGTGTGAGTGATGCTAGCAGCTTTTAGCTAGGATTACTATGATAATTTGGAGGGGAAAAGTGCAGAGAGTATGTTTGAAAAACCTGTAATTTAGAGAAGCAGTACATATAATATTGGGGCCAAGGAAGGTATGATAGCTGAAGAAATTACTATCAATAAGAGAAGCAAAGTACTTTACACAATTATAATAGCAAAGATATCTTGGGGGGCATGACAGCAATCAGTAAGACTATACCAACTGCAGGGTCAGGTGTGTAGAAGTAAAAAATCTTTTAAGAGTCATTGGGAGCATAGTGCTTGCACAGGTCTGCCTAGAAAGTTGTTTTGCCTGATTTATTTCATACTTCTCAGGTTCCCAGGCATTCAGAAGATGCTGCAGTCAAAGTCTAAGGAGTTCTATCTACGCTTAAGCTAAGGCAGATCTTGTCATCCTCCATGTGTTGATTCCACAGGAATGCAAGATGCTGGAGTTAAGGGATGATGGTTGCTGCCACCAAGATTTTGAAGAAAGACCTTGAATGCCAGCCAGATTGTAGCAGATGCAGAATGTAGTGAGCTGCAAGAATTAACAAATGACAGCAACAGGAACAGTCCACCAAGAAAAGCTATTTTCTGAAGAGGGATCCAGTCTAAGAAAGTGGCCATAGGAGTTGGACTGGACAAGCCCTTTGGAGATAACATCTTATTGCCATGCATCCCAAATGCTGGACATGAAAATATAAGACCTAATATTTGCCTGACTGAGTTTTAGTCTGCTTTGCTCTCATCTTTTTTTTTTTTTTTTTCTATGTCCATACTCCTCCATTTTGGAACGGGAGTGTTGATGCTGTTCCACACACATTAGATATATGTAACTTGCTCTTGACCATTATAGGGTCCCACAGACAAGAGTTTGCCTTATTGGATTGCTCTTGGGGGCAATGCAAAAAGTTTTAAGACTATGGAAACCCTTGGACAGGGACTAAATTCATTTTGTATTGTGAAATGGGACATGAGCATTTGGATTTAAGGGGTGGAATGTTATGGTTTAATAGGGAGTGGCCTTTAAAAGCTTCTATGTTAATGTGGGAGGTTAAAGGATTCCTTTTGAGAACTATACCTAAATCAGCCCATTGAAGTTTGAATGGACTGTGTGGTAATTGTAAGCAGTGTGGCAGGATGAGGTCTATCACTGGTGACATACCCTAGAAGGGTTCACCTTCCTGGAGTACCTTTCCTTCTCTCTCTGCTTTCTGGGCACCATGAACAGAGCAGCACTCATTTACCATTCCTTTCTACCACGATGTTCTGTTTACCTGTGGCCCAGAGTAATGAAGATGGAAACTCTGAAACTGTGAACCGAAAACAAACTTTTTCTCCTCTAAGTGATTTTTTTCAGATATATAGTCACAGAGATATAAACTTTACTAACACAATAGCAAACAGACGTTGTGGAGTGCTTTGGGGAAAAATATTTCATTTGTCTTGTCAATAAATATATGAAAATATTTGAATAATGTAAAACATAAATATGTATAACCAATTGTTTTGAATGGTCAGGATATTTAAATAAATGTTTCACTATTGCCAACAATGTAGAAACACATACCTAAATGTGATTGCAGGAAGGTAGGTCAATTAATGATCTTGACTGACTCATTTCTTCCATTTCTTATTCACAATCATCAAGAATTCAACATTCTGGGATAAGAAGGAAGTGTCCAAAACAGTTCACTCTATGTCCCTATTCCTTCCAGAACATGATGTTCTCCAGTGCTTGAGCTCAGTGAGTCTAATGATGCCCAGGGTATGAAGTCCAGAGTGGTCTTCTATAGGAGTCCCTTAAATGTGGTCCTACATGTCGTATATATAGACAGGTCTCCATTCACTCTGGGTAGATTTTCTGAGCCCTGGAGACTATGGACTTCTATTTGTCCTTCTTCCCTATCTTTAAGTAATAAATATGCTTTGCCTGATTTGTGAAAATCTATCTTATCAGATTAGAGCTAAGAATCCTTGTTATATTCTTTGAGATAAATGTGTGTTTGCTTGTTCAAAAACAACAACAAAAAAATTCTAAGCATCTCCTATGGATCACAAAAGTTTTAGGTACTAGATGTATAATGGTGAACGGCATAATTGTAGCCACTGTTTGGAGATTAAAATTTGTTCAAGAAGAAAGACAATTTACAAAGCTTAAGTGCTGAAACACAGGGAATACAAGATATATAATAAGAATGGAAGCACAATTAGAACTACCGGAGCCTGGGAACATCCTAGAAATAAATAAATTTGTCAAAAGAATGTCTAAGAATTATCTACACAAGAAGAGAAGTGACAAAATATTCCAAGTAATGATATCAGCATATGCAAAGTTCTGGAGGCCAAGAATAATTAGTTAGACACAAAAATTAAAAATGTGAAAATTTCTGGACATTCAAGTGAAGAGGTGAGTCTGGAGATGTAGACAAGAGACAGTCAGAAAAAGCCTAGGTATTTAAAATTATTCAAACATTATTTAAAAAAAAATAAGAAAAAGAAAACTTGAAAGCTTTGCAAAAATCTACTTTTCATTTTAGAGGATCCACTCACTATTATTAATGGAGATTATATTGGGTAGGTAAAAACTGGAGGGTAGAAGAACATGTAGAGAGATGGGATGATGTTTGAGCCAAAAAAATTTTGGTGACCTGGAGTCAGATATAATGGGGAGAGAAAAAAAGTGACTGTATCCTTATTTCCTTATTTTGTCAGGTAGCTATGAATTGTCAGAGTCAGAAACTGACATGAGAAGAACAGGTTTTTGGGTAAGATGGGGACAGGATAAGAACATGAGTTAGTTCAGTTTTGAAAATGTTGAATTTTGATATATTCTATAAATATGTAAGGCTTGCAGTTTGAAATACAAAGTCCATCTGTGCTGTCTATATTTATATATTTTACATTGTTAATATATGTATATGTTTAAGAAGCATCATATAGATAAGAAATGAAGTTATGAGTGGCTCCAATTGCCAAAGTTAAAACAAAGGCCAACAAAAGAATATTAGAATACAGTGCTAGAGAGACAAAAGAAAATCCCCAAAAGTAAAATATGATGACATCTCCCACGAGAGAAAGAAAGAGACTATTTCATATTACTAAGGTGATAACTTTTATAAGAACTAGAAGAAAACTACTTGATTTTGTATTAGAAACATATGACATAGTTGGAGAAACTGGCTGACGTAGCATGATAAAAGAGTTTATTTTATTTCATAATCGATATTCAAATCAGAGTTTTCTTTTAACTCCAAAAAGAAAATAACCAAAACAAAAATTTGAACTACCTATAAAAATAAAAGAAAGCCATGTATATTGGGGCTAGATATCCACCATCAAGACTTGATGGGATACCCACCAACAAGACCTACTAGGACATGAATGACACATATGCAGGAGGATTGGAAGCTCCCAGAAGCAGAATAACAGGGAGGAAAATCACAGATCTGTGAGGAGAGACATTTTGTCAGCCTCTCCAACCAGTTAGTTTTACCTGTAATAATTTTTGTGATACTTCTCAACCCATAGTTATCGCCTGGAAGAGAAACTTTTAGCAGAATTTCCTATCTTAAATTCTATTTTCTTAAAAAAGAGAAAAAATAGAATAACTTGGACTACTCTTTGTATATGTACCCGAAGAACACCATAGTTGAACAACATTAAAAACAATACAAAATAAAAAAGAGAGCTGGATTTAGAAAAGTCTTTTAAGCAATTGTTAAAATTCTAATATAATTAAATATGTATTCCACAAACATGGAAAAAATAACAGCAATACAACTTTGAAAAATTATGATAATAAATGTATTGTGAGTCCACATATAAATTTACTTCATTTTTATTGTTTTAATAACTTGTTCTTAAAATGTTAAAAATCAATAAAACTCCTTATTTTTAATCAGATGAGGCCAACATTAAAATAAAACTTAGTAGGTGACCCCTCCACCTTTTATATAAAGAATGTCTTTCTTAGAGTAACTATTCAGGGAATTTATCAAATTTAAAAATATAAATTCCCCAATATGTCTGAGAAATATGTGTGTTTTAATATTTACATTCATATATCCATCTATCATACATAGCCATGTAAGAAGTAATGGTACTTAGACAGTCAAGTAAATGAGACAAAGAAGACAAGGAAGAGAATGAGAAACAGAGTAGGAGAGATATTAAACATCTGTCAAATTGAGTGATGGGTAGCTGAGATAAAAGGCTAGAAATATTCATGTGTGTGTAGTCATATTTATTAGCCTACAAACAAAACACAAAATTATCTCTCAACACATATTGCTTCTTAAATAATAATAATAAAAGTGACCATGTCATTGAGGATTTTGTAAAATTAAGCCACAAATATATTTAATATTCATGATAAAAAAACTAGTGCATTCTAATTTTTATTTGGGGTGGGGGACTGGCCTGTTAACATATCAGATACTCAGAAACCTTTGAATTCATTCCATGTTCAATAAAAGTCTGAGGACCTCTAATTATCTCTTTTTACCAAGATTACTGAGTATCTTGAAATGAGAATGAGAATGCATTAAAGTTCAGAATCTATTCCATTAAATATTTCTCTAATGTAAAGAGTTATGTTATATCCCAAAAATAAATGACATAAAAATAAAGGATAACAGTCTAGGGATGTTTCTAAAAGAACAATAGCAAGTGAGATTGATTATTTTTGCTTGGGCTAACTAAATTACTAAGTGCAATGCAAAAAAAAATATAAGAAAAGAAAATATAATAAATGTATATAAACGATTTCTCCATAATCAACATCTGATCTGAACAAATAGAGGTGATTTAATCCTATTAGGAATAATATCATACCCATTAGGAAAAGTGATCTCCTAGCATCTCATATTTGTTTTCCTCATATTCTTTCCCATTAAAACTCTACTTAATTCACCCTAATGTCCTTACACAGGAAACTGAACCTAAGCCCCACTTGGGAGTTCAAATTCTGAGAAAAATACCCTGCTTTTATCCTACTTTAGAGATCTATACTCATACTCACTTCATCCTCTGCCATCTGACAGTTAGTACTGTGAATTCTATTCGTTCTTAATTCTTGAAACTTTTGGTGGACTTCTGATTTTCTGTTCTATGGCCCAAGAAATATACCAGATGGGAAAATCTTGGAAGATAACATAGTCATTGATGAAGAAGTTGCAAGGGATTATCCAAAATATACTTTCAATCTTCAGACAAAATTGGCATCTTTTAAATTGCTGTTGAGATTTATTGATCTACAGAAGCTTTGCTACTGTCAATATTTACAACTCAAAATGACAGAATCAAAGTCAATAGACACATCCAACTATTTTTAAGAGCAGTAAAATTAGCTGGAAGCAGGTTAATAATAAAAAAAATCCTACATTTTTATATTGATTCAACTTGAGAGTGAAGGATTTCATTTTTGGAAAGTGTCATAAATGCAAGTTAGAATATTTCTGGGAGTATAAGAAAAACATTTTTTATACAGATTTGTAAGAGAGTAGTACAGATTTAGAAAATAAACAAGAGCAAAATGTCATCTTTCCTTGATTTTAATTCATTCATTTTAATAAGTAACTGTTATAGATTTATCTTTAAGCCTTTGTTTATTAAATATATTCTGTCAAGTAATGACTGTGTAGAGAAACTGTACCATTTATCATTCTAGCCTTTGCCTTAACATTTGCTTTAAAATTCATTGTGAAAATAAAACATAATAGAATAAAAGTAAATGATTGTTTATTAAATTACTTTTAAGGTCAGTTTTCTGATTTCTATTCTTTGGAATTTCACTATATTTTATGGCTATTATTCTCTCAATACTATTTTTTTTTTTTTTTTTGGCGGTGCTGAGGATAAAATCCTGGGTATTGTACATGATGCTAGGCAGATACTCTACCACTAAGCCACATCCACAGCCCCTCTTAGTTTATTCTTTAAGTAATAAAATACTTGAGGGGCAGTTAGAACCTTCAGCATCTTTTTCATTTACTATGCCACACCATTTTACATCAAGGAAGCCATTATATTATTTGCTTCTCATTTTCATACTTTTTTTATACTTTTATTATAAATATGTGAATACACAAAGTATAAAGTTTATATATATGAACATTTCCATCTTTAAATTCTTATTTTTATTTGAGCAAATGAATTTTAATTTTTTAAAAAATTGATTCATATCATCTTCATTCACTTTAAAAGTTAAAAAATTCTTTGTGTGGTTATGCTGCTATTGAAGTACTATCTTTTTGACAGAAATACAGAAAGTTTTCACTGTATTGCTTTATAAGAGCTCTTATATTGACTGGTCATTTGCATGACACCTATTCATGTATGGATGGAATTTTCTGAGTTTTATAGCTATGTGTGGAATTGCTAAAGTTTTGAATATATGCATATTAAATTTTTTCATGTTTTCACAAGTTTCTATCAAAAGAATCAACTTAAAACCCAAATAGTAGTCTGTAAGCATTTTCAGTGGGTAAAAAATTCATGTCAATTTATCTAATGCAATTTAACATAACTAATGTCATTTATTTGAAAATATCTTGGAATTTGCTTTCTTATCTTTGAGTTAGTTTTATTAGTTAATAATTATTAATTTGATTAAAAATTGATTTAGTTTTTTAATAAAATAGTTGTCCACTGATTTCAAAACTATGAGAATAAATTTTGGTTGTTTAAGCCACTTAGTCTGTAGCATTTTGTTTAAGGCAGTTGTTTAATTAAATATATTTTATAATTGCCATATTATCTATTCTTGTCCCATATATTATGTAGGTGTATGTTTTGTTTCATTGCATTATTTAACAGGCACTAGTTTGAAAGAGCTGAGTTACTTGTTCCCCTTCATCATAGTATAGTTTCATAACTGGTTTTTACACAGTCTCTCACTCAATTTTGAACCATTTATATTTATTGCACTCTTTCATTCCACATCCAAACCCCCTTTCTTTCTTACCATAAGCATCTGCTTGAGTAGATTAGATTCACATCTTTCAAATACACTCATCCTCATAAAATAAACACTACACCATTTATTTTGAAAAATATAATCTGTTTAAATTGTGCAATTTTTAAAGAAAACTATACCTTTAAAGCCTCTGAAAATGCTCCTAAGGGTATACAGATAATGAAGAACTATCTACTTAAGAAAATATGACCAAATTCATTAATGAAATAGAGTTTCTTGTTCTCTTAACCAAGTTCTGCTCTTTCCCTTACTTCTGTATCTGAGGAAAATGGCAACACTCCATCAGACTGGTGCAGCCAAAGAATAAGGTTCTTACTCCTGTAGGTGCTAGCCAGAGGGCTATCTTCCTGGAAGAAGCAGTAAATATAAGCACTTTTCTTCCTATTCTTGTTACCCGTTCTTAAACTAAGTAAGCCAGGGCAGCCAGGAGGTGGGAGCTTCTTCCTTCCTTGCAGACTATACTCATGGGACAGAGGCTCAGGATTTGTAGAGTTTTATTAATTATAAATCACCATGCAATAAATCTCATTGTTTCTTGACTTTTTAATTTTAATGCCCATCTTTGCTGGTCTATGCATACTAGTTTTGCTTTCTAAGCTAGTTATCCATGGTACATATTTACCAGATGCTATTTAGCTATTCTTCTAGCCATGAACTTCCAATTTCCCTGTAACCCTTCTTACACAGCACATCATCACAATGCACACCATGCAAATTTGGAAGAACATCCATATATGGGGACACTCTTTTGATTCCTTTCTTTTTCTGGGGGTGGAAGGGTACCAGGGATTGAACTCAGGTGCACTTGACCACTGAGCCACATCCTGAGTCCTATTTTGTATTTTATTAACAGTCTCACTGAGTTGCTAAGTACCTTGCTTCTGCTGAGGTTGGCTTTGAACTCCCAATCGTTCTGTCTCAGCCACATGCTGGCTCCAATCTTTTGATTTCTTAAAGATCACTTTTCACTGGAAGTTCTAGTCACATGTCAAACTTTCCATTTTTCATAATGATAGAGAGTGGTGTTCTTGTTTTTGAATCTGAGTTAGGCAAGCAGTACTGTACCTCCTGGAGCTGCAAAAATCCATATTCTTGGATTTTGAATGTGCACATTATATGACTTCAACAGCAGGTTTCATCTCTTTCAGAGAGTATTAAATATATAGACCTCTAAACACAGAGCCTGTCTTAGCATAAATTCCTCATACAGACCTACAAAATCACCTTCATCTTAAATTCTGGCCCTCTTCTTTTTCTTAACGTAGTGCCTTCTTTGGGATTATTTTTTTTTTCATTTTTAATTGTTATAATTTAAACAGAAGTTCTTCCTGTAATGACAGAAGGGCACTGTGTATATCACCTGAGTTTGTCATTTGGCTAAAAGTTCTCCAAGCATTGCTTTTCAAAGTTTAATGCCTTTACATTTTTGTTGGCAGTTGAGAATTTTGACTAATGAGAACATATGGTGCTGTCAGTACAATAATAGCATGCTATTTAGAATAAAATCAATTATCTATCAAAATTAATCATGTATCCTTTCAAGCCGAATCTGCACTACATGGCTTAGAATGCAATGTGAAATGTAACTCCTGGAGCTGCAAAATGTGGCAGGATGGCAGACAGACTGGACACTCATTGGCAAAACAGAAAATACTCATGACAAGCAAACATTTCATAAATGCGGTTTTCCTTGTGATCAACTGGATCAGTATAAATCAGAACAAATATTACATTATAGCTTTGAGAAAAAGTAATGAGACTTTTTGTCATCACTGCCTTTATTTTCGTTTCTGTTTCTTATTTACTTCATTCTAAAGTAAAATTAGAATGTCAAACATTTCAAAAAAGAAAAAGTCCACATTATATGCCACATATCCTAGCAGGTTCATTGTTGCTTTCATAATATTTTTATTATAACTTTTGGCATACATTTTGGGGAATAAGAGATTAGAGGAAGTTAGTAAATGTTTGAAAATTCTGCATTCTTCTGTAGGAATTATTTTAAAAGGTTTTAACAGCATTATTATTTTAATAATTTTATTTTTTCCAGTAATTGCTATTAGTAAGCAGAGTTAGGGGAAGCAGAGATAGTCATGGACTTTCCAATAGGCATTCTGATTTGTTGAGGGTGATGAAATAAATCTACAGATGATTTTTATGTCTATGAGAGTATTTGGGAGGTTCATTAGTATATTTTTAATTCAGACTGAGAAATAAAACTTACGTGTTTATTATAATTCACAGAAATATTTTCACTCCCAATTGAAACTATGTACCTCACAATTGTTTAAAATGATTTCACTTCTTGGCAATTCTAGATAAACAAGGTATTATTGAGAATTTTGATACTTAAGGTGTTACCCATTCAAAATAAAACTAGGCTGTATCTGAAAGGCATTGATCCAAAATACAGAAGTTGAGCTTTAACAATACCAATTATGCAGAAAAGCAGATATTGAAGGACATCATTGGAATAGCAGGATTTAAAGAATAGAGAACGGTTGGATTTCCATGAATTTTGATAGCAGGGTTTTATTTGTGGTTGAGGAATAATGATGAAACTTAAAAAATAAAATGAATCTTTCTGTCTTTTTGAGAACTAGTTCTTAAGTAAGAACAAAGGATAGGCAATTAGAGTGGACAGATGATGGGGTCAGGTAGGGAGGAAGGAAGCTGATTCTAAGGAAATGGAATGTTGATATCTTCAGGGCACTTTCTCCTCCTCCTCACTTATGAACAAGGTCCCCTGCCCTCCAGTAAACTGTTCCTCCCAGCAATGAGTTCTATTTTTTTTAATATTTATTTTTTAGGTGTAGATGGACACACCACAATGCCTTTATTTTTATGTGGTGCTGAGGATGGAAACCGGTCCCACCTATGCTCTACGGTTGAGCCACAATCCCAGCCTCAGAAATGAGTTCTTAATGAGCCCCTGGGTGGCTCCCTTCCTGTCTTTCTAGGCATATATGAAAAACTGGCAGAGGAACCCCCTGAAAGGCTCCTTTCCAGCCTTTTTGCCACATGGGCAGGATGGAAGGAGGGAGCATGAAAAGAAAGAAACCTGGAAACAAAGAGAGGGCAAGATAAACCCTCTGCCATGGATCCCCAAGGAGAAGTCTGTCTCTGTTCTATCCTTTATTTTTTTTTTTTTTTTTTGCTAAGGGTATCTTTTTATTTTTTTTTTTTTTTTTTTTTTTTTTTTTTTTTTACATAACAGAAATTTATTTTCTTATAGTTCTGGAACTACAAATATAAGAGAAGGAGTAGGAAGGCTTGGTTTCCTCTGAAGCCTCTCTCCTGGGCTTGTAGATGACTTTCCCACTGTTTAAGGATTGTTCCTCTGTATAGGCAGCCTCTGGTATCTCTTTGAGTGTTCTAATGTCCTCTTCTCATAAGTACATCATATGGATTGGCTTAGGGCCCACCCAAAGAACCTCATTTTGATGAATCATTTCTTTACCCTATCTTCAAACATAATCATATTCTGAGGACTGGGGATTAGGACTTCAACACATGAATTTTGTGGGGAAACATTTCAGTCCATAACAAAGACCTAAGCATTTTACTTGGTTAACGAGAAAACTGTTAGATATAGCAAAGTAACAAAGTTCTTAAATCTTGTGACATTTTTAATCTTTTTTTTTTTTTTTTTTTTTTCAACTTAAAAAAATAATTTTATATTAATTGATTACCAAAGAAATTTAAGAATCTTTCTTTTTCTTCTAGTATCTTTTAAATTCTGACCTCTTTTTTTTTTTTTTTTTTTTTTTTTTTTTTTTATTGGTCGTTCATAACATTACATAGTTCTTAATACATCATATTACACGGTTTGATTCAAGTGGATTATGAACTCCCGCTTTTACCCCGTATACAAATTGCTGTATCACATCAGTTACCCTTCCATTGATTGACATATTTCCTTTCTAGTGTCTGATGTATTCTGCTGTCTGTCCTATTGTCTACTATCCCCCCTCCCCTCCCCTCCCCTCCCCTCCCCTTTTCTCTCTCTACCCCTTCTACTGTAAATCATGTCTTCCATTTGTATTCTCTTGACTTACCCCTCCTTACCTCTTATATGACATTTTGTATAACCCTGAGGATCGCCTTCCATTTCCATGCAATTTCCCTTCTCACTCCCTTTCCCTCCCACCTCTCATCCCTGTTTACTGTAAATATTCTTCTCAAGCTCTTCGTCCCTACCCTGTCCTTGTTTACACCCCTTATATCAAAGGAGTCATTTGGTATTTGTTTTTTAAAGATTGACTAGCTTCACTTAGCATAATCTGCTCTAATGCCATCCATTTCCCTCCAAATTCTATAATTTTGTCATTTTTTAATGCAGAGTAATACTCCATAGTGTATAAATGCCACATTTTTTTTATCCATTCATCTATTGAAGGGCATCTAGGCTGGTTCCACAGTCTTGCTATCGTGAATTGAGCTGCTATGAACATCGATGTAGCAGTGTCCCTGTAGCATGCTCTTGTTAGGGCTTTAGGGAATAGACCGAGAAGGGGAATAGCTGGGTCAAATGGTGGTTCCATTCCCAGCTTTCCGAGAAATCTCCATACTGCTTTCCAAATTGGCTGCACCAATTTGCAGTCCCACCAGCAATGAACAAGAGTGCCCTTTTCCCCGCATCCTCTCCAGCACTTATTGTTGTTTGACTTCCTAATGGCTGCCAGTCTTACTGGAGTGAGATGGTATCTTAGGGTAGTTTTGATTTGCATTTCTCTGACTGCTAGCGATGGTGAGCATTTTTTCATGTACTTGTTGATTGATTGTATGTCCTCCTCTGAGAAGTGTCTGTTCAGGTCCTTGGCCCATTTATTGATTGGGTTATTTGTTATCTTATTGTCTAATTTTTTGAGTTCTTTGTATATTCTGGTTATTAGGGCTCTATCTGAAGTGTGTGGAGTAAAGATTTGTTCCCAGGATGTAGGCTCCCTATTTATCTCTCTTATTGTTTCTTTTGCTGAGAAAAAACTTTTTAGTTTGAGTAAGTCCCATTTGTTGATTCTATTTGTTAACTCTAGCGCTATGGGTGTCCTATTGAGGAATTTGGAGCCCGATCCCACAGCGTGTAGATCATAACCAACTTTTTCTTCTATCAGATGCCGTGTCTCTGATTTAATATCAAGCTCCTTGATCCATTTTGAGTTAACTTTTGTGCACGGCGAGAGATAGGGATTCAGATTCATTTTGGTGCAAATGGATTTCCAGTTTTCCCAGCACCATTTGTTGAAGATGCTATCCTTCCTCCATTGCATGCTTTTAGCCCCTTTATCAAAAATAAGATAGTTGTAGTTTTGTGGATTGGTTACTGTGTCCTCTATTCTGTACCATTGGTCCACCCGCCTGTTTTGGTACCAGTACCATGCTGTTTTTGTTACTATTGCTCTGTAGTATAGCTTGAAGTCTGGTATCGCTATACCGCCTGATTCACACTTCCTGCTTAGTATTGTTTTTGCTATTCTGGGTCTTTTATTATTCCATATGAATTTCATGATTCTTTTATCTATTTCTACAAGATATGCTGTTGGGATTTTGATTGGCATTGCATTGAACTTATAGAGAACTTTTGGTAATATCGCCATTTTGATGATGTTAGTTCTGCCTATCCATGAGCAGGGTATGTTTTTCCATCTTCTAAGGTCTTCTTCTATGTCTTTCTTTAGGGTTCTGTAATTTTCATTGTATAAATCTTTCACCTCTTTTGTTAGGTTGATTCCCAAGTATTTTATTTTTTGGGGGGATATTGTGAATGGAGTAGTTGTCCTCATTTCCGTTTCAGAGGATTTGTCGCTCATATACAGGAACGCCTTTGATTTATGCGTGTTGATCTTATATCCTGCCACTTTGCTGAATTCATTTATTAGCTCTAATAGCTTCTTTGTAGACCCTTTTGGGTCTGCTAGGTATAGAATCATATCATCTGCAAATAGTGATAATTTAAGTTCTTCTTTTCCTATTTTTATGCCTTTAATTTCTTTTGACTGTCTAATTGCTCTGGCCAGTGTTTCGAGGACTATGTTGAACAGAAGTGGTGAGAGAGGGCATCCCTGTCTTGTACCAGATCTTAGAGGGAATGCCTTCAATTTTTCTCCATTCAGAATGATGCTGGCCTGTGGCTTATCATAGATTGCTTTTACAATGTTGAGGTATGATCCTGTTATCCCTAATTTTTCTAGCGTTTTGAACATAAAGGGATGCTGTACTTTGTCGAATGCTTTTTCTGCATCTATTGAGATGATCATATGGTTCTTATTTTTAAGTCTATTGATGTGGTGAATAACATTTATTGATTTCCGTATATTAAACCAGCCTTGCATCCCATGGATGAATCCTACTTGATCATGATGTATAATTTTTTTGATATGTATTTGAATCCGATTCGCCAGAATTTTATTGAGGATTTTTGCGTCAAGGTTCATTAGAGATATTGGTCTGTAGTTTTCCTTCTTTGATGTGTCTTTGTCTGGTTTCGGAATCAGGGTGATGTTGGCCTCGTAGAATGAATTTGGAAGTTCTCCCTCTTTTTCTATTTCCTGAAATAGCTTGAAAAGTATTGGTGTTAGTTCCTCTTTAAAGGTTTTGTAAAACTCTGCTGTATACCCATCCGGTCCTGGGCTTTTCTTAGTTGGTAATCTTTTGATGGTTTCTTCTATTTCCTCTATTGTTATTGGTCTGTTTAGGTTGTCTATATCCTCCTGGCTCAATCTGGGCAGATCATAGGACTCGAGGAATTTATCTATGCCTTCACTATCTTCTATTTTATTGGAGTATAAGGATTCAAAGTAATTTCTGATTATCTTCTGTATTTCTGAAGTGTCTGTTGTGATATTGCCTTTTTCATCCCGTATGCTAGTAATTTGGGTTCTCTCTCTTCTTCTCTTCGTTAGCATGGCTAAGGGTCTGTCAATTTTATTTATTTTTTCAAAGAACCAGCTTTTAGTTTTGTCAATTTTTTCAATCGTTTCTTTTGTTTCAATTTCATTAATTTCAGCTCTGATTTTAATTATTTCTTGCCTTCTACTTCTTTTGCTGTTGTTTTGCTCTTCTTTTTCTAGGATTTTGAGATGAAGTATGAGATCATTTATTTGTTGGTTTTTTCTTTTTTTGAGGAATGAACTCCAAGCAATGAATTTTCCTCTTAGAACTGCTTTCAATGTGTCCCATAGATTCCGATATGTTGTGTCTGTGTTTTCATTTAACTCTAGGAATTTTTTAATTTCCCCCTTGATGTCTTCTAAAACCCATTGATCACTCAGCAACCTATTGTTCATTCTCCAGGTGATGCTTGCTTTTTCCTTTCTTCTTTTATCATTGATTTTCAGTTTCATTCCATTATGATCAGATAAGATGCATGGTATTATCTCTACCCCTTTGTATTGTCTAAGAGTTGCCCTGTGACATAGTATATGGTCTATTTTTGAGAAGGTTCCATGTGCTGCTGAGAAAAAAGTGTAGCTACTTGATGTTGGGTGGTATAGTCTATATATGTCAATTAAGTCTAGGTTGTTAATTGTGTTATTGAGTTCTATAGTTTCCTTATTTAACTTTTGTTTGGAAGATCTGTCCAGTGGTGAGAGAGGTGTGTTGAAGTCTCCCATGATTATTGTATGTTGGTCTATTAGACTCTTGAACTTGAGAAGAGTTTGCTTGATGAATACAGCTGCACCATTATTTGGGGCATATATATTTATGATTATTATGTTTTGTTGGTGTATGGTTCCCTTGAGCAGTATGAAGTGTCCTTCTATATCCCTTTTGATTAGCTTTGGCTTGAAATCTATTTTATTAGATATGAGTATGGATACTCCTGCTTGTTTCCGCGGTCCATATGAGTGATATGATTTTTCCCAACCTTTCACCTTCAGTCTATGTATATCTTTTCCTATCAAATGCGTCTCCTGTAGACAGCATATTGTTGGGTCTTGTTTTTTGATCCATTCTACTAGCCTGTGTCTCTTAATTGGTGAGTTTAAGCCATTAACATTTAGGGTTATTATTGAGATATGGTTTGTTCTTCTATCCATATTTGTTTATTGATGTTACTAAACCTGATTTGTTATCCTCTTTGACTACTTACCCCCCTTTACTGTCCTACCTCCCATTGTTGGTTTTCAATGTTGTTTTCCATTTCCTCTTCCTGTAATGTTTTGCCAAGGATTTTTTGAAGAGATGGTTTTCTAGCTGCGAATTCTTTTAACTTTTGTTTATCGTGGAAGGTTTTAATTTCATCTTCTAACCTGAAGCTTAATTTCGCCGGATACACGATTCTTGGTTGGAGCCCATTGTCTTTCAGTGTTTGAAATATGTTATTCCAGGATCTTCTAGCTTTCAGAGTCTGTGTTGAGAGATCAGCTGTTATCCTGATTGGTTTACCCCTAAATGTAATCTGCTTTCTTTCTCTTGCAGCTTTTAAAATTCTCTCCTTATTCTGTATGTTGGACATCTTCATTATAATGTGTCTAGGTGTGGATCTCTTATGATTTTGCACATTCGGCGTCCTGTAGGCTTCTAGGATTTGGGATTCTGTCTCAATCTTCAATTCTGGGAAGTTTTCTCGTATTATTTCACTGAATAGACTGTTTATTCCTTTGGAATGGAGCTCTGTGCCTTCCTGTATCCCAATGACTCTTAAATTTGGTCTTTTGATATTGTCCCATAATTCTTGGATGTTCTGCTCATGGTTTCTTAGCAGACTTGCTGAGCTGTCTATGTTCTTTTCCAGTTGAAATACTTTGTCTTCATTGTCTGATGTTCTCTCTTCTAAGTGATCTACTCTGCTGGTAGTATTCTCAATTGAGTTTTTAAGTTGGTTTATTGTTTCCTGCATTTCTAGAATTTCAATTTGTTTGTTTTTTATTACCTCTATCTCCCTGTGAAATTGATCTTTGACTTCCTGGATTTGTTTGTCAATGTGATCTTTCATTGTCTGATTTTGCTGTCTCATGTCTTCCTTGAGACTCCAGATCATCTGAAGCATATATATCCTGAACTCTTTATCTGATATTCCATCTGTTGCAGCTATTACCTCTTCTAAAGTTGAGTTGACCTGCATTGCTTGTGGACCTTTCTTTCCTTGTCTTTTCATACTGCCCGCGTTTCTTTCTGCTTGGTGCAACTGTTGTGTTTTGAAATTTACCCCCTATTTATTTATGTTGCTCTTGTATACTTGAAAAGTCTCCCTTGCAGGTGCGGGCGGCGGCTGTGCCCCTACTCCAATTGGGGTGACGTGTCTACCACGCTGGCGGCTCTCTGGGCCTGTTCCGGGAGTGGAAGGCGGCTCTGCTCTGTCCCTATTCCAATTGGGGTGTCGTGACTACAATGCTGGCAGATCGCTGGGCCTCTTCCGGGCGTGGGCGGTGGGCTTGGCTGGCGGGATTCCACCTAATGGCAGTCCCTAACCTCCCTGCTTGCTAATTAATGGCTTCTCTGAGGCGCCACGCCTTCTGTAGCTGCGGGGCAGGCCGCGCGAATCAGTCGGCCTGGATCTCCGGGGTCCTGCTGCTGGCTGTTTTGATGTTACAAGCTGTTGGAGAGTGGTGGTGTATTCTTCAGCTTTCCCGGATGGTGGCCACTGACTGCCTGGATGGAGTGTCCGCTGTTTTGATGTTGCACTCTGAAGGAGAGTGGCGGTGTATCCTTCAGCTTTCCCGGATGGTGGCCGCTGACTGGCTCGGCGGAGTGTCCGCTGTGGGGGATGGGACTGTACCGCTTCCTTCCCCTTCTGAGAACCCGTGCTCGGCCCAAGGGTCCGTGTGGGCTTGGCTGGTGGGATTCCACCTAATGGCCTTCCCTAACCTCCCTGCTTGCCAATTAATGGCTTCACTGAGGCGCCACGCCTTCTGTAGCCGCAGGGCAGGCCACGCGAATCAGTTGGCCTGGCTCTCCGGGCCCTGCTGCAGGCTGCTGGGATCCCTGGCACTCTATCACTTTGATTTTTTCTGCTTGCCCCTCCCCCAGCGCTGGCTAGCCAGGTTTCCTTTTGGCTGCTACTGGGAGGAGGGGTTGGAGGTCAGGTGTCTCTGGTTTCCCCCTGGCCTGTATGGAGGCTCAGCTTGATACTCCCTCTCCCTGCAAGCCTAGGAGAGATTTTATGCGAATTCCCGCTGTCTGGGGGGTGAGCTGAATGACACCGACCTGTTTTGATGTCGCACTCTGAAGGAGAGTGGCGGTGTATCCTTCAGCTTTCCCGGATGGTGGCCGCTGACTGGCTCGGCGGAGTGTCCGCTGTGGGGGATGGGACTGTACCGCTTCCTTCCCCTTCTGAGAACCCGTGCTCGGCCCAAGGGTCCGTGTGGGCTTGGCTGGTGGGATTCCACCTAATGGCCTTCCCTAACCTCCCTGCTTGCCAAATAACGGCTTCACTGAGGCGCCACGCCTTCTGTAGCCGCAGGGCAGGCCACGCGAATCAGTTGGCCTGGCTCTCCGGGCCCTGCTGCAGGCTGCTGGGATCCCTGGCACTCTATCACTTTGATTTTTTCTGCTTGCCCCTCCCCCAGCGCTGGCTAGCCAGGTTTCCTTTTGGCTGCTACTGGGAGGAGGGGTTGGAGGTCAGGTGTCTCTGGTTTCCCCCTGGCCTGTATGGAGGCTCAGCTTGATACTCCCTCTCCCTGCAAGCCTAGGAGAGATTTTATGCGAATTCCCGCTGTCTGGGGGGTGAGCTGAATGACACCGACCTGTTTTGATGTCGCACTCTGAAGGAGAGTGGCGGTGTATCCTTCAGCTTTCCCGGATGGTGGCCGCTGACTGGCTCGGCGGAGTGTCCGCTGTGGGGGATGGGACTGTACCGCTTCCTTCCCCTTCTGAGAACCCGTGCTCGGCCCAAGGGTCCGTGTGGGCTTGGCTGGTGGGATTCCACCTAATGGCCTTCCCTAACCTCCCTGCTTGCCAAATAATGGCTTCACTGAGGCGCCACGCCTTCTGTAGCCGCAGGGCAGGCCACGCGAATCAGTTGGCCTGGCTCTCCGGGCCCTGCTGCAGGCTGCTGGGATCCCTGGCACTCTATCACTTTGATTTTTTCTGCTTGCCCCTCCCCCAGCGCTGGCTAGCCAGGTTTCCTTTTGGCTGCTACTGGGAGGAGGGGTTGGAGGTCAGGTGTCTCTGGTTTCCCCCTGGCCTGTATGGAGGCTCAGCTTGATACTCCCTCTCCCGGCAAGCCTAGGAGAGATTTTATGCGAATTCCCGCTGTCTGGGGGGTGAGCTGAATGACACCGACCTGTTTTGATGTCGCACTCTGAAGGAGAGTGGCGGTGTATCCTTCAGCTTTCCCGGATGGTGGCCGCTGACTGGCTCGGCGGAGTGTCCGCTGTGGGGGATGGGACTGTACCGCTTCCTTCCCCTTCTGAGAACCCGTGCTCGGCCCAAGGGTCCGTGTGGGCTTGGCTGGTGGGATTCCACCTAATGGCCTTCCCTAACCTCCCTGCTTGCCAATTAATGGCTTCACTGAGGCGCCACGCCTTCTGTAGCCGCAGGGCAGGCCACGCGAATCAGTTGGCCTGGCTCTCCGGGCCCTGCTGCAGGCTGCTGGGATCCCTGGCACTCTATCACTTTGATTTTTTCTGCTTGCCCCTCCCCCAGCGCTGGCTAGCCAGGTTTCCTTTTGGCTGCTACTGGGAGGAGGGGTTGGAGGTCAGGTGTCTCTGGTTTCCCCCTGGCCTGTATGGAGGCTCAGCTTGATACTCCCTCTCCCTGCAAGCCTAGGAGAGATTTTATGCGAATTCCCGCTGTCTGGGGGGTGAGCTGAATGACACCGACCTGTTTTGATGTCGCACTCTGAAGGAGAGTGGCGGTGTATCCTTCAGCTTTCCCGGATGGTGGCCGCTGACTGGCTCGGCGGAGTGTCCGCTGTGGGGGATGGGACTGTACCGCTTCCTTCCCCTTCTGAGAACCCGTGCTCGGCCCAAGGGTCCGTGTGGGCTTGGCTGGTGGGATTCCACCTAATGGCCTTCCCTAACCTCCCTGCTTGCCAAATAACGGCTTCACTGAGGCGCCACGCCTTCTGTAGCCGCAGGGCAGGCCACGCGAATCAGTTGGCCTGGCTCTCCGGGCCCTGCTGCAGGCTGCTGGGATCCCTGGCACTCTATCACTTTGATTTTTTCTGCTTGCCCCTCCCCCAGCGCTGGCTAGCCAGGTTTCCTTTTGGCTGCTACTGGGAGGAGGGGTTGGAGGTCAGGTGTCTCTGGTTTCCCCCTGGCCTGTATGGAGGCTCAGCTTGATACTCCCTCTCCCTGCAAGCCTAGGAGAGATTTTATGCGAATTCCCGCTGTCTGGGGGGTGAGCTGAATGACACCGACCTGTTTTGATGTCGCACTCTGAAGGAGAGTGGCGGTGTATCCTTCAGCTTTCCCGGATGGTGGCCGCTGACTGGCTCGGCGGAGTGTCCGCTGTGGGGGATGGGACTGTACCGCTTCCTTCCCCTTCTGAGAACCCGTGCTCGGCCCAAGGGTCCGTGTGGGCTTGGCTGGTGGGATTCCACCTAATGGCCTTCCCTAACCTCCCTGCTTGCCAAATAATGGCTTCACTGAGGCGCCACGCCTTCTGTAGCCGCAGGGCAGGCCACGCGAATCAGTTGGCCTGGCTCTCCGGGCCCTGCTGCAGGCTGCTGGGATCCCTGGCACTCTATCACTTTGATTTTTTCTGCTTGCCCCTCCCCCAGCGCTGGCTAGCCAGGTTTCCTTTTGGCTGCTACTGGGAGGAGGGGTTGGAGGTCAGGTGTCTCTGGTTTCCCCCTGGCCTGTATGGAGGCTCAGCTTGATACTCCCTCTCCCGGCAAGCCTAGGAGAGATTTTATGCGAATTCCCGCTGTCTGGGGGGTGAGCTGAATGACACCGACCTGTTTTGATGTCGCACTCTGAAGGAGAGTGGCGGTGTATCCTTCAGCTTTCCCGGATGGTGGCCGCTGACTGGCTCGGCGGAGTGTCCGCTGTGGGGGATGGGACTGTACCGCTTCCTTCCCCTTCTGAGAACCCGTGCTCGGCCCAAGGGTCCGTGTGGGCTTGGCTGGTGGGATTCCACCTAATGGCCTTCCCTAACCTCCCTGCTTGCCAATTAATGGCTTCACTGAGGCGCCACGCCTTCTGTAGCCGCAGGGCAGGCCACGCGAATCAGTTGGCCTGGCTCTCCGGGCCCTGCTGCAGGCTGCTGGGATCCCTGGCACTCTATCACTTTGATTTTTTCTGCTTGCCCCTCCCCCAGCGCTGGCTAGCCAGGTTTCCTTTTGGCTGCTACTGGGAGGAGGGGTTGGAGGTCAGGTGTCTCTGGTTTCCCCCTGGCCTGTATGGAGGCTCAGCTTGATACTCCCTCTCCCTGCAAGCCTAGGAGAGATTTTATGCGAATTCCCGCTGTCTGGGGGGTGAGCTGAATGACACCGACCTGTTTTGATGTCGCACTCTGAAGGAGAGTGGCGGTGTATCCTTCAGCTTTCCCGGATGGTGGCCGCTGACTGGCTCGGCGGAGTGTCCGCTGTGGGGGATGGGACTGTACCGCTTCCTTCCCCTTCTGAGAACCCGTGCTCGGCCCAAGGGTCCGTGTGGGCTTGGCTGGTGGGATTCCACCTAATGGCCTTCCCTAACCTCCCTGCTTGCCAAATAACGGCTTCACTGAGGCGCCACGCCTTCTGTAGCCGCAGGGCAGGCCACGCGAATCAGTTGGCCTGGCTCTCCGGGCCCTGCTGCAGGCTGCTGGGATCCCTGGCACTCTATCACTTTGATTTTTTCTGCTTGCCCCTCCCCCAGCGCTGGCTAGCCAGGTTTCCTTTTGGCTGCTACTGGGAGGAGGGGTTGGAGGTCAGGTGTCTCTGGTTTCCCCCTGGCCTGTATGGAGGCTCAGCTTGATACTCCCTCTCCCTGCAAGCCTAGGAGAGATTTTATGCGAATTCCCGCTGTCTGGGGGGTGAGCTGAATGACACCGACCTGTTTTGATGTCGCACTCTGAAGGAGAGTGGCGGTGTATCCTTCAGCTTTCCCGGATGGTGGCCGCTGACTGGCTCGGCGGAGTGTCCGCTGTGGGGGATGGGACTGTACCGCTTCCTTCCCCTTCTGAGAACCCGTGCTCGGCCCAAGGGTCCGTGTGGGCTTGGCTGGTGGGATTCCACCTAATGGCCTTCCCTAACCTCCCTGCTTGCCAAATAACGGCTTCACTGAGGCGCCACGCCTTCTGTAGCCGCAGGGCAGGCCACGCGAATCAGTTGGCCTGGCTCTCCGGGCCCTGCTGCAGGCTGCTGGGATCCCTGGCACTCTATCACTTTGATTTTTTCTGCTTGCCCCTCCCCCAGCGCTGGCTAGCCAGGTTTCCTTTTGGCTGCTACTGGGAGGAGGGGTTGGAGGTCAGGTGTCTCTGGTTTCCCCCTGGCCTGTATGGAGGCTCAGCTTGATACTCCCTCTCCCTGCAAGCCTAGGAGAGATTTTATGCGAATTCCCGCTGTCTGGGGGGTGAGCTGAATGACACCGACCTGTTTTGATGTCGCACTCTGAAGGAGAGTGGCGGTGTATCCTTCAGCTTTCCCGGATGGTGGCCGCTGACTGGCTCGGCGGAGTGTCCGCTGTGGGGGATGGGACTGTACCGCTTCCTTCCCCTTCTGAGAACCCGTGCTCGGCCCAAGGGTCCGTGTGGGCTTGGCTGGTGGGATTCCACCTAATGGCCTTCCCTAACCTCCCTGCTTGCCAAATAACGGCTTCACTGAGGCGCCACGCCTTCTGTAGCCGCAGGGCAGGCCACGCGAATCAGTTGGCCTGGCTCTCCGGGCCCTGCTGCAGGCTGCTGGGATCCCTGGCACTCTATCACTTTCTGTTCTATCCTTTAAATAAAAACTTCTTTTCTGCATTTGCCTTGGCATTTCTCTGGTGTTCAACCTTGGACATCAAGGGAATGGGACTGATCCTGATTTTCAAGACCTGCATCAGTTCTAAAACTGGTGTGGTGGCGCAGGCTTGTAATCCTAATGACTTGGGAGACTGAGGCAGGAAGATTGCAATTTGAGGACAGCCTCAGCAATTTGCAAGGCCCTGAGCAACACTGTTTCAAAATAAAAAATAAAAGGTTTGGGAATGTGCTCAGTGGTTAAACACCTGTGGGTACAATCCCTGGTACCAAAACAACAACAACAACAAAAAACAAACAACAACAACAAACTAGTTCTATACAAATAAGAATTTTCACTTACCTATAAATAGTGGAAAGAAGAATACCTTATCTCCAAATGTTATTTCTATAATGGTATTTAATTTTATAATAAAAACAATATAGGAATAATTAATTTGCAATAGTGGGACAAATAAGTGTAGATCTTATATGTTTAAAATATACCCTTGTAGGGCATAATAAAGTGTGTGTGTGTGTGTGTGTGTGTGTGTGTGTGTGTGTGAGAGAGAGAGAGAGAGAGAGAGAGAGAGAGAGAGAGGGATAAGATGTTGGAATATGAGCAGTGAGCAATTTGCTGTTGTTTGTGGGAACACGAACAGAAGAGTCAATTCATACCATGGGATCATATAATGAGATCTGCAGCTCTGCAGCTTATTGGTGACTCAGCTATCTTGAAGACATATTCTGTGTCACCATCTTAAAAACATCCAAGGACACTGTCTGATTCTCATAATAGTAAAAAAGAAAATGTTTATTTCTATGTCTAGTTAACATGTCTTTTTCTGTGTTTTAGTGGGAAGGGTGGAGAACTTATTAGTATTTTTAACTATTAAAGCTTAGACCCACAGCTAGTAGTGCTTGGTATTAGCTATGCCTTTACTCTTTAGCTACTACTTCATGTTCAGTGACATTTACCTTTATTGTTCTTATTTGTTTATTACTTAGTCACTAAGTTAAGATTTCTTGCTTTCATGAAAATCAAGATCTTGTTTCATGAAAAAAATAAGATGTTCTTCATATAAGTTTGCCATTCCTCAGTGACCTTGAAGATATCATTGACAGTCTTTAAATAAAGCAACCTCATGAGAAGGTCTAAAAAACATTATAATACTAAAGTAGTCATCATTCTTTAAGAGCAAACTATAACATCTTTATTTTACCTGCTCCTACTTGTTAACTTCCTCTCTAATATGTTCTGATTTTATGGTTCTTTTTTCTCTTAATAATATGACTTTTCTAGTTGTTACAGAACTGTTAATGATATGTCTCAAATCTTAGCTTATTTTGTCTTTTTTCCTTATTCTTTATTACTTATTATTTGTAATTATATGCATCACATAACCTCACCATTTTACATTTCTATTACACATTTTTTCAATAATTTTTACATAAATTTTAATAGATTACATAAGAATATGTATAGATTAGAAAAAAATAAAGTGTCTTGGAGAGAAACATGAGATCTGGTAGCTTTGGGGAAATGTAACTATAGAGGACAATAATAAGTATGTGTACTTAAAACCATACAAAAATTTGGAAAAAAATCATTTTTATTATACACATAGGCAAACTTTTTCAAATTTCTTGTTGTGATAAAATATATGTAACAAATTTGTTAGAATAACTATTTTTAAACATGTAGTTCAGTTGTATTATATGAATAATATTGTGCAGTTATTACCACCGTCTATCTCTCTTTTCTTCTTGTAAAACTGAAACTCTTTACCCATTAAATAGTAACTTTCTATGATCACTCCTCCTGTCCCTGGAAACCACTGTCCAACATTCCGCCTTTATGATTTTGTCTATTCTAAGTACCCTGCATACGTGGATCATAAGATAGTTGTCTTTTTGTGACTGGCTTATTTCACTTAGTGCAACATTCTCCAGTTTCACCCACATTGCAGCATGACTGAATTTTGTGGCTTCTTAGGGATAAATCATATTCAATAATTTGCATATGCAAAAATTTGCCTGTTTATCTGTTGTTTGAAATTAAGTTACTTCCATATTTTCATGCTATGAACATAAAGATACAAATATCACTTTGAGATCCTGATTTCAATTTTGGGATGTATATAACCGGAAGTCCATCAATGGGAAAAGGACAGTATCTTCAACAAACGATGTGAGGAAAGCTGGATATCCATATGTAAAGAATGAAGTAGGATGCTAACCCAGCACCTACTACCTATACAAAAATGAACTCAAAATGGATCACAGACCCTAACGTAAGACCTTCCACTATAAAACTGCTGGAAGAAAACAGCACAAATGCTTTGTGACACAGGAAATTATAATTTTTTTTTTTTTTTTAGGAATGACCTCAATAGCACAGGCAACAAAAACAAAAAAAAATAGAAAAATAGGAAATAGGAATTTATAAAAATTTAAATTTTGTGCCACAATAGGCAATATCAACAAATTAAAACGGTGACCCATCAAATGGTACAATATATTGGAAAATTATCTGTCTGATAAAGTTTTATCAGCATTATGATAAAACAGGAATGCAAAAATTGAGCTAGAGGAATTTCCAGAATATGTAAGTAGATAGTGAAGGAATTTTTCCTTTTACTCTTCAAATATTTCTTTATGAAGATATAAGCAAAGATTAATACATATTCTTTGTTCTCCTTTCTTATACAAAGTTGTAATGGGTAACAAGTTTTAATGATCATTACATAACCAGTAGTCTTAATAAATCAATACTTCAAACCTAGGGATAGGTACTATACAATCCCATTGATTAAAGAAACTGAAGTACAGAACATTTTAGCCATTTTGCTTAAAATATCACTTCTAAGTATGGGACCTGGAGTTTGAATTCAGGAAATATTTGTCTCAGCTTGAAATCTTAATCAATTTTGCCCATTACTAAGAATTACGGAAAAATGCCTTAGATGAGTGTTTACAACTCCCATTAAATGTGATGATCAAACTGTCATCATATCAGTACTCAATGGCATAAAAGTGTACAGTGATTGAATAATAAATGCTCGATAAATGTTTCTACATACTTCATAAGTATTTATGAAAAATAATAAAAAATACTGTTGAAATTACCAAATTTACTCTGTTATATTTCCCTTGTGTAACTCTGTGATCTTTATCAAATTACTTAATTTGAATAAATGAGGATTTCCTGATCTGGACAAAGGGAAAATCACATCACATGCCCACCTAGTAGTGGATATGTTTTGCAAGCTTAATGATGCTTATCTATGTGTACACTGCTTAGTCTAGAGCCTGCCCTAATCTAAGGGCTCAATGAATGTTCAAGTTCTCATTTTTATTATCAATAATACATGATGAATTAATTATTCTTTGGGAAATAAGGATTTAATTACTTATGACAAGTCAAACTGTATCAATGTTGTTAGATCACTGAAGTAGATGATGTGTCCCCAGGAATATCATAATTGAACAAAACATCATATTATCTCTTCAATGTGATCCTAAATTATCAGTTATATGGATCATTGCAATCACATACTTCTAAGTTGCCTTAGTAAAAACTGACATCACTGGTTGGAATTATGGATATGGACTTTTTTTCCCCTTTCTGGTCTTAACAGTGGACAATAATGCAAAATATAGGCCACCCAATAACTCTATGAATTTCTCTTGCAGCAATTCTGTTTCTTCAAATATTTGTAGAAATATGTTTGACTTTGTGCTCCAAACGAACTCATTTTCAGGCTGAGTGCTACAGTTGGTGCCCTTTTTGACTTCCTAAATGTTTAGCTTCTGACCAGTAACTTAAGAATTATAGATAAAAAGTATATAATAAAATGAATTCTTTATAGTTGTGGGCTTTTTGAGGAGAGAAATGATGTTTTATCCTATTTTCAACTCTGGAATAGAGTTAATAAAATTAAGAATTGCTTAAAAGGTTATAAAAGCATAGAGTTTTTCTGAAGAATAGTCAGGAGATGTGGATAATAAAAATCAATAAATTCTTAACATTACATATGGTAATTTTTGAATGCAATTAAAATAAAATTCTGAGATATGATTAACTGCAAAATGACTATCATAAAGTACGCTATTTTACTTCCTATTTGGAATGAAAAATCACTTTCTACCTGAAATTGTTAGGAATATTGTCACATTTGAATTTGTGCTGCCTTAGAAAAAAGAAGTCTAATAGATAGAAGAGCTATGTGTATATATGGACATTTATTTTTTCATACCAGAATGTTATAGAATAATATTAGTGATAAGAGTATTTTTCTCTCCCTAAATTTAAATTTTGCAAATATAAATTTGTTCAATTTATCCCTACTTAAGATGAGCATAAACCTACCACTAAGTAGATTAAAGGCAAATATTTATTCTAGAGTAAATTTAGATTCTATAATCAGAAACAATCCTAAAGTTGATTAATATATAATTCTAGAGAACTGATAATATCTTAGGGGGAGGCCCATTAAAACTAAGCTGTTTTCAACTTCTGCCAAAAAGACATAAGGAAATTCATTTCACAAATTTTGACTAAAATTCCCTAAATCAATTTTTCTCCTTTCTCTCTTCGTGTCTTTCTCTCTGTCACTCTCTCTCTCCCTCTCTCTGTTTCTTTCTCTCTATGTGTCTCTGCATATATTTAGGGTTATTAATGTTTCTTAGAAATTACACTTAATGTGAAAGGAAATGGTTTACCAGTGATTACAAGTAAAGCTAAGTTACAATATGGTTCTTTATTTAGAGAAAGAGAAAAAAGAAGCATAATCACTATAAATGCCAGGTCAAGTCCCCTCCCTTTGCTTACTAGTGATTTTTGATGGGGCCATAACATAATTAGTTGGTCCTTTTCCCACATGAATGTTTGTGATATGTGACTGGGAGGCAGAATGGTGGGGAGAAGGCATAAAGTGCTTTGACGTGTAAACAAATTTCACCCATCTGTGAGGAAAGTAGTTGATTTATGAGACCTGTCTCTTTATAATTAAAAATATCCTAAAAACCTTCTGCTGTTGCAAAAGACACAATGATTGGCCATCTTACAAAACTGTGAGGATGCATTGAGTTAAGGTAAGTAAAGAAACTGGCAAGGTGTTTGGTATTTATTAATTAGGTAGCATGTTGCATAATTATAATTACAGATGCTATATTGATCTTTTTGAGTGTTTGTCTTTGAATTTGTTTTCCTTTGAATTTTGTTCTTAGTTCGCTACTACTTTTAAGTTATCAATTAGAAGACATGACTGATGTTTTTGCTGTTTTTCTCATACCACCCGTACAATCTTCCTATGGTCTATAGCATGTGTATCACAAAGAACAAAGGCTTTAGTTTCTTATACACTGATATATTTAGGGGAAATATTGATTCTTTTTTTTTTCACCAGGAAATACAAAGATAACTTGGTCTGGCCATACCAAGCTTTTATTGAACACTGAAGAGAGATGCAAATAAAAGAAAACCAATACAAGAGAAATACACATTGTAATGGGCTGAATTGTGACCTCTTAGATTTTACATGTTAAAGCCACTTTACTGGGACTATATTTGAAAATAAGGGCCTTTAAATATCTGATTAAATTAAAATGAAGTCAATAGGGAGGCCCTGCACCATCCTGTTTCTGGAGGAAAATGGGCACATAAAAGGAGATGACAGAAATGCATGGGCACAGAAGAAAGACCATGTGAAGACACATTGAGTGGCCATCCTGCAAGTGAAGAAGAGCAGCCTCAAATGGAACCAAACTTGGGGACACCTTGATCTTGGACTTAGTTTCCAGAGCTGAGGAAAAGTAAATCTCTGTTTCTTAAGCCACACAGTGTGTGATATTTTTGTTATGACAGGTTCAGCAAACTAAAACACACATTTTATTTTCCTCTAAAGTCCCATGAGGTATTTAAGTGAAATTCATATAATATTATCCAATTGAAAGAAAACCATTAACATTTAGTAGATTCCCAGTATCAGAAAACCACCACCTCTATCTGTCCCAAAACATTTCTTTCACTCCAAAAATATACCCCTTATATATTATACAGATTTTCTGCATTTTCCTCTGTTCTAGTCCATTTTTGCTCACTGGGACCAAAATACCGGACAAGAACAATTTAGAGAAGCAACTGTTTATTTTGGCTCATGGTTTCAGGGGCTCAGTTCCTGGCCAGACAACTCCTTACCTCTGGGTCCAGGTGAAGTAGAACATCATGATAGAAGGGCATGGCAGAAGAAAGCAGCTCAGGACATGGCAACAGGAAGCAGAGGAAGGAACTCCCCTCATCAGGGACAAAATATGAACTTCAAAGGCATGCTCCCAGTGACCCAATTCCTCCAGCTACACTCCACTTGCCTACAATTATCACTCAATCCATATCAGTGGATTAATCTACTGATTAGGTTAAACCTCTCAAAATGTAAGCATTTAATCTCTGAATATTCTTGCATTGTCTCAATCATGAGCTTTTGGGAGCATACCTCATAAATAAACAATAATAACACCTCTCCTCTTAAGATTCTGGTTACAAGATTAATGTAGAAATTCAGGGCTGGGGATGTGGCTCAGCGGTAGCGCGCTCGCCTGGCTTGCGTGCGGCCCAGGTTCGATCCTCAGCACCACATACCAACAAAGATGTTGTGTCTGCCGAGAACTAAAGAATAAATATTAAAAATTCTCTCTCTCTCTCTCTCTCTCTCTCTCTCTCTCTCTCTCTCTCTCCTCTCTCACTCTCTCTTTAAAAAAAAAAAAGATTAATGTAGAACTTCAATAAAGTAAAATAGATCATATGACTCTTATTCCACATATTTTATATTCTTATGTATTTACGAGCAAATATATCAATCAATAGGAAGCTAATTGAAGAATGTTCCCCTAGTTAAGAAAAGATAAGAAAGAAAGGCAGGAAAGATTTTTCTTTGTTCTCATTGTCTTGACATTACCTACTTTTTTAGGCCATTGACTTAATCATCCCATCAAATCACTGGCCACATACTATTATGTGGCATACAATTGAGCCTCTTACTTTTGTTGTAAGCAAAATATCCCGGTGTGCCTGTTTGAAGCTCTGCCCTTTGGGAAGATTTATGTTCATTAATGTCCTTCATGGATGTTTCTAAATGGGGCTATGGTGTCTTACCTCTTCACTTATAGGTAGTTCCTGTCTATTGTACATAATCATCTATAAACTAGACAGATTTCTCCTTCCTTTAGTCAACTGATTATAGATTACCTTCTAGTAAGGATATAAATGTAGGCTTAAAAGAAAAGGTAATGCTAAAAGATTAGAGCCCATTTGCCCTTTTCCTACTTGCTCATGTAACTTACCTGTGCCTTCAGGATCTCTTTGAGTTCAATCTCATATAGCACTCCCATTTATTGTTTTAGTGCTGCTATGAACACTTAATTTGAATATTCTGGCTTGAATGGTTAGTCATACCTAGTTCATCATGGAAAGGTCAAGTCACATGGTAACTAGGTAGCCAGCATTAAGTGTTTTCTCACTACTAAAGCCCAGTAAAATACATTATTTTACATTATTATTGAGCAATACATTATTTCTCAAAATAAGAATAGTTATATGCAAGCTGGCTGTGGTGGTGCTCTCCTAAAATCCCCATGGCTCAGGAAACCGAGGCAGGAGGATTGCAAGTTGAAAGCCAGCCTTAACAAAAGTAGGCACTAAGCAATTCAGTGAGATCCTGTCTCTAAATAAAATACAAAAATAGGACTGGAGATGTGTCTCAGTGGTCAAGTAACCTGAGTTCCATCTCTGGTTCTCTGCCCCCCACAAAAAAGAATAATTATATGCATAAGATGGCAGAGTTTTCCTCCCAAATTCTAAGGGTCTGCACTATGATTTGTCTATGGGAGCTTGACAAACCTACGAAAATCATCTTTATTTGCCACTGCCAGTTAAAACACCATTGGATCTGTTGAATCATGTGGCCCAAGTTGCAGAAGATTTTTGCATAGCAGCAAAGACCTGGTGCATAACTTCTTCTGTTCAGGGATCTACTTAAATCTAAGAGCTTTTTTTTTTCACTTAGTAAATGAGTCAGAGTAACACATTCAAATGAGTGTGGTATATATACCACATTTTCTTTATCCATTCATATGCTGTAGGGTACCTAGGTTTCTTCCATAGCTTAGTTATTCTGAATTGAGCTGCTAAAAATATGGGTGTGGCTGCATTGATGTAATATTCTGATTTTAAGTCCTTTGGGTATAAACTGAGGAGTGGGATAACTGGGTAAATGGCAGTTCTATTTCAATTTTTCTAAGCAATTTCCATGCTGCTTTCCATAGTGGTTATACCAACTTGGAAGTTCCACCATTGATGTCTGAATGAACCTTTTTCCCCACATCATCACCAACATTTATTTTTACTTGTATTCTTGATAATTGCCATTATGACTTGAGTGAGATGAAAACTTAGTGTAGTTCTAATTTGCAGTTCTCTAATTGCTAGAGATGTTAAACATAGTTTTCATTTATTGATTGATTGATTGATTGTATGGGAGATTGAACCCAGGAATGCTTATCCACTGTGCCACATCCTCAGCCATTTTTTTTTTTTTTTGTATTTTATTTAGGGACAGAGGCTCGCTGAATTGCTAAATGCCTTGCCAAGTTGCTAAGGCTGGCTTTAAACTGGCAAATCCTCTTGCCTCAGCCTCCCAATTCACTGGGATTATAGACATGTGCAATTGCACCCAGATATTTTTTTGACCATTCATATTTCTTCTTCTGTGAAGTTCCTGTTTAGATCCTTTGCCCATTGGTTGATTGTGTTTTCTATTTTTTGATGTTAATTTTTTGAGCTTTTTATATATCCTGGAGATATATGTGAGGTACAGGTGGTAAAGATTTTCTCTCATTCTGCAGGCTCTCTGTTCGAATCCGAAAATTGACTGAAGTGTCATGATCTTCTTTTCATGAATCAAATCAAATTAGATCTCTGTTTAATCTAAAACTCTTCTGTTACTACAGGACAAGTAAGAATTCACTATCCCGACATTCTATTTCACTTTGAGAGTTATCATAATCAACCAGCCAAAGGCATAGGTCTTTGGGAATCAGATTATTCAGATTAATGTTTGGGCCTTGCTTTCCATAACCATACCCACCTTGCTTTTGATATTTAAGTGACACCCCTTTGTTCCTTTCATCTTGATATTCCATTGTCCTCCTTGTATTTAAGCATCCTAATCCAGTGGCAAAGATTCCCACTGTAATTTTTTCCCTACAGAAAAGACTAACCACAAAATTCTTCAAAAATTTAAGTTCTCTTTTCACAAATATATTTCTGAAAGTCATAGTAAAAAGTGTGTTCTCCCGACATTCTTGACATTTTATCAGAATGTGTGATCAGATCTTAAAAAAAACTCACTTTAACATTTCAATCTCTGTTTAACTTTACATATCTTTGATAGTACGTTAAGGAGGTTCTGAAATTTCACATAAATTTAATGTAGGGTATTTTTTGAACCATATTTCAGTCAACAGCCAAATTCTACCCTTTTTCTAGCTCCTGAGTTACAATATTGAATCTATAATGCCTTCATGACAAATAATAATTTAATGTTTTCCAATTTTATTTTCTTTTTATTGTAAATGTAAATTTATTTTAGCTAACAGATAAAAACACAAGAATTGTGCATACTTATGGAGTACCAAGTAAGATTTTAATGTATACATTGCATAATATTTAAGTCAGATTAAACATCTACCCTAATATTTATAATTCCTTTATTGTGAAAGCCTTCAAAATTTTTCTTCTACTTTTTAAAAATATTCATTATGTTATCATTATGCTACTGTACTGTTATATATCAGAAATTCTTGCTGCTAGCCAACTATACATTATTACTTTTGTAATAGGCTCTCTCAGTCCTTCCTTCCTGTCTCCTCTCTCAGTCTCTAGTAAGCACATTCTATTATCAACTTTTATGATGTCAACTTTTTTTTTTTTGAGTTCACATGTGAATTAGATCATGTGGTTTTTTATCTTTCTACACCTGGCTTATTTCAATTACAATAGCAATCTCCACTCATATCTATGTTGCTGTGAATGACAGAATTTCATTCTTTTTATATTGAATAGTTTTCATTTTGTATATATTCCACATTTTCTTTGTTTATTCATCAGTGGATGGACACTTAGGTTGTTTCTATATCTTGGTGATGTGAACAGTGCTGCAATATCATGGGGGAGCAGGTGTGTCTTTGTTATACAGATTTCAGTTTTTTTGCATATGTACCCATTAGTGGGATAACTGCATTATTAGGCATATTTGTAACTTTTTGAGGAACTCTCATACTGTTTTACATAATGATCTGTGCTACATCTCCACAAACAGCATATAAGGTGGTTTTTTTGTTTGTTTTTTTTTCTCACATACTGCTCAATTCTCAGTATTTTTTGTCATTTTGATAATTTTCATTCTTAATAAGTGAAAATTTCCCAGATTGCTTTGAATTTTGCAGATTATTAGTGATATTGAACAATTTTCATATCCCTGTTCCTCATTTGTGTGCTTTCTTTTAAGAAATGTCTATTTAGCTTTATTGTCCATTTTAATCTGATTATTTATTTGTTTACTACTAAGACTTAATTCCTTATATAGTTTGAATGTTACCCCTTGTTAGATGCACCGTTTACAAATAAGTTCTCTAGATTTTTAGGTTGTTTTTCACTCTGTGGATTGTTTCCTTTTCTGAGCAAAACCTTTTTACTTTGAGGTCATCCCATTTGTCTATTTTTGCTTGCAACCTTTATTTTCCTTGCACCATTATCTCATACCCCTGTTATTAATTCTCACACAAATTCTCCATCCTGACTATAAAAACTGAGAAAACATGATGCTTTCTTTGAATTATAGCATATATTTCCATGAGTCACTTTTCCAGACTAGCTGTTATTTTACACTAGTTAAAGGTTTAAGAACAAAAGTACATGTTGGAGGTGGGTTCTGAGGAGAACAAAGAGGGTCTTGTAATTCAGTTTCCTCAGGGCCAAGCCATTACAGGATCCTCAGAAAAAGTATGGTTAATATAAGATGGGGCTTCTACTGTCAAAAAAAAAAAAAAAATCAGAATTTAGAGATTCAAGTTCCCAGCTTCATTAAGATATTCCCATGTTATTATATCCAGTTTATAGGATCCTGTTTCTTCCTAGTAAACATCCTCACTTTAACAGTAGACACTCTATAAAGTGAAAAATTTAATTTGCATTGCAATTCAGCCATCTGAGGGATGAGATTATGTGTGGTTTTTCAGTGATCTCAGCTCTGGTCCTACAGGAGATAAGAGTGTCATCTTAGGCAGAACTAGGAACTTTCAAATTCTATATGTGGTGCTTGAGTAGAGAATTTGAATCTCTGAGTTTAGTGGTTTGAGTGAATCACAGGGACCTATTGTGATTACAGGTTTGTTCCCTACGGAGGTACTATTAGAAAGTACTTTGGAACCTTCCAGAGGAGGGAGACATTAGGAGGTTCTTGATTGTTGAGGGTATGAGCTCTTAAAGTTGTTCTTCAGAGGATTGTTATAAAAGCCTGAGTTTGTTCCTACCTACTCTCTACATGTTCTCACTCTTGTTATCTGCTCTGATATTACACAATTGAGACCAAGCCAATGCAGGCACTATGCCCTTAAAAATTCCAAATTCTGAGATAAATAAGCTTTTTCTCTTGGTATGTTAACTGTCTCAGGCATTCATTATAGCAGAGCAAATCTGATTAATACAAGGATTAAATATATGGTCACCTGGAATCTCTCTTGCTATGTTATAAATATTTGGTCAGAAATATCCAAAAATAATATTTGACAAATATATATTTCATACTATTTTGAAAACTCTGGATGCCTTCTACTACTGGAAACAGAATGATTAGTGTTTTTTTTTAAATTTAACTGAATTAGAGAATCAATTTCAAAAACACAACAACCAATTCAGAAAACTTATTCTTAAGATACTGTTCTTCTAAAAACATTCTCAATAACGAAAATTAGTTATTCAAAGAAACATATGTGTGCAAGTATGTGTGTGTGTACATGGATAAAATTAATGTTAGCCATGTTGCATTCTATTTTTATCACATTATATGTATGCCTTACCATGATCTCCTGTTCTCCCTTCTCTTTCCTTTTAAGAAAGATCATTTCAATTATATAGTTTAAAGCATTGCTATGTTAGATATTTACAGTGACTATAGCTAAAGTAATATTGTCTCTAAGATTCATATTTTATTCATCCCTTCTGAAGAGTTGGAATTGGGATACTCTCAGAACAACAATCTCCTACTTAGCAAGTTACTATTTTTTAAGGAAAATGTAAACCGTAAGCATACATTTTTTTCCTTAAGTTTCTTGGAGTTACTACATGAGTTTCAGATAAATTCTATCATGTAAAAGTCCCCATATATTGGTATTGATGTTCTGAATCAAATGTAAAATTGTGAATTTAAATGTTTTGTGGAAGATGTGTGACATGGGGCTGAATTGTAAGTGGATAAACATAGTTTCACTCATGGTAAACTAGGCCTATATATCAACTGAAGTGACATTGTAAAATATTAGTTTAATTTGAGATAGAAGAGTAAATCAACCTTATTGTTGATGCCTGAGGGGTTAATGATTCCACATTTTCATTTTGATTCACTTATTTTGATCTTAAGTTGTTAGACTCAATTACCAGAGATAAATCCCATCTAGTCTCATTGCATAATTGGTTTTTGTAGAGTCCATTATCCCAATAATTGTACTCTAATTGGCATAAAAATGAAATATTCTGATAAGCAACATCAGGAAAAAATAACATTAATTAATAGTAATTAAATTTCCTGCAGTCCATTGTGAAGCACAGAGGTCAAAGTGATTTTAAAAGTAAATTTATGTAGTACTTAGCAGAAAACACACTTAATATGTGTTGTTATATTTTTAATTCATCCATACTAGCTTAAATATATTAAACTTGTCAATAGAGAATTTTTCTCCTACTTAAAACTATTCTGAGTGAAATGCAATGACTATATTTCATTAGGGTCCATGTTTTCATTTGTTCATTCAATTCAATATGCCTAACCTATGTTGAGCATTGAGTTGAATCCTGAGGGAAGAATACTTTATATAGGACACATTATGAGCACAAAATGTCATCAGAAATTCAAGTAATAAGATGAAGCCCCCAGTACTTAACAGATCTGTAGGCAGGATAAAATGTGATCGCTGTTGTTGTTAATAGTAAGCATGGAAATTGGGAATATCCTTTCCACCTTCTTTATGATTCTTGTGGAAAGACAACAAAGAGGTTGACAATCTTGTCTCTATTTCCTATGCTACTCTTTGTACCCTGAATCCCCTGGGAAAAAAAGGAGTTTGTTACTTTATTATGTTTGAGAGATAAATTTGAGTTTACATGGCTAATCCCATCTTACTTTCCTCCTTAAATACGGCAACATGAACAGGATGTATTCAGCTCATACCTCTCTACTGTAAGTTTCACATGTGACAGATGCAACATCAGTGAGGAGGGACTTCTAGTTGTCAGGCATTTTCCATAAATGTGTAAGGTATGAATATCTAATTCTGGAGCTCAGTTTAAGGGAGCCCATTTGTCTATGTCTCTAAGCTATGTTCTCCAAAAGCTCTGTTATTTGACCCACATTAATGTTTCAGTTACATATTGGTGAGTAACAAACCAGTTCAAAATTTGTTGACTTAAAATAAAACATTGATTTTTTTTTCTCACTATCCTTTGAGCTGACTGGATTTACTTTGGTAGTTCTGATCATTGTGGTTTAGGTAAGGTTACTCATGTGTGCTGTATTCAAAGCAATTCTGAAGCAAGTTATTTGATCAAGTCTGAATTCAGTGGGGAAGAAAATCTTTAATTGGTGTATCTGTTAAGACTGTATTCTTTAAGGACTAACAGTTCATCACAATTTATTTGACCACTCCCTGTACCTCTCAATTGGTTTTAAACTTGGATGAGGAAGAGCATTGCCATAATTTAAAGTCCTCAAATAGTAATTCTCTTTTCAAATGTTTTTCCTCTATCAATGCTATTTTTTTCCTTGAGTATCCTCTATTTCTCAGCAATATTTTCTTATAAAATCTACTGATGATTTGAGCTTTACTTTCTGTGTCCTTTTTATATCTACTCTTATTAAAACACATCACTTATAATTCAGTACTCAGTTGTTCTTCTCTGACATTAGCATATTACATCCACATCATAGAGAGTTATTTAGTTTTACTTCCATGGTGGCTATAAGCAAAAGTTCTATCTCATTAAAGAATGGTTATTTTCCTTGATATTTATGATGATTTCTTTTGTGTTATTTCTATAATTTTGAAGTTTTAAATGTGTTGATATAATGCTCTGATTGCATGTGAAAGATTGAAGAAAACTAATTTTATTTAAGTGTGATCCATCAGGTTCCAAGTTAATGCAATGCTTCTGACACTTAGATTTGTATCAGAATCACTAATAAAGTCACATCTTATGCAGGTCGATGGGTATCATTTTGTTTGATTAAGGTGAATAGCTTCAAATTTAAAAAGTAAGTATGTAAGTAAATAAATAAATACATATAAAAATGGGGACAAACTTAATAAAGCACATGTATGGCACACAGGGTAAAAATATTGTACTCCACCCACAGAGTGGCTCATGTAAGCCTGAGATAGTCTAAAGAGCTGAGATTTCATGAAGGATATGTTTTAAATACTCACTAATTTTTTTATGGAAAAGGATTCTACAATAACTAAATGTTTTTTTCAGTTTTACTTGTCAGATACAAACTACTGTGTGTGGAATCATATGCTTAAATAACACTTCTGATTTATATTGTAGAATGCATAACTTTGCATTATTTTTCTAGCCTTAGAAATGAATTTGAATGGATATATTCACCTTCCATTTTTCCATGATTATTTTATGAATTTAAGGAGATTGTCAGGAGGAGATAGGGTTCTACTTGGAGTAATAGAATTGAGTAAAGATAAATGGATTCTTGGAATTCTGGAAAACCATCATAAATAAGTATTATTTGAAGAATCTGGCTATGTTTAGCCTGAAATATAAAGAGGAAAAGAACACAAATAGCTGTGTTAAATTTTTGATAATTGTCCATATGAAAAATTTAAAAACTATTTTTTATTATTCTAGAAGAAATACTGTAAGACTGGTAAATGTTCCTTATTTGGAGGCAGATTTGACCTAAATGAAATAAGAAAGGTTTCTGGAAATTAGAGTTGTCAAAGAGGAAAATCCAACTGTAGATGAACTTACAGCTTTCCTTCATTAGAAATGTCCAAGTAGGTATAATTTTAGTAATTATAGAAGAAATTTCTGCACGGGATGAAATTTGAACTAGAACAACAAAAGTGTTTCTGGACATCAAATTTTATGATAGTTTCCTAAATTTTATCATGATAACCATTTTAAGAGTTGTTGTAATTAACTAAGTTAAATAAGAGAAATTAATGCCTATGTGTTTTCATTTAACTTGTCACATCTAGGTTTTCTGCTGATATTCTTTAGTATTACATGTGACCATTTCTCTCTGATTTTTCCACAATGTCACTAAAAATGAAATGTTTGCTTTAAAGTTTCCAGGCACTTTATACTTATAACTCAGTTATCTTAGTGAATAATCCTATTCTCTTCCACACATTCTGTCTAATGAACTACTATCCAATCAAGGTGCAGTGCACTGCCTTCTGGGAATCAGCAAGATATAAATAGTCACTTTTTCCTTTCTGTTCTCCTATCTTTCCAGTAAGTGCTACAAAATAAGTATACATGCAGAACTGTTACATTTATGCTTTCATGTTTCAGCTTACATTCTTATCATAGGGAAGAAAATATATCTATAATTTGTTAGCCCCAATACTTCCCCCAATATCAGAAACATTCATTTGAAAAGAATTCATGATTTATTTATTTAAAGAACATTAAAAGTGAAAACCTTGAACACATATTGAAGGATATATGACAAAGGACAAATAAAAGAAGCATATATTATAGCAAATCCAATAAATTTCCTCATTATATATAGTACCTATTATAAAACAGAAGCTAATTTGGTTGTGTGCACTGAATATGGGCCATAGATTTTTCTTTGTTTTGTTTTGAGATTGCATATATTTTTAAACCGCACCTACTACTGACATTTGAAATGATATTTTATAAAATAATGTGAATCTGATTTATCGTTATCTTTATAATTGTCTTTGCATTTCATTAGAACTTCTCATTCAGACTAGACAAGTGTTTTTTTTTTTTTTTTGATTTGTCATACTTCTCACCATTCCCTGCTGTCTCCTAGTCACTGGAGTTAAAATACCAGATGAGATTTATCAGTCTATAATTAGGAACACAGCATTCATTTTGTTTTTAGTGCTATTCATCACTTAGGTTTGAAATTTTTTGTTAGAGATACTTCTTAAAACGAAATCTGGAGCTTTGCTCTTTAATATAATAACCAAATGTACCACATATGCCTACTTTATGGTGATGACTTGTACTTTTTAGAGGAATAGTACCAAGGAGTTTATAGTGGCAGAGTGAGAGATGTATGTAATGAATAAAGGTTTATTAATAATGTTTTTTTATTTACAGTGATAAATCTTTCCTTTGTTTTACAGGTATGCTAACATAAGTGATCATCCATATCCCATTCTTAACTCAAATACCCTTAGGTAATCTATAATTCTTAAAGTAAAAAAGGCTAAAATGTATTCATTTAAACAGTGGAACAATCACTGGACAATATAAATTGAGTGACCATTTTTTAAAGAAAAATCAATGAAAAATATATAATACAGTGTTTGGTTATACAGGATCTAGTATCAGAATTCTAGCTATAATATAGCTTGACTACTCTGGGGTCTTTGAATCTCTTTGTGACTAATTTTACTCATCTCTAAAACTGGCTGTATAATGTTAACTTCTTAGTGTTTTTGAGACATAAATAAAAACACTTAGAAAAGTGTGAGATTCACAAAAGACCTGGTAGATATTACTATCTATCTATCTATCTATCTATATCATCTATCTAAAGGTTGGAACTAGAGAAGTGATACTCATTGTTCCAATTTAATTTCCACTCTTCTTAGCAAAGTATTAAAATAACAAAATTTGAAAGGGTACATTTAAAACAAACCAATAAACCAAATGATAAGACCAATTGCTACAGAATTGATAAGTGCTTAATGTTCAATATTTATACAGTTACATTTCAGGGAAAAATAGATTTTGGTGTTTAATAAAAATAAAGAAATTTCAAATGAAGCCCGTAAATCTCAAACCACACTCCTCAGAGTCTAATTTCTAACTTTTAAAAGGAATTATTCTGGTTGCCTCTCAATCTACCTATATGTGTAAATACCTGAGAAATGACTATTCTTGAGTGTTAGCAGAAGCTGCAAGTGTAATCTTCATAGTATCAGCAACAAACTTTCATAAACTCATTTCTTATGTTACCATGAGAGAAACTATATATCTACCTTTCTTTAAAAAGAAAACTGGACTAAGTATTACCTGGAAATTTCTCTCCTTACTTGGCATTATTTTTTCTTATTTTGTTTTCTCTTTCTACACTATTAAATTTTCTTTCGTATTAAAACCCAAGGTGAAAAGCAATTTTATTTGAACACTGGCAAAAGTTAGAAATCAGCTACCAAATCTAATAGTCTATATCCTACTCCAGATACTATCTGCACGACTCGGAGAGGGAGTGAGGGGGTTGACAAAGGGCATGCCAAGTGATTTTGAGTGGAATTGATGGCCACAGATAGGATGTTATAAATTTTCTGTTACTTGATTTTGTGAGTAATTTAGATGTCCTCTGAGATTATACTTCTTTAAAAAAAAGCCCTACTATTAATTCAGTAACAAAATTATTTTCAAACCATGAAGTTAACCAATGAAATATTGAATTTTCTATCTAAAACTTTTTACAGACTTATTTCACTTAGACTGTTAAAAATTTTAATGTCATAAGATTTACTCTCCAAACTGGAACACTGTCGAGAATGACACTAAGCCCTCTTAAAAATTTCACAAGGCTTGTAGAGTAAATCATAGTGTTCAGGCAAACTAATGTATATAGGTATATTGACCATGAGGCTACCTACTGATAATTTTCACTCTCAAATAAGCTGTGTGGGTCCACAGCTGAGTTGTGAAATAATTCCTAAGAGTTGCTTTTAAATTACATGGTGTAATGAATGCTATTTAAAGAAAAACTGAGTGAAAAAAAACACAGAAGAAAATATGTTATTTTAAACTGATAAATCATAATTCTCTATATTTAAAGGGTACAGTGTGATATTTTGATTTGTTGTAGAATGCGGTGTGATTAAATCAAGGCATTTAACATATTCGTCATCTAACCTTTCATTTTTTATGTCAAGGCAGTTGAAATCTACTCTCCTAGTTGTTTTTTTTAAATAATATATATTATTTTGTACTATGTTCACTCTGCATACATACACAATGGAACACCTTTCAGTTACAACAAAAAAAAAAAAGAAGGGAAGTCCTGTTGTTTGCGACAACATGAATGAATGTAGAGGTCATTATGTTAAATAAAATAATTCAGGTATTCACTTATATCAAGAATTCACTTATATCAAGAACCTAATAAAGTTGAGCTTATTGAACTAAGAGCAGAATAGTGGTTACTAGAGTCTGCAGGAGTTTGAGAGACATGTAAATTAGGTACAAAGTTTTGGATAGATTGGAGAAACATGTTTTAAGCCCATTGAGATCTGAAAGTGAAGATGAGAGTGAGGGTGATTATTATTATTTTTTTCCATCAATAGCAAAGGCATCATTACAGGTGTCAAGCTGAGATCTTAGACTTAATATGGACCTTGTTCCTTGTTTGATGTCCAATAGCATTTCATAATCTTGCAACAGTTGATCTGAGGCTAATGCAAGTTTATCCTTCCTGACTAACACGCAATATCAATTTACACATTATTTCAGTCCCCTGACTTTCAGGCAAATCATACCAGGTATTGTAATATGTGTATGTACATCTATTTATACATGCACACACATACACATACATCCATACACATCTATGAACATAGGCATATATATTAGTGTACCTGTCAATTTGGTCCATTGATCAATAAAATTTTGTATCCAAGAATGAATAAAAACATCCTTGCTAAATGTTAAAAATTCTTCTTAGTAGTTTCTTGTTCTTATTTTGCTCAGGAATCTCATGATTCTATTTCTAAAACTTCTATTTCAGAAATTATTGGGAGGGATCCAAGGATTTTAATAGTTGCACAATGCCTTTGTTGAGTTCCACTTAGGTGGGCTATGGTTGGTCATGTTGTGGAACAACTGTGCAACAGATCTTAAGAAAGAAGAATGCAAGCATACAGGTAAACATCCTACAAGCTATTCCAGCATCACTTCCTAAATACAGTTTATTAGTAGTACAACCAACAAAGCTTAATAGACTCTTGAGTCCATTCATACACGCAGTAAATATCTACTAACAATGCTGCTGGATGCTGCCAATTAAATAGTAAACAGCAGAAATGGATGCTTTTTCTTTAAGAATCTAGTGGGATGGCTGAGCACAGTGGCCCACTTCTGTAATCTTAGCAGCTCCAGATGTTGAGGCAGGAGTATCTCAAATTCAAGCCAGCTTGAGAAACTTGGCGAGACCTTGCCTTAAAATTTTAAAATAATAATAATAAATAAATAAAAATGCTAGGGATGTGGCTCAGCAATAAGTGCTCCTATGCTTGATCCCCAGTACAAAAAAAAAAAAAAAAACCTAGTGGGATGAACATCCCAGGTAAAGATGAAAGGATTATGATGGAACATGCAAAGTGGTATGGAAGCCACAGAAATATTCTTAATGAAACAGGAAATTCAGGGCAGTGTTGACATGGGAAGTATAATTTAAACTAAAAACCAAAGATTAATATGACCTGGTGAGATAAAAGGAAAATAAAGGAGAAAAATGGTCAGGCAAGCTAAGCTAGCTTAAGGAACTGAATCATTCCACTTCCTGGAGCAAAATTTGTATAGGGATGTGAGGAAGCAAGTATTGCAAGGAATGGAGAGTGAAAGGTAGGAGATGCAACCCCTTTGAGAAAATTTTGTAGGACTTGGAATGATTTATACGCAATGTTACCTGCTTCGATTTGGTCATAATTATTATTCTCAACAACTTTCACTTAATCTAGTGTCCTCATAAATCAAATTGGTACTGAATTATATCTTTTGATTAATATTTCCTTTGTGTCTGAATGATACCTGGGGGTTTTCTAATGCCTAGAAATACTTCAGTAGTCATTGGGATTGCTAAAATATTTAATATATTTTGTATACTTTGCCATTCCAGTGCCTCTCTCTCTCTGTCTCCCCCCTCTCTATCTCTTTCTCTGTTTAAGTAGCAGCATTTTCTTTTTTAAAAAATCAAGCAAAGTGCCTTAATCCAGATAAAAAGACGTATGCCCATTTTTGTCAATAGTTGGATTTATTGCAGGCATACTGCTTCTAATTGCATGGATTCCTCTTTGCTGTTTTCTTATTAAGGATAAACGCAACTGATGAGTTCAATACCCCAGCTGCTTTAAAGTCATCATTAATTTAATGTCACTCACTCTTCATTTATTAGTAGTCCTAATTTCTCATCAACCCTGAAATATTTGGATGAGCTGACCTATACAATTTGATCCCAGTTGCAAGCATTAATTAATTAAGCTCTCTGACTGCCCTTATGTTTCCCTGACAGCTTTAATGTTGATACAGTCTTTATTGGAAATTTTTATCTCCTTCATTTACAGGATTGTCTTCTTAGGTGTGTAAAATTTGGAAAGATACCTTTAGAAAAGTGATGCGTGAACCATATCAGAAAGCAAACAAAAACATTTAAAAATTTTTATACCAAAGTATTTATGAAAATCAAAATTTAATTTCTGACTAGACCTATAAAGTAATTTGGTCATTCCAGAATATTTATTTATTTATTTATTATCCAAATGAATTCTTGCTGGGTTTTGAATCTTGAATGTAAATTTAAACACTGCTATCGAATCTTTGATTTTTATAACCAATATACTTTAGGTATTATCTTATTTTGTAAAAACACAAGTATAATTTTAAAAAACCTTTGGAAAGTTTATACTCTAGAAATAACTAAACATGCCATGTCATGAAATGGTGTTATAGTAACTGAGTTTTATCAGATTTACAACCTAGTTTTCTAAAAGGACACTTCCATCACTTTTGGTAATCTCTTCTTTTCTGTGAGCCTTTAGCCCAGAGCCGAAGTGTGGATACGGCTCATTTTTTACACTAGTTTAGCCACTAAATATATTTGAACCTCCCTTGAGGACACCAGGAAAACCAAGGTCACACAAAGTGTTTTTCTCTCACTCTTGCTCTCCTGTGTAATATGTAAATAAGACTTAAGAAAAATATTTGAAATGAAGTTCTATCTTCTGAACAAAGAAGTAGTCATGGGGCTTTGTTGGAGTAGTACTTAAGAGCCTTTGAGAATTTATGTAATGAAGTTGAAATTTAGGCCTAATAATTACTTGCAAAAAAAACTACTTGATATGCATTCTATAAGTTTATGAATACAGAAGGAAGCATTTTTGTTGTTCACATTAATCCAAACAATTAACTTGGGATAAACAAGTTATCTTAACACTATAACAAATAAGGGACTTTATGATCATTTTAGAAACTGGCATTGGACTGCTCAGAATTTTAGAACTAGTATTAAATTCAAATTATTTCAATCTACTTGCAAATGCTCTAAGTAACGAATTTAGAACAAAAACTGGAGAACGGGTCCACAGATGACAAAAAATTGTCTACTCCACAATCTAAGTATGCATATTGATGTGCTCATTGAATTTGAAAGATATTCAATACTGATTATTACTATTAGTTTCTCTGTGATTTTAAAACTTAGATGATGCAATAAACAGAGTTTTTGCATTCCATTTGTTAGGGAACTAGAAATTTTGTTTTATTTTTTAATTTAAATATAGTAACCAGGAAGAAAATGTATTCTCCCAACTAATTGCACATAGGAAAAAAAATATAGAACAACTGAGGAATAGGTACATAAAGAAAGTGATCACTTGACAAAAATATAAAGGAATTATAGAAATAAACAGGAAATTTGTAGGCTTTTTCCATTGAGTTGTTATATATAAGGTGAAATCATTGGGCACAAACTTTTAGGTATTCTGCTTTATATTTGACTCTTCCATTGATTGAAAGTTTTCTCCTTTAAGTAGTTGATATATGAGTTGCATTTAATAGAATTTGATATAAACAGATATTATAAAAACATAGAAATAATTTTTAAAAAACCAATGTGAATAAAGTCTCCATTACCACCTTAGTAAAAGCCTTACATCTTAATTGGATGATTGCAATGAAAGATTCATTACCTAATCATCACTACTCATACTCAAGCAGTAGGGAATCAAGACTTCTCTCAAAGTCTGTTTAAATACTCTCTTCTAATCAAAATAGCAGACAAGACCACGTTAACCCTCCCAGCTGCCATCTTGGCATGACTCTCAAGGCCTTTCCTCTTACCTACTTCTTTTCTTGTTCTGGTTATTTGGTGTTTTATAGTTTTGCTTATTAAGTAATAACTCCTTGCTTCTAAACTTCTTCAGTTTCCTCAGAAATGTTGAACATGACTGATACTTAGAAAAATTGTTTCAGGCATGTCTCCCAAATGCACTCTTGTATTTGAAGACCATGTTAAACAATTCAATGTCAACCGAAATATTTTTCATGTTCTCTTAATTAATATAACTTGCAACAATTTTAACAATTTACCATTATTATTTTATGGAATAATAAGAACTTTTCCAATTGTATAATTTTTCAAACTTTGCTCTAGGTATTAATTGATAAAACTTCCAATAAGGGAAATATTTTGAATACTTGCAACATCCTAAAGAGCTAAAAGCTTGCATTTAATAAGTGTAAATTATTTCTAAATTCTGAATTTAAATAGAAAATAAATTTTGGCATTGCTGCAAAATGTGAAATACAGAAGAGCAGATCCCCTAAAAATATAGAGCCATTCTATTTATGAGATTTTTATCTCATCAAGTGTAAGATGAGTTTTCATCTTACACTTTCAAGTATTAAAAACTTTCATAAAGGATCTGAGAGAAGTTAAAACAGTCCTTAATCCATCAGAGGTTGTGCTTTTGTAAACATATAATTTCATAACTTTCAACATAGCTCCTTAGCCCAATTTAATTGGATATTTACTTAAGCTGTTGTTACTATTTTTTTTAATTTATGTTTTAGTTGTAGGTCTACACACTATCTTTATTTCACTTTTATATGGTGCTGAGGATCAAACCCAGGGTCTCTCACATGCTAGGTGAGCACTCTACCACTGAGCCACAACCCTAGCCCCTGTTACTACTATTTTAAAGGAACTGTAAAGTTAGAGGAATAGAAATCTGTGTGAATCTGTACTGTTTTCTTATTTTTTTTAAAGATCTTCTTAATACAAAGTAGTTGACACAGCATGAATCACTTCTAGTAATATTTGCAATTGGAGGAAATTGCTGACCATTCAGAAACTGTTTCAGAATCAGCAGGATTTTTAGTGGCCTTTCAATTAAAAAGAATCATTCTATAGCTGTATTTGATATATCTCCTTTCCACACATTTTTAAAATGCGTTAGAATGTTCTTACAATTAGTAGTCATGATTTAAAAAAAAAAAAAACAGTAATGGTTTCCTTTCAAAATATCTAAGTTATGTATAAAAGGGGGTGGTTAAAATACCTGTCTGCTAACTGCTTTTACTTTGATATTATCGGCAAGAATTGAAATAAGAGCTCTAATAAACTTCAAATGCATTTGGGACAAATGTTTAGAGAATTCTAGATCAGGATTAATAAGAGAAGCAACAAAAATATATTTTCACTTTCTTACGAACACTAGAGAATTATAGATTTGGGAAGAGTAATCTAATTTATCCCCATTCAGTTCTTATACTAGCAATAAATATTTTTTCTCATTTTTTTCTATTGAATAAATTCTTTAGTGATAATTCTAATACTTGTAAAACATACTTTTAGAGAGTATTTAAGTGTTTATTTCTTACATCTTGTTACCACAACATCATCAGGAGTACAATGCAAATTTGTGTGAAGGGAAAAAAAACAACAACAAAACTTTAGCACTGTTACCAAATTCAACAATTTGGTTTACAGATCCATGTTTGTGTATCTTCACACAGCCTCCAATCATAATCTTTTTAAAAATTTATTTTAAATTGGCTGGGGTTGTGGCTCTGTGGTAGAGTGTTTGCCTAACGTTTGTGAGGCACTGGGTTTGATCCTAAGCATCACATTAAAAAAAAAGAAATTAAATAAAGTTTTTAAAAAGTTTATGTTAAATTAAGTTTTCTGAAGAGCTGTGAGAATGACCTGAACTGCCATGGGTCAAGGTGGTCAGTTAGGAAAACAAGCCAATCTAAGAGGAAGAGTCAACCTCTGTTTACCTACTGCAATCATATAACCAAGGAGCTACAACAAAGGTACCCATTGCCAAGATGCTCTGCTTTTCCTTCATGAAATTGCACCAGGTGAGGGTTGTAGTCTAACAGACAGCTGGGTGGAAAGGATCATATAGATCATATTACCTGCAAAAAAAAAAATCCTGATTTTTATACAGCCAGGGACTGAGAAAGGGGGAGAAGCTAAGAGTGGACAAATACTGAGTAGTGGAGAAGATTATATTGACAGACACTGGATGAGGCAGTCTTTACACCAAAGTAGCTGAGAAAGGCCTTGACCGAGGACCCCCCAAAAAAGGAGAACTCAGAACAGAGGCACCTTGTCCACACGTGCAGATCTGCCTAAGATCATGGCTAGCCAGATATAACTGACAGCTGAGTCCTTGACTACAGCTCCCATCAGGGACTGAAGTACTGGCTGTGCACTTGGTCTGGGAGAGCAGTTTTCCTAAATGAGACTGCCAGATTGTAACTGCCTATGGTTAGAACGAAAAAACAGTACAAAAGACTTGGGCCTGGAGCTTGCCTTTTCTGGGGTTACTTAACCAAAGGAGAATTTTTAATAGCAAAAAGGAAACAAGAAGAATCTATATTCCATGTAAAATTACTGATATACCTCCTGTAGAGAGTTGATAGATTTAGATATAGGAAATGGGAAAAAAATGAAAACATTAGAATATGTGATTAATTAAAAATCATTAACCTAGTAAAAGAAACTCAATTAATTTCAGAGTGTTTAATTGATAGATTCTTGAATCAAATTATACTCTTTCCCCAGAATTGGTGACTTTCATTGAGCTTTTAATATCAGCATTCTTCAGACAAAATTTACATATAACAAACTCACTAATTTGATGTGTTACAGCAAATATACAGTTATATCATGATATAGTATATTTCAATACCATTCCCATGTATAATATTTTAGTCAAATTCTTTCCTCTCTTTGTATCCTAGCAACCACAGATTTGCTTTTTTTACTATGATTTTTTTTTCTTTTCTAGAATTCCCTATAAGTGAACTCATATGGTGAATAATCTTTGGTATCTGATAACTTTCCTTTAGTATGATGTATCTGAGATTCATCTTTGTTGTTGTGACTATCAGTAGTTAATTTAAATACTGTTATTCAGTTGTACAAATATGCTGAGATACATGTATCCAACACCAGTTGATGAGCATTTATGTTGTTTTCAACTTGGAGCTATAATGAATGAAATAACCAAGAACAGTCATTAACCTTGATGACGATCAATGTATTCATTTTTCTACGGTAAACACTTAGTAATGGGGTAGCTGTGTCATATAGTAAGTGTTTAACATGATCATAATAAACTGCCAAACTGTTTCAAAGTGGTTATTCCATTTTGCATTATTATCAGCAGAATAGAAGAGTGCAGTTTCCTTATCAACATTTTTATTGTCAGTCTTCTTAATTTTAGCCCTAAAATAAGTATGCAATGATACTGTATTGTGGTTTTAATTTGCATATCCTTGATGAATATGATGTGCAATTTCCAAGTGCTTATTGAGCATTCCTATACTTTCTTTGGTGAAGTACATACTCAGTACCTTAGCCCATTTTTCATTGGGTTGCTTGCAATCTTTTTAGAGAATTCATAGAAATATTTATGCATCTTCGTATGTAATGTTTATCATATGCATATTTTTCAATATTTTTGTATTTTTTACATTGACTTTTCATTTCTTTAACATGTCTTTTGTAGAGAAGAAGGTTTAAATCTTGAATAGTTCTAAAAAAACTATTTTATTTTCTTGTTTAGTTCATCTTTTTGGGTAATATTTAAAAAATATTTATTTATCACAAGATCCTAAGTATTTTTTCCCTCTGTTTTCTTCTAGATTCTTCATAGTTTTAGTTATGGCCTTATGTCTATCATCCATAGGAATTTTATAATTATGATTGTGGTTAATTTTTCTTTAAATCCAGCTATCTGGTGAAAATAAATATGTCAACAATGTTGAGATTCTGATTCAAGAATATTGTATACTTTTTCATTTGATTGACTTCTTTAGACTTTGGTGACCTAGTTTGGGAGGTCATGATGACCATTAAGAATGTCATTCCTGTGAAAAAGTATGTTACAAACTTGAAAAAATGAAAGACAATCAAAAACTTTATAGATATTTGTATAGAATTAGAATTTTGGGTTCTATAGCTCTTACTTTCTTTAAATATTGTAAATGTCATTACTTGCTCTGTGGGAATATTTCTTACTATCAAAAATCAAGAAGCTGTTGCTCAGAAAGTAAGCACATTGCTTCACAGCTAAAGAAGTTTGAAGTATCTTGATATTTATGCAAAAAGCCATGAATTATAAATTTTAAAAATGATATGAAATTTGCAAATAGCACTTTGGAAGTCAATTTTACTTATCATAAAGTGTCTGGCTGTTTCTTTAAAAAAGGAAAAAACTTTAAATTACTGGAAAAATGGAGTGTTCTGACCATTTCATGTCAAAATTTTTCTTTCTTTTTTTGGCCACTGAACCTCCAAATATGAAATTTTATATGAAATCGTGGATTACTTTACAACCAAAGAAGAATTTCTTTTGAAACATTATTCAAGATGAATTTATTTGAGAGAAGAAGTGAAAATCATGAACTAATTGAAAATTAATGTGGAATGTATTCCTATACATGAAGAAAATAAAGCATTTTCATTTCATTGATAAGTACTGTCTTTTAAAAGTTTTCTCTCTCTTTCTCTCTCTCTTTCTGTGTGTGTGTGTGTGTGTGTGTGTGTGTGTAACTCTTTTCACTTGCTAAGATAAGGATGTTTAATCAATGTCAAGTGTTTATACTTTTCCTGTGCTTATAGTACCAAGTCACTACAGATTAGAGAGTCCTACATGTGGAACCAACTGAACATAAAGCATTATCAGCTAAGTCTACGCACTGTTTTAGTAACATAATCCAGAAGACTGGGCACCTATGCCCATTAGAGTGAATTTTGACGAGTAAGAAAGGGAAAAAAAGTAAAAGGGAGCAAATTGGTCATTTTTCCTCTCCTCCTCCAATAGTAAACCCTATGGATTTGCTGAAGGCAGAAATGAACAAGCAATTGTATTTAAAAAGAAATTGTGTTCAGCTTAGTAATGTATCCACTTCTATTTTCCTCTCATTTTATGACTTGTATCCAAATCCATTCTGTGTACTTGAGTGCAGCAGTATATTAAAAGAAAGAGCCTGAATGTAAGCTTTTGAGTTGACTCTGTTCTCTAGGAAACTTTGCCTAAGAAACATGGCAAAGGTTGAAATAAACTTAAAATGTTAACTTACACTTTTCAGTGGGTTTTACTTTATGGTGTTAGACATTTAGAAATTACTTTGTGGGCGTTTCCATAATATAGACTACAACAAGTTTAAATTTGAGTCTATATTTCTTTTTAATTTATGAAAGGCCCATATGGACCTGAAAACAGTATTTATAATCCCTCCTACTAATACTTAACATGAAACACACACACGCACACACACACACACACACACACACACCACTGTACAAGCAAGATATGAAATATAAAATAATTTGAACCAGTTTCCCAACAGCCAAACCAAAAGATGGTTTTGTAAGCCTCATTGTCAGTTTCCTGAGCACTTTATAAGCCAAAGCTAGGGTTTTTGATACTTAATTTATGTTGTTCTTATTCATTTCCCCTGCAAAACTGTCTTAAGATTATAAAATAAACTTTTTTCAGCAATCTATTTCATCAGTTTTATTATGTTTCTGTAATGCTCTTTACATTTGTTTGAACTGCTCAAAATAAATTGCTTCTTTTTCATCTTTATTTTTTTTCTCTCTCTTCCTCATTTTACATTAAGTAACATGCCTTTTTGGTACAAAAATATTAGAAGTAACAGGGACATGATATTTTGATTAGAAATAAAATATCTCTATTACTTGATTTTTAATAATGACACTTTCTAAATAAGTATCAAAACATAAATTAGAAAAAAATTCAAAAATAAGGTGAAAAGTTACTACTTGTATATCTCATACAAACTAAAGTAAGTTAAAAATATTTTAACTTCCAAAATATATTCTTTTATTTAATTCATTTCTCACTGAAGAATTAGATGTCTGAACATTTTATATTTTTAATGTTGTGATTATGCTTAAATTATTAGATTATCCATATAGTCAATAACCACATGAAATAGGCTTTAAGTGCTAAATCATTAACCAGGTGACATGACAGTTAAGGAAAACATAAAAAGTATTAATCATTAAATAATATCTCTAAGTTGACCTATATTAACACTAAGAACTTCACAGGTTACTTTGGTAATTATTTTTAACTTCCCTATATATCTACAAACTACAACAAAATATCTTAGTAACTTACTTCAGTACTTCAGTTTCTACATAACAAATTGCAAAACTTAGTGACTTAAGATAAGACTATTTAGTTTTACCATGAGTCTGCAAGTTGGGCAGGGAAACATCATCTTTGCTGGCTCAATATTGCTGTAGCAGCCCAAACAGTGAGACCTGGAATCATCTGGAAGTTTGCTCACTGTATGTACAAATTAACATTGGATGCTGACTATCAGCTGAATCTTTAATTGGAGACGCCACTTGAAACACCTACAGGTAACTTTTCATGTGCTCTTTTATGTAAGGTTTTCACAAAACACTGCCTATCTTCAAAGCATTTAAAAAAGAAGAAGACAAAAAAATAGAGACAGAGAATATGAGATAGGAATAACTCATGCTGCCGTTTATGACCTTGATTTGGAAGACACATGGCACCATTTGGATGACAAACTATTTATTATGGTACTCACAATGTCCCAAAGTCAATGGAAGGAGAGGTAATAAATATGTACTCTACATTTTGATGGTATATGACAAGGTTTCTGAAAATGCATATGGGAAGATAAATACTGTGACCATTTGTAAAGTAGAATTACCACACATAGGAACCATAAAAGAAAAGAGGATGAAGCAAACAGAGGAAGGGTAGAGAAAGAAAAATGAGCTCAAAATATGAACAGACATCTTTACTAACTCAACAAACAAACAAATAAAAAAATGCCATACCATCAATGGTGTGATAGGAAACAGAGGGTAAGCATATTTCTTCTAAGGAGTCTGAGTTTTGGGAGAACCAAGAAATGTAGTTTCTCTTTGAGGGTATCTTACTAAATCACAAATGAAGTAATTCTCCCATTGGCAAAAACACAAATTGAGAAAGTTAAAAATGTGATTCAGAGTTGCTGTTTTATTCAGCTTTTTTCACTTCATGACCAAAAGACACAACAAGAACAATTTAGAGTAGTAAAAGTTTATCTGTCACTTATGGTTTCAGAGGTCTTAATCTATAGATGACCAACTCCATTGCTCTGAGCATGAGGTGATGCACAACATCATGGCTGAAGAATGTGGCAGAGAAAAGCAGCTTGGGAAATGACAATGGGAAAACAGAGAGAGTACCACACACCAAGAACAAAATATAAACCCCAAAGTCACTGCCCCAATGACCCACCTCCATTGGGGTGCTCTACCTACCTACAGTTATCACCCAGTTAATCTCTATCAGTAGTATAATGTACTGTTTAGGTTAAGGTTCTCATATCCCAATCATTTCACTTCTAAAGTTTCTTGCCTTGTCTCACACACAAGCTTTTGATGGACACCTTATATCTAAACCATGACAGTTGCTCAGGCTATAATTGCATAATTGCAAGAAAACAATACAAATTTTAGAAATGGTCTAAGTCCTCTGAAAACTAAAAATTAAATAACTGACACTTTATTCTAAGATACAGTCCTGCTCCGAGGAATATCTGTAGGATACAAGAAGCAAAAAAATAGAGAAAATCTACAAAAAATGTGAACAAGGGAGCTAAAAAAGAGATCATAGGATTTGAAAGACAACAGTTTTTATTACTTTTACTTTACATATACAATAGCAAAGTTTTCAAACAAGGAAAGCTAGCTTAGCTTATTTATATCATTTTTTAATACAATTGTGACTGACAGAATTGGCTAAAAATTGTATTTTTAAAAATTGTGACGGTAGAGATGGTGTTAAAAATAGTTGAGGTGTTTCGGGCATTAGAGAGTCATCTATTTACAGATCTAATTGTTTTAACCATCAGAACTTTTCCTATCTACTGATTAAAACAATTATTATATAATTAATTAAGCTAGATTACTAATTATCTAAATGATACATTTTAGCATTCCTTTCATTAAGACTCATAACCAATTCAAATGAATAATTTTACAGATTATATCAACTTTTTTTCTGTTCAAGAAAACTAATTTTAACTTGACTTATTTTGTGCAACCTTGTATATATCAAGTCTTGATTCCAACTAAAAGATCAAGAAGATATCTATATATCTATATATATATAGATATATATATAGATACATATAGATATATATATATATATAGATATATATATAGATATAGATATAGATATAGATAGATAGATACAGATACAGATATAGATATAGATATATAGATATATATCACCTAAAGTTCATCTTACAAAGCTAATACCTGATGTGGCTATAGTTGCCCTATATTTGAGATGGATATTCAACAAATTCTGAACATTTCCCATTGTTTTTCATGTAGTTTTAAAATGCTTTTTTTTTTTTTTTTACTTTACAAAATGCTACTGCTTATCTTTCTCCCACAGCCCCTGCCCTACTTATAGGTGAGAAATATTTATTGAAATGCCCCTGTAATTTCCCTGAGTTAAACAATTGAAATGTGTGTGGTTATTAGCCCCACTGTTTAGGGAAACTCATTTTAACCTATGATAACCCCTTAATCCAGCAAGAAAATGTCAATTAGGCCTTATTTAAAGGAGCTTGACCTTTTCTACTCTTATTGGCAAGTGGAAAAGTTTAATTGATTTGAAATAATGCACAGATATGTGTTTGTTTACTCTGGGGAAAAATTTAAAACACAAATATTTATTAATTTCTCAAATCTGTAGCTTCATTAACATTAAAGCCCTATGGACACAGAGAACCACAGAGTGAAGGTAGGTGAACAATGCCAGAAGACTGTTAGCCATTGTCTTAAGTGGGGACATTATTTACCATTCTGCTAATTTAAAAGAGATGGAAAAAATGGACAATAACAGGGGAAAAAACAAAAAAGGTCATGTAGATAGTAACCTACATTTTATTTACCTTTGAATTTTCTTGGTATATGTTTATAATTAAAATGAAAGAATTACTTGCATCTAATAAATGTAATTAAAATTTCAATATGTAATTTATATGAAAGGTTACTCTGTTTTTTTTTATCCATCATGTTTTAAAATATATTAAGAGAAAAATAAGTTTCATAGTGAAGTGTGTCAAGATTGCTGAGTTGTCAGACATTATAACCTTTAAGGTGCAAGGTGTTAATGATTTGAAAACCAACTGACTAATGTTACTCTTGCTTTGATTACAACTAAATGAGCATTTATTTTATTTTTCCTCCCTCTTTACAGTCCCTCAAAAGACAATGCTTAAGTGTTGCCCCTCATTTAAAAAAGAAAAAACCCTGAGATGGGCTTGAACACTGAGCATCTTTGGTATCTTGCACATCTCTATTCAGGGAAAGGCAGTAGAGGATGTGTGGATCTACAGGCAGTAGATACATACAAAATACGTAGAGAAGGAAAGTATTTTCCTTATGAGTAGGAGCATTGACCCAGCAATTGGTAAAAAGTAACTTTTCTTGAATTATTTTCTCTATAATCCAGAAGCTGAGTCATTCCTGGAAGAAGATGGCAGTATTTATTTTGTGTACAAGACCTGAAGCTTATTTATTTCACTTTGAGAAAATTATGTGGTTCTCTTATCAATATAAATAATTATACCCTCTTTCTAATTGCAATTGTAAATATTTCATTCTTGACACTTCTCTGTTGTTTTTCTACCTCTCTTTTTGGACCTAGACTCCAACTTTCATGACTCTGCTAGGACCTTCTGTACATTGATGTTACAATAGGCTATCATTTCTCACTCCTGCAGCTGTTTCTGTCCAGTTTATCTGCATTACATTTCAAGACCTATGCATATATGCTTCCTTGCCAATAATTGTATCCCTGTTTCTTCTCCTCATACTTATCAGGAAAATCTGTGATTAAAATCATCTCTCCATGTACATTACCCTTGAACTCAAAAGCTAAATGTAACTGGGGAAAAACTCATAACAATACTATATCCCAGCAAATAATTATTGACAAACACCTCATAGTAAAAAAAATCCCTTATGGTGAAACCTTTTAGATATTTCACTTATTGAGTTATGCACATGACATTGCTAATGAAAATGTCTGGCACAGAGGCTAAGGCAGAAGTATCACAAATACAAGGCTAGTTTCAGCAATGTAGTAAAATCCTGTATCAAAAATAAAATAAAATGGCTGGTGATGTAGCTCAGTCATAGAGTACTCCTGGGTTCAATCCCAAGTATTGGAAAAAAAAAATTCTACTCTTGAGTGAGTTATACTGAAAGGGAGAAATTCGGTTTATTGTAACAATGTCTATAATCACTGATTGAAAGTTTACATCAATGCATTTTCTGAGACTGATCACCTGCATTAATATGTAAATGATACTACATTGATAATTCTCACAAAAAGACAATTGTAAGTGATTATAAAAGATGGAATATATTAATATTTAATCAAATGTAAAGCAAGCTTGGGTATCTGTATTACATTACAAATAACTGAAAAAAAAGCAGTGAGCATCTTTAATGTGAAATTTCTAAAACTCTTTATTCATTCAAATCTCTGGAAAGACAAATCAAATACAGCAGATATGCAGAATTATTTTTCTTTTTATCTTAAAATGGTCTGTAGAAACCAGTGCCCTTCTCCAAATTAGATTCTTTGTTCTACGGTTTTTCTGAGATAACCTGTCTTTAGTCTCTAATCTTCAGTTTATGAAGT